>NC_140505.1:142406558-143023224 GCF_964339955.1 Pipistrellus hanaki | reverse complement strand
AAAGAGAGAGAGAGAGAAAGAAGAGAAGAGAAGAGAAGAGAGAGAGAGAGAGAGAGAGAGAGAGAGAGAGAGAGAGAGAGAGAGAGGGAGGAGGTCAAGTGCTGGCTGTGTCATTCATTGACTGTGTGACCTTGAGCAAGTTACTTCTCTGGTTTCACTTTCCTCACCTTCGAATGGGGATAATATCCACCCACAGAGCTATTGTGAGGAGTTAATGAAGTGAAGCACTTGGTGCTTAATAAATGTTGGACTTCATTCAACAAATATGAGTGCCTACTGCGTACTCTGCTCTTGGTGCTTGGCTTAGAGTCCTGAATAAGCTAGACCTGGCCCCTCCCTCCTGAAGCATACAATTGCGATGATGCTGTCCGCGAGGGAGAGGCTCGGAAAGAGAACAGAAGGTGGGTTATCCAGGAGGAAGGGGGTCAGAGGCCACCTGAGGAAATGACACTGAGCTGAGGTACAGAAGGTGAGTAAGCAGTATTTCAGCCGCCCTGGCCAGTGTGGCTCAACTGGCTGGGGATCAACCTCTGCGCTGAGGGGCTGCTGACCCGATTCCTGGTAGGGTCACATGCCCAGTGGGGGTACGGAGGTGCTGATTGATGTTTTGCTCTCACATCAATGTTTCTCTCTCTCTCCTCTCTCTAACCAATAAAAATCTTTAAGAAAAAAAAGAGTATTTCAGTGTAATGTAACAGCTTGTGCCACTAACTAATGAAGAGAGGAAACACAGTATGTTTATTAGGGGCAGGAATATTAATCGTGCTCTGTGGTGTGTTTTTGTTTGTTTGTTTGAAATATAAATATATTTATATTATTTATTTATTTACTTATTTATTTATTTTATTGATTTTTTACAGAGAGGAAGGGAGAGAGATTACCAGATCCAGCCGGCATCACAGGTCCTGGAGGTAGGGCTAGGAGGTTTTAAGAGAAATAAAGACAAGAGAAAGTGGGGCTTCAGGAGGACTGCTAGTCCATGATGAGACTGCAGTAACTTTATTAGTTGCAGGCGTACATTTATGCGGCCTTTCTTGGCGTTTCTCCAAGTGCCCCTTTCCCAGGACAAGGCCGCCCGTCAGCTCCTCAAGACATTCTTGGAAAAGATACATAGAGCAAGCATCTGGCTAGATATCATTGAGAACAGCCTAGCTGAGAACATCCAGATAAGTCGTGCATCACGCACACTCTCTAACAATGGGGCTATGGTCTGCCCTGTCCCTAGTTGACCCTGAAGGCTTAGGGGAGAGCAGGTAGGCGTCCCTACCCTATGCTCCATCCTTGCCCTCGGGCCCCACGGAACACGGCTTCCCACAGCTCCCCCTTTTTAATTTATTACAACTCAAGCGGGATGCTGTCCTTCTCTTGATGAAGCTGAAGCAGGCGGATGTCCATGGCTAACTTGTACATTTGCTTACAGATTAATCTTATACAGAAAGGCAACAACACGCATAAAAGTACCAGGAAACTTGCTACAGCAATTTGGCCTATTACTCCATGAAGGAAAGCACTTGTAGTTGGGAAGTTGTCCCGTAGCCGGGATACAAACTCCGAGGCTTCTCGGGCTATATCTATATCAAGCTTTGGTGTGTTCAGCAAATTTTGGATTTCTCCATGCAACATTCTCAAATCAAGGGAGGTGTTTGCATCATGCCATATACCCTGAAGATGCCTTTTGACATTTTCCCATGGAAACCTAGAATCATTATTTTCTTTTGGGGTTATGCAAATCCATGAGAATGCGGCGTGGCATCTTAGAGAGCTTTTCACCTCCAAGCTTACAATTTCATCGCTTAGGATTTGTACTACGTCATAGAGAGCTTTTCACCCTTTGCTCTACTTTCCTGTCCCAGTCCTCTTGGGCTTGTAGTGCTTGCTGTTACATTGTAAGCCAGGTTGTTTACATAGTCTGCTGTTTGAATGGAAGTCGTTAACAATATGGCAGATGCAGTGGCAGAAGCAATTAAAGTGATTAAGTCAGTGATACCCGCTATTAACAATCCTACAAATCTTTTCGTTCAGCCTAAGGCCCTTTCTACTGTCTGAAGCACAGCAAGCCCCATGTCAGAGTACCACTCTTGGGTGGTGTTAACTGGCAGGAGGACAAATACAGGTTGATATAAGATTAACAAGGAAGGGGTAGTGCCATTAATGCAGTTGGTTAGACTGCAGTTATTACAGGCGAGGCTGGTTATTCCAGTTTCATTATCTAGGCTAATACTAAAATTACCCAGTAACAAGGCATAAGGTCCAGGTACACATGCGGACACGCTCACATTCCAACTGCTCCCCGAGCCACTGATGACTCCCCTCTGTGGCTGCACCGTCACATTCTCCTTCCCGACAGTGACATAGTCCATGGCGGCCACCATTTTCCACAAATCTCTTTGGTAAGTAATATTGTCCATTGTCCAAAGTCCAGTCACTAGGTTTTTTGGCCGAAGATTGCTGTTCGTCTCGGCCCAGTCGCATAGGGACCTGCGGCAGACAGTTTCATTCGCATGACATATCCGCCACATCAGCCCAAGGTCATTTTTAGATGGCCCCGAAGACCCACAAGGTTTGACTCCCTGCGGGTATGTCCCAGGACCACGGCGTGCCGTGGTGCCATTCCTAGCAATGTAATAGCTATCCATACTCCAGTGGATACCCACAGAATGATTGGTATCGATATCAGACAGCCTCTGGACCATGGTGCAGCCCTCTTTATCCTCAAAGGAAAAACACACTGGTGTCCCTTTGGTAACTCCTTGGTAATTGTACCCTTCTGCCCAGGCTGGGGAAATGTGGCCCGAGGACATAAGCCCCAAGACCTTGGTGTCATTAACATAAACAGGGATGCTCTTATCCTCCCAGGTTGCCGGATGCAGCAGTGGTGGGTTGGGTACATACACCCAATAAACAGCAGCATGCACAGCCGTCAATCGCGATAGTAGCCATAGGAAGGAAACCAACTGAGCAACCACACGGATCTCTGGCAGCTTGTCACGGCGAAGGGAAACTCTCTGTCGCCGGCCCCCACGCTGCCTCTTCTTCTGACGCATCAGGCCGTTCAGCTGGGCTCGCAGCCACGCGATTTTGCTTCGAGGCATGTCGAACACACCGCTCTGGCAACCACCGCGGGTTGTCGTCTCCTGTAGGGAAAACACAAACACAGCCTCTCCCCCACATTAGTACTGGATCCGGCCCGTGCAATTCCCTCGTCAGTGGATCTCTCCAGGATACATCTGGAAAGCGTTTTGGTGTGGGCTCCCAAAACCGCTGAGCCGCCGTCTGGCCGTCTTTGTCCATTTGCAAAAAGTTTAAAATAAAGATTATATGGTTAAGTAAATTCCTGGGGGTGTGAGTATAATACTCCCCCTTTTTAATTTTAAAAAGCTGATTTTTGAGTTCTTGATGAGCTCGCTCCACCACGCCTTGCCCCTGTGGGTTGTAAGGAAAGCCATGTTTAAGGGAGATTCTAAAAGTTGTGCAGAACTGCTGAAATTTTTTACTGCAGTAGGCAGGTGCATTATCAGTCTTAATCTGCTGTGGAATACCCAAAATGGAAAAAAAATATAATAAATGATCTATGCAATGCTTGGCTCCCTCACCTGTCTGAGGTGATGCTAGGATAAAGTGAGAGAAGGTATCTAAAGTTACATGAACATATTTCTGCTTCCCAAAGGAGGGAACATGCGTAACATCCATCTGCCATAACTGATTGGGCTTTAAACCGCGGGGGTTCACCCCGAAATGAGGTACAGGTAACAGCTGTGGACACTGAGGACAGTCACGGATAATTTGCCTGGCGGCCTCGCGTGAGATCTTAAATTGCCGTCGAAGGCCTTGCGCTAACTGATGATGTAGCGCATGAGAGTCTTTTGCTGCCTGGACTGGATCAGTGATGGCTAGGTAACAGCCCTGCGTTTGACCGTCCGCAAGCTCATTACCTTCCGCTAAAGGTCCTGCTAGCTGAGAGTGACCCCGAATATGCCCTATAAAGCGAGCTCGTTTGCGAGAGCGTAGAACTTCTTGAATCTCCTGAAACAATTGCTGTATTGTCTCATTGGCAGCGGCAATATGGGGTACTGTCTCTATCAGGTTTAGAGCTAACACAGCATACTGGCTGTCTGAGTAGATATTGATAGGTTGAGGATATAGTGTCAAAGCCTGCTTGATGGCGAATAATTCTACCTGCTGAGCTGAGGTATAAGTAGTACTCCAAGAGCGCTGGCAATCAAAGGTAGTTGTGACAGTCGGCCCCGTCTGCCCAAGAGATAAAGACTCTGGAGACAGACCAGGCCAGGGGGAAAAAGTTTAAAGGAGTAAGGTCGGTCGTAACTCCGTGCCGGGAGTTCCTTTGGGTGGGACATGCAGGCCTCCCTCCAGATCAGGCTGGTAAATTGGGGTCATAAAACACCGCAGCATCCTGCACTCCCATTGGGAGTCAGGACAGACATTCTGTTTAAAGCAAAACAGGCCAGGTTGTGTAAATCACCTAAGGAACAGCTAAAGACGGCCAGTTCTTTGTCCTGAGGGGCCAATCAGAGAGTGAGAGACCAACAGTGGGTTGGGATGGGAAAAAGAGGTATAAGAAAAGGGACTGCCCCTCCATCGGGACTCTTGCCTGGGTGTTTGCCAGCTGCTGTGTCAGCCAAGGTTTGAGCCCGGATTCGAATCTGTAATAAACTCTTGCATGCTTGATCAAATTGGCTCTGGTGGTTTATCTCTTGGGGACTCGCTTCGTAACAGTAGTGACTGCCACAGTCCCATTTGATGACCCATCAGTGAAAACTAACAACGCCTCGGGAATGGGTTGAGTTTTTACAATTGAAGGAAAGATGAACGTTGCTCTAGAATAGGGGTGTCGAACTCAATCAGAGAAGGGGCCAAAATCTAAACTCCAGCCTAAATCGCGGGCCGAATGGTTTACTGAACAGTCATAAACTGACAATGTCATAAACTGACAGCGGAGTGCAGTGATGACAGCGCGGTGCGGGCCACATTGCAAGGCCTGGCAGGCTGGATTTGGCCCGCGGGCCTTGTGTTTGACACATGTGCTCTAGAAGCAAAGTGAATAATTTTATCAGGAGGGTAATGGTGCAATATTTTCCCCGTGTAATGAGCCAAGGCTAGAGGAAAAGAATTGGTCATGTTTAGCAACCAGTCAAGTTGTTTGGCTGTATAAGGAATAGCAATAGCAGCTGGTTCTTGTCCAAGGTGTAAGATGCTACATTTCCTTCCCTGCTGTATCCTTTCGGCCACAAGCTCATAGTACGGTGCCAAAACTTTAGAAGGGGTGGCAGCTCCATGTAACCACTTAAGCACCCTGTGCTGATATAGGACACCTGTTGGAGTAAGGGCAGTTGCCAAAATTAAAAGCTGCCAAGGTTCACTGTACGAACAGTAAGTTAGCTCGGAGTTAGTAATGGCCTGTTCAACCTTTTGTAAGCTCTGCCTAGCCTCCTTAGTGAGCTGCCTTGGCGAAGTGGGATCAGAATCACCTTTGAGTATGTCAAATAGTGGCTTTAGCTCTCCTGTTGTGAGTCCTAAGGTAGGACGAATCCAATTTATGTCCCCTAACAACTTTTGAAAATCATTCAAGGTCCTACAGTCTGCCATTCTAATTCTGATTCGCTGCGGTGCGAAATGTCTAGGGTATAATGTATAGCCCAAGTATCCATATGGATGCTGTAATTGCACCTTTTCATTAGCCACTTGCAGATCATACTGCCTTAATCCTTCCTGCATATGTCCATAGGCCGCTGTCAACTCTTCATGCTGTTCATGAGCTAGTAAGATATCGTCCATATAATGGATGATATATACCCCTGGATGGTTCTGCCTAGTCTTTGCTATAGCTATTTGGACAAACTTCTGGCATAACGTTGGACTATTGGCCATGCCCTGAGGCAACACCTTCCAATGATATCTAGTCATTGGCTCTTTCAAATTAACAGACGGTACACTAAAAGCAAATCTCTGGCAATCCTTTGGATGCAGAGGGATGGTATAAAAACAGTCTTTTAAATCCACAATTATTTTAAAGGTTTGAGCTGGTATGGCCATAGGTGATGGCAATCCGGGCTGTAGCGCCCCCATCATAAACATGGTTTCATTAACTTTTCTTAGGTCCTGTAACAGTCTCCATTTCCCTGACTTCTTCTTAATGACAAATATAGGTGAGTTCCAGGGAGAATTGGAGGGCTCAAGCTGATTGATGATGGATAGAGTGGGATCGTTTAGCTTGCTCGACATTATCTAGAGCCTGAAGAACACAAACCTGGGTATGTAAGTCAGCTGCTTGATTACCAGCAGCTAGGGGCCCTGAAAGGTTAGAGTGGGCCCGTACATGTCCAATAAAGCAGGGGCTAGACCGGGAATGTAGGATCCCTTGTATATCTTGAAATAGCTGTTGAATGGTGTCAATACAAGCTGAATTAATGTGCTTTATAGTAGCTGTTTTAATAATTTTTGATATACTTACCATATAAGTACTATTATTATAGATGGGCTCTGTAGTAAAATCTGTTAAGGTATAAATAAGAGCTTGTATTTCTACTGAAATATGAGGTTTGAAGGATCTTTGCTCCTTTGCTGTAGTATATCTAGCCTTTTTAGAACTGGATCTATCTGTAAAAATGGTTAATACTTGAGATAAAAAATTTCTTTTAATGTGGTAGTTAATACTATTCCTTGTGTTAGAAATAAATCAAGCCCCTAAGCCAGAGTTCCCGGTAGAATATAAAATATTAAGTATTTTGACTTCTATGTAGAAGGGCGTGTACACCGACCTTCCTTGCCCTTGGTCCTGGGCAACCTGTAGGAATGCACAAGTGCTGACTGCTGTCATGGCAAGGTATCTTTACTTTAAAAATAAGGCAAATTTACTTTTGAATTCATAAGCCACAAATGTTGTCTTGCCTTTAGCTTGATTACAATGTAGGTGGCTATATATAGTTAGGATTCAATTATTTATAAAACATTGGCTTCTCATGTAACTTAATTTATATGACATTGATTATATTGTAAAAGCTAATTTATAAAGTAACTTAAGTAGGTATCTTTAATTTTTTTAAAAATGGCAAAGAAACTTATTCAGTAAAACTTATAGGTTTGATACTTTATTGGTCTGATCTAAAAGCATGGCTTTTGTCTTTCTTGAAATTCTACTGCTGTTGAAAAATTTGGCTATGAGCAGCAGCTGCCAGGCTGGGAGCGGCCAGGCCCAGAGCAGCGGTTGCCAGGCGGGGAGCAGCCAGGCCCGGAGCAGCTGGGTCTGGTGCGGCCAGGCCCGGAGCAGCGGCTGCCAGGCTGGGAGCGGCCAGGCCCGGAGCAGCCGGGTCGGGTGCGGCCAGGCCCGGAGCAGCAGCAGCCAAGACCAGAGCAACTAGGTCGGGAGTGGCAGTGACCAGACCCGGAGCAGCTGGTTGTGGAACAAACCAGAGCAACAGAGGCCAGGCCCGAAGCAGCCAGGCCCGGAACAGCTCGCTCCTCGCCTGCCCCTGCCCCACGGCTGCCTCTCAGACATGGCTGTAAACTTTTGTGGGAACTTGAGGGTCTGCTGAATCAAGTGATGAAGGCTTAGATCTGGATGTGTTGAGTTAGTATAGCGTTGGGGTGTTGATCTGTGAATGCCTTGGGTGGGGCCTGGATGAGGCAGGTTGACCTATTTGAAAATGTCTTTTGTGTGAAGTGCATCATTGGCCATGTGGAGGTATTATTGACATGAGAAAATGCTAAGTAACTGATTTACTATCTGAAAAGGGATTTACTATCAGGGAAAGGGAGGGAGGAAGAGACTGAACATAAACTGTGCACCTATGGATGAGGACAATGGGGGATGGGGAGGGGGCGGAGGGTGGGATGAGAACCTGGTGGAAGGGGGAAGAAATGAGGAACCTTTGTAATAATATGAACAATAAAGATTGATTTTTAAAAAAAAGAAAATTAAAAAATTAAAAAAAAGAAAAATTTGGCTATATTTAAGAAATATATTGTTTTTGCCTTTCTTACAGGTGAAAACTTTTATAATATTTAATATATATCTATTAATTTTTATTTGATAAGGCTTTCCATGCAATTTCAAGTATATTAGATCTGTTTTAAAAAGTTTTCCTATAAGAAGAGAGAATAAATTTCTTGTATTACTCCGGGCCCTTGGAGCTTTCCAAGAATCATCTCTGTTAATGCCTTGAAATTTTAACATGGAAAAAACCATCAAATAAATATCTATATATGATTTAAATATTTTAATACCTGTTATTATTATCTATTATTATCTTAAGATATCAATTAGATTTAGAGTAGTTTTTGTATAGAAAAATTTTTGGTGGAGATCACAGAATTAATCCTCCTCTTAATTAGATCAATAATAAGCAACTTATTTTGAATTCTTAATTATTAGAGAAAATATAATATTTTATTTTCTTAAAAATAAGTTTTTATGCTTTAAGTATTTAATCACTACAACTCTATAATTTTTTCTAATTTAATTTGTACTTTGAACTTTTAAAGCTGGCAAGTTAAATATATTTAGTAGTTCTTAGATTAATAACACTTTATATTTCTAAGAAAAATACAAGACATAATCAATTAATAGATTCAATTCTGTCCTCTAGGTTTTTTATGAGGCAAATTTAAACTTTAATTTTTATTTGCCAGTGGCTCTGGGAAACTAGGTTTTGTTTATTCGACTGTAAATTATCACATTCTTTAAGATGGCTACTGGCAGGACACTATATTAACTGTCTGCTGGGGGAAGGGCCTTTACCCTTTCCTCCCTCAACAGAGGATGTAGCCAGTTACCTGGACTACTTAGATCTTTATAATTAATATATTATTTATTCATCTATATTTTAATAATTTCTTTGAGATTCTAGAATCAATTATAATTATTTTAAAGTATTTACTTTAGATAAATTCTATGACAGAGACAAATTTATTTATTTTCTTGAAGGCCTTAAAAGTTAACTTTTCAATAAGGCTCACTAGCATTTTGAAAACTACTCTTTATTATGGAAATGCAAATCTTGTTGCTGGAATTAGCTTGAATTTCTTTCAAGAAGATTTTTTCGCTGGAAAAAGAATCAGTTCTGGGTTTTTCATTTCTGTAGCTCTTGTAAAGAGTTAAGACTAGTTCAAGACTTATCTAATATCCGAAATCAGACATGCGCGCATTCTGTCTTATACTAGCTTTCTCTTTACACGTGTACAGATATCCCAGACGCATTTCTAAATTTTCAAAACTTTTTTATGGCGAAAAAGGAAACTTTTAATTTATTATACTAGGAGAGTGGCTTCTATATTGGATCGCCTCATGTCTCTCCCTTCCCCCACATCATGCTTACTTCAGGGGAAGCATCAGTAATAAATCTGGCTGAATTTCTTTTCATGCTTAAAAGATAGACAGATCTCAATTTTTTTTTCTTCCTTTTTGGCTTTCTGAAATAATAACTAATACCCAATTTGGCCAAGATTTGCATTTCCCTGTGAGTTCTCTTATAATTTTTAAACAAGGCATTAAACAGTTTTATTGCAAGTAATCTTAATGTGGGAGAGCAGATAGCCCTTCCCTCTCCAGCTGCCTTTGAATTTATCCGCATCAGAGGCAGTTTCAGCAGTGGAGTTCCACTTACTACAGATTTTAAATTCCATATATATACTAAGATTCTAATTTCAACAATAAACAACATTATTTTGTGATCACATAGACTTCAACATTCACTCTAAAGAGCACTTATACTTTGTCCCATGCTTTACACAGGCACCGCGAGACACAAGCATGCTGTGCAGGACCTGTATAAAAAGATCCCTACCCTGTACTTGCCCCATTTTGTTACTCCTGAATTTAATAAAAACCCAATCCGCTGTTACTCACTGTTCCGTCACGACCTTTACCCACGGCGACCTTCCTACTCGTCCCAGTGTCTCCAGGTCCCTGTTCACGGGCGCCAGTTACCGGATCCAGCCGGCATCACAGGTCCTGGAGGTAGGGCTAGGAGGTTTAAGAGAAATAAAGACAAGAGAAAGCGGGGCTTCAGGAGGACTGCTAGTCCATGGTGAGACTGCAGTAACTTTATTAGTTGCAGGCGTACATTTATGCGGCTTTTCTGGGCATTTCTCCAGTGCCCCTTTCCCAGGACAAGGCCGCCCGTCAGCTCCTCAAGACATTCTTGGAAAAGATACATAGAGCAAGCATCTGGCTAGATATCATTGAGAACAGCCTAGCTGAGAACATCCAGATAAGTCGTGCATCACGCACACTCTCTAACAATGGGGCTATGGTCTTCCCTGTCCCTAGTTGACCCCGAAGGCTTAGGGGAGAGCAGGTAGGCGTCCCTACCCTGCGCTCAATCCCCTGCAGGAGAGCAGGTAGGCGTCCCTACCCTATGCTCCATCCTTGCCCTCGGGCCCCACGGAACACGGCTTCCCACAAGAGATAGAGAGTTAGAAACATCGATGAGAGAGAGTCATCGATCAGCTGCCTCTTGCACGCCCCCCACTGGGGATGTGCCCGCAACCAAGGTACATGCCCTTGACCGGAATTGAACCCAGACCTTTTAGTCTGCAGGCTGATGCTCTATCCACTGAGCCAAACTGGTTTTGGCTTAAATATATTTTATTGATTTTTTTTATAGAGAGGAAGGGAGAGAGATAGAGAATTAGAAACACTGATGAGAGAGAAACATCAATCAGCTCCCTCCTGTATACCTCTTACTGGGGGTGTGCCCACAACCAAGGTACATGCCCTTGACCGGAATCAAACCTGGGACCTTTCAGTCCACAGGCTGACGCTCTTTCCACTGAGCCAAACCGGTTAGGGCTAACCATGCTCTGTTTCCCATGATTGTTAGCTACAGTTATAAGAAATATTAATGATGGTCTGTTAACCATGATTGTTCTGTTCCGATCAGAGAAAGCATATTCTAACCTGGCTGAGGTGCACACCCTGGGACGTGGGAGTTAACCTGGGAATGTGGTCCATTCTCCTTATCCAGGAACTGCCTATTGTCATGGAAAGATGAACAGCTTTTGTTGCCAAAACAACAGAGTCCCAGAGATGCCGACCCTTCACAACATCCCCCATCCCCCTCCCTCCAGCCTCCACTGCCTGTAACCTGTAACCATTATAACCATCTTATTCCTTTGGCCTATTTCCCCATGTAATCTTTGTCCTTCTACCCAATATAAGCATTTGGCTATGGGGGAGGGGAGATGGAGCAGATTTTCGTGGATAACATGCTGTTCTCCCATACTGGCAGCAGTATTGGAATAAACACTCACATATGATTCAACCCTGTCCCTCCTTAATTGGCTCAAGTAGTGACAGGCAGCCTGGACCCATTGTTTGTCCAGTTTCGTGTTCAAGGGACTGAAAGAAAGCAGGCACAGCTGGGCACCAAAGCCTGAAAGGTGTGTTTTGGCATGGCCACTATTTCCATCAGCTTCTTGTTAATTTTGTTAAGAACTTTGGCCCATGCCCTAACCCAGTGGTTGGCAAACTCATTAGTCAACAGAGCCAAGTATCAACAGTACAATGATTGAAATTCCTTTTGAGAACCAAATTTTTTAAACTTAAACTTCTTCTAACGCCACTTCTTCAAAATAGACTCACCCAGGCCCAGGTATTTTGTGGAAGAGCCACACTCAAGGGCCAAAGAGCTGCATGTGGCTCAAGAGCCACAGTTTGCCGACCACGGCCCTAACCGGTTTGGCTCAGTGGATAGAGCGTCGGCCTCTGGACTCAAGAGGCCCAGGTTCGATCTTGATCAAGGGCATGTACCTTGGTTGCGGGCACATCCCCGGTGGGGGGTGTGCAGGAGGCAGCTGATGGATGTTTCTCTCTCATCGATGTTTCTAACTCTCTATCCCTCTCCCTTCCTCTCTGTAAAAAAAATCAATAAAATATATATTTTAAAAAAGAATCTTGGCCCATGAGCCCAACACTTAATTTTTAATGGCTAATGAAAAAAGAACATTAAAAATTTATTTCATTTACATTATAAAACATTCTGTTCCTGCGTGTTCTGTTCCTTTTGAATTCCTACGCATTTTACACTTGAATAGAAATTGAACATTGCACAGTAGTTCTTTTTGTACCTTGACCTTAAATTAGCCTTCCCCTTTAGTATTGCTTCAGAAAACACAGAACTTAACATGAATTTAAGTCTTGCTTACCTGTTAAGGCAACTGCGAGTACAATTAATGGTGGCAGACTAATACCAACAAAAGCAAAAAAGAAAACTTGTCAGTATTACTTTATCCCAATATTGAAATCCTAAAGCATTCAGGCTACCTTAAACAATAACCGGGATTCCCTGAACCGTGAAAACACCAGAGAGTCAAGGTGGGGAGAGGTCACGTTAACTGAGGACAAAAGAAATGAATGTAGAGCTTGGCCAGCATGGCTCAGTGGTTGAGCATCAACCTATGAACCAGGAGGTCATAGTTTGATTCCCAGTCAGGGCACATGCCTGGGTTGTAGGTTTGATCCCCAATATGGGCATGCAGAAGACAGCCAATCAATGATTCTCTCTCATCACTGATGTTTCAATTTCTCTCCCATCCTAAAATCAATTAAAATTTTAATTTTGTTTTAAAGAGTGAACTGCTGAGCATCGAAAACAAAGCCGAAGCCGACCTGAACTGCATCCAGCACGGCCAGTGGTGAACCTGAGGAGGGCGGTGAGGGATTAAAGGAAACAAAGAGCATACAGTTGGGGCCAGGTGGATCACTGTGCCTGGATGAGGAAACAGTGACAAACCTTTGAGCTGAAGTTTTAGTTTATAGTTGGATCACACAAAGCAAAACAAGAGCAAGATGTTTATAATGTTCTTACAAGTTTCAAATCTGCTTCTTTCCTGTTGTTGCCATTCTCTGAACCCTATCAAGTTTTCTTTAGGCTGCGCTTGCTGCACTCCCCGTAGCCCATACATTTCTTGGCTATCTAGGAGTGCAGGGTTGGACTATAAGGTCAAGCTTACAACCACAGCCTTTTGGCTACAATTGTGCTGGGAGGGCTTTGCCCTCCAAGCTAGGACTTGTATGTGGCTCTGCCACAAGACAGTTTGAGGCTTGATCCTGTCCAAATGCTGTAGCTGCTCTCCACACCAACCAGCCTAGCCATGAGTGTCAACCCATGAACCAGGATGTCACGGTTTAATTCCTGGTCAGGGCATATGCCCAGGTCCTCAATCCCCAGTGTGGAGCATGCAGGAGGCAGCTGATCAGTGATTCTCTCTCATCATTTATGTTTCTATCTCTTCCTCTTCCTTCCTCTTTCTTTAATCAATAAAAGAAACATATATAAAGAAAAGAGTGATTCATGCTTAGAGGCACTGACTACCTAAAAAACCCCCAGAGCCAACCAGATGTTGGAAAGAATTAGTGATATTAAAGATAAGAATCTAGGGGAAGAAAGGAAGATGGTAGCATAAGTAAATGCCTATATTTGCCACCTCCCACAACCACATCAAAATTACAACTAAAATACAGAACAACCATCATCCAGAAGCACAGGAAAGCTGGCTGAATGGAAGTCCTACAACTAGAGAGGTAAAGAAGAAAGCACACTGAGACTGGTAGGAGATGTGGAGGCACAGAATAGGGTGGTCTGGCACCCACGTGTGCTGCTTTTTTAATCTGGAGGGAGATTGTCTCTGCGGAGGCTGCCAGGAGGATAAAGGGATCTCAGTCCCACACCAGACCCCCACCCCAGGGTCCCAGAGCTGGGAAAAGAAGTCCCTACGAATGGTAAGAACTATGGCTGTAAAAATCAGTGTAGATTGGGGTTCAGTGACACAGAGGCTGCTGGAGACCCAGCTGTTCCTCTTAAAAGGCTGGCACCACAAACTGAACTTACAAGGTCCCACTTCCTCTGAGCTCCAGCACCAGGGCAAAGATCTGGGGGACACAGACACATACGAGGAGGAACTGGATTGTCTGGCTTCGGGGCAGGATTCGGGGGCAGTTTTCTCCCAGATGGAGGTGCTCACAGAGATCATAGTTCCTATGCTGGGACCTCCCTGGTTGCAGGGCTGACTGGCGGCCATTTTGTTTGTTCCATCCAAAAATACGAAGACAGTGTAAGGAGCCCTGGGACAACTTCAAGCTTACCAACATTCGCATCATGGAGGTGCCAGAAGGAGAGAGAGAACAAGATATTGAAAACCTATTTGAGGAAAGAATGACAGAAAACTTCCCCTACCTAGTGAAAGAACTAGATTTACAAGTCCAGGAAGCACAGAGAGTCCCAGAGAAACCCACAGAGGACCACACCAAGACATATCATAATAAAAATACCAAGGGCTAAAGACAAAGAGAGAATCTTAAAAGTAGCAACAGAAATGCAGTTAGTTACCTACAAGGGAATGCCAATACAACTTATTTCTCAACAAAAACTATGCAGGCCAGAAGGGCATGGCAAGAAATATCCAAAGTGATGAATAAGCAAGGACCTACAACCAAGATTATTCTACCCAGCAAAGCTATCATTTAGAATTTAAGGTCAAAGAGCTTCCACTGAGCCAAACCAAAGAAGAAGCTAAAAGAGTTCATCACCACCAAACCAGTATTATATGAAATGTTGAAGGGTATTCTTTAAGAAGAGAAAGAAGAAAAAAATAAAAAATATGAACAGGGGATGTGTGGGAGGGAGGGAGGGGGGCAAAAAAAAATCAATAAAATATGCAATAAATAAATAAATAAATAAATAAATGATTAAAAATAAATAAATAAATAATACAAATAAAAAGCAGAGAAAACATAAAAAAATATATGAACAAAGTGCCAACAAATACATACCTATCAACAACTGAATTTAAAAATCAAAACAGATAAAAAATCTAATGAACAAAATAAACTGGTGAATAAAATAGAATCAGAGGCATGGAAATGGAACAGACTAATGATTCTCAGAGGGAAGAGGGTTGGGAGTGGGAAGAGATTGAACAAAGATCTTATATGCATTACCTATGGACACACACAATAGGGTGGCGAAGGCCCGGGGTGGGGTGGAAACCAGGTGGAGGGGGACAATGGGGAGAAAAAAAAGGGCATCTGTAATACTCTCAACAGTAAAGATAAAAATAAATGAATTTTTAAAAAAGAAAAAAAATGATAGGGATCTAGAAATGGCCCAGAGGGAAAAAGAAAGAGACATGAGTATACAGAAAAATGAAAGAGCTCTATAATAATTATCTGTCTTCATCCAAAAAAATCAGTATTAGAATTATAGGCATTTTGAAGAAGCAGGAGAGAGCATGAAACGGAAAGTCTATTCAAATAGTGAATGAGAACTTGAAAAGAACTAAGTCCTCTAATCCAACAAGCAAACAGAACACCTAGTTACCTCACTCCAAAGAGGCCCTCTCCAAGGTGCTTGGTATTAATGCTGTCAAAAATTAATGACAAAGAAAAACTTCTCAAAGCAGCCAGGAAAAAGGAAAGCTACAAAGGAAAACCCATCAGAATTTCATCTGATTTCTCAGCAGAAACTCTACAAGCCAGAAAAGAGTGGAACCAAATATTTAATATATTTTAGTGATTTTTTACAGAGAGGAAGGGAGAGAGGGATAGAGAGTTAGTAACATCGATGAGAGAGAGTCATCGATCAGCTGCCTCTTGCAGCTGGGGATGTGCCCGCAACCAAAGTACATGCCCTTGACCGGAATCGAATCTGGGACCCTTCAGTCCGCAGACCGACGCTCTATCCACTGAGCCAAACCAAATATTCAAACGTATGAAATAGAAAAATTACAAGCCACAAATAATATTTCCATCAAAATTATCCTTTAACTATGTAGAAATGAAGACATTCCCAAACATATAGATGCTAAGGGATTTTATCACCAGAAAACCTCCATTGCAGGAACTACTCAAGGGAGTTATTCTACCTGAAACAAAGAACGTAAGTCACAACACTACAAGTAAGATCGCCAAAAAACTTACAGCATACACAGGGATAATTTGTGACAACAAAAACATAAAAGGGGAGAGGGGAAAAGTTGGAACTGGCAAAGGAAGATAAAGCTCAGATGTACTCAAAAGAAAAAAAAAAAAAACTACAGCATACAGTATATGCAACTTAATTTTTTTAATAAAACGAATGGTAACCACATACATAATTTAAAAAAGGAGAAAATAGGGCTTCCACCAGAATCAGGTGTCATGAAAAGCACCTCTAAATCAAATCCAAAATGGGCGCAGCTACAGTGTTTGGACAGGTTCAAGCCTTGGACTGATGAGAGGGCACAGTCCCAGCCCGGAGGGCAGAGCCCTCCCCGCACAATGATAGCCAACAGCTGCGGTTGTAAGCTTGAACCTGTGGTTTGAACACATGGCCCCATGTGCCTAAGTGATATCGGCTGCAAGTAAACAAAGCTTGATCAGGTGCATGCAATTGAGTAGGATCAAAACTCACGAGAGCCAAAACAGGTTTGGCTCGGTGGATAGAGCGTTGGCCTGCGAACCAAGGTAGTGTGCCCTTGGTTCCGGTCAAGGGCACGTACCTTGGTTGCGAGCACATCCCCAGTGGGGGGTGTGCAGCAGGCTGCTGATTGATGTCTCTCTCTCATCAATGTTTCTAACTCTCTATCCCTCTCAATTCCCTCTCTGTAAAAAATCAATGAAATATGTTTAAAAAAACAAAAGCTCAGGAGAAAATGTTGTAAACATCTTGACCACGCCCTTACCCATGGCATCTGGCTATAAAATAAAGACACGGCTGTGGGCACTGGTGCTGTCCCTCCATCAGAGAAGCAGCGTCCCACCGAGACCCAGTTTTCTTCTCTTGTCTGTCTTTTCTAAGCCTTTCAGCGCCCCCTCTCAGGGTCGCTGAACCTGGCGGAGCTGGCACAGCACATAAAGCGCCCTGGGGCTCAGTGTGCTGCGGCCGAGCCGGCTCCCCACAGAACAAATCTATTTTTAGTACAATTTTCATCACCCACCCTTAGGAGACTCCGTGCCCATTCGTAATGGGCCTATTTCCTCCCACTGCTTTGCAGCCCTAGGCAAACACTCATCCACTTTCTGTTTATAGATTTACCTATTCTGGACATTTCATATATTTTATTTTTTTAAATATATTTTATTGATTTTTTTTACAGAGAGGAAGGGAGAGAGATAGAGAGTTAGAAACATCAATGAGAGAGAAACATCGATCAACTGCCTGCTGCACACCCCCCACTGGGGATGTGCCTGCAACCAAGGTACATGCCCTTGACCAGAATCGAACCTGGGACCCTTGAGTCCGCAGGCCGACACTCTATCCACTGAGCCAAACCGATTAGGGCTGGCTCAGTGGATAGAGCTATCTATTGATATATTAAAACCATGAGCTCATAATAATATCTTCAATTTCATTTAAATGGAATCACACAATATGTGTTATTTTGTGACAGGATTCTTTCACTTAGCATGGTTTTCAACATTCATCTGTGGTGTAGCATGCATCTGTACTTCATTTCTCTTTGTGGCCAAATAAGATTCCATTGTATGGATATATCACATTTCTCCATCAAATGATGAATGCTCGGATAGTTTACTCTTATTGGCAATTGTGAATAACGATGCTGCAAACATTTGTGTACAAGTCTTGGGGTAGACATGTTTCCTTTTTTATTGATTGATTTGAGAGAGAGAGGAAAGGAGAAAGAGAAACATCGATTTGTTCTTCCATTTATTTATGCACCCATTGGTTGATTCTTGTATGTTCCCTGATTGGGGATCAAACCCAAAATCTTGGTGTATCAGGATGACACTCTAACCAACTGAGCTACCCAGCCAGGGCCTACACATATGTTTTCATCCTGAGTAGTTTTTGAAGACAGTATTTTGATTGTATTTCCGCTGACAAAAAGAATTATAAAAACATTTAATAGGTTTGTCTTTCACACAGGTATGGGTTAGAAATTCTGAAACTAATGTTTGTGTATCTGCAATTAGCAAACGCAGTCATGTGCCACCTAACATCAGGGATACATTCTGAGAAATGCATCGTCAGGCGATTTCATTGCTGGGAGGGTATCACTGATTGCACTCACACAGACCTCAATGCTATAACCGGTTGCTCCTAGGCTACCAGCCCGCACAGCATGTTGCTGTACAAAATACCACAAGATTGAATCAAGCA
This sequence comes from Pipistrellus hanaki, assembly GCF_964339955.1. Taxonomy (NCBI): domain Eukaryota; kingdom Metazoa; phylum Chordata; class Mammalia; order Chiroptera; family Vespertilionidae; genus Pipistrellus; species Pipistrellus hanaki. The sequence continues at coordinate 143,005,108 of NC_140505.1, read as the reverse complement.
CAAGAGAAAATGACACAACCAAAGACCTGGTAAACATGAGATGTGTGAGGCAACCAGCTGTAATGCAGCTTACTGTTTGTTTTTTTAACATATCTTATTGATTTTCTACAGAGAGGAAGGGAGAGGGATAGAGAGCTAAAAACATCAATGAGAGAGAAACATCAATCAGCTGCACATCCAGTAGGGGATGTGCCCGCAACCAAGGTACATGCCCTTGACCGGAATCGAACCTGGGACCCTTCAGTCCACGGGCCTACGCTCCATCCACTGAGCCAAACCAGCGAGGGCAGCTTACTGTTTTACAGCAAACTTTTTGTAAGTAGAAGACACTCTAAGATAATGATAAAAAGTATAGTACAGTAAATACATAAGCCAGTAACATAGTTGTCACCATTATCAAGTATCATGTACTGACTCACCCCAACTCAAGAGAGACACACCCTTTCCCAATTTTGTGTCCAGTGATGACATGACTGTGATGGGAATATTTGCACCGAAATCCACAAGTGTTACAAATCCAGGCTTTTTACCCCTGGAGAACCAGCTGTTAGTCATCTATATGCATAACAATGGATCAAAGTTACTACCACTGACAATGCAGTCGGTTATTTTTTACACCAGCATCACCACAAACATGTAACATTGCACTATGACCTTAGGACTACCACTGACAATGCAGTCGCGTAACCACAAACCTGTGAATAATGCATTGCACTATGACCTTAGGACAGCTACAATGTCACCAGGTGATAGGAATTTTTCAGCTCCATTATAATCTTATGAGATGGCGGACTGTCATTGACAAAAATGTCATTCTACAACACATGACTGTAAATCAATATTCTGAGGCTAATGGGGTCAGGTCTCTCACAGTCAGAGAAAGAAATCACAGATACGAAAAGGAGATCAGAATGAACCCTGTGGACTTGGACTGAAATTGAAGATATTATTATGAGCTCATGGTTTTAATATATCAATAGATAGATATTGAGAAATAGAAATAGACACAGATATGAATCCTAACTCTGCCTGCTGAGAAGGCTACAATGATATATAATATACTGCACTAACAATGAGCACCTCTAGTGCCAAGAACTTGGCTTCTAAATACCATTCCACACTAAAATGAATCAGGCCTCCTTGAAGAAATAGCTGGGTGGGGGGTAGGGGATGGAGGTGGGGAGGTTTCAGCCTGCAACAGCATGTTATGTCAGGGCATAGAAAGTGTTCGAAGAATGATGGAGCCATATCATAGGCCATAAGAGCCAGCTTGAAGGGACTCAGACTAGCCAAACCTGGGACCATTTGACCATCAAAATAATTATAGTCATGGATGACCTACTGAATTAAATAGAAATCAATGAGTCCAAACTGATATAAATAAATCGGAAATAAAAGAAAGCAATTCCTCATAGTAGAATGCCAACTGAAAAATACAAAAAGAAATTATGCCTTTAAAAATATGACCCTTTGTCCATTGATTCAGGCAAGACTCATCAATGGATGCTGCAATTATTACGATAATGGGTAAAAGTCTGATAAATAACAGGATATTTGTACAATATTAAAGTATCTCATCCACAAAAGACGGTAACTATAAGGGGGAAATAGTAACCTTACTAAACATGTGCACACACCGCCTCACTCCAGGTGACAATGTGGCGGTGGGCTCCTGCGACTCACCCAACCCCAGGGGGCACTCCCCTCCAAGCTGTGGGTTCAGTGAGGACGGGACCGCAGTGGGCGCATTTGCACCGGAATCCGAGCGTGTTACAGACCCAGGCTCTTTACCCGGGAGAACCACCTGTTACAAGCACAACAGCCGGACCAGCGTTACTCCCCCAGACAAGCTGACTGTGTGTGCTTTCACACCAGCATCACCACAGAACGGTATTCTGCCCAGAACGCAGACCCTCCTTCTAAGGATGAGGAAGCATCAGAAAGAACCTAAATAGAAAGACGTTCTGCAAAATAACTGGATGAGAGGAAGAAATCACATCCAGAGAAAAATGGTCGAGCAAACGTGACTACATGTTCACCATGGAGAACCTGGGTGCGGGGCATACCATGCTCTGTGCTGTCCCCGAACTTTTCTGTAAGTCTGACATTTCTTTTTTTAATGTATTTTATTGATTTTTTACAGAGAGGAAGGGAGAGAGATAGAGAGTTAGAAACATTGATGAGAGAGAGAGTCATCGATCAGCTGCCTCTTGCACACCCCCTACTGGGGATGTGCCCGCAACCAAGGTACCTTGACCGGAATGGAACCTGGGACCTTTCGGTCTGCAGGCCGACGCTCTATCCACTGAGCAAAACCGGTTTCGGCCATTTTTTTTTTTTTTTTTTTTTTTTTAATAAAATTAGTTATAAAGAAAAAACCGCCAACACTACCTGACCCTCTGCACTCATCCTGCAGTCGAGACGGTGAGCCCTGCGGTGAGGCCTCCTCGTGCCCAAGGGCACGGTCACAACTGGAGTGAAGCGGCAAAGTAGCGAAGTATTATAGCTTCTACCGGCCACGGCCCTGCAGCCCCGGGGCGCCCGCCCTGCGCAGGTGCAGCGTGAGCCTCTGCAGGGACCGCAGGTGCGAGGGCCTGGCCGCCAGGTGACCATGGGCCTGGGCTCCGGCCACAGTGGCTGCCCCTCTGACATGCACCCATCCCTAAAACCACAGCCTTACCCTCCGATGGCTGGCCCCTCCATGCCCCACACCAGCGCTGTCCTCTGCGCCCTCTGTCCTCCCTACACTGGGCCTGGGAGCCGGGAACAGCCCTCACAGCCACACAGGGAAGCCGGGAGTTCCCTTGTGGAGACAGAGTGAAGTCATGGCTCCTCCGAAGGCCTGACTGTCTCCTTACTGTGGCCTTGGAAAGCCTAATGCTCCCCAAACCGGTGTGGCTCAGTGGATAGAGCGTTGGCCTGTGGACTGAAAGGTCCCAGGTTCGATTCCGGTCATGGGCATGCACCTTGGTTTTGGGTACATCCCCAGTGGGGGGTGTGCAGGAGGCAGCTGATCGATGTTTCTCTTTCATGGATGTTCCTGACTCTCTATCCTTCCCCCTTCCTCTCTGTGAAAAATCAATAAAATATATATATATATTTTTAAAAAGGAGCAGAAGCAGAAGCAGAATAAGAAGAATAAGAAGAAAAGAAAAGAAAAGAAAAGAAAAGAAAAGAAAAGAAAAGAAAAGAAAAGAAAAGAAAAGAAAAGAAAAGAAAAGAAAAGAGCCAGGACCGGTTTGGCTCAATGGATAGAGCGTCAGCTTGGGGACTGAAGGGTCCCGGGTTCGATTCCGGTCAAGGGCATGTACCTTGGTTGCGGGCATACCCCCAGTGGGGGGTGTGCAAGAGGCAGCTGATAGATGACTCTCTCTCATCGATGTTTCTAACTCTGTATCTCTCTCCCTTTGTCTCTGTACAAAATCAATAAAATATATTTTTTTTAAAAAAGAAAAGAAAAGAAAAGAAAAGAAAAGAAAAGAAAAGAAAAGAAAAGAAAAAAGAAAAGAAAAGAAAAGAAAAGAAAAGAAAAGAAAAGAAAAGAAAAGCCTAAGGCTGTGGTCCAGGTGCTGCTGCTGCTGCTGTGAGAACTCCGGCCAGCAGCAGCTGGCCACGCCCCCTGGGAGGCGGGTGGGGATGGGCTGCCCCAGTATCCATCCACCAGCTGGGAATTGAGCGAAGTGAAGTGCGTTCCAGCCTCACCAAGCTGTTCTGATCCACTGCTCTCCGCTCAGGGAGCGCCGGAGGCCCCAGGTGGTGGGACACGCCACAGGTATTGTGCCTCTCCACTTACCCGTTACATTTTCTAAGGAAAGCTGATTCGTAGGATGAAGCCATCGCATTTGAAATTTTGAGATGGAAGTAGGAAGTTGCAGGGATAACAGACGGGGTGCTGTTAAACCATGCTGACACTGACGATAGCTGCTCTCCCAAGTGTCCTCATTCATTCATCCTGGGCCCACGAGGAAGGTCATTTCCATGGTCTAGCATAGCACCTGCACATGGAAGGTGCTGGGTAGATATCAATGACTCTGTAACGCTCTGCGCGTTCTGTGGAGCCGGAGTGCCATTCTCCCGTCCCCTGCCAATCGGAATGAGTCGTTGCCTATTCCGGCACTGCTGTCCTTCCTTAAGATGACATTTAGTAAAATAAACTCTGGGTTCTTACTGTTTGTGGGAGAATTCTGAGGTTCCCAATGGCTTCAAATGCTGAGCAGTGAAAAAGAGACTGAAAACATAATCACAAACTGTTTCGCACAGTGTCCGTAGGATCTGATTATGATTATGTCTCTTTATGTATTTTCCTTTTACCCTCTCCACACAAAATGAAAGGATCCCCTGATGAAAAAGGTGAAGAAAAGATGACTTTATTTCCATTGAGCAGACAGGCATGACAAACACATGAAGACAGATCACATAACCAAAAGTATATTGGGAGCCCGGCCAGGGTTGCCCAGGGGTTGAGTGTAGACCTATGAACCAGGGGTCACAGTTCGATTCCCGGTCAGGGCACATGCCTGGGTTGTGGGCTCTATCCTCAGAGGGGGATGTGCAGGAGGCAGCCGATCGATGATTCTCTTTCATCATTGATGTTTCTGTCTCTCTATCTCTCTCTCTTCTTCTCTGAAATCAATATATATATTTAATGATTCACAGCAACCTCATTTATCCCCTGCTGTTACCAGAGAGAAAAATGTCATCAGATAACCAGTGGTCAGCAGATGAGGATGAAGGTCAATTATCCCGGCTGATCAGGAAATCTAGAGACTCCCCCTTTGTGCCTGTCGGTAAGTACAAGCCTTGACTGGGTGCTGGAAAGCTGTCTGTAATTGTACAATAATGCTATACCCAGTATCTCGGAGGATTGAAACGTTTCATGTAACTGATTTTTTTTTTCCAAATAATTGAAGCTAACCTCTTCTAAGCATAAGCTGCACTTTCAGAAGTTTCTAGTATGGTGAATCCTCAATGATGGTTAGCTATTATTATGATGGAGCATCAGATTTTATTCTAATCTATCTTCATTAGAGGGTTCAGTAAAATTATCAGATCCCAGCCAATCTAAGTGGGATGGACTGAATGGGCTTTAATTTTCTGTGGTGACTCAGGAGCACACTGAAGGTCAATCAGGACAGTGAAGATGGATGCGGCTCTCCGTCCTCTAAGTAATGCCAACCTTTATTCTCGTGTCTGATGTTTACAGATTTTTTGTTTCTTCCATATTATTGGGTACCATAAAAACCTTCTGCCTCTGATGTTCTCTGGCACTAGATGCTAGATACCTAAACTTAAAATGAGTGGCTGAAACCGGTTCGGCTCAGTGGATAGAGCGTCAGCCTGCAGACTGAAGGGTCCCGGATTTGATTCCGGTCAAGGGCATGTACCAGTCGGGGGTATGCAAGAGGCAGCTGATCAATGACTCATTGATGTTTCTAACTCTCTAACTCTCTCCCTTCCTCTCTGTAAAAAATCAATAAAATATATATTTTTTAAAAAGAGCGAGTGGGTTCAGAGAAAAGAAGCTCTCAGTGGAAGCCTGGGCCTTCCTGTACACCTGAGAGCTTGCCCTGTGTGGTGTTCATGCTCAGTGGCTCCCTGATCTCCTCTAGATGGTGAGGTTGATGGTTAAGTCATCTCCAGATTAAAGAACGCGATTACAATTAGACCTCCAGGCCTTGGCCTCTTTATCCTTTCCCAACACATATTTAGTATGTTTACATTTTCAACGAATATTTCATGTATGTGGGCTTTTAAAAAAAATCTAGGCACCAATGTTGTTTTTTAAAAATCTAAGTTTTCTCATGCCCGGCTGGTGTTGCTCAGTGGTTGAGCATCGACTTATGAGCCAGGAAGTTGCTGGTTTGATTCCTGATCAGGGCACAGGCCTGGGTTGTGGGCTTGATCCCCAGTGTGAGGTGAGAAGGAGGCAGCCTACCAATGATTCTCTCTTATCATTGATGTTTCTAGCTCTCTCCCTCTCCCTTCCTTGCTGAAATCAATAAAAATATATTTTTTTAAAATCTAAGCTTTCTCTTCTCTTTTGGATGCTTCAGCTGCCTTAAGCATTATTATTGTATACTGGAACCATGCCTCTTTCCTTATAACTTTGGAAACTATTAAAATAACCTATATAAATTAGTCTTAGGTAAGTTTGTGATTAATTCCATAAATCCTTCTAAGTAGGTATTCTATGTTTCTATTGTCACTCTAAGTCTAGCAGCTTCATGTCATTAGTCACATATCAACAAGAATTAAAGTTTTACTTTATAGTAATACTGTGTTTAGAAGTTTCATTAATTTGAATGACTTGTAATAGCACCTGTAACAAATCTAAGCAAATACATTTATAGTGATTTATTCACCTTCCTTAGCATTTTCAACTAGAAAAACAACTCGATGCCACCTGCACAGATCACTGTAATGAGCAGAGACTAATCACTGTGCCTGCTGTAAATTAAATTATTTTCCAGACACATTTAAGGTGATTAAAGTAGAAAGATGAAAGTGTTTCCAGCTAAATTCAATTATTTACAAACTACAGAGACACTATCTGGAAAACAGTAAAGGTTCTGACTTTAATCTCTAAATGAAACAAAACCAATTTAAGTAAAAGCAGAACCTTGATTTGATAAGGGAAGAGAACCAAGTTTTTGCTAGAAAAATAATTAATGATAAAATTGGGGTATATATTATTGAGTAGTTTGTTTAGTTATTGTTATTTTAATAATGTCTATTTCCTGCTATAGGATGGAGTGTCCAGTGCAAATAATTTATAAAACATTTTTTGTCATCTTCAACAACTTCCATCATTATAATCCATCTATATTGTTTAAAATGGTCCTATGATCACTCTTAAGACCTATACGTATATTATGTGCATTTAAACTGTGTTGATATATTGTTTTTGCTTCTTTCACTTAACATTTCATATGTACATTTCTGTGTATTAGTACTTTCTATACTTACAATTTTTTTATAGCTCTGACAGATTTTCCTTTGTTTGAGCCATTTGGGCTGTTTAGTTTTTCTTTACACATAATGTAGCCATAAAAATCTTTGTGTCAACTTTTTAAGTTTTCTTTTGTTTATTTCCTTGGAGCATTTCCCAAAGGTAGAATTTCCAGAGCAAGAAGCATGTTCAGTTTAATGTCACTTATTATATATTTCCAGAGTTCTTTCCAGAAAGATTTAGCTAAACTTGCAGAGTTTTCAGCATGGTACCATCTCTCAGTGTGCCTACCATCATCATTTTATTAGTATTTTCTTTTTGCTGATTTTATATATTTGTCACTTTCATTTCAATTTATTTTTATTTTTATACTAGAGGCCAGTGTATGAAATTTGTGCATGAGGTGGTGTGTCCCTCAGCCCATCCTGCACCCTCTCCAATCTGGGACCCCTCAAGGGATGTCTGACTGCCATTTTAGGCCCAATCCCAGTAGGATCGGGCCTAAACGGGCAGTCAGACATACCTCTCACAATCCAGGACTGCTGGCTCCTAACTGCTCGCCTGCCTGACTTCCTGATTGCCCCTAACTGCTTCTGCCTGCTAGCCTGATCACCCCCTAACCAGTCCCATGCCAGCCTGATTGATGCCTAACTGCTCCCCTGCCAGCCTGATCGCCCCTAACTGCCCTCCCCTGCAGGCCTGGACCCCCTAACTGTCCTCTCCTGCAGGCCTGGTCCCCAACTGCCCTCCTCTGCAGGCCTGGGTCCCCCGCAACTGCCCTTCCCTGCAGGTCCAGACTTCCCCAACTTCCCTCCTCTGCCAGCCTGATCACCCCTAACTGCCTTCCCCTGCAGGCTTGATTGCCTCCAACTTTTCTCCCTTGCAGGCCTGGTCCCTCCCAATACCCTCCCTTGCTGGCAGCCATCTTGTGTCCACATAGGGGGAGCCATCTTTGACCACATGGGGGCAGCCATCTTATGTGTGTTGGAGTGACAGTCAATTTGCATATTACTCTTTTATTAGATAGGATTTTGCTTTATCTTTAATGTTGAGAATATTACAGATGTCCCCCTTCTTTCCCCCAGTGCTCCCCTCCACCCGGTTCCCACCCCACCCAACCTTCACCACACTATTGTCTGTGTCCATGGGTTATGCATATATACTCAACCACAGAGCCACACTGGCCTGGCAGAATAGCAAGTTTTGATTAACCAAATTCTTGGTTAATCTCTGCCTAGTCCCCATTCCTCCCCTTCCCCCTGAAATCCATCAGCCTGTGCCATGCTTCCATGCCTCTGGATCTGTTTTTTTCAGCTTTTTATTTTGTTCAATAGATTCCACATGAATGAGATCACATGATATTTCTCTGACTGGCTAATTTCCCTTAGCATGATGCTCTCCAGGCCCCTCCATGCTGTCTCAACGGGTCAAAGATCCTTCTTTTTTATAGCTGCATAGTATCCCATTGTATAATGTACCACAGCTTTTTTATCCACTCATCTACTGATGGGCACTTGGGCTGTTTCCAGATCTTAGCTATTGTAAATTGTGCTGCTATGAACATAGGGGTGCATACATTCTTTCTGATTCGTGTTTTGGGATTCTTATGATATATAATAGTTCTAGAAGTGGGATCACTGGGTCAAACAGCAGTTTAATTTTTTTTATTTTTTAAGAAAATTCCATACTGTTCTCCATAATGGCTTCACCAGGCTGCATTCTCACCAGCAGTGTATTAGGGTTCAATTTTATTTATTGCAAATAAGCCTATAGAATATACATGTTTTTATTTACTCTGGTCCTTACTTCCATTTGTTAAGTAGATCCTGAAAGAATAAATATTGGGTCGGCAGCTAAGTAATTGTGGATTTTTTAAAGAAAATCAAAGACAATTTTTTCATGGAACTAAATAACTTTATTCTGTAATGTATTGCCCATTTTGATCAATGACCTTTTGCCATCTTTCAGGCAGCATCATAATCCCACGTTCAAAAAACTTCTGGTTTTTATTAGCAAAAAACTGAATCAGGTACGATTTGACATCATCATCATTATTGAAATTTTTACCATTCAAGGAGTTTTGTAAAGATCGAAACAAAAAGTAATCAGATGGTGCAAGGTCAGGACTATATGGTGGATGTGGCAAAACATTCCAACCAAGCTCCATTAATTTTTGCCGAGTGACCAAAGATGTGTGTGGCCTTGCATTGTCATGATGGAATACAACACCTTTTCGATTTGTCAATTCGGGCCGCTTTTCTTCAACTGCATTGTTTAATTTCATTAGTTGTTCAATGTAGACATCAGAATTGATCGTTCGGTTGGGTGGTAAGAGTTCAAAGTAGACAATTCCTTTGTAATCCCACCAAACTGATAACAAAACCTTCTTTTGATGAATATCAGCTTTTGATGTTGTTTGAGTTGGTTCACCTGGCCTGCTCCACGATCTTTTCCGCTTGATATTGTTGTAAACAACCCATTTTTCATCGCCAGTTATCAGTCATTTTAAAAATGGATCATTTTCATTACGTTTCTTTAGCAAATCGCAGCTGCTAATGCGTTGCGTTAACTGTGATTCTTTCAGTTCGTGAGGAACCCATGTATCGAGTTTTTGAACATAGCCAAGTTGTTTTAAGTGATTTTCAATGCATGTATGTGATACATGAAGCTTCTCTGCAATCTCACGTGTTGTACTGTGACAGTCCGAATTGATTATTGCTTTGATTAGGGCGTCATCAACTTCAACTGGACGACCAGAGCGTTTTTCATCTTTGAGTGAAAAATCACCAGAACGAAATTTGGCAAACCAATTTTGACACTGCCGTTCTTTTAAGGCTTCGTCACCATAAACAGCACATAACTTTTTATGAGCTTGCGATGCGTTTTTCCCTTTGCGGAAATAAAAAAGCAAAATATGACGAAAATGTTCCTTTTGATTTTCCATTTTTCAACGAACGCCAAACGAAAACTACAAAACAGATCAAAAAGCTTTTTTTACTGATTAACAGCTGAATAGCCAACTATCAAATAACAAAATGTGTTTTACATTTGTACTACGTCTGCAAACCTAAAAATTCAACTGAAGCCATATATGTGTGAAACCCGCAATTACTTAGTTGCCGACCCAATACAACCTTGCTCACCTATAAAGATACACATGTGCCAACACAATTAATCAAAACTTGCTATTCTGCCTTGCCAGTGTGGCTCAGTGGTTGAACATCTATCTACCTACGAACAGAGGTGGTCACGGTTCGATTCCTGGTGAGGCTTGATCCCCAGTGTGGGGTGTGCAGGAAGCAGCCAATCAATGATTCTCTTTCATCACTGATGTTTCTTTCTTTTTTTTCTTTTTCTTTTTTTAAATATATATTTTATTGATTTTCTACAGAGAGGAAGGGAAAGACATAGAGAGCTAGAAACATCGATGAGAGAGAAACATCGACCAGCTGCCTCTTGCACACCCCCTACCAGGGATGCGCCTGCAATCAAGGTACATGCCCTTGACCAGAATCGAACCTGGGACCCTTCAGCCTGCAGACCGACGCTCCACCACTGAGCCAAACTGGTTTCGGCTCATCACTGATGTTTCTATCTCTCTCTCCCACTCCCTTCCTCTCTGAAATCAATAAAAAAAATTTTTTTTCAAAAACATTGCTATTCTGCATAAATATCAATTGCATTGCCCTGCTGGTATGGTTCAGTGGTTGAGTGTCAACCTATGAACTAAGTTGTTACAGTTCAATTCCTGACCAAGAGAATTGAAATAAAATATCAATTACATTTTTATGTACTAACAATAAACGCATGGAAACCAAACTTAAAAACATAACACCCTTTCTCAAAGTAGAAGAAATGACTTTTTAAAGCACATAATTTGTGAATTTGCCAAATTTTTTGTTTAAATAGTATCACATAGTCGAAGTGGTATTGGAAATAATTTTGTGAAATCAAGTCCACTTAGGAATATTTGAGCAATGTCCAAAAACAAAACAAAAATAAAAACAAAAAACCCATAAATACCATTTACAATCACTCCAAAGAAAATTGCTTAGGTATCAGCTTAAGAAAACATGTACAGAATCTGTATGCTGAAAATTACAAAATGCTAATGCAAGAAATTAAAGAAGACCCAAGTAAATGTAGAGACTATTGTGTTCATGGATTAGAAGACTCAATAGAAAGATGTCAATTCTCCCCAAACTGACTTATAGGCTTAGTGTAATTCCTATCAAAATCCCAGCAAGTTTTAAGTTCTAGAATGGTTAAAATGATACTCAGACATAGAGCTACAGTAAATAAGATGGTGTAATACAGATGGAAGGATAAATGCATATATCAACAGGATAGAGGAGAAAACTCAAAATGTAGACCCACACTTTTACTCATGTTTTCTTCATTCTTGTGTTAAAATATTACATCTGTCCTTGTCATTTTAAGTCTACCTTACCCTCTTTTGGATGTTATAAGCATGCTAGTCTATTTCTTCTATTTTTTGTTGTTGATATTTTTGTTTTATTTTTACACTTACTTCTAACCCATCCAGGATTTTTTTTTTAGTGTCTGGTGTGAAATAGAAATCCAAGTTAGTTCTCTATACCAATAAATTATACTCATTATGTTTATTAAATAATTATTCCTTCATCTGTTATTTAATTATTGTGACTTGTCATGGCTTATCACAGTGTTTTAAATCTCTTTCCAGGATCTTCCCTATTCAGTTGACCAGTTTTCTACTTTAGAGCCAATTACATAGTATCGTGATTGCCACAGCAATAGCTTCCCCCTTACTAGTAACTTTTGTAGAGAAGACAGGAACATTTGCAGGCATTTCTGGAGTTTTCTAGAATCACAGTTTTCCTGGAACATACTTCCTGTGTATCTCTCATTTGCTTAATGTCTCAATTTTACAGAAGATTCAAGTTTTACCACTTTACTCCACTTGCCCCTCATTTGATAACAAGTAGAAAGGAATAAAGCCAAATACTCAAAAGCTGTAGGATGTTTGGTAGGTCTACTCACTAAGGACTTGCCCAAGCATAAGCCTTGCCGCATGCACAACTTAAAATCATATCTCAGGAAAATTACAAATTACTACACTATATGGTTCTGGTTTTCCTGGAAAAAGGCTAAACTTCAAATATCAAATCCATGAGTTATGAGTCCATTTTAAAATCTGGTGAATCAGCCCTAGCTGGTTTGGCTCAATAGATAGAGCATTGGGTACAGGGTTTGATTCCCATTAAGGGCACATGCTCAGGTTGCAGGTTCAATTCCCAGTAGGGGGCAGCTGATAAATGATTCTCTCTCATCATTGATGCTTCTATCTCTCTCCTCTTCTCCCTTCCTCTCTGAAATCAATAAAAATATTCTTTTAAATAAAATAAAATCTGGTGAATCAAATCCAGCAAGGTTCTTTTGCTATCTTGGCTGCTCATTCTCTAAGCACTTATCCTTTGGACAGTCCTTTATTCAACTCTCTAAGCTCATGCCAATCTGGGCTGCTACTTATATAATCTTTTTTGTTTCACAGGGATAGTGGGCTTCATGGCTGTGGTGTCCTATGGTCTTTACAAGTTAAAGTACAGAAGAAATCAGAAAATATCCATTCATCTTATTCACATGAGAGTTGCTGCCCAAGGATTTGTTGTAGGAGCTGTGACTCTAGGTAACCTGCTTCATTTGTACAATAGCTTGTGTTCAGCTATCTTTGAGAGTATTTTTATTTATTTTACTCATTCATAGTTGAAGATGAATATTGGGTCAAGATGACATAATTGTGGAAGACTGGTAAGAAAAACAGTTCTTTACTTGGTTGAGGCTTTTATTAAAATTTTAAACACTGAAAAAAACACCACCACCAAAGTAGGCAGAAGGTACACATTTCCAGTTACAAAATAAACTATCAGCCTAATGAACGAAGATTTGTGCTAGAATGGCCCTTCCTTTCCCTGCTGCCTGCACCGCCTTTCCACTCTGGCCGAGCCACCGAGCCATCTTTTTGCTTCTGCCCGCCTTCCATGCTGCCCAGAGGCCCTGACAGACTGGGCGTGAGGTGGAATGCCTGCATCGTAGCCATGTCAACAATGCAAGCAGTCCTGCCAGTCCTCTGTTGCTGGGAGTCTGTGTATGCAAATTAACCACCATATTTGTTAGGCTAATTTGCATATCACTCCTGATTGGCTGGTGGGCAGAGCAGAGGTACAGTCAATTTACTTACAATTCTTTTTTTTTAATAAGTTTTTATTGTTCATATTAGTACAAATGTTCCTTTCCCCCCCCCCCACCATTGCTCTCCTCCACCAGGTTCCCACCCCACCCTCTGCCCTTTCCCCACTCCCCATTGTCCTCATCCATAGGTGCACAGTTTATGTTCAGTCTCTTCCCACGCCCCCCTCTCCCCCTTTCCCCAAGAATCGTCAGTTCACTCCCCTTCCATACCTCTGATTCTATTATATTCAACAGTTACTATTGTTCATCAGATTTTTTTTTTTTAATTTCCTTGGTTTTTAGATTCACTTGTTGATAGTTACGTATTTGTTGTTCATAATTTTTATCTTTGTTTACTTTCTCTTCTGAAAGAACCCCCTTCAGCAATTCATATAATTCTGGTTTGGTGGTGATGAACTCCTTTAGCTTTTTTTTTATTAGTGAAGCTCTTTATCTGACCTTCGATTCTGAGTGATAGCTTTGCTGGATAGATTATCTTTGGCTGTAGGTTCTTACTATTCATCACCTTGAATATTTCTTGCCATTCCCTTCTGGCCTGCATGGTTTCTGTTGAGAAGTCAGCTGACAATCGTATAGGTGCTCCTTTATAGGTAACTACCTTCTTTGCTCTTGCTTCTTTTAATATTCTCTCTTTGTCTTTTGCTCTTGGAATTTTAATTATGATGTGTCTTGGTGTGGTCCTCTTTGGATTCCTTTTGTTTGGAGTTCTGTGCACTTCCTGGACTTGTAAGTCTAATTCTTTCACCAGGTGGGGGAAGTTTTCTGTCACTATTTCTTTCAGTATGTTTTCGATATCTTGCTCTCTCTCATCTTCTGGGACCCCCATAATTCTGATGTTGGTTCGCTTGAAGTTGTCCCAGAGGTTTCTTACATTATCTTTAATTTTCTGGATTCTCTTGCCTTCTAGCTTCTGTGGAGGAGTGTCTTCTGGCTCTTTATGTTCCAAATCTTTGACTTGATTCTTGCGATCTTCCCTTCTGTTTTTAGGACTCTGTAAAATATTTTTTATTTCAGACAATGTATTCTTTATTTCTTGTTGATCCCTTATCATTTCTTGATGACTCCTTATTAATTCTAGTTGATCTCTTTTCATATCCTCATAGGTCTTATCCATCTTTTCTAGGAAATTCTTGAAAAACCTTATAAGTGTGGTTTTGAACTCTATATCCAGTCCCTTTTTGTCCTCCATTTCTTTCGTTTGTGATCTATTTCATTGTCGCATTTTGCAGTTACAGATGGGACCGGGTTTCAGGGTGGAGCCTGCAGCTTTGGCTTCCGTCAGCCCCGCCCTATGCAGTTCCTGAGTCTCAGTAATCCCCAGGGTCCTTCAGTGCTCGTTGCTGGCGCCTCTGAGAGAAAGGTGCCCTCGATTTTCACCTGCTGCCAAACAGTCTATGCTCTCCCACAATGAGCCCGGTATTGGGGTTCAGTTCAGTTGGAAGTGGAGTTGGAGGTGGTGTTCAGAGCAGACTGGAGCCTCAGTCTCCTTCCCGTCAGGGCAATCCCGCGGCACAGCCGACCGTCCTTTCTCTGCACGCAGTGTGCACGCCTCTGGGACCTCCTTTCGCCGCTCCCCGGGTTCCGCCTTACAGCCCGGCTCCCTATGGCTGAGCCTGAGTACCCGGGGTCTGGCCTAGAACTGGGGTTCAGAGCAGTCGGGGGCCCAGCACAGTCGGAGTTTTATCTCCTTCCCGCTAGGGAACGCCCGCCAGGCACTCCGCCTCCCCCTCCTCTCTGGCTCCGTCCTCTCCGCGCGCTGCATCTCCTTACCTTGGGCTTTTCCAGTTCCTCCGCGCCACCTTCTGGTTTTCTCCTTGCTTCTCGCTGTAGAATTTCCAGTCAGTCAACCTTCCTGTAGTTCTGGGCAATGTCTGTTTTATTTATTTATTTATTTATTTATTTATTTATTTATTTTTAAATATATTTTATTGATTTTGTACAGAGAGGAAGGGAGAGAGATAGAGAGTTAGAAACATCGATGAGAGAGAGTCATCGATCAGCTGCCTCCTGCACACCCGCCACCGGGGATATGCCCGCAACCAAGGTACATGCCCTTGACCGGATTCGAACCCGGGATCTTTCAGTCCCCAAGTCGATGCTCTATCCATTGAGCCAAACCGGTTTTGGCCAATATCCGTTTTATATTTCAGTTGTATTTTATTGAAATTGTTGTGTGCGGCTGCGGCTAGGTGTTCACCTGGGCGCAGCCATCATGGATCCTCGAGCGAGAATCATTGATTGGCTCTGCTTACAATTCTTAAATAAGTCCCGGAATGGAATGTACGGATTGGCAGCTATAGTTAATAGTACTTTTATTGCATATTTGAAAGTTGCTAAGAGTAGATCTTAAACGTTCTTATGTAACTATGTATGGTGGTAATGGATGTTAACTAGACTTATTGTGGTGATCATTTCACAATATATAAAAATATCAAATCATTATGTTGTACACATGAAGTTAATGTAATGTTGTATGGCAATTATACATCAATTTTTACAAACCCAGTGGAGAACTAACTTATAGGCCCTGTTAGCCTCTATGATGAAAGCAGCGAATAGTTCATACCCGCAACAGCTGAAAGCAGTGGTTATACACCTGCCTTTATTGCTCAGGTAAGAGCGGCAGTCATAGTTCCCAGCCGATTGAACAACAGATATAATTATTAAAGTTTAACTGGGAAGGAAATGTTTTTAGAGTCCACAAGTCCTAATATGCTTGTTTTCCTTTTATTCCAAGTTTGAGAATAGGAAATCTTTTTTATTAGTCTATGAATTAAGCAAAAAAGTCCACTTTGGAATCTAAATTATCTTGATTTTTTGGGGGTCTATATTCATGAGACCAAGGCACAATGTTCTTAGCTTCCCCTTGCCACTCCCCCGCCCGGCTGTACAGAGTAGAATCAGCCTAAGAGAAAGTCTAGGACTATGCAGATAGGTGTGGGGCTTGCACACAGGGAGTTAAATGGTAATTATCTTATTACTATGAACTGTAATAAGGAGTCTTGAACAAAGTACAAAAAGAAATTTTACAAAGTTATAGTCCTCGTTTTTGTCATCCAGCAAATATTTACGAGCAGTTCCTATTTGCCAGGCGCGGAGTGGTCTATAGGCGTGGAGGTAGGACCTGGTCCCTGCCCTCACATACTGTTAGTCTCCTTGGGGCAAGAGACCAAGAACAGCAAAGAAAATACAAAGTCCTAGGTGCTGTGGCGGGGGTAACACGGGAGCTTGGGGAGCACAGACACAAAGGGGGGAGCACAGACACCAAGGAGGGCATCTGACTGGCGCTGAGAGTCCCAGAGGCTCTGTAAGGGTGTGAACTGTCTAATGAGCCGAGAAAGGGAGGAATTAATTCCGCAGAGAAGATCAGGAATTAACGAGGCAGAGGAAAGAGCAACGGCATCGGAGCATGCGCCTCCGTGGAACTTGGGGCTTGGTGTGTGATGAGAGAAGCAGAACGACTAGTAGTAATGTATGTGTCAGGAGCTGGGCCCACGAGATGAGCAAAACCGTGCTGCGGCCGTGCCTTCCAAGCAGAAAGAGACTGTGGCTGCTGCACCCCTTCTGCCTTCCCAACCTCCTGCAAAATGCCTCTGGGCAACAAGGCGCGAAAGGAAAGGAATTCTCTCCTGGAAGTTGTGCGGCTTTCAAGCCCCTCCCGGGACCAGGAGCTAGGAATTAAAAGCCCGAGCCCATCACTGAGCTTTCTGGCACTCTTAGAAGTAACCAGGCTTACACTCCTACACTCCTGCTTCCCCTCAGTGCTCTGTGGAAGCAAACACCTTGCTTTTTATAGGCATCTGATTAAGGGTATCTACAGGCGGTAATTTCACAAAATGTTCTGCTGATGCATGATAGCACCGTCTCTACCAGGGAAAGAAATGGCCATTAATACCTTTAAGTCCACTCAGACCAGCGAACCGATTCCAGAGAACCTGGGACCAACACAAAGAACCTTTCCTCATGGTTATGTCTCTCTGGAAGCTCCTGCTACCAAGTTCGGTTTCAACCAAGGTTCATTCAGAGGAGGAAAACTACTAGAGATGCCATATAAGAAGGGATTTATTATAGAGAGATGATCTTAAGCAAATCTGGGAGCTGGTTAAACAGTCCACGTTAGGCTTATTGCTTGTGCTTCTAATGCGGGGGCCCGAGGGTAACACGGCAGTAGTTGGGAGGCAAAATAAACTGGAATCTGCAAGGATGAACTGGAGCCACCAGGACAGAGGGAACCGGAGTCAGCCCTTACGGACTCCAGCCCTGAGCCCGTGTGAGCTGCAGGAGAAGTGGCCCCTCCATCAGGGAGCTCATCCACACCGGGCCCAGAGGCCGGAGGAGATGGGGAGGCGACCCAGGCGAGCTGAGGGCATGGCGGGCTGCTGCCCAGCAACAGCAGGGTGGGCCCGCGGACAAGCAAGGGCACCGGTGCTCTGCACCAAGTCCTCCAGGTACAATCCGGCCGTGGCAGCTGCTGCTTCAACTGTCACCTTCATGCCTCAAGGTCACATGAGCCAAACTCCTCCACAGCTATGCCGGGAAGGGAACTCTGGAAAATTTAGATCTATACCAGGAATTCCGAGCAAAGACCAAAGTCTTTATTAAACAGCAATACTCTGTGAGGTAGGTACTGTTATTATCCCATTTTACAGATAAGGAAACTGAGGTTTAGAGAGGACAAGTCACTTGTTCACGATCACATGGGCAATCTACTCCAGTGCCTGAACTCTCAATTCTATATTATACTGACTGAGGTGCCTATGACCTGTTTCCAAATTAGAGTGCTCGTCCCCTACGAGATATATGAGATCCATGGGGATATGAGAAGATAATATTTTTATCTTAAAAATAAAAACTTTACCAATATATAGGCTGACCATGGGACACTTATACTGTTTATAAACAAATGTGCATCTTGAGGGGCATGCTCATCATATTTACTTATGCACATTTTAAGTTCGGAGACCACTTTCCTATAGAATGTAGAAATCACACATACGGTACACTGAATGTATATGGGATCTCACACTCAGAAGAGAAATCTAACGTAGATCTAACTTGCTGACCAGTGAGGCAACAGGTGTGAAAAGAGTTGGGATAAGAACCCCAGGGAACCCCAGCATCGAGAGGTAAGAATTCTCTGTCTGAAAAGCACAGGGAACAGAGAGGAGAGAGGCCATGTAATGAGGAGGCGGAGCCCGCTGTGTGCACCAACAATCCCGAGCACAGCCCCCGTCAGAGGCCAGGAGAGGCGTGGAGCGGATTCTCCCTCGTGTCCTTCAGAAAGTAACAAGCCTGCTGATACCCGGACCTCAGACTCCCAGTCTCCAGCATTGTGAGACAACGTATTTCTGTTGTTTGAGAGAGAGAGAGAGAGAGAGAGAGAGAGAGAGAGAGAGAGAGAGAGAGAGAGAGAGAGAGGGAGGGAGAGAAGGAAGAATTAGAAGCAGCACAGGGAAATGAAATAAGTCTTTTTTTAAACTATACATTTTATTTATTTTGTACAGAGAGGAAGGGAGAGGGAGAGTTAGAAACATCGATGAGAGAGAAACATCAATCAGCTGCCTCCTGCACGCTCCCCACTGGGATGTGCCCGCAACCCAGGTACATGCCCTTGACCGGAATCGAACCTGGGACCCCTCAGTCCGCAGGCCAACGCTCCATCCACTGAGCCAAACTGGTCAGGGCTGGATCTGAGAATATTATTTCCATCGATACCATAATAATTCAAGTTAAAAATCTTTGTCTTGAGCTTTATGCATCTATGATAGCTTTCAAACTATTTCTTTAGAAGAGGTGCAGACATCTGCCTCGCCTCACTCTCCTGTTGAGGCGAGAACACTCACTTCCTGACCCTTTACCTTCCGTGCTCTCTCTAAAGATATTAACAAGCAGGCTCAGAAAGAACGGGGAAGGAGACTGCAGTCAAGGATTTAGTGTAGACAATCTACTGGAGAGGTGATGCCGTGATATTGCTATGGACAAGAGGGGGATGCGTTGTAGTTTAACTCTGACTCCTTAACTTGCTTTGGGTGTAATCAGCTGCTGACATCCCTGGAATTCACTGGAGCATCTCCTGTTCCTCACCCTGTTCCTACTTTGGCCTTTCTGCATGACCCGAGGACCTCAGATTATGGAAGATACACACCCATCTCATCTGCCTAACTCACAGCCAGTTCACCCATTAGACTGTCAATCCCTAGAAGCAGAGATTAGATCTATTCACCTTTGTTTTCCTCGGGATTCTGAGCAAAGCAGACACTGAATAGAGGTTTGCTAAATTGAGATGCCCGTTATTTTTCATTTTAATACCTAGCCAAACATTTTCACTTTCCTAATTTTTTCATCAATATTTTAAAATTCAAACTTTAGGGTGGCATAACACCCTAAATTCAGACTTACACTAATCTCAAATGGCTTAGTTGTGTGTGTGTGTATGTGTGTGTGTGTGTGTGTGTGTGTGTGTGTGTGTGTTTGTTCTGGAGCTACTTGTATAATCCAAGCCAAAAATGTCTAAGATGGGAAGTGTTGTTTGTTGATTTGTTTTAAATTGTGGGCTAGCTGTGAAAAAATGCAGGTGGAAGAAATTCAGTGTTTGTTTCCTTGAGTGCTCTATTGATATACATCTTTTTGTTTCTAGGTGTTCTCTATTCTATGTATAAGGATTACATTAGACCTCGGTTCTTCAATGTGTCCAAAAAGTGAAGCTGCATACAAAAAAATAAAAGAAGGCTTCTGGAAACTATTTTGAAGAATGAATTTTCAATATATAGCAAATTGTATTGCAGAAGTATGAGTTTTCATAGCCTGTTATAGTAAGTCTCAATTGTTTAAGAAGTTGACTTCCAACCCAAGAATCATAGACAACTCAAAAATATCCTTGATGATGTCTTTCAGAACCTAGAGCATGATTTTCCGACTTAAAATTTTTTATTTTGTAGTTAGTGACAGAGAATTATCTATTTTATGATGAACCAACCTTAAAATTAGGAGTTAGCTATCCATAGCGGCTACAGAAATTTTCTATATCCATATCAAATGTGATAATCTATTCATTGCTTAATTCTCCCCAAATAACTAAGGCTTTCATAAACTCGTTTTTAGAATGGGCAACAATTACATCAGAAGAGAATGGCCATGCTATTTAAATATGGCTCACCACTGTGCACCTCACCCTTATACAGAAACTTGACTATTCTAAAAAGATGTATTAGGCTGTGTTGAACTCATAACTGTCATGACTCAGATTTACTCCCTTCACACTCCACGCCTGAAAGAGAAAACGAACAGCCTGACCGGCATGGTTCAGTGGTTGAGTGTTGACCTAAGAGCCAGGAGGTCATGGTTCGATTCCCAATCAGGGCATGGTCAGGGCACAAAGTCCACAGCCCAGGTTGTGGGCTCGATCCCCAGTGGGGGGAGGAGGGAGCGCACGCATAAGGGAGGTAGCCAATCAATGATTCTCTCTCACCATTGATGTTTTTATCTCTCTCCCTCTCCTCCCTCTCTTAAAATCAATAAAATAAATTTTTTTAAAAGAGATTCACTGAAATAAAATCAAGAATGCACTGTAAGCCCTGCCAGTGTTACTTAGTGAACTAGGGGGTCATGGTTCGATTCCCGGTCAAGGGCACATGCCAGACTGCCAAACCTCAGGAGGTAAGGGGGAAGAGATCAACCAAAGGATTTGTATGCATGAATATAAGCCTAAGCAATGGACACTAACACCAGGGGGGTGAGGGATTGAGTGTGGGGGGAGGAATGGGGGTTAATGGAGGGATGAGGACACATATGTAATACCTTAATCAATAAAGAAATTTTAAAAAAAGAAAAAGGGCACATGCCAGAATTGCAGACTTGATCTCCAGTAGGGGTCACGAGGGAGGCAGTTGATCAATGATTCTCTCTCATCATTGATGTTTCTATCTCTCTCTCCCTCCTCTCCTTTATCTCTGAAATTAGTAAAAATAAATAAATAAATAAATGAGCTGAAATGTTTAATTAGAAATGTCCCCCCCCCCAAAACCCAGAAGGTTCCAAAATCAATCTTACTGAGAGAATTAAAGTAATATGTTTATGCTTGAGAAAAGCAATGCAAAGTATTTATTTCTTAGAGTAGCCATGCATGAGAACTCACCAATTATGTTATCACACATGGAGAAAAGTATGCAGGATACTGATTTACCACATAAGCTTGGGTAAAGAGGGAGGGCCATTGCAGGAAGACCCTATGAAGAGATAACATACAGTTCCTGGATTTGCACAATACCTCTGGGGCAAAGCTTTGGTGGCATAATATCATAATAGTTACAACTGAGAAGGCTATTTTCAGTGGCCACTGCAAGCCTTAATGCCTCACTGACGAATGCCTTTCGTAGAGTGGCACCCAGTGATGGCGCAGCAGCTGCTCTGTCACAACTGCCGGCCGTCCTGGGTTACGTCGGACTCATCGTATGCTGTTTCGTGGTTACGTCGCCACCTCCCATTTATTTATAATAAAAAAAAGTTCTGTCATTTCGATGTATGTACCTATGTGCTTTATGTTTTTTATTATTTACTTACCACAGTAAAGGTCAGGAATTGTTATCTATTTTTAAATTTTTTTACTGTTTCACTTCTGTGTGTGCATGCTCCATGTGAGTGACATAGGTGCTTACGTAGGTGGGTTCCGACTTAGGGTGAAAATCACGTTATGTTGTGCAGTAGAAACAGATCTTTAATGTAACCCAAGGACCTACTGTATTTAATCGAATTTATTTATTTATTTACTTATTTATTTATTTTTTACATTCTGGGCATACAATGTCAGAGCATCATTTTACAAATTGACTTAAACCCCAGGGATTGAGTGTATTTATCTAGACTATTCTTCAAATTAAACATATTACCTGTATATGCACATAATAAATGTGCACATAAGAAATCCAGATTTTTAAATCATAAATTAGAGAATGGTTGAATGTTCTTAACTTAGCAAAAAAGTTTACTCAAGACACATCCTTTAGACATCAATCTCTTTAACTAGTTTTAGCATGATTCAGTTTGCTTTATTATCAAACTAGAGGCCCAGTGCATAAAATTTGTGCAGGGAAGGGTGTCCCTCAGCCCAGCCTGCACCCTCTCCATTCTGGGACATCCCTCTCACAATTCAGGACTGCTGGCTCCCAACCAATTGCCTGCCTGATTGCCTGATTGTCCCTAACCACTTCTGCCTGCCAGTCTGATAATTCCCTGCCAGCCTGATCAAAGCCTAACTGATCCCCTGCTGGCCCGACTGCCCCTAACTGCCCTCCCCTGTCGGCATGGTTGCCCCTAACTGTCCTCCCCTACAGGCCTGGTCACCCCCAACTACCCTCCCCTGCCGACCTGGTCATCCCTAACTGTCCTTCCCTACAGGCCTGGTCTTCCCCCAACTGCCTTTCCCTGCAGGCCTGATCACCCCCAACTGCCTTACCCTGTAGGCCTGATCACCCCCAACTGCCTTTCCCTGCAGGCCTGATTACCCCCAACTGCCTTACCCTGCAGGCCTGATCACCCCCAACTGCCCTCCCTTGCAGGCCTGGTCGCCCCCCACTGCCCGCCCCTGCTGGCCATCTTGTGTCCACATGGGGGCGGCCATCTTATGTGTTGGAGGGATGGTCAATTTGCACATTACCTCTCTATTATATAGGATTTTCTAATTACAGGAGTCATAGGACCTTAAGGTATATTTATGAATTTTTATAAACTCTAGTCTGTAATTTAGAGTTAAAGAATGAAGAAGAGCTACAGAAGCCCCCAAGTGTATAATCTCTGTTTAACTAACCACCTCATCCTTTTATGAGTTGCAAAACAACAACAAAATTTTCTTTGGCTTTTCTTTTTCCAAACATCCTCAGGGAATGTTTCTACTGGGAAATGAAATTGTTCAGGGAGGAAAGAAAATGCAACCAATTGTTTTGAGTTGCTGTCTGTGCATAAAGAAACCAAAACAGTGAAACTCATTTTAAGTCTTTTTTTTAAAGTGAAAGTTGCTAATTGATGTTAATTTATTAATAGTTTCATTTTTAAAATCAGAACTCTAACTTGGGTTACAAGGCTACTGCTTTCATCAGAAGTTGTAAGGGCCCCTGAAGCAGAAATGAGGGGATTTTAAAATACCATCTTCGATGACCAAATCACTATAAATGAAGATAGGCAATTATTTAGATTTTTAAAAAGTCTTATTGAAAGGTACTAAGTTTTAAAATAAGAGAGAAGTCAGAAATTTAACTTTTATGTTGAAGGAAGAAAATGATGCTTAAAATCACACGAAGGCTGCAGGGTTTACAAACTCAATGCCTTTGGGGCTGGAAGGAAATGAGTGAAGGGGCGTATCCACCCTGAAGTATATCCCACTGAAATGGACAGCACCTCACGGCAGTGGTTGGAGCATCGGCCGGCACATGAAATTATCTCGGGTTTGATTCCCTGGGCTTGCAGGTCCAATCCCCAGCCACAAATGGGCATGTGTAGGAGGCAACCAATCAATGTGTCTTTCTCACCCCCCGTCCCCTCTCTTTTCCTTCCCATTTTCTTCCCTTCCATTCTCTAAAAATCAATGGAAAATATATACTCAGGTGAGGATTAACAAAACAAACAAAAAAAGATAGCTGTGCCCTGGCTGGTGTGGCTCAATTGAGTGTCATCCCATGCATTAAAAATGTTGCCAGTTTCATCCTGCCAGTGTTGCTCAGTGGTTGAGCATCAGCCTATGAACCAGGAGGTCACTGTTTGATTCCTGGTCTGGCCACTTGCCTGGGTTGTGGGCTCAATCCCCAATGTGGGACATGCAGGAGGCAGCCTATTAATGATTCTCTCTTATCATTGATTTTCTCTCTCTCTCTCTCTCTCTCTCTCTCTCTCTCTCCCTCCCTCCCTCCCTCTCCCTTCCTCTCTGAAATCAACAAAAATACATTTTTTAAATGTTGCCCATTTGATCCCCAGAGGTTGTGCAGTGCCGGAAGCCAGTTCCAGCACGTCATAATTGCAAGAGTTTCATCAAAAGGTTGATGGAACTTGGGGACTCAACAAGGGCTGAGTCACATATGTTATGGCCTGCTGGAATGGCTAACTGCATTTCCCAAAATCTGAAAAGGATGATTGCTTGCTGCCAGACAGCTGAGGGCATCTTCATCTGCATGTTCTTGTTTCCAGCGGGCCAAACACCTAAACAGCCGAAGGCAATTCCCCAATCTGACAATGCTTCTGTACAAAACCCTACCCTTTGATGTGTACATCTCCACCTTGCCTTAGGACAGTTTGCGTTAATAAAAAGCAAGGGGTCCTGAGACAAGGAGAACTTGGTTTCTTTAGCCAGGCTCTTCTGCTCCCACATATGCCTTCAAAATTATGTTTCATCTCTATACTCTTATTTCATTTAAACACAGCCCGTTCTCCAAATTCCAGAACCCTTCTATCAATAGATGCTGGATCGAGACCCACCAGCATTAGTGCAGGAGGCAGCCGATAGATGTTTCTTTCCCTCTCTTTCTCCTTCCTCTCCCTCTCTCTCACTAAAGTCAATAAAAACATATATTTATATATTTTTTTAAATGAATAGCTGCCATTCAGTTCCAGGCAACTGCAGTCCCAGGCAGGAATGTGAACCCAGTGTTGAAAATCTTCTGATTTTACAGATAATCATGCAAACACTTTCCATTTTTAAATATTACATGTTTATTTTTAAAATTTTAAGGAAAACAATCTGGTTAGGAAGAGGGATTGCCTAACTATATAAGCCACACACAGGCTGGCAGTGTGTGACATGTGGACTAATCTTCCAAGTGCCAGTCTAGTTCTAATCTCATATTATTACTTGGTATAAAATATATTGAAATAAAATGCTTAGCATTCCCTCGGAGATTCAACATTAGAAATATAAGCCACTCCTGGAAATAAGCTTTGGACCTAGAAATGATGCTGGACTGTTAATGGGAAAAGTGGGGAGAAAAGACATAGTGGGACTATACAAATTTTAGAAAGAAAGTGAATACCTCCCTTATATCTTGTTGGGACTTGCAAAGTTAAATATTAGATGGTCCTTATTTTCATACCTAAACTTTGAATGTTAGAATGTACTGTATTACATAATGCAGCATGGAAAAATGATCAGAGGTTAAAGTATGGCTTCTGGCCCTGGCCAGTGTGGTTCAGTTGATTGGAGCTTTGTCCTATGGACCAAGAGGTAGTGGGTTCAATTTCCAGTCAGGGCACATACCCAGGTTGCAGGTTCAATCCCCAGTTGGGGTGGGTGCAAAGGCAACCGATCGATGTTTTTTCTCACATTAATGTTTTTCTCTCTCTCAAATCAATTTTTTTTTAAGTATAGTTTCTGGATCTTGTTACTAGGTATTAAGCTCTTTGGAGAATACCATCATACTTCAGAAAAAAAATTCAAGAAAATAATAAAGCATACTGATAATTAGGATTAAATATGATTGCCAAACGTAAGAAATACTTTCTTTAGGAATGATGTGCTAGTACCATTAGTTGCGAAGGGTCTGGCTGATTAAAGCTGAAATGAGATTTAAGCACCGCTTTAAAAGGTAAGTCATTCGGACCAGTTCATTCTGAAAAAGACGTTACTCCCTTTCCGTTCTCACTTGCGATCTGATTTGCCTGAACAATGTGTGTGTTTTTTAAACACACACACAAAAATCTATTTTTATAACCTTAAAACTCTACCCAAACTGTTATGTTCAGGTCCACTTAAATACATACACTTCTTACTGCCAGGAGTTCAGACACAAACCCATGGGGTGTGTGGCCATCACAGGCCAATCGATCGACTCCTGGCTGTTGTAGGACTGTGGTGAGGCGGGTGGGTCTCTGACCTACACTTAACAGCTGTCAGCTTTTAACAGTCTTCCCATGAGGAAATCTTCGCATTTTGTTCAAAACATTTGAACAAAACTCACCTCTGAACTAACAGAGATGTGTGAAGGGGCACTTGGGCTACGAGAAAACGGCTCTTAGACAGTCTTCGCAGGCCGTCCGTCACCTGGATGACAGGGAGTCGGCGTCCACGGCGTTGAGAAGGTAGAGTTCGGGCTGGCCCGTCAATCCCACGTGGTACTAAGGACAAAAAGATGGAAAGGGTTAGACTGACTTGCACTTAACTATTAAAACTGACACGTATCTATAAATAGCATATTGATATAGGCCTTTTTTTTTTTTTTTTCAGTACGGCTACGTTTTTATTTTGGAAAAGAAATGACTTACCAATTCAGATATAAAAAAATAGCTAGGAGCTTAAATAGTTAAGGATTGCCATAGTGCCAAATGCCCTTCGCACAGTTTGCACTTGACTGTTCTTGTAACATACTTTGCCTACGGGTGGGTGCTTCTGATCAGGATATGAAGGGCAAATGCACCGGCTGCTTTTCTGTTTTAGTACTGTGCGTCAGAAACCAACTTTCAAATGGTCTAAAGCCTAAGCCCCATTACCCTTCGGCACCTGAGCAAAGTCTTTCATTACACACACACACACACACACACACACACACGCATGCACACAAAACGGCCGAGAGAGAGGGAGATGACCTATGGTTCCCAACTGTTTGTCAGTCTGAATCAGAATCACTTCGGCTGCTTTCACAGCACACGGCAGACCCTTCTCCTGCAGACCCGAATCCAGATGGTTTGTGTTGGGGTCTGTGACGCTGCATGAACTTTTTCTCTCCTCTCCATACACTGCGGATAATCACTGAGTCTCATTTTAGCCCTATCATTGCTCGGGGCTTTGGAAATGTTCTTGCCCTTTGGCACTAGCAGCCTGTGAGTGAATGCAGAACGCAGACTGTAAATCCGTAGGAAGAAAATGCTCCTGCTAAAGTGGGAAAGGCACTGGCTCCAACTCCGCCACTTCCCGTGACCTTGTGCGAGTCAGGTGCCTTTCGGAAGTCAGGTACCTTATCCTACTGATTTGTAAAACGGAAATAAATGCTACCTTTGGAAATCCCAAGTACATAATATGCCATCTCGTGTTAGTGTTCAATAAGTATGATTGCTTTTAACACGTTACCAATTGCCCTGTATACCTCGCAGGCTTGTGGTGACTGCCTAGAGATGAGGCCAAAGGAAGCCCAAGACAAAACTAGTCTCAACTGACGGGCCAGGTAGGAACTACTGAGTCACACTGGCCAGGGGAGCAGAAAATCAGCCCTTCAGGAATAGCTTGTTCGTTCACTGTAGGATTTAACATCTCAGGGTTTCCTAATCCAGAGCAATTGCCAGATATATTGACAATTCACTGCACCCTGTTCTCAGTGAGCTAAGGTGGTGGGCCTCAAAGGGAGTATCCCAGAGTGTATCACGTACAGAACTTCGCTAGCAGTTTGTCATACTGCTCTGCGACATTGAGAAATGGGGCTAAATGGCACATAGTCTGAAATACCCTCTCAGGGGCAGAGAGGTGATGCAAATGAGTAAACTTACTATTAGTTCTTAGCTACTGCTGGGGTGGGATCATAGAGGGCCTGCCCAGTTTCTACACCTGCCAAAAACGTTACTTTTTTTTTTTTTTTTTTTTTACTTAGCGCAGGCCAAACAAAATTACCATAGTCTGCCAGTTGGCAACTTGTGAGCTAAAACATATTGTGATACTAATCCGAGTATCAAGCAAATGCTTCCATGTGTTGATGTTTCTTGTGCTTTTAACCACCGAAGCCTGGTGTCTTAAACTCACACAAAGAGTGTACTATGTATTATGTAGGATGGTTTGGTAATGATAATGTAGGCCCTGCAGTTAAGCCCTTCAAGTTCAAATGCCAATTGCCCTTTAGCAATTGTAACTCAGGGAAGTTATTTTTGCCTTTCAGTTGCCTCACCTATATAGAAGTTGATCCTCTTGTTAAAAGAATTAAGTGAGATTATGAGTGCTTAGATCAGGACTAGAACATAGTAATGTGTTAGTCGCTCTAAACATTCAGAAGCTAAGGAAGGTGTCAAGAGAGGCTGACATATTCTGATTCACGGTCCTACCAAGGAAGGAGCAGAGTAGAGTTCTAGAGGGCAATGTTAAAGGGTCAACTGAGGATCTTCAGATTGTTATGCATCCTGAAATTAAACCCAAATGAAGAAGAGAGCGCTAAATGAGATAGGACAACAGAGAGAACGAAACTCCCAGATTACTTCCACAGCATAACCTAAGTGTTTAGCTCTTGTAAGACAGGAAAGCTTGCAACAGAAAAAGGGAGAATGAAGTTCTGGTGACCCTCTTGGGACAAATGAAATGCTTAGATTTTCCCGTCAGGTGTCGGTGGCAGGGCGGGTAGCTCACTGTGCCTGAACTTGTCTTTGTTTTCACTAAGTGGTGCCAACATTTCCATTTATATGGAGTCTGCCAAAATGCTCACTTTTTTAAAAAAAAAAATGTTTTTATTTATTTGTTTTGCAAGGGAGAGGGAGATAGAAACATCAAAAGAGAAACATGATGGATCGGCTGCCTCCTCCACACCCCCTACTGGGAATTTAACCCCAAACCCAGACATGTGCCCTGGCTAGGAATCGAACCAGTGACCTCTTGGTTCTTGGGTCAACGCTCAACCACTGAGGCACACTGGCCAGGATCACTCATTTTTTTAAGATAATTTTGGTTTCTCTTTTCAAATATTCCTACTTTTTATTGGCAGTATATACAGAATATAAATGCCTATTTCAATGGTGAAGACTACAGTTAGAAAAATGTTCAGTTTAGAGCACAGAAAGGCAGAATAATAAGTTTCTTATTTAAATACTAAAGGCCCAGTGCATGAAAATTGTGCACTCAGGGGGTGGGGGTGGGGGTGGAGAGTCCTTCAGCCCAGCCTGTGCCCTCTCCCAGTCTGGGAGCCATTGAGTGTCTGCCCCCTGTATCACTGTGACCAGTCGTTCCACTGTTCAATTTCCATATTGGCCCTTTATTATATAGGATGGTAGTGATGTGACCTTTAGCAATAGCAAAAATATTTGAATATGTGGGTAAACAGAAATTAGTGTTTGGTGTCTGCAATTCATCAAGTTAAGGATTAAACCTACTAGTATTTATTTCTCTATCCCTTTTAAAGAGGGAATAAGAACAGAGTGGGCTTAATACGTCATTCCAGGGGATGGATGAAGTCTCGATATTTCAGTTCTTGAGGCCCTTATTAATAAAGTGTTTTTAAGGTTAAAAAAATACCCAGGAAACCAAATTGAAAAAAGAAAAATGTTTTTAATTACAAACCAAGTTTACATATTGCGAAGAGGTCACTGAAAGCTCAGTTGTAAGCACTCCTAACAGCACTAGACAACCTCTCAGGAGCCAAACTACAGCTCTGCCCGTTCCTGTTAATCTCTCGGAGGCTGGAGCAGCACAATTATTTCATGTCACATTTATGGAGAACAAGGACCGATTGACAAAGTGTCACTGAGTACCCTTAAACATTCCACACAGAGACACTGCCGAGACAATGCGTGTGCCGGCCCCGGAAAACCTCAAAGGTCTGAACGCCGTGCACTGCGCCCGAGTGCTGGCTGAAGTGCACTCCTGAGACGATCAGATGGACCACAGCATGGGAGCTTTTAACACTGTGACACATTCCACACACGTATGATAAAGTACCATTTCACTGGGAAGAAATTTTCCAATTTTGCAAGTCGTAAATACAACTTTGAAAGGAAAACTGCCAGTTTTTCCCTGGACTTCTAAATATTTGTGAATCTGAGACTGATTGGGCCCACCCAGATTCAGGGCAAAGGTAAATGTTTCTGTACTGTTTTTACAAAGGATTTTTTTGTCAATTCGGCCCTCGCCTACTATAGGCAGACATACGGCCGCCTAAGGTGTCCTTCTTCGGTATCTTCAGGACGGATGGGATGAGGAAAGGTTGGGGAAAGGCGTCTTTCATGATACTGAGCAGCTAAGATAAAGGTATGGTCAGTGAAACAGTCGTTCACCCTTAGTGACTTAGAAAAGACAATCTATCCAGTCTGTACTTTTGACTGTGCCAAGTATCAGCAATAATGCCTTTAGTGTTCAAATGGACAGAGAACATCAATCCACCATATCTCCAGAAGGAAAGCCCCACAAGCCCCACCTCCCAAAGAAGAAGTTATTCAATGTCGTTCCCATTTCTGTCCTCACCAAATCAACAGCTATAAACGATCTGATTATTTATCTGCATCACACAAATGTAAATTGATATTGGAGATATCACATAGTCGGTCTCCACGTGTAAAATGTCGCAAGAGGTGATGAGCAGCAGCTTCATGCTGAAGGGAGCCATCTCCTCTGACTCCAGAGCTCCACCAGCTGGTCTCAAAAAGTTTCTCCCTCTTAGGGAACGGCTGAAGAGAACTGTGCAACCACCATGATACCCTCCCCACTTGCTGAGCGCTTGGCATCGGTAGGTCCACAGTTCCGAGGCTGCCTTGCAGGCCGTCCTGAAAACACTTCGGCAAACGTGCCGGTGCTGTAGGAGGCGGCTCTTAGGAATACAACAGATGCTTCTTCTTCTCCTTTCAAGTCTTTTCTCCTTACCCCAGAGTCTCATGAGAACTTCAGTTTATAAATGCTACCATCTTTCTCCATCACCACCCTCCTGGAGGAGGGAGTGAAGGTTTTACAACTATATGTGCATGAGAGTAAGTATCAAGAAAGCTCTGTGTATTAACATAAAAGTGATTCAAGTCAGGACTCCCAAGAAAATCCTGGTAAGTGCTCAGTCTCTGAGGAAAATCTTCTAAGTGATTTTCGAGGTGATTAGTAACCTTACAGGTGAGTTTTGCTATTTGTCCATTTATCACCTTTATGTTTTCTCACCCTCTTGACTTCCACTGAGAAATTTAAAGAATAAATAAACTGAAAGAATTCTAAACCTGACAGAGGTGGTGGTCTCCCAATTCTACATTTAATATGGATATAATCACTCCAGTTGAGATTTTACTTTCTTATAATTAAAATAATTGAAAGGGTATGCACAAGTATTTCTCAGCCTTTTAAAATCCATTATCTTTTAATAAACAAATCTGCCTACCCACTGTGTACTTCTGTTATGAAATGTACTGTATTTTCCAATTCCTTTTTAACATATGGCCTAGTTAAGAATCATGCATAGAGACTTCTCTCTCAAAAGGATAAAATAAGCTGGCTCTTCAGCAGCTCAACAGTTTAGTGTTAAAATGACAGCAGCAAATAGCTTTCCAAAGACCCAGTTCCCAGGTTAGGTCAGGAAGAAAAATCCATCTTTCATACATATGTGCAAGTCTTTCCCAACAAGCATCTGAATCCTAAATGCAGTCTGTGCAACAGCACATACTTTTGTCTATGTTCACACAGTAAACCATAGAAACACACTGGCTCTGATGGCTCCCTGGACCAGACAGACTGATCCAGGGTCTACTTAGTATAGTCATCGGCGGCTTCTTCAGTCAGGACTTTAGAGGTGCTTACCGTGCTCCCACACTCCAGGAAGGACATGCCCAAAGCAATCAGACATTGCCAAATCTGAAAGAGAAAGCAGAGCCATCATTCACCAACCCCTCTGAAGAGCCCTCTTACCCACGTGACTGCTCAAAACCGGGCTCCTCAGAGGCAAGCCCGCTCTCTTCCGTGAACACCCAGCTTTGCCTATCTTCTATCGCCAACTCATTCCCAACCCCACCCCCTTCAAAACACCCTGGAACTCCTTCTTCATCCAGGTTTCCACACTAGTGACAATGCTGAGCTCCCTCTGCTCCTACTGCTTGGTGTTTGCAGTTAGTTTCTTTTACCGGACTTGGAGTTCCCTAAAGACCACTTTTCTTCATGAGGAGGGGCACGACTGACAGACTAATACAACTGAATAATCTCCGAAATAGTTCTATGAAGCGTATGTTTTGGAGCTAACCCGCAGTAACCCATTCCAGCCTTAAAAAAACAGTCTTCAACAATCTCAAGTCTCGGGCTGCCTGAGGACAACTCGGCACCTTCATGACCAACATGCATAAAGGAAGGATTCCTTTACCTTCTACAGCAAATTTTAAAAACAATTCCTGTCAAGGACATAGTCAGCTGCTTGGATTTCCTTAGAGTAAGTCCCTATAATATATATAGGGTCAGCATGATTTTAATGTGCCTAAGCTTTA
The DNA here is from genome assembly GCF_964339955.1 of Pipistrellus hanaki. NCBI lineage: Eukaryota > Metazoa > Chordata > Mammalia > Chiroptera > Vespertilionidae > Pipistrellus > Pipistrellus hanaki. The sequence continues at coordinate 142,972,824 of NC_140505.1, read as the reverse complement.
CCAGAGAGCAAAAAAAAAAAGGGGGTGTATCAATTCAGGACATCGTTTTTCAACATTCACTAAAGTGATTTTTCTCAATCAACCTGTGGCAGACATTGGCATGGGGACTAGGTTAACTGTGGATTTCCAGCCTCCATCCTTAACCATTCTCAGCAGATAAGGTATAAATTCTGCCGTCCCTGATCCTCAACCCTTTCAGAGAAACCTGTATAGAACAGGGACGTGGATTTGAAGTTGCTGTTATAGTCATTTTTCATTAATATAAATAATGCTTTAGATTTGGAAAATAAAAAAATAACATATCCATAATCCCATCATCTTAAGACAAGTACTATTACCATTTTTATATAATTGACTCTAGAATTTTGAAAAAAATTTTACTATCTGGGTACACATAATTCTACATTCCTTTTTTATGTGGTCTTAGAACCATCACTTTTTAGTAATTCTAAAATAATGCAATGTGATTTATAACTTATTTATTTTCTTACTAGACAGCTATTAAGTCGCAGAGCAGGGCTGTGAACCCACATGATCCACCCCAAAGCTCTGAAATCACACCGCACAGCCCCTTTCTCCAACCCCATTTTGCTCCACTCTCTGCTTTCCAGACTGATCCTCTTTGTTTAGTTCCTACACTCTCCTGTTAGGAATTATTAAGAATGGAAACTAAACAGAAGTGACAGAAATAGAAAGATGATCGCTCTTAGGAACCAAACTTTATGATTATAAATAGTGTTTATAACCAAAAAAGTGTGTATGTAAGTGTGTGTGTGTGTGTGTGTGTGTACACTGAGTGGCCAGATTATTATGACCACCCCATCAGTACTTTGTTGGGCCACCTTTCGCCTTCAATACTGCGGCGATTCTTCTTAGCACTGACTCCTCGAGATGTGGAAAGGTGATGGGAGGAATCTGACCCATGCCTGATGAATAGCACTGTCCAGTTCTGTGAGAGTTGATGGTCGTGGAACCAGCTGCCTGATGGCTCTTTTAACTTTGTCCCACAAATGCTCGATGGGATTGGGATCTGGTGATGGTGGGGCCGCCTAAGCAAGGTAGTCTCCCTCGTGTTCCTGAAACCACTCCTGCACAAGACGAGCACCGTGGCATGGCGCAGTCTTGTTGGAAGAAGCCATCTCCATTGGGATACACCATCCACATATAGGATGAACTTGATCAGTAGTGATGCTTAGGTATGTTGTGCTATTCAGACATTGTTCCACACGAATTAAAGAGCCCAAATTATGCCAGGAAAACATGCCCCAAACCATAACACTGCCCCCACCAGCTTGAATGGTTGTATTTATGCATGTGGGTTGCATGCTTTCATGCTGTTTCCACCAAATTCTCACTCTGCCATCTGCATGATGCAACTGGAAACATGATCCATCGGACCACATGACTTCTTTCCAAGGCTCGACTATTCAACCCTGTGTTCCTGTGTGAATTGAAGACGCTTTACCTTGGTAAGAGCAAACGTGTTCAAATGGGCCTTCAGCTTCAATATCCCATACAATGCGGTATCCGGCTAGTTTGCCTACAAACGTCGGGTGGTCATAATAATCTGGCTGTGTGTGTGTGTTTGTGTACAGTTTAACCATAGCTGATTTAACAATTTCATGAAAATGATCTCAATAAGCTGAAGATAGATTGATAGGTGCTCCTTTGGGTGCTTCCTAATGTTAGTCAGCCCCACGCTGCCATCCCCTGATACCTATACCCCTGCCCCTCCCAACTGGACTTACCAAGTAAAATACGAAGCTCAGATAAACCAAACTGACCACAGCAGCCACCACATACAGAACCATATGCCCAAGACTCTGGACATAAATCACGACAAAGTACATGTTGATAGCGCAGATGACAAAAACCAAGATCCCGCCTGCAATCTTCCAGCCTCTGCAAAAGAATCAGCACCGTCAGTGGTGGAACAGCCCCGCCTGTCCATTCAGACAGGGCGCTGCGTCTTGTGGGGCAGACCGGGCAGGAGTAAGCAGCATTTCAAAACAGGTGTGCTCCCCGTCAGGTCCCCTCAGCCTCCCCCGCAGGCGTGCACCCCCTGCCTCGAAGGGACCCCAAGAGACCTGCAACCAGAGAAGCAATGGGCAGCGGCAGCGCCTCCCAGACAAACCCCCACACCTGTCTCCAAGGCCCCCTTTTCTCTGACTTCTAGTGAGTCAGAGCCACCCCACCTGGTGCTCTCCTGTTGCTCCTTCCATCCTAAACCCTTCCTTGTTTCATCTTCCCAGCTTTAATAAATGTACTCTCAAAAAAATAAAAAAATACAAGAACACAAAACAAAACTAAAAATTACCCCAGATTTAGTTAAATAAGCCAAAATTAGATAGAGAGAGAGACAAAGAGAGGGAAAAAATACTATCAAATAACCTCTATTATTCAAGTCCCTAAAAAATGCAACAAATCATGAGTGTCCCTAGAGATCCAACAAGTAATTTCAACTACTCTCATATCTGCTAAAGATGTGGCCGAAACCGGATTGGCTCAGTGGATAGAACGTCGGTCTGTGGACTGAAGGGTCCCGGGTTCGATTCCGGTCAAGGGCATGTACCCTGGTTGTGGGCACATCCCCAGTGGGGGATGTGCAGGAGGCAGCTAGTCGATGTTTCTCTCTCATCGATGTTTCTAGCTCTCTATCCCTCTCCCTTCCCCTCTGTAAAAAAAATAAAACAAAAAATAAAATAAAATAAAATAAAAAAAAGATGTGTATGTAAGGTATTAGCTTACACCCTTCTTATTCCGGTCATTAATATGGAATTAAGTCACTTTACACTTCAGCCCTGGCCAGTGTGGCTCAGTTGGTTGGGCATCGTTCTGTGCCCTGAAAGATGGCTGCTTTGATTCCTGGTCTGGGCACATGTTTGGGTTACAGGCTCAATCCCCAGAAGGGGGTGTGCAGGAGGCAGCTAATTGATGTTACACTCTCACATTGATCTTTCTCTCTCTCTTTCTCTTTCCCTTTTCCTTCCTTTTTCTCTAAAAACATCCATAAAAAGTATTTATAAAAAAGATGCTTTAGCGCTGGCTGGTGTGCTTGGTGGTATCAGCCCATGCATCAAAGGGTCGGGGTTTGATTCCTTGGTCATGGGCACACACCTGAGCTGCAGGTTTGATCCTCACCCCCAGTCGTAGCATGAGGGAGGCAACCAATTCATGTGTCTCTCTCATATCCATGTTTCTTTCTCTCTCTCCTTCTCTCCCTCCCTTCCACTCCCTCTAAAAACCAATGGGAAAAAAAATATCCTCAGGTGAGGACTACAAAAAAAGTAAATAAAAAGATGGTTTATACTTCAGTGGCTGAAGCTAAAAGAGTTAAAAGCTCTAGCCCTAGCTGGTTTCGCTCAATGGATAGAGTGTTGCCCTGCAGACTGAAGGGTCCTGGGTTTGATTCCAGTCAAGGGCACAAGCCCAGGTTGTGCTCAATCCCCAATGTGGGATGTGCAGGAGGCAGCCAATCAATGATTCACTCCCATCATTGATATCTCTCTCTCCCTCCCTCTCCCTCCCTCTCCCTCTCCCTCACTCTGCCTCTCCCTCCCTTTCCCTCTCCCTCTCTCTCTTTCTCCCTCTTCCTTCCTCTCCCTCTCTCTCTTTCACCCTCCCTCCCTTCCTCTCCCTTCCTCTTCTAAGTCAAAGATTTGAGGAGGCAGTGCTAGCAACCACCCGCCAAGCCTCTATGACTCATCTTTTGACTGGCCTACTCAATGAAGATGTCCTTCCCCCACACAGCTTTGGGGAACTGAGAGAAGCACACTCACATTCCATTGGCAAAGTCATTCATTACCGTCCGCAAGCTCGTAAACGTGAGGATGGGTATGAGAGCAAAGGGAAGCTGGAAAAGAAAAACCTAAGATCAGATGGGGCTCCTGGGGGTCCCTATATCACCCCAGAGAGTAGCACCATTAGTGAAAGGGAAACACAGACCCTGTCTCACTTACTCTGTAAAAAATTATTCTTGCCGGGACCGGTTTGGCTCAATGGATAGAGCGTCAGCTTGGGGACTGAAGGGTCCCGGGTTTGATTCCGGTCAAGGGCATGTACCTTGGTTGCGGGCATATCCCCGGTAGGGGGTGTGCAAGAGGCAGCTGATCGATGACTCTCTCATCGATGTTTCTAACTCTCTCTCTCTCTCCCTTCCTCTCTGTATAAAATCAATAAAATATTTTTTTTTTAAATAAATTTATTATTATCATCCCAAATGCTCAAGCATTATTTTCAAATTGACCTAACATCAATTATGATCATAAGGTTCTTTACAAATATTTGTTTCTGCCTTGTCTTAACCTGCCTAGGACCTAGCAGTGTCCTATATGTCATTTAATATTTTCTTGGCTTAATCAATAATAATTTTGTATCCTATACGCAATTATAAGGCTTTAAAAAAAAAAAAAAGTTATTTCTAAAAGCCTTTTGGATGCCAGGGGTTTCACACACATTTACTGCAGACCAAGACCATGCCTCTCTCTTCCTCTAAAATTTTCCCAGCACTCAGCACTCGGCTTGGTACCTAGGGCAGTCCATAATGCAACCTCACCTGTAAGCTCTGCAGAACATTGAGGAAGTCATTCATCCCGGTTAGATGTTCTACGTCTTGGAAGACAGCAACCAGCAGAGTCGGGATAATGGCAATAGAGCGGGTCAGAATCACTCGGGCAAAGCGTGACCATCTCAGGTTCAGAAATCCCTGGAAGAAAACAGAAACAGAATGAGTGTCGGGAACAGGAAACTAAAAAGTTTTGGGGAGATTCAGGAAGACCTTAAAAGCATGGGATTAATAAGTAACAAAAGGCCAATGTCCCCTTCCTCCAGACCAGCGGTCGCCAACCGGGTCCGCAGACCGCTGGCGGTCCGTGGAGTCTGAGAGGTTGGCGACCGCTGCTCTCGTCTGTACCAGTCAAAGCAGCACCTACCTCCATGACAAACTGGCCAGAATAGGTTCCCGTCATGGTGGAGCTCTGCCCTGCGGCCAGGATCCCCACGGCCCAGATGTAGAGCGCTGCAGGCCCGAAGTAACAGCCCAGCACAATGCCCTGGGGGGGGAGGAGGGAGAGGCAGGGGTGTGTCAGTGAACTGCTTAGACAATACCCGAACAGCACGCCTCTCTTCTTTGCTATGCACCCAGCTACACCGAGGGCTGTGCAGGGCACTGATTTAGCTCAACTCAGTCCTAACTTCATTCCAAAGCTTTCAACCTAAATTTTGCTAGATGGTCCTTCATTCCTTAGCCTAGTCCTTTCTCTTCCCCAAGCTCCTAAAGCCTTCATGCTCAATCTACACCTGAAATATTAATAAGATTTTTAAAAAGTCTACACTATAGTTACCAAATCATACTGCTTAATACACTATTTTAGAAGATAATAGGAGTGTATGCTACATCATACACATTCTACCCCTGGAGGTTCACGATGTAACCAATAGAAAAGGGCCTGAGCCCCAACGAAGACCAGTTTACCAGGTACACTTTCTCCAGTTGCCCCAGTTAACACCGGTACAACACTCCACTATCAGCACAAGCTTGGGAACTGCTGAAACAATTCATTTTTTTAGTTGATCCTTTAGTCTTTCTGTGTAGTCCAAAATGCTTGCCTAGCATCTGGACTCTGAAATAAATGACACTCCTCAGGGAGCTATGCTTAGCTCTGAAGAGGACCTACAGAAAAGACCAGCTACTATGCCAAGAATATTGATTGACCCAGAGCCCAAGAACACGAATCTGAATGTTTACCCCTTTGAAGATGTCCACAGCCAGTGTCGAGTTATCATCAGGAATAAGGCCAGTATGGGGGCTGCTGCTGTTTTTACAGACTTCAATCTGGAAAAGAAAGCAGTTTGGGAGCAATTTTTATTTTCGAGGCATAGGCCAGAGAACAGTTTTTCCACAGATCACACGCAAGTCAACTATGCGACACAGCCTGGAGGCTAGACTGGGTGCTGTAGGCTGTGATGGGCAGACACGGGGCAAGTATCACTTGTGCTCTTCCTTCGTAATCTTTCCCCACGTCATCAACAAGATTTACTGAGTTAGAGTGTGCGCTGTTGGGTCATTTTAAATGACAGGAAAGGAGGACCCTTAGGAAGGCTTCAAATATGAGAGGACACCGGAACAGGGAGTCCTTAGTCCAAGCAGTCGGGCATCTGAGGTTCTATACATCGAAGCAAAGTGGTGATCAAAACTGGATAGGCAACCAGGAACTAAGACAGAATTCAAAATGACAACAGTCTGTCCTAGCAACAGTTTCTGTTTTGTTTGTTGCCTCCTCCCAACCTATCCTCAATCACCAAATGGCAGGACTGGCAAGCACACTGGCAGCTGATAAACAGGAAACAAAAGGCTAAGGAGATGTGAAACCACTAACAACACAGCAGGAGGCAATCTTTAGCCCAGGACGGTCTCCCTTCTGAGCCAAAAGCAGGGGGAAGGAGTTAGGCTTTCAGCCGCCAGGCTGCACACCCTGACTAGTGCAGAGACTTAGGGGACAGTATTGAGGCCACAGATCTACTGTCTTAGATCCAAATCGTTGTCATATTTTCCTACCCTGTTCCGGCCTTCACATTACCCTCACATCCACTACCACTCATGATCCCGGCTTACTCACCACCTGCTGGTTGGTTTTCTCAAAAAATGCTTCGGCAAAGACTGAGACGACGAAAACATTGATGATGAAGGAAACAAAGAGAGCAATGCAGGATTCAATGAAAAAGTACTTATTAGCTTCTCGAACTTCCTGCTTTTTGGCTCGGTTTACCTGTCTGGACTGGAGAGAAAATAGCATAGTCATTTTTCTTTTTAAGTATTTGGAACAAGTTTCTTTGTAATATTTCAGGAGTTTAGAGACAACTGAAAGGTTTAGAGGGCAACAACTGACCAGGTGAGACATGAGAGAATCGCTTACATCCGTGTTCACTAAGAACTCCGTGACCCTTGGATGACACTGCACATTCCTCAAACAGGTAAGAGAGACTAAGTGATTCCTGAGCTCTGCTATTGTGGCAGGAAGAACCAAACACACAAACAAAAAACCCCAAGCTGTCCTAACAAGTGCATAACCTTAATTATAGAGGTCTCTGAAATTTCCCAGAAAACTATTGTGTAAGACTGATGGGTAAAAGGTTAGTGGGACTCTTGACTCCTGACCTCCTTAAGGCCACTCAGGGCTTTGAGATTAAAACACAAGAGACTCGGTGTACTTTCAGACCTTTTATGAACAACTATAGTTCCCGTTTCTGCGGGGTCAGTTATCTCTGGTCATAAAACAGAGTCCAAGTGTGGAGTTTGTAAGTCGAACCATGGAAAATACCTTGCTCCTTCAAGTTCTAACAGCTGTAAACTAAGTACGTGCCCCTTGAACTGAAGGAAGACGTCTCCTGACCTATCTGGGAGGCCAGTGAGGTGAAGGCCTTGCTCACCTTGACTAAGGCAGAGTGCAGGTACATGTTGTGTGGCATGATGACGGCTCCCACGATGCCCACAGCCTGCTGGATCTGTGGGGTGCCGCAGCCTGAACAGGATGGCAGGAACATGCCCTTGAGTACCTCGCTCTGGCTGGGTCTCACTGTAATATACTGCATACCGACATAACAACGATTAGCTTTCACTGGAATATGAGACCGAGGGAGTAGCAGTACTAGGAAACACTGAGCATCCTTTCCTCCCTTCCTTATCACCCCTTCGTCCTCAACAACTACCTAGAACAACGAGGAATACAGAACCATCGCAAACCAAGCAGCATAAGGGGCTTGCTGCCAGAGACCAGAGAATTCAACACTGGGGTACCTGGATATTTTACCTCATTTTTAAAAAAATTTATTTTACTGATTTTTTACAGAGAGAAAGAGAGAGGGAAAAAGAGTTAGAAACATCGATGAGAGAGAAACATCAACCAACTGCCTCTTGCACACCCCCTACCAGGGATGTGCCCGCAACCAATGTACATGCCCTTGACAGGAATCGAACCTGGGACCCTTCAGTCCGCAGACCGATGCTCTACCGCTGAGCCAAACCGGTTTCGGCTTACCTCATATTTTAGATACACAAAATAGATACGTAGAGAATGTAATTAATATGCTAAAGAAATGAAATAGCTGAGCCCTAGCTGGTTTGGCTCAGTGGGTAGAGCGTTGGCCTGCGGACTGAAGGGTTCCAGTTTCGATTCTGGTCAAGTGCGTGTACAAGTTGCAGGTTCTTGGCCGTGTTCAGAGGCATGTGGGAGGCAATCAATCAATGTGTCTCTCTCACATCGGCATTTCTCTCTGTCTCTCCCTTTCACTCTCTCTACAAATCAATGGGAAAAAATATCGAGTGAGGATTAAAAAAAAAAAAAATTAAATGGCTGGTAAGGGCCTTATTGATATTAATTTCACAATAACTCCTATGAGACAGATCCCAAGAATACAGTCAATTCTTAATTATTCACACTTATGCCTCTGATCAGCTATATTCATCTAAAAATCAATGTTTGCCACTAGCATAAGCTGACTCATCCATAAACACTTTTCACACATATTTTTTTCCTGGTTCAGCATTTCTCTTGAAAGCCTTAGACCAAGCTGTATAATCTACTCATAGATTAGATATATTTTTAAAAGTCTAGCCAGGCCAATAAACAGCTATCAGGTAAACCGGATATAGAAAAGGGCTGTTAAGGCATATAATGGTACTGATTCCTAGGAGTGTCTGGGTTGGGGCACAAACCAGGAAGCATCCACCACATCCCTATAGTTGCAATGCAGAAAAGTTCAAGCTGCAGTTGGTATAAACCAGAATGAGCAAAACAGACCCCTCTAAGTTAACAGCCAAGAAGCACCCTATAACCCTCTAACCCTCTCCAAAGCTGTTCCATTGTCCAGATGGCCAATTTGGAACCAGGGGCTGTAGTCTGGAAAGTCCTAGAAAGTTTGTCATTTATTTTTTGCCATCACCATTTATTCCCTCTATGCCCTCCACCCACCCTCTAGTCATCCTATATAACAATCCTATTTAATAAAATACTTAATATGCAAATTGACCGAACAGCGGAACAATTGGTGGAACAACCGATAACTGTGATGCACATTGACCACCAGGGGGAAGATGCTCAATGCAGGAGCCCCAAGGCAGGTGCCAGTGGGCTTCCCCCATCCCCCGATCACCCCACTGGTTGCTCCACAGAGGGAGATGGCTGGCAGTGATGGAGGGGGGCAGGGCTGGTTAACAGACAGCACCAGGCTAGCCAAGGCAGGTGCCAGCTGGGGACCCTGATTGCCCCAGCAGTCACCCCACAGATCAGTCCTGATCACTGGCCAGGCCTAGAGACACTACCTGTGCATTAATTTCATGCACCGAGCCTCTAAATTTTTGACATAGGAGTCCTGCAGACCTTCCTGGACACTAGTCTTTGCTATGAATAATATTCCTTCAAAACTGGCCCAAGACTTAACTGGCTTCTTTTTTTCTTTCTGCTCTTACTTTATAAACATTTTTTATTTTATGCTGAATTTACTCTTGGGCCATAAGTTTTGTTTCCTCAGTTTCTTCTGGGATATCTGTTTTCTTCTGTGCAACCTCCTCTTCCGGTTTAAAAACCACCCGCTTTTTCAGTAAGAATCATGTGTGGCAGGGAGAGCTCATGTGTGGGATAATCTGTAAGTTCTGTACCACATCTTGGGAGCTTTGTTAACCTAGATGTGCTCAGTGTCCAGAGATTCCACATCTAAATCCTTAAATTCAACATTATTCTCTGGCTTTTTAAGCATGTGCAGCAAAAATTCAGCACTCTTTTTTGGGCCACCAACCCTATGTCCAGCCCCACTGTATGGCCCGGGTACACCTACCAACTCCACCATTTCACGACAGAATGCTTTGGTAAGGTGAGATCCTTCAGACACTTGACGGCCTTTTCCGATATGCATACCCCGGATGGCCTGGGCAATTTCACGAATGTTCTTAGAGTGAACCCAAAAATCTGAACCTCTTAATTTGCATGATTTTGTCTGATTTCTGGGTCAAGTCAATTGCAAACTATTTCCATAGGTCACCTCTGCTACTTACAAGAAGAGGAAGCAACTGTCTTTTTCTTAGCACATGCAATACAATTGAACCATCCTAGCATTATTTTGTCTTTTATAATAAAAACAAAAAATAATTTGTTTGATTGTCTTGAAAAGATAATAAATAGCCTGGCATACTTGCCTCATATCCAAAAGTGAGGGCCATAACAGTGATGAGAAAGCCAAAAAATGCTTCCAGCTTCCGCAAGCCTGAAGAGGAAAATGCAGCAGTGAGTTTACAGGAGACAGCTCCCCATCAGTCACAGGATGGAAAAGTAGCTTCTTTGCCTAACCCCTCCATTCCCACTCTACTTACCATATTTGTCCAAAAAGAGAAATACAAAAGTATCTGCAATGGTGATGAGAACTCCACCCCATAGGGGAACCCTAGATCAGAGATAAGAAATGGAAATTAAAGGAAAGAGAGAGTACTTTCTTCCCAACAGCTCTCCACACATACCACTTCTGGAGAAGCAGGACTTGGGGAGAGGGAGAGCGGGGGGAGGGGCAGGAGGCCAGGCCTTGGGTAGTTTAGGATCACATGAATAATATTCACTCAAACTTGACTATCTACTAAGTCAGACATTAGGATACATAGTTGAAAAGAATGGGTCTTGCCCTGACAGGTTTGGCTCAGTGGATAGAGCGAGGCCTGCAGACCGAAGGGTCCCAGGTTCAATTCCGGTCAAGGGCATGTACATTGGTTGCTGGCACATCTCCAGTAGGGGATGTGCAGGAGGCAGCTAACTGATGTTTCTCTCTCATTGATGTTTCTAGCTCTCTATCTCTTCCCTTCCTCTCTGTAAAACACATCAATATATTAAAAAAAAGAAAGAATGGGTCTCACCCCTCAAGGAGCTCCTTGTTTACTGGGATAATTTGGCATACAAATAAATAACTGTAATCCACAATAATACATCCTGCATAACAGAGGTGTATATAATCCAACACGAGAACATGGAAAATAGAGAGCCTACATCTTCCAGGACAGAGAAAGGTGGTCCAGGATGGGTCCCACAGAAAATATAATAAACTTGAGCTGCATCTTAAAAATTGAAAATGAGTTGGGTTTTTGTTTTTACATTTGCTTTGAAATCTAGCAAAACACTACTTTCTAGAGGAAAACCCCCTCACCTTCCTACAGACAGGAGATTGATGGCAATAGCTGAGCCAATAACTTCTTGCATATCTGAGCCAATGATAGCCAACTCCACCATCAGCCACAGGACAATTCGTGGGACCTAAACACCAAACAAGAAAGACATGGTTCTAATTAATAACTTCTAAGAACTTCCCGCATAATTTGGAATTCACATTTTGGAACTGACCCATCGGCAGTCCTTTATAAGCCTTCAGTTTAGAGATAAAGACCCATCATTGCACGGTGGGCCCTCGCTACAGAAGGCAAGTGTGCTTCCATGCAGCGGAGCTTATGAGTCAGGGCCTAGGCAGCAGCTGAATCCTAGTTTTTTTTCTCTTTCCTTTCCATTCAAGAGAGGAATGGAATTTCCATTCATTAATTTCCACTTAATTTCATGCCTAAAAAAAAATCCTAAGTCTTAGGGGGAAATGATGATATTAATATGGTCAAAATACCCTGTTTCCCCGAAAATAAGACAGTGTCTTATATTAATTTTTGCTCCCAAAGATGCGCTAGGTCTTATTTTCAGGGGATGTCTTATTTTTCCATGAAGAAGAATACGGTACACATTTATTGTTAAATGAAAATAAAGGAAATTTTATTACCTGTATACGGTAGTACAGTAGTTGTCAACACAAACCAGACAAACTGTGAATCCTACAGTATCAAGAATTTACTCATTTATTCAATGACAATCATGTTATCATCTTCTGGAACATCATCATAACAATCCAATTCCTGAATTTCCTGGTGAATTTCTTGTGACTCCATTTCTTTCAGAATCAATGGACCAAATCTCTCATGTTTAGCCTAGGGGGGGCCTTATTTTCGGGGCAATGCCTTATATTTCACTCAGAAGGAAACCTGTAAGTAGGTCTTATTTTCGGAGGATGTCTTATTTTCGGGGAAACACGGTACTATTCAGGAGCGAATAAAAAAATGTCTGAAGTGCCGAAATCGGTTTGGCTCAATAGATAGAGCGTCAGCTTGTGGACTGAAGGGACCAGGGTTCAATTCTGGTCAAGGGCATGTACCTTGGTTTCAGGCATATCCCAGTAGGAGGTGTGCAAGAGGCAGCTGATTGGTGACTCTCTCATCGACGTTTCTGGCTCTCTATCTCTCTCCCTTCCTCTCTGTACAAAATCAATAAAATATATTTTTTTAAAAATGTCTGAAAATATCGATCCTGATTATAGCCGAAGAGACATAACAAATGTGAAAAGGCTGAGTCTTCCATAATGTAATAACAACACAGAAGTAAAAAAGGACAGATGCAAAGGGACTCAGGGCAAAGTGGTTGGAACTGGGTGATGTATGACAAGACAGGGAACTAATCTGGTCAAACAATGCAGGCCGAAGACAAATCTAGTTAATGCTGGTTCACTGAGCACAGAAAAAGAACACCTCCACGCATCTACTACCCAAAAAACAACTGCTAAGATACACAAAGAAAGAGAAGCTAAAAGAAATTATAAATTACCAGGATTTTCTTTTAAGAAGCATATAAGGAAGAAAAAAGAAAAAAAGATAAGGGTACTTTCTCACAGCCAGGAAAGGAGATTAAACATTTAGGACAAACCAGAGGTATATTTCTAGTATCTCATCTAAAGATGAAGCTAGCCCTTAATCAGTTTGGCTCAGTGGATGGAGCCTTGGCCTGCAGACTAAAGGGTTCCAGGTTTGATTCCAGTCAAGGGCATGTACCCTGATTGTGGGCACATCCTCAGTAAAAAATCGATAAAATATATTTTTAAAAAATAAATTTAAAAAATAAAGATGAAGCTAAGGCCCAGCAGGTGTGGCTCACTGGTTGAGCATCAACCTATGAACTAGGAGGTCATGGTTCAATTCTTGGTCAGGGCATATGCCCAAGTTGCAGGCTCGATCCCCAGTGTGCAGCGTGTAACAGACAACCGATCAATGATTCTCTCTCATCACTGATGTTTCTATTTCTCTCTCCCTCTCCCTTCTATTAAAAAAAGAAAAGGCTCTATCCACTGAGCCAAAGGTTTGGCTCAGTGGATAGAGCATCAGCCTGCGGTCTGAAGGGTCCTGGCTTTGGTTCTGGTCAAGGGCGCATGCCCATGTGGTATGCTTGGTCCCCAGTGGAGAGTGTGCAGGAGGCAGCTAATCAATGATTCTCTCTCATCATGGATGTTTCCATCTCTCTCCTTCTCTCTTCCTCTCTGAAATCATGAAAAAAAGAAAAAAGATGAAGCTAGGGTAAAGCTATCTTCTAGACACAGGCTCCACTTCCACCTTAGGTGGCAGTAAGAAAGGCTCCAGGAAGTGTCCAGAAGGAAGATGAAGAGAACAGTGTAACACACAGGGTCAGGGTTAATTGAAAACTAACAGAGGATCCAAAGATCCTGCCACAAACAGTTTGTATTATAAGGAAGAAACTTATTTTTTCTAATTGTTAGCAAAGTCAAACAAAAAGAAAATGCGTATAATGCAAAGTGATTGAGTAATATGAATGCATGACTGGAAGTGCTGCTTAGAGTAGCCCCCACCACGCCATGGGCTGGGCACTACTAGATGTCAGAAGGCAGAATGAATGGTAAATGTTTACTCAAACAGGTTTTTCTAAAGAAACTTTTTGAAGGAACATAGAAATGTGGCTTGGCAGAAAGAGGGGCCTGGAGAATTTCCTTGGGACTCCCAGTCCGCAGGGCCACTGACCCCCAAGTCCTCCACTGCTTCATATACAGTAGTGGGGCCAGCACATACTGCATGACACAGATTCCTATGTGAGTGACAGACAAACAGAACAGTACACGCTCACCTTGGGATACTGACGGTAGCAGACTTCAGCGAGATGCAGCCCCGTGACCACTCCCAGTCTAGCCGCCAGGCGCTGCAGCAGGAGTCCCACGATGGTGGCCAACAGAAGAACCCAGAGCAACTAGAGAAGAACAAAACCCACCGTGACACTCACAGGCAGCAGGTGCTTTTCATCTGGTTGTTGGCAATGAGAAGGGGAAGCCCTACATTCAGGAAAGAGCCCAGGTCCGGGACCAAATGACCCAAGTTCTCTATCAGGTTCTACACATGACCTGGCATGTCTCCTGTACCCCGCTGAGCCTCACTTTCTCCCATCTGGAGTTTCTCCTTTACTCGAGGGAACTGTGTGGGTGAAATAAAAAACCAACTATGTGGATAAAATAAAATAAAAAAAACAGATGGAAAAGTACTTTTCACTCAAACGTCACCGCAGGTTCAGAGGTTGATGCCCACCAGCAGAGTGGAGGAAAAGGATGTGAGTGTGTTGTGTGTGTTCAAAAGGGACACGGGCCGAAACTGGTTTGGTTCAGCGGATAGAGCATCGGCCTGCAGACTGAAAGGTCGCAGGTTTGATTCCAGTCAAGGGCATGTACATTGGTTGCGGGCACATCCCCAGTAGGGGGTGTGCAGGAGGCAGCTGATCAATGTTAATCTCTCATCAACATTTCTAACTCTCTGTCCCTCTTCCTTCTTCTCTGTGAAAAATCAATAAAATATATTTTAAAAATAAATAAATAAATAAACAAATAAATTAATTAATTAATTAATTAAATAAAAGGGACACGGGTAGAACTAGACATTTACCTTAAACCCAGCCACTGCTCCAGACTGCAAATCTGATTCGATGTTTCCTGGATCGAGGTAGGCAATACTCATAAGAAAGCCCGGTCCCGTGAAAGCCCATAGTTTACGAAAGCTAAAACAGGAGTGCTGTACAAGAGGAAAAGAGATCAGACTGATCATCACCTCCATACTACCGATCTGTTTCATCATACGCAAAGCAACAAGAACAAAGGATTGAGGGTGGTGGATACTGGGTGTGCCCAAGTTTCACCTCCATTTTGTCCACTTATTATTAATAAGTTGGCCCCTTTTCTGTCCAAGTAAAGAGCCTTTCCCTTACCTTTCTCTTTTCCATCAGCCTCTCATTTTAAAACAAGAGTAACAATATCAGTACCTCTGTGCTCAGCCACTACCCAAATGGGACAAAAGCTGGTTTGTCCCAGTGGATAGAGCGCAGGCCTGCGGACTGAAGGCTCCCGGGTTCGATTCTGGTCAAGGGCATGTACCTTGGTTGCAGGCACATCCCTGGAGGGGGGTGTGCAGGAGGCAGCTGACTGATGTTTCTCTCTCATCGATGTTTCTAACTCTCTATCCCTCTCCCTTCTCTCTGTGAAGCACATATGTCAAACACAAGGCCCGCGGGCCAAATCCAGCCCGCCAGGCCTTGCAATGTGGCCCGCACCGCGCTGTCATCACTGCACTCCGCTGTCAGTTTATGACATTGTCAGTTTATGACTGTTCAGTAAACCATTCGGCCCGCGATTTAGGCTGGATTTTAGATTTTGGCCCCTTCTCTGATTGAGTTCGACACCCAGTGTGAAGGAATCAATAAAATATATTAAAAATAAAAAAACGCTGTGGTAAAAGAGGAACATAAATCTCATACTTCTTTGATGTGAGCATTTCTCATTGGCAACAGTTTTCAAGGCCCTCATTTTCCTGAACAGCTTCTATTTATTCTGATTTTTAAAATTCGCCTTCAGAGACTGTGTGCCAAACTTAGATCTGAGGCTGTTGATCTTGAGTTGTCCGGCAGGCCCGTTACACACGTTTTCCTTACATAACTGCTTTTTCTCCCCAGGACCCGTCACTGACCTCCTCCTCAGGAATGGGAATCTTCTCGTCAAAGTAGGTGGTGAAGGGGTCCTCGGAGCCCCCGGGGGACTGCGGGAGAGAGGAGCTGCTGTAGGCAGGGTTGATGGCGCCGAGGCTGGCAGAGTCCCCATAGTCTTCAGGAGCAGCACCTGAATAAATAAATTTGAAAAGAATTTTTTTTAAATGAGCAAACTAACAATTCATCCATAGTAATAGTGAAATTAAATCTTTAACACCCTAAAGGCATAAGAGTTACATGACTATCTCAATTTATTTCTAATACTTTATTTTTCTTTTAAATAAACTTTTCAAATTATTTTCTTAATCCTCACCTGAGGATATGTTTTTATTGATTTAAGAGAGAGAAGTATCAATGTGAGAGAGAAACATCAGTCATAGCCTACAGTATGCACCCAACTGGGGATCGAACATGGAAAAAGGCTATGGCAAAAAATCTCCCTATCACTTCCTTCTGCAGTTATTCAGCTCTACATCTGTTTTTTTGGTTTTTTTAATACCTTTTATCAATTTCAGAGAGGAAGGGAGAGGGAGAGGGAGAGAGAGAAACATCAATGCTGAGAGAGATTCACTGATCAGCTGCCTCCTGCAGGTCCCGCACTGGGGATCGAGCCCACAACCCTGGCTTGTGCCCTGCTCTCCTGGTTCATAGGTGGACACTCAACCACTGACCTACAACAGCTGGGCTCTCTATCAGTTTTAAGACTACTTAAAGTCTCACAATGGTTTCCCTACTTTCATACTTCTATTCCCAATTGGCAAGTTTTAGAACCATTTCATTTTCTTCTAAGAACACTGATGTTGAGGACTCAAAATATAACATCCCCAGACTAGCCTCTTTGGTAACCTAAAATCCTAACTTTTACAAGAAAAACTAGGTCAATCAATGTTGGTGGTGAAGACACACCACCAACACCACCACCCCTCCTAATATTTGGCAGGACTTACTCAAAGAAACTTCCTTGGACATTATACCTCCGCAGGCTTCTCAAAAATGTGGAAGTTGCAAAATCCTGCCACAGTTCGGGCTAAAATCTGAGGCTGCCGGAAACCGCCGGGCAGGAACCCCTTTGCCTCCTGACTAAGGCCCGCAGGAAAGAGTGGCAGGCCGCGTGGTGACCCTCGTGACAGGAGGACTCATCTAAGACTGATAAGTGTTTCCCTGACCTTGGCATTCTGAAGTTAATCTTAAATGCAGGGAGGGATAGGGATTAGGGACTGGAAGATAAGGGCTAATCTGCCAAAAAGATACAAAACCAGGATTGCCGTAGCCATCTAATGGCTATTTTGAACCACAAAGCTCTAATCTCAGTGTTTCTAAGAAATCCTTATAACCTCCAATTAGAAAACAAAAGCTTTCTTTCTATATGGAAACGTATTAAGAAATTTTTTTAGTTATAAAAAGGAATGAAAATTCTAAAGGGAAAACTTAGAATTAAGAAGGATTAGTTAAAACAGTCAAGAAGCTCTAATCAGTAGAAGGTGCACACCCAGTACTTTCCATCTTCATAGAATCTGAATTGCCATCAGCAACCTAGAAGGAGGGTTTTATGACAGGTCTGTGAATATATTGCTTTTGCAGGCATTACTGCTATAGAAACCAAACGTGTTGCTAATCTTGGCTGTCTCGGAACTGGAAACAAGATGAGGCAGGTCAAAAAAAAAAAAAAAAAAAAAAAAGATGAGGCAGGTCTGTGGTTATAAACCCATTTTCATTTACAGCCTAAGCCACCAGATGGTGACTTCTGAATGGAGCAGATCTCCATGAACATATTATTGGCTGAAGGAGGGCAAATGGGAACATTTTTTGTAGGAATAGACAATGAGAAAGAAAATATGATAAATTTCTAAATCCAAATGACAATTAGACAATAACACAAAAGCTGTGAATTACCATCTGGCATCTTCTGTTCGGGCCCCAACACCATGGTTTTCTTGGAATAGGATTCTGGAAAGTAGAAAAGGGAGGGAGAGGAATGAACAAGAACAAACTAATAAGTTCAGCAACAGCATTTGTACTCCGTACAACCAAAGCCTTACTATATGAAAAGAATAATTCTTCTATTGAATTAGATAACCTTGAAAATAATTAGTTTTCCGAGTATGATTAAGGGATAATTAAAATATTAGTCTCAATCATGGTTTTGCTGGCAAGATTTCAAAACCAAATTGGAGCAGGCAGATGTTTTCTTTTTTTTTTAGAAGCAGGTCCTCTAGTTTAGCACCACGTTCCCCACACACATGTGCTGCATGACAGGCGAGGGGGCGGACCCCCTCCCGGGACCAGGACAAGGGCTGCACGGACCAGTCTGATGCCAGAGGCCAAAGCTTCTGAATAAACCTCCACACATGGGTGCTAGGCAATCACCCAGTCTCTGCTTACCTCCAGATAAATCCAGAAATCAAGGCTTTCTCCCATTTTGAGTTTTTAATATTTTTAATTGGTTTACTGATTTTAGAAAGGGAGAAACACTGATTTGTTGTTCCACATAATTATGCATTCATTGGTTGATTCTTTTATGTGCCCTGACCAGGGATGGAACCCGCAACCTTCACCAATGGGGAGGGGATGATGCCCTAACCATCTGAGTAACCTAGCCAGGCCTCATCTTTATGAGTTTTTAAGTGCAGAAATCTAAACTCTCTCTGACCTAACAATTTAAACTTGAGAAACAGAGTGGAGAAATAAAAGAGAGTCACAGTGGTTATGCTGCTAAATTATTAACTTTAGGTAGGTTTGGGCATCAAAAAAATATTCTTGTTTAAACTGACTCAGAACTTAAGCTATTGAAATTTCCAGTCCTATCTGAATATCAGTGCATTGTGTCTTTGATGCCTCCAGTTAACCATCTGAATGACCTCAAAAAGAAAATGTTCCATTGTCTAAACCACCGGACATCTGAGGATTACCATCCTGAGCCAATGCAGGCACCAAAAATGCAGAACTGATTCTCCTCAAAAATGGACTTTTTACTAAAAACGTTCAGACTTTTCTTTGTCCTTGGGAACACTCTTGGTATTGCCTAGTAGTTGGGAGGCTTCGATTAGAAATAAATGACCAAGATTTATTTAAGGGCACAGCCAGTGTGGCTCAGTGGTTGAGGTCACAGTTCGATTCCTGGTCAGGACACATGCCTGCGTTCCAGGCTCCATCTCAAGTACGTGTGTGGGGATGGGGGGGTGGCATGCAGGAGGCAGCCAATCAATGATTCTGTCTTCCTCTCTCTGAAATCAATAAAAATGTATTTGTTTAAATATTTATTCAAGGGCCTTATGCTTCAGTTTCTGGAAGGGGAAAAGCGCCTCACCAGCACACGGACAATGGAGGGCCACTATTTCCTAGCTTCATGTTTCCCCAGGACAGACGTCAGCTCTAATGTTTCAGTCTCATCCCCCCCCTCCCCCAACAACTGGGAGAAGACCCGCGCGACCATGCCTCCGCTCCTGGGCCTCAGGGAGCGCTGAAGCGGGAGGGCTGGGCCTGGTTCTGCAGACGCCGGCACTCCTCTCAGACCTGCAATAAGCAACCTGGGGGGACCAGGAGGTGTCCAAAATGTCCCGCATTCTGTTGGGTTAAGTTCAACTGGGTGTGAAGAGGTATTAATAAGCCCATTTGTGTGTTTTTTGTTTTTTTAATTTTATTGATTTTTTTACAGAGAGGAAGGGAGAGTGATAGAGAGCTAGAAACATCGATGAGAGAAAAACATCCATCAGCTGCCTCCTGCACACTCCCCACCAGGGATGTGCCCGCAACCAATGTACATGCTTTGACCGGAATCAAACCTGGGACCCTTCAATCCACAGACCCACGCTCTATCCACTGAGTCAAACCGGTTTCGGCATTAATAAGCCCATTTGACCACAGATCTATGGTGTATTCTCCAGTCAACCCCGCCAATAGGCTTGATTTTTTAAAATTTCTGATCTACTAATTAAGGAATCCACTTCTCAGTCAATTCCAAATTCAGAAGGGGGAAGAGAGGGTAATAATAACTCTCCTGAAGAAGGTCTGAAGACTCCCCTTAGCTGTCTTTTACTGTTTAAGTTGTCTTTTCCACTTATGTTCCTTCATTCCTCCCAACTGAACAGTCCTCGACTTTCTGTTTTAGACCATCTATCTACCAGCATATTCTGTATTATACCTATCTTATAGAATTACAGGATTCAGACCCAAAGGGGGTCTTAGGTTTCATCTATTAATATTTTCTGAGGTATAAAACATACCACCACTGACTAATTTGGAAAACAATGTTCATCTCTGCAGTAACCAATATCAGGTATTTTGTTATAATGTAAGACCAGCCATATTCCTTCTATCAGGTCTTGAGCCACCAGCTGGCTCAACACCAGGCAAGAGATCCCAAGCCCTCTGTCAGCCAGTACCATAGCTCCTCACCAAATGGGACTGACACCTGAAAACTCAGAGTAGCAATAACCACTTGCTTCCTATCACAGTACAGAGCCTTTTTCTTCTAATTCTAAAAAGCCAGGTAATCAGGTTTCCTAGCCCACAATGAATTAGAAACCACAAATCCAATCTGGGATTAAGGCTGTTATAGAAAAAGGTTTTGGGCCATTTGATCTGAGGCAAAGAGCTCTTCCTTATACTTCCATTAGCTCTGAGAACATTATTATTAAGAATAATAATTGCCCTAACAGGTTTGGCTCAGTGCACAGAACGTAGGCCTGCGAACTGAAGAAACCCAGGTTTGATTCCAGTCAAGAGCATGTACCTTGGTTGCGGGCACACCCCCCAGTGCAGGAGGCAGCTGATCGATGTTTCTTTCTCATCAATGTTTCTAACTCTCTGTCCCTCTCCCTTCCTCTGTGTAAAAAAAAAAAAAAAAAAAAAAAAATCAACAAGGGGGCAATGGTAAGATATGTACACATGTACTACCTTAATTTAAAAAATGGAAAGGAGGGGGGAAAAAAAATCAATATATTTAAAAATAAATAATTTTTTAAAAGAATAATAATTATCTTATTCTTAATTATACTAGAGGCCCAGTGCACAAAATAGTGCACAGGGTAGTCCTGGCCAGGGATCAGGGCCGATCAAATTCCCTGCCTTTAGCCTCCCCACTCCTCCTTCCCTCACTCCCTCAGCGCCCCAGCCACCACTGTTTGTCATCCACCATGTTCCATGCCACCCTCTGGTGGTCAGCACATATCATAGTGAGCAATCAAACTCCCAGTCTGGAGCTCCCAAGGGAACAATTTGCATATTAGTCTTTTATTATATAGGATAATTAATATATTATTTGTATATCAAATTTCTTAACTGTGGCCTACTCACCAAGAACTGATTAAATTAGATTATTTTTGTAGTGATGCATGATATCCTATTTAAGAAGACACAGAAGTATTTTTATACATTTGAGGAAGATTCCAACCCAAAATAGACTACTTAACGTATATTTAAATGAATTGAGGCACACCCCCTCCCAGGAGCACTCGGGCACCTTTCCCTTCCCTTTTTCTTCCCCCATAGGCATGCATCTCCTAAATTCCAAAGGACCCTACAAGACTTACAACCAGAGACACAATGGGCAGCAGCTGCTCTTCCCAAGCTAATCCCCTGAACCCGTCTCCAAGGTCCCCTTTTCTCCAACTCTCCAGTGAGTGGCACAGCCCGGCCTGGGCTCACTTTCCTGGAGAGCCAAAGCAGCCTCACCTCCGCTCTCTCCTGTTGATCTTTTATCCCAAGTCCTTCCTTGTTTCCTGTTCCCAGCTTTCATAGCGTACTCTCACAATAAAAGGCAAACTACTGAGACAGAGTGTTTTCCCCAAGCCTGTAGTCTGCAGAAGTGATAAAGAATAACTAGACAGAAATATTTCATGATAAAAAAAATTTAATAAATATCACTATTCTAATTGATTATTCCTATACTAAATACATATAAAGCCATTAATATATAAGAAGTCTAATCTTCTCTCTGAAATCTCAGGAATGTATTATTCCAGGAGAGAACTGATTCTAGATTCCAACTTTCTCATTAAAACTTTTCATTAACAAACCACAAGCTTCACTCTTTGTAGTGCATATAGAACATAACTAGGAGAGGGAACAGAGAGGGCCAGTTATGTGTGGCGTGCTGCACAGTTTTTGAGCCTCCATGCAAGTTTAAGATACATACGGAAGCTGTAAATTAACATTAAGGTAGTTTTGCTTGCTCAGGCCATACTACAGGCCATTTTCAGTCACTCAGTTACATTAAGGAAAACACGAAGTTGAGATTTAAGCAACCAGAATCAACTCAGCAATACTTTGATAATTATGATTAATATGCTTTGATACTCTAGATCACTCCAACCATAAAGTATCACTTTCTCTTATTAAAGCCAGTAAGATTCACCTTATTAAACAGCAATCAACAACAGAAAAATGATTAAGTGTAATATAACTATTTTATCTTATTCCTTATCAAAAGTTGTAAGACTGTTTTACAGTATTAAAATGCTAATAAAATTACATTTTCTGTCCAAATGTCATTAAGTCTACATATCCTTTGACTCAACAATTCTACTTCTAAGAATACATCCTATACGCTCATATAAGAAAGTATGTGCATATTTCTCATAGCATTATTTGTAGTATCAAAAGACTGCAATATCAAAAAAACAACCAAGATATTAGCAGAGGACTGATTAAATAAACTATGAACATTCATACGATGGAATGCCATCAGCTATTATAAATAAAGCAGATCTACAGATATAGGTAGGAAATAATCTCCAACATATGATGTCAAGTAAAGAAACAAACTTACAGAACAGTATGCTATCATTTGTGTAGGAAAATAAAAAGAATACACAGGTGTACACATATATACTATCCCCAAAGGACAGTAAGTCAAAAACTGGTAATGCCGTCCCTAAGACGAAGAAGTAGGGGAGCCCAAATGAGATTAGGTAAAAGGCAGACCTCTCAATGAATACACACCACATACCATTTTCTTCTTTAAAAATTGTTTTACCGTGTGCATTTCTGTATTATTTATTTTTTAAAATATATATAAAGATAATATGAATTTGCTTCTTTTTTTCAATTAGTTTGCTTTCCATATATTTTGTATTGGTTTCAGATGTGCAGCACAGTGGTTAGACAATCATATACTGTACAAAGCATTCCCCCTGGCATCTCCAGCACCCACCTGGCACCAAGCGTAGTTACTGCAATACTGACTATATTCCCTGTGCTGTACGTGACATTATCTCCATGACTATTTTGTAACTACCAATTTGTATTTCTTAATCCCTTCACCCAGCTATTAAGACTCCCTTCTAATAGCTGTCAGTCTGTTCTCTGTATCTATGAATTTGTTTCAATTTTGTTTGTTCTTTAGATTCCACACATAAGTGAAATCATATGGTACTTGTCTTTCTCTGATTGACTTATTTCACTGAGCCTAATACCCTCTAGTTCCATCTATGCTGTGGCAAATGATTGGATTCACTTTCTTTTTTTACAGGTTGAAGTAAAGATTGCTTATTTAGCAAAAAACACCTATGAAATACCTCAAACTTGAATAAATGAATAACAAATAACTAAAATCATAATTTCAAGTTTTTCTAATAATGTAGATCTAAGAAAAAGATTTAAAAAAATGTAATGCACATATGTTTAAAAATCTCAAGAAAACAAGGAATAAACATTAAAAGGGGGACAGATTCCAGTATCTGGATTTCAAGTGATTTTCTTGAAACATTTTAAAGTTCAAAACGTATTTTCATTCCATCAGGGTACTCCAGATGGTTCAATCCAGCCTCCAGCCTCTCCAGTCTGAGACTTGAATGGAATAATTGTCTCCTTGCTCCCAAGTAGGGGAAAGAGGAAAATCATGGCTTTAGAACAGACCTGTTGAACCAGGTGACTTAAAGTGCGTCACTAACATCTGTGAGTCTTAGATTCCTCCTTTGATCCACTTCCTCCCCCTTCCCCGCCACCCCCCCGCCCCCCATTCTTTTCTGTCATGCTCTCCCAGGCAGGTCTGCATTGCCTTTACTGAATCTGGGTTCAGTCAAGTATTTGGTCTCAACCACCCACTGCTCTCTGGATTCATTTAAAAAAAAAAAAATATTTTTATTGATTTCAGAGAGGAAAGGAGAGGAAGAGAAAGATAGAAACATCCATGATGAGAGAGAATCATTATAGGCTGCCTCCTGCATGCCTCATTCTGGGGATCAAGCCCACAACTCAGGCATGTGCCCTGACCGGAATTGAATTGTAACCTGGTTCATTGGTCAATGCTCAACCACTGAGCCACACTGGTTGGGCTGGATTCACTTCTTAACAAATACTTTAGGGACTCTCTCTGATATGATTGACAGATTTTGGAGAAAAAGGAAGGGAGAAAGGGAGGGAGGGATGGGAGGAGGGACATATACTTGTTGTTCCACTTATTTATACAATGTATATACCTGACCAGGGTCTGGACCCACAGCCTATTGGGAAGACACTCTAACCAACTGAGAAAGCTTCTCAAATGAATAATGGAGATCTGCAGCCCTCCACTTGGCTGGCATACATTGCCTTCAGTTTAACTTACTATCACTCCGTCTTAGAGCCACACAGCCATGCTGGGAAATGATGATCATGGAGTTTCAGAAGCCAAATCCTTAGGAAAGCATTTCCTGACCTTAATTTGGGTTAAATGGCCCTCCTTCATGTTCTCCCAAGGTACCTGCTGGTTACCACAACTATCATTACTCTTACACTTTTACCATGTTATCTTGAAGTCATTTATTCCCTGATACTATTTTGAAACTTTTCTGTAAATTTGAAATTATATCAAAATGAATAGTTATCTCCTCAAAACACAAACTAGCTATAATAAATTCTGAATATCTAGTTAACAATAATTCTGTGTTACTCTAGTCCCATGGTCAGCAAACTGCGGCTCGAGAGCCACATGCAGTTCTTTGGCCCCTTGGGTGTGGCTCTTCCACAAAATACCACAGCCTGGGATAGTCTATTTTGAAGAAGTGACATTAGAAGAAGTTTAAGTTTAAAAAATTGGGCTCTCAAAAGAAATTTCAACCGTTATACTGTTGATATTTGGCTCTGTTGACTAATGAGTTTGCCGACCACTGTCCTAGTCGGTTTGGCACAGTGGTTAGAGCGTAGGCCTGGGGACTAAAGGGTCCTGGATTCAATTCCCGATCTTGGTACATGCCCGGGTTTCAGGCTCAATCCCCAGTAGGGGGCCAGGAGGAGGCAGCCAATCAATGATTCTCACTCATTGTTGATGTTTCTCATCTCCCTCTCTGAAATCAATATAAATATATTTTTAAGAAATTCTGTGTTTCTTAACATTTACAAGAACTCTGGAAGAACACTTTGGGTTTTTTAAATATATATTTTATTGATTTTTTTTTTTTTTTTAACAGAGAGGAAGATAGAGGGATAGAGTTAGAAACATCGATGAGAAACATCAATCAGCTGCCTACTGCACACCCCCAAATGCAGCTATGCCCACAACCATGGTACATGCACTTGACCAGAATCAAACCTGGGACCCTTCAGTCCAGAGGCCAATGCTCTATCCACTGAGCCAAACCAGCTAGAGCTGAAAGAACACTCTGAATAACCCAAATCTATTTAAAAATCGCCAAGAAATAAATATTAAAATACATGTATAAACATTAACTTAAACTTTTTCCCGTATGGTTAAAAAAATTTTTTTGAATTTGAAATACTTTTATCTTGTAAAATTCCCCTGTAGAGGGCAAAGGCACTCAAAACTATTTCACTGATTTTAGAACTGTATTCAAAACTGCAAAGGTCTCCCTAAATCTGTAAGGTTTAGAGGAGTGTTTTGGTTTTTTTAACAATCCTCTAATTCTTCCTCCCTTTTTTTCTCCCTTCCTATACATAAACAACATCAAAAGGAGCATTAGGAAAGCAATTTTCAATTGGTGTGCCACAATAATTTTTTTTTAAATGCAATACCTAAAAAAAAAAAAAAAAAAAAAAAGGAATTCCTGAGCGCTGGCTGGCAGGCTCGGTGTTTAGAACACTTGCCTGTGCACCAGAGGCCTGTCTGGGGATCCATGCCCATCCCTGGTAGGGGCCTGTGTGGGAGACAACCATTCCATACATCTCTTTCACATTGATGTTCCCTCCCCATCCCCCTTCCATTCTCTAAAAATCAATGGAAAAAATATCCTTAATCCTTGGGTGAGAATTTTTAAAAAAGCAATACCTAATGATTTAGTTGGGGGCAATGACTTCTTTTCCCTTAGATTGTCAAAAAAAAAAAAAAAAAATGACAATAGCCAACACAATAGGTGCCCAGAATTAATCAAATTTTTGGTAAGATTGGCAAAAATATATATATATATTTTTTGGTTTGCCACAGAATTTTAGTAATTAGTTTATGTATGCCATGAGATGAAAAAAGTTGAAAATCACTGAAGAAGGAAAATAAATGTCATAGAAGCAAACAAAAAACTGTTTGCATGGAAGCAACTGATTAAATAACTGTGAACAGGGAAGTTTGAAGGGCTTTTCTCAGACAAGATTCAGTGCCAGGACATGCTGGTGACAAAGTAAATAGCCAGAGGCACAGATGAAGGCTTTAAAAAGTAATACCCAAGGGTTTTAGGCATTAACAAGCAGTTATGGCCGAGACTGGTTTGGCTCAATGGATAGAGCGTCGGCTTGGGGACTGAAGGGTCCCGGGTTCGATTCCGGTCAAGGGCATGTACCTTGGTTGAGGGCATATCCCCAGTAGGGGGTGTGCAAGAGGCAGCTGATCGATGACTCTCTCTCATCGATGTTTCTAACTCTCTATCTCTCTCCCTTCCTCTCTGTACAAAATCAATAATATATAAAAAACAAAACAAAACAAAAAAAACAAAACAAGCAGTTATGACCTTTTAAAATTCATTTTGTGTCCTGAAGAAAATGTAAAGATTCTCAGATCCTTCTAAAATCCCTTTTCCCGAAAGTTCTATTTTAAGTCTAAAGTACTGGATATTCCCACAAAACCATTACTATCGATCTAAGACCTAGGCTGCACAAGATGTTCTTTATGAAGGTGAGTTCCTACCCCTGGATGAGAGTCAACAAAACTCTGAAATACTCAAGTGGTTCGAACAAAGCTCATTGTTTTCTGAACCCTGTGTGTTTTAACAAGGAAGATCACTGGCTACTTTTTGAGGGTATTTCTGCCCTTGTTCGTCCATTCCGGGTCAATACAGACGCACCATTTTCTGAGTCTTTTCCATCTGGGCATTCATCTAATTAGTTCCAAAACTCAGTGTGTCCCCCGCTGGGGTTGAGGGGAAGGAGCTTAGAAAAGCAATGTGAATTTCTAAAGTATTCTTGAGGATGTAAGTCTGAAATTATTTAATTTGGATAAGTGTATCCTATTCTTCTCTTGTGAAAATGATTTTGATGTAAAATGGGAAAAAGGGTTGAAGACTGATTCATCTACTTCCTGATAGTGAAAGCCCCTCTAGTATTAGTTTAAGAAAAAGGCCTAGGAACTCCATTCCTCTCTACCTGAGTGAGTAGGGTCAGACTGTTTTCCACCGAAAGCCACACAAGCATGCCCAGTTCATAAAGTTCAAACAGTGCTGCTATTGTACAATGTGCTTCATGCGCATCAGGGCATCGGTGTGTGCGTGTCTCGCTCTCCCTGGCACAATGGCCACTGAAATACCAGCTTAGCCCAGCCAGTGTGGCTAGGTGGTTAAGAGTTGGCCAGTGAGCCAGGAGCTCACGGTTTGATTCCCGGTCAGGGCACATGCCCTGGTTGCAGGCTGATTCCCAGTGTGTGTGTGTGGGAGTGGGGGAAGGGGCGGGGAGGGGGTACAGAAGGTAGTAGATCAATGATTCCCTCTTATTAGTTTCTATTTATCTCTCTCCCTTCCTCTCTTTAAAAATCAATAAAAATCTATTTTAAAAACAAAAATACCAGCTTAGACTGTTCTTCATTTTACTGATTTTGTGTGCCATAGTGTTAATCTTGCTTGCTTAGTCTATCAGAGAACCACAATTTCAACTCAATATAAAGTTTACAGTGTCTCACCTAAGCTAGACTTGAGAGACTCTGTTTTAGAGTTGAAAGAAAAACCTAACATTGAGAACATCTACTGATAAAGAAAGAGAAAACTAATTAGCAAAAGGAAAGAGGGAGTTACGATCGGGGAAAAAGAGAACAGCCGATAATGACACCAGCTGCTTGGGTGTGAAAGACGATAGCAGTTGGGAGAAATTTGGCCAAGCTGTCAAGAAGGACGTTTTAGACAAAAATATCACTCACCAACCAGAGGCTTCAGAATAGAACTCTTAACTTTATCTGCTCAGTGCTCTGAGGCTTAATCAGCTTCCTGACTGCTTTAACTTCACTACTTTTACTTCTTTAGTGCTTACGGCTCACTAAAATCTTACTTCTGGAGACTAAGCTTCTCTTTGCTCCTCCCGGCTCACAGGGTGTGAGCTTCCTCTGATCTCCTAACCAGAATGTACAGCAGTGCGTTTCCCTCTGGGGGCGGCCTGGCCCCTGGCTGCACACAGCTCTCCTGGAACACAACTCCAGGTTCTGAGAACAATTTCAAAGACCCCTTTCATACTGAAATAGGAAAGTCTATAAATCAGTCTCCACCTACTTCTAGCCTCAGGGAAAAAATGTTTTGCCCTCATACTTGCTTAAGTAATTTTTTCTCTGGCAAATATGAAACATGCTTATCATTAGATTACATTCAATTCATTTATTCCAGTGACAGTATTGGCCCCTCTGATGTAGACTGGACTTGTCAATTTTAAGTCAATATTTTCCTCAATGTTTGTTTTCTTAAAGCAAAGAAAATTTATGTGTAAAGACAGACAATACATACAAGATTCCCCAACCTGATACATGCCTCTTTTTGCTCTTTGGAACCTGTTAAAATTTTAACTTGTAGGTTTCGTTCACTACCTTGGAGTTTTTTTCTGTTTGTTTGTTTTTAATATATTTGTATTGATTTCAGAGAGGAAGGGAGAGGGTGAGAGAGATAGAAACATCAATGATGAGAAAGAATCACTGACCAGCTGCCTTCTGCACAGCCGCCACTGGGGATCAAGCCTGCAACCCTGGCATGTACCCTGACTGGGAATCAAACCATGACTTCCTGGTTCACAGGTAGACGTTCAACCACTGGGCCATGCCAGCCGGGCATTACCTTGGAGTTTTAACATACACTTGCTTATCAGCTATAAGTGGGGCTAAAACAAAGTAAACCCATACAAAATTACCTACTACCGTGCTTCCCCGAAAATAAGACATCCTCCGAAAATAAGACCTAGCGCATGGAAAGATAAGACATCCCCTGAAAATAAGACCTAGCGCAACTTTGGGAGAAAAAATTAATATAAGACACTGTCTTATTTTCGGGGAAACAGGGTAGCAATAGGCAAAAAGACTGAAAACCTTAACTTCCCAATTTGTCTTCACTGAAAACTGGTTCTTACACTAAAAAATATGTTACTCTGACCTTAAATTAAAAGTGGAAGAGGAATAGACAATAAATATATTTTTATCACTCTTGCCAACTCTTTAATATTCTACTAGAGGCCCGGTACACAAAATTCGTGCATCCGGGTGGGGGTGGGGGAGTGGACCTAAACCGCAGTCAGACATCCTTAGCGCTGCCACAGACGCAGCAGAGACTCTCGCCAACGCCCCTGGGCTCACCAGCCATGAGCCCGGCTTCTGGCTGAGAGGTGCTCCCCCTAGGGAGCACACTACCACCAGGGAGCAGCTCCTGTGTTGAGGATCTGCCCCATGGTGGTCAGTGTACATCATAGGTACTGGTCTTTCCACTGGTCGATTTGCATATTAGCCTTTTATTATATAGGATTCTAATTTTATTAAAACATAGCTTACCGGTATATGCCCTGGCGGGTATGGCTCAGGCATTGGGCATCAGCCTGTGCACCCGTTGGCTTGGTTTCCGCTTTCAGGCTCATCACTAGAAGGAGGCATGCAGGAGGCAACCTGTTATAAATCTCTCTCCCCCTCCCTTTCCCTCTCTCTAAAACCCATTTAAAACTATTTTTAACAAATAAGTAAATAAATAAATATAGCCTATATACACATATATTGTTTTATTTGACCAACGATATTCCTGATGGTACCTGTAAGGGCTCTTTTTTTTTTGTCTCCAGGGGTCAATAACTGTTAATTGTTCTAAATATGTGTGTTAAATTATTTAAAAAATAAACGGCATACAATGAGTGAGACAAGGGTCTAGGTCTTCTAACTCCTTATATTCTACACATTCAAATGCTACCAGCCTTCTTTTCCAAAATATTTTATTCAAACCACAGAGACTCAGATAATAAAGATGACAATATTGAGGCAAAAGGCTCCCCTTTCAACCTCAAACACTCAACTCTTTAAAGATATTACTCCTTTTCCTCCTTATTCAAGTACAAATAAAGGGATTTTACAAAGACAATGTCGTCCACTCTCACTCCTCCAACATCGAACATTCAACCCTAAGGAATACTAAACTGTCTAAGTTTAGTATTGCAAAGCTAACTAACTAAACTTATAACGCCTGCATTTTAGCCAAACCAGGCCAGCATACTGCTGGAGTAAGTGATGTTCTTTTTTGTAAATTCAAAGTTTCTCATTTTGCACTAGTTTCCAGTAAGGCTACATGCATAAACAGCAGCTTCCTAGAAGAGGAGAACTGGAAGACAAGACAACCTTCCATTAGACTCTAATGATTAGAGCCTCACAAAGAGAATTTGAGAGGGACTTGGAAGCTCATAGAAAAGGCTTAACTCTGTCATCTCACATTTGTATTTAGGAACGTGGTGAGGAGACAGGGAATAAAGATGTCTTTGATTCCACAGCACCCACACAAACTCGTAGCACTACAAGTCCAACAGAAAGCCTATTGCTTTGTGGATACTAGTCTGACCTCTCACTTTCACTTCACTGAGTTAAAACTAAACCAAAGCTGCTTAGTAGCTCAGAGTAATCCAAGGAGCACTGCTATTTCCTAACAGCGGAATAGCATTAGATTCACACCACACTTCCCTATTCGTTAACGAGAAGTGCTGCCAGGCTGCCCAGAAATTCCCCTCCCCAGTCCCGACTTGGCCATGCCAGAAACATGAGGAATCAGGTTATGCTGCAATCCTGGCCTTTTGGGTATTGGATCCAAAATAAACTGTGCCAAGGCCCCAAGGCTGTCAATGCAATGCTATTCAGAGTCCAGAGTGCTAACCATGACACTGTGGAACCTCTCCTAATGCAATGCTATTCAATGAAAAAACTACAAATAATGTCTCAGGTTTCATTTACCCAACGCAGCTTATCACACACAGACCTAGTCTAGTGATAGCTTCTAACCTTAGTTAATGGTAAGATAAACACCTGGCAGAAAGCCTCTAGTTAACCGGTAATTTATCCTATATACTCAGATCAACAGTAAAGGCAATAGGCTAACAGGGTTAAGGGCAAAGGTTAAGTAATGAGGTCAGATCCGTTAAGTCTGGACTTTTGAAGGGGAAAGAAGGCACATGTGGGGAATAGTAAAAACAAAAACAAAACACAAACCCAGGCTCTCCCTACCAGGAGCCCACCTTCCTTTCCCTCTCCTCTCCCCCACCCCCATCCCCAGATGTGTGACCATTACCTCCTAAGCTTGTTTCCTAACCCCGTTTCTTCTAGGAACTGCTTTTTCTCCCTCTGTAACTTATCCAATGAATGTTCTCTTACAAACAACAACACTCCCACGTGCCAAAAACAGTTCTAAGCACTTCGTGTGCATTAACTCGTTTAATCCTCACCAACACCTCCACCAAACTGACACGACCCACCCCCACCTAAGTATGCGGAAACAAGAACAAAGAGGCTAAGCAACTGACGCCTTAGACGGGCGGTGGCAGGTCTTAGATTCCACGGGAGTCAGGGGCCCGCAGCGGGCCGGCCTCACCCGCGCTCGCTGCACACCGGCCAGCAGCGCGGCGGCGGCGGCGGCCTCGGCCTCGGCCCCGGCCCTCCTTTAGGATCCGCTGCTTTCCTCCCACCCTGCAGAGAGGCCGCGTCCCTTCCATCCCCTACCCCTCCTCTGAGTATCTTCTTTTCACGCGCACAACACTCCAGCCCGGTCCTCAGCCTTCCCCCGGCGATGCTCCTGGACACACCGGGTGTCCGATGGAGGAGGCAGGGAATTGGGGAAACCAGAAGGGAAGGGCAACCCAAAGGCGACAGAACAGAAAGTGGGCGTCAGCTTTGAAATCGGGTTCCTGGGAAGCCCAACAGCGGACGGCAATAATGGCACCGACTGCCGAGACCGGTTTGGCTCAGTGGATAGAGCGTCTGCCTGCGGACTGAAAGGTCCCGGGTTCGATTCCGGTCAAGGGCATGTGCCTTGGTTGCGGGCGCATCCCCGATGGGGGGTGTGCAAGAGGCAGCTGATCGATGTTTCTGGCTCACTATTTCTCTCCCTTCCTCTCTGTAAAAAATCAATAAATTTTAAAAATAAATAAAAAAATAATGGCACCGACAGCCCGTCCATGCCAGGGCGCAGTGGCCTGGCCAGGCCCGCCAGGAGGGCGCTCTTTGTAAGTCGCACAAAACGAACTGGTGTGGAAGCGGGGAGCCCGGGGGGGAAGCGGGGAGCCCGGGGGGAAGCGGGGAGCCCGGGGGGGAAGCGGGGAGCCCCGTGGGAAGCGGGACCCCGGCTCTGGAGGTAAGGAGCCTCCTCGCCCCCGGGGCCCGGCGGCCTGCTCCGCGGCCTGGAGCGGGGCCCCGCACCCTCCACCGCGGGCGCCCGCGCGGGGGCAGGTCCCGCCCGGGGCTCGCCCGTTCCTCCCGGGCCGTGGGCGGCAAGGAGGGGCGAGGCCCCGGGAACCGGGTATTCGCTCCCGCCCTCCCCGAACCCCACCCCCGGCGCCCTCTTCTCCCTCGGAACCCCGCGACTCCGTCTGGACCCCGCGCCTCAGGCCCCGCGGCGCGCACGGCCCTCGCGGCCCCGCACTGACCCCCGCGCCTTCCCCCCGGCGGCCCCGGAGCCGCCCGCCCTCCGGCCCGGCCCGTCGGGGGCTCACGGAGCGCCCGCTTGACCCCTGACCTCGCCTGCCCTTCGCCTTACCAGCTCCGCGGCCACCTGACAAGCCGTCCCCGCGCCCGGGGCTCCATAGTCCTGGAGCCAGCGCCAGGCAGCCCGACTGCTACACGCCCCGCCATTGGCCGACGGGGCGGCAGCCGCACATTCCCATTGGCTGGACTCTCCGTCTTCCCGGTAGCGGCGTGCGCGCGTGGCAACGGGACTGCGGCTCCCGAGGCCCCGCCCACCCCGAGGTCAGGCTGGGGGCGGAGCCCAAGCGGTGGGGGCGGGGCCCAAACGGTGTGGGCGGAGCTGCGCCCCAGAGCGGTCCAGCCCCCAGAGGGTACGTTTGGAGGCTCCCACCCAGCAGACAGGTAAGTTTTGTGCAATAGCCCGCTGTGGCCTCACGTTAGCTACTGACAACCAGCCAGTTTCTTCCGGAGACCTGGCGCGCCCTATAAAGTGCAGCTCCACCCTATAAAGTATAGCCACCTGCAAAGACCATGTCCTCTCGCCCCCAGAGCCTCATCATAGTATCTGTGCCCTATCAGGAGCACCCCACACCTGAGAGGAACTGCGAAACATCAGCCAGTGCAACCAGTTCGACCGCATCACAGGTGCCTTACTCGCCAGCCTTGGTAATGAATCCTTTCTCTCCATTCTACCCGTCTGCCTCGCTTCTTGCCCCGAGATTTATCTCCACCTACCCCAAAGTGACCCCACTCCAGCCCCACAGCCTGAACCCTCACTCTATAATCTTTCTCGGAAGATGGCAGTCAGACCAGTGGTGCGACAGAGGGGAGAAAACAAATGGTCTGACAACCCACCCTAATTTTCTCCTTGTTCGGAGCTATAGAAACATTCGTAGACACCCTCCCCTCCCTCTTATATCAAAGAAAACCCAGCTTATTTAACCAACTCATAAGCCTAGAGAGGTAAAGCAAAAATCCCTCCCATTACAACTGCTGGGAGAAAATGTTACTAGTTGTAAAAGTCGAGTCCAACAGGAGAGAAGAAGGAGGGTGAGTGGACAAAAGAAAAATCCAAATAAAGTACAAAGCAGAAAACGCAGGGACTGAAAACTGGGCTGAGCATCGTCAGTTATCTGGTACAGGCTGGTTTGCACACAGACTTTCTCCTGGAGAGGAAAGAAAATGCACAAGTTAGTCCTGAGGATCTCTCTGTAGCACACCTGGGGACTTTCGGAAAGTCTCTCCAGACCAGAGCCTTTCCTTTGGGAGCCTCTGCTGCAACTAGAAAAACGACATGGCTGAGGCCATCCTCGTGCCCTTCTAGGTGGGCTCCGCTGGGCAACGTCCCCGGCTGTGGAGTTACTTACTTAGCTCACAGGTCGGTGCTGCCTCCGTCTTGCGCTGCTTCTTCATCGTGCAGAGCGGGTGTGACTCCCTGCAGCGCCAGCTCCAGTCTCTGGAGGCAGACAAGGGTGCCTCCCTTGGTTAAATACGGGCACGGAGGCTGCTCTGGGCAACGCAACACTGATAAAGACACAGCAAGGAATGTCAAGCGGCAAGCCACATCCTTCAAAGCATAATCAAATTTCATCTTTGACCTGCCATGAAAGGGGAAGCACCATCTATCTGCCACTCCTAGATACTAATGAACAATTAATTGGGTTTGAAAACGTGTCATCTGAGATTTCCTCCGTTCGCCCTGACGGGAGACGGAGCGGCGTATGAAAGGGTGAGGTAGAAGGAGTTGCCCCTCCTCCTGGAGTCCAGTTGGTTGGGGCACTTGTACCCGGGGCTGCATGTGCCTGAGGACTCTGCCCCCCGGAGATGTAACCTGAAACCAATTAACCCCACGCTTGACAGGCCACAAGTATTTTCCATGCGGGTACGTGAGCCCTGATGCAATTAGGAGCGGTCTCCCGGTGTGCGGGGAAAATGCCACCGGCCCATCCCTGGGGATTTTAAGGACCTGCTGGCATTTGTCCAATCAGTGATTCACCGCAGACAACAAAGCCGCACAAAGGCAGGACTCTGTGACTGAGGAAAGAAAGAAAAGAGAAGTTTTATTAACAGATACTTTATTACTGAATTTGCTTCCAGAAAAGGTACCAGCTACATGCTGTAGTGCATGCAAGTCTGGACTTTAGGGTTTTACTAATGACAGGTGAAGCACTAAGAGCTATTTAGAGTATATGTCGGAAATCTTTTGAGAATGGTATAAATAAATGGAGCTAATTTAATTGGAGAATCAAATTTTAAAATTACTTCATTGATTTTACTTTGCTGAATTTTGGGGGCATGTTGCCTAAAATATTCCCATGTTGAATTTCTTCTTCCTCATCTTTGAGATGTTTGACAATAACAGGGTCAGTAAACATTTTCTGGTTTACTATACACAAGTTATAAACCTCTTGAAAAAAGATGACAGTTTTTAAAGTCAGCATAAAAAAATACAAATTAAAGATATCTAAATATAAAACACTTCCTTTTCTAAAATCTGTGTGCACATTATTAAAGAGCTTAATAAATATTAAAAAAAAAAGAAGAAGAAGAAAAGAAAAGAAAGGAAGGAAACAAGCAAGCAGGTATAACGAAGGCTTTTGAGAAAGAGGGGAAGAAGGGAGGGAGGATGGGAGGAAGGGAGGAAGAAAGGAAAAAAAGGAAGTACCTTGAAGAGGGGAGGGGAGACACACACACACACACACACACACACACACACACTCTAAATAAATAAATAAAACAGCAGAGGAAGTCCAGAATTTCTCAATGTGGAGGAATTTAAAGGTGAGGAAAATCTGCCTCAGGCAAATAAGCAGCTGAGTAGACAGACCAGCTAGAGAAGCCGAGCTGGAGAGGAGAAGCTTTGGGGTGGGGTCAGGAGAATGGGATGGGATGCTGGAAGGAAGGAGTTGCTGGCGTCAGGAGTAGTTTTACAGAAATGTGCTTAGGTGTGGAGGCTAGAGGCTGGAGCGGTGTCCCAGCGTGCAAGGCCACACGCAGGCAGCCGGTGGTGGGGTAGAGTCCGGGAGGTTGGCTGTGTCCTGGTTTTGGGTAACTTGAGTATGGTAATATTTACTTTACTAATGGTAATGGGGGGGTTGTGTACTTGAGCAGGAAGGTTTTATTATGGAATGTAGGCCAACTTCCAGGTGGTATAGGTTTCTCTTTTTCAGGCTTATTTTCTTTCTTTTCTTTTTTTTAAAGTATTTTTTTTATTGCCCTGGCCACTTTAGCTCAGTGGATAGAGCATCGACCTGAGGAGTAAAGAGTCATGGGTTCGATTCTGGTCAGGGACACATGCCCAGGTTGCGGGCTCAATTGATTTCAGAGAGGAAGGGAGAGGGAGAGAGAGATAAGAAAGATCAATGATGAGAGAGAATCATTGACCAGCTGCCTCCTGCACACCCCTTACTGGGGATTGAGCCCACAACCCGGGCATGTGCCCTTGACTGAATTTGAACCCGGGACCCTTCATTCAGCAGGCCCCCACTCTATCCACTGAGCCAAACCAGGCAGGGCCAAGCTTATTGTCTTTTTTTTTTTTTCTTTAATTCTTTTTTTTTTTAATATATTTTATTGATTTTTTACAGAAAGGAAAGAGGGGGATAGAAAGCTAGAAACATCGATGAGAGAGAAACATTGATCAGCTGCCTCTTGCACACCCGCTACTGGGGATGTGCCCACAGCCAAGGTACATGCCCTTGACCAGAATCGAACCTGGGACCTTTCAATCCGCAGGCCGACACTCTAGCCACTGAGCCAAACCGGTTTCAGCAGGCTTATTCTCTTTAAAAAAAAAAAATTTATTTTATTTTATTTTATTTTATTTTATTTTATTTTATTTTATTTATTTTATTTATTTTATTTTATTTTATTTTATTTTATTTTATTTTATTTTATTTTATTTATTTTAGAGGGAGAGAGAAATATCAATTTGTTGCTCCATCCATCCATGCACTCATTCATGGATCCTTGCGTGTACCCTGACTCAACTGAACCCCCAACGCTGGTGCGTCCAGAAGATGCTCCAAATGAGCTACTTGGCCAGGGCCAGGCTTATTTTCTCATGCTTCTTGTCTGAAGCTTTGAGGACTGATTTCCAATGCCCAGAGGAATCGTAGATGGCAAGTTTTATGATTTTTATTTTTAACCAATTTGAGGGAAACAAATTAATTTGAGACAAAATTAAGGCAAGTTTTTTTTAAGACTTTTTATTTTTAGCTTGGGGTAATGAAGCATTTTAGTGGATAAGTTGTGACTGTCCAGTTTGGGTGTGTAACTTGGGGGTGGGGAGGATTTTAGTGAGAGGTGGGGGGCAAATATATTTTGAGTTCTTTTCTCCGTAGGTCTGTCTAGAATCTCAAAGGCAAAAAAAGAAGAAAATCCAGTGTTTATAGTTTCTAGACTAGAACATGAGCAGTTCTCACTTTGAGGTCTGTGGTGGAGTTGTCCATTAGAGAAATGTATAGTGATTATTCTTTTTCCCACCCCTTAATCAGATTTTTAAAGTATGTAACCCCTGCCCTAGCCAGTTTGGCTAAGTGGATAGAGCATCGGCCTGCGGGCTGAAGGGTCCAAGGTTCAATTCTGGCTAAGGGATGTGCAGGAGGCAGCTGATCAATGATCCTCTTTTATCATTGATGTTTCTGTCTCTCTATTCCTCTCCCTTTCTAAAATCAATAAAAAATATACTAAAAAAGAAAAAAGTATGTAACCCCTTAACTTTACTTGTAGAATTTTGGGGTGGTCTTAACAGGGAAGAAGATGAAGGAGAAAAAATAAATCTGCTTAGTACCATAAAAATATATGCAAACAAATGTGATAGAAATAAATATAATACCTTAGAATGGGGGGGGGGAGCAGTAATTAATTCATATTAATCAAGGTAGGTAGGCTTCCAGCAAGTGGCTCAGGTTCCTACACAGAACAGTCAGTGGAAGAAACTAGGAAGAGATCTGCCAGGACCCCAGATTACGATCTCGTTGGTCTGGAGTGCCCTCAAGGACTAGAAGTCCTATCACAACAACTTCATCTATCCTTTTCATCCTTGTTGGCCAAGTGTCCTAAGGCAAAACTGGGCTGGCCACCAATTTGTCCCCCTTTACAAGAGAGAAGTTAGATGAAATCATCCAACTGAGGTGTTGAAGGAAAAAGCCCTATTTTCGTTTCAGAATTCCAAAAACTGGAATGGATTTTACAGTGAGTCTCTGCCATAGCCTCACAGTTTGCTTTACTCAGCAGTTTCTCCCAACATACACACTCCACTCCCGCCTTCTGGGCCCTTGATTCCCACATAGTAATGTTACCAGACCTTAATGCCAGGTCCTTGAGTATCAACGTCCTAAAAATGAGCACTGAACTCAGTACAAGTCAAGCAGATAGAGTTTACTGAAAAGAACTCGTGCTAAATGGAGTTACCAGAAAAGAGAAGCCAAGCTCTCTAAGGGGTTCTTGGGGATGGCTTGTGCAGGGGCCTCGGGGTGGGTGTGGAGCTTGGGAATGAGGATGAGGTCAGTGGTCCCATGATTCTTGTCTGTTGGTTGATCCCAGGGTAGTCACAGGATGTTTTCCATGGTCCATGGGCCACCCAAAGAGCCTGTAAAATAATGTGCCAACATTCTGGTTACCGTTAATGGATGGGGAAAGAGGTTGGTGGGGAGTTTTCTTGAGGGATAGAGTCAGAGATTCAGAATTACCAAGTTTCTAAAGCTGAGCAAAATTAATTTAGAAAGACATCTTGGGCCTTCAGGTAAGATGGCAATGTAGGTAAACATGGTGCTAGAATCATCCCACAACCACATCAAAAATACAACTAATCACCCTAGCCAGTTTGGCTCAGTGTATGTATAGAGCGTCAGTCTGCAGACTCAAGGGTCCCAGGTTCGATTCCGGTCAAGGACACATGCCTGGGTTGTGGGTTAAGTCCTCAGGGTGGGGCGTGCAGGAGGCAGCCAATCAATGATTCCCTCTCATCATTAATATTTCTATCTCTCTCTTCCTCTCCTTTCCTCTCTTAAATCAATAATAAAAAAAAAAAAATTTAAAAAAAATACAAGTAATCGCCCAGCTGGCATGGCTCAGTGGTTAAGCAATGACCTATGAACCAGGAGGTCATGATTTGATTCCCAGTCAGGGCACATGCCCTGGTTGTAGGCTAAATCCCCAGTGTGGGGCATGCAGGAGGCAGCCAATCAATGATTCTTATCATTGATGTTTCTATCTCCCTCTCCCTCTCCCTTCCTCTCTGAAATCAATAAAAATATATTTAAAAAAACAAACAACTCATCTTCAGAACAACCATCATTCAGAACCACCTGAAATCTAGGTGAATGAAAGTCCTAAAGAATTAAAGAAAAAGCCACACTGAGACTGGGAGGAGGGGCAGGGCACAGGGCCATTGGTGTTGTGTAATT
Source organism: Pipistrellus hanaki (assembly GCF_964339955.1). Taxonomy (NCBI): domain Eukaryota; kingdom Metazoa; phylum Chordata; class Mammalia; order Chiroptera; family Vespertilionidae; genus Pipistrellus; species Pipistrellus hanaki. Next base: position 142,933,519 of record NC_140505.1, on the reverse strand, counting down.
GGGAGAAATTTCTTGGCTGTGGAGGTCCCCCCCCGAGAAGCATCATCTCACCCCACCGGCCCCTCCGCCCAGGGTTCCAGTCCAGGAGAAGTCCCCATAGCTTTAGGCTGAAAAACCTGTGGGAATCAGGCTGAGAGAGACAGAGGAGAGCAGGAGTCCCAGGCATTTCTCCTTAAAGGGCCATGCACAGACTTGGACTCACTCCCTATGAGCTCCAGCATTGAGCAGCAACTTGAAAGGAACCGGGGGTATACAGGAAGGAACTAAATTGTCTGGCACTAGGGCAAGAATTGGGGGGTGCGGGCAGGGAGGGACAGCTTTCTTCAGGACAGAAGTGCTGGCAGAGGCCATTGTTCCTTTGCCGAACCCTTCCCATCACAGGGCTGAGAGGTGGGCACCATATCTGAGTCTCTATCAACCTGTTTGCCCCACCCTCAAGATTCCGAGACCCTGTCTGCACCCAACTTGCAGGCTCACCGAAGCCATTCCAGTGGCTTTTCTATACAACTCACCTCTCTTGCCTCATGCTTGGAACTTTCCTAAAATCTCTGAAACAAGCAGCAGCTGGCCTCCATGTGTTCTGTACCTCTCACTAAGTGGCCACAGGCCCAGCACTAGCCACAGCCTACCTTGGTTCGCAGCCTGGCATCTCCTGGGCACCTCCAAGCAGCCATCTATAGATCACTCAGTAGCTGGTGCTGGGTGGCCCCAGCCAGGGCACAGGCAGTGGTTGACTTTGCACCTCCCCGGAGGCCCCAGTAGCAGTGGACCTGGTGGACAGCTTTAGACCATGCTCAATTACAACCCCATCACCTCCACGAGCGACACACTCAAGGGGTGGACTCCGTGAACACCAAAGCCCCATGGAAATCCTGCTCCCTAGGGTCAACTCCTGCACAGCAGCTCTTTTACTATAGTAGTAGCAGCTGGTCCTCACAGCCAATTATCTTGGGAATCAACCCTCCTCAGTGATGCCAACAACAATCATGGCTCAACTACAACAGGTCAGTGCACACAGCCCACACAGGGCACTCCTGAAACACCCACCTTGGGTGACTGGGGAGGTTGCACCACTAGGCCCTACAGGACACCTACTACACAAGGCCACTCTGCCAAGTCCAGGAGACATAGAAGTTCTACCTAATACACAGAAACAAACACAGAGTAGCCACAATGTGGAGGAAAAAACACATATTGCAAATGAAAAAAAAACACAAAAAAACAGGAGAAATCTCCAGAAAAAGAACTAAATGAAATGGAATCGAGTAAACTATCAGATACAGAGTTCAAAACAATGGTTCTAGAGATGCTCAATGAACTTACTGAGAACTTCAAGGGACTTATTGAGAACTTCAACAGCATGAAAAAGGACTTAGGAACCATAAAAAAGAACCAGCCATAAATGAAGTATACAGTAACTGAAAGAAGAATAATTTACAGGAAATCAACAACAGAGTAGAGGATGCTGGAATAGGAGGAAGCAAAACAAACAAACAAACAAAAAACACCCAATCAGAACAGTAAAAATTAAAAAGAATTAAAAAATATAAAGATAGTGTAAGAAGCCTCTGGGGCAACTTCAAATGTACAACATTCACAACATGAGGGTCCTGGAAGGAGAAAAGAAGGTGAAAGAAATGGAAAACCTATTTGAAAAAATGACAGAAAACTTTTCATATCTGATAAGAGAAATAGGCATACAAGTCCAGGAAGCACACAGAGTCCCAAACAAGATAAATCTAAAGAGGCCCACACCAAGACACATCATAATTAAAATGCCAAAGGTTAAAGACAAAGAGAACATCTTAAAAGCAGCAAGAGAAATGCAGTTAGTTACCTACAAGGGAGTACCCATATGACTGTCAGCTTATTTTTTAACAGAAACTTTGCAGGCCAAAAGGGAGTGGCAAGAAATATTCAAAGTGATGAATAGCATGAACCTATGACTAAGATTACTCTACCCAGCAAAGCTATCATTTAGAATTGAAGGCCAGAAAAAGAGCTTCCCGGTCAAGAAAAAGCTAAAGGATTTCATCACCACTGAGCCAGTATTACATAAAATGTTAAAGGGTATTCTTTAAGAAAAAGATTTTAAAACATGAACCATAAAATGGCAATACATGTTTATCAACAATTGAATCTAAAAATCAAAATAAGTGTCCGCTGAGGCCCAGAGTGTCAGGGACAAAAGCCGCTGCCATGCCGCTTGCTCCCGCCACTGGGGCTCATGGCTCTGAGGAGAGCCCACCGCCGCCGCCCGCGAGGATGCGAGAGCCATGTCGGCCAGCAGCCTCCGGGAGCAGACCCCCGAAGATCAAGGAAACAAAGTACAAAATGGATCCGTACCTCAAAAGGATGGATTAAATGATGATGATTTTGAACCTTAGTTGAGTCCTCAGGCAAGGCCCAATAATGCATATACTGCCATGCCAGATTTCTACCCCGTTTCCCCGAAAATAAGACAGTGTCTTATATTAATTTTTGCTCCCAAAGATGCGCTAGGTCTTATTTTCAGGGGATGTCTTATTTTTCCATGAAGAAGAATACGGTACACATTTATTGTTAAATGAAAATAAAGGAAATTTATTACCTGTATATGGTACGGTAGTACTGTAGTTGTCAACACAAACCAGACAAACTGTGAATCCTACAGTATCAAGAATTTACTCATTTATTCAATGACAATCATGTCATCATCTTCTGGAACATTATCATAACAATCCAATTCCTGAATTTCCTGGTGAATTTGTTGTGACTCCATTTCTTTCAGAATCAGTGGACCAAATCTCTCATGTTTAGCCTAGGGGGGGGGCCTTATTTTCGGGGGGATGCCTTATATTTCACTCAGAAGGAAACCTGTAAATAGGTCTTATTTTCGGAGGATGTCTTATTTTTGGGGAAACATGGTACCTACCCAGTTACTACAGTTCCTCTATTGGCTTCTCCTATTCTTTGGGTGAAGCTGCGGGGGGTGACACAGCCACGCCCTATCTAACTTCTTAGGGACAACTGACCAACGGAGAGCCTCACTTCCTACCAGATGCAATGTTTGGACAACCAGGAGCCCTTGGTAGCACTCCGTTTCTTGGTCAGCATGGTTTTAATTTCTTTCCCAGTGGTACTGACTTCTCAGCTTGGGGAAATAGCAGTTCTCAGGGACAGTTTACTCGGAGCTCTGGATATAGTAGTAATTATGCTTATGCACCTAGCTCCTTAGGTGGAGCCATGATTGATGGACAGTCTGCTTTCGCCAGTGAGACCCTCAATAAAGCTCCTGGCATGAATACTATAGACCAAGGGATGGCAGCACTGAAGCTCAGTAGCACAGAAGTTGCAAGCAATGTTCCAAAAGCTGTAGGCTCTGCTGTTGGTAGTGGGTCCATTACTAGTAACATTGTGGCTTCTAATAGTTTGCCTCCAGCGACCATTGCTCCTCCAAAACCAGCCTCTTGGGCTGATATTGCTAGCAAGCCTGCTAACAGCAACCTAAGCTGAAGACAAAGAATGGCATTGCAGGGTCAAGTCTTCCACCACCCCTGATAAAGCATAACATGGATATTGGAACTTGGGATAACAAGAGTCCTCACAGGCTTTGGTTTGGAATATAGGTCAGCAGCCAGCCCAGGGGTCTCCCCAGCCTGTTGGTCAACAGGCTAACAAGAGCCCACCAGTGGCTCAAGCATCAGACACAGCCATTGCCCCCACCTCCACCACAGCCTGCCCAGCTCTCCGTCCAACAACAGGCAGCTCAGCCAACCCGCTGGGTAGCGCCTCGGAACCGTGGCGGTGGGTTTGGCCATAATGGGGTGGATGGTAAGGGAGGAGGACAGTCTCAGGCTGGATCTGGATCTACTCCTTCAGAGCCTCACCCGGTGTTGGAGAAGCTACAGACCATTAATAACTATAACCCTAAGGATTTGGGCTGGAATCTGAAACATGGCTGGGTTTTCATCAGTAAGAGCTACTCTGAGGACGAAATCCACCTTTCCCTTAATTATAATACCTGGTGCAGCACAGAGCATGGTAACACGAGACTGGATGCTGCTTATCGCTCCACGAACGGGAAAGGCCCTGTTTACTTACTTTTCAGTGTCAGCGGCAGTGGGCACTTCGGTGGCATTGCGGAAATGAAATCTGCTGTGGGCTATAACACATGTGCAGGTGTGTGGTCCCAGGACAAATGGAAGGGTCGCTTTGATGTCAGGTGGATTTTTGTGAAGGACGTTCCCAATAGCGACACATTCGCCTAGAGAACAACGAGAATAAACCAGGGACCCACTCCAGGGACACTCAGGGAGAGCCTCTGGAAAAGGCTAAGCAGGTGTTGAAAATCATAGCCGGCTACAAGCACACCACTTCTATTTTGGATGACTTCTCACACAAGAGGAAAAAGAAAGTGTTGAAAAGGTAATCCGCTTACAATTCTTAAGACTTTTAGGGAAGGGGAGAAGGAACTATTGTAGAAAGAACAGGAGAGGTATTATACTGAATAATAAAAGCTTTAATAAAAGCTCTGGAAAAATAACACAGGTATCATATAACAGGTCAGTCCTTTATGGGAGTGTAATTGGGTCTTAACTACTTGAACCTTAGTGTAAAAGGAATGTGGAATATTGATGGAGGACAAAACTGTGCTTAAGGGAAAACAATGTATAGAAAATGAATTTACATGATGAAGAGGTGAAGAATGAGCCTGAAAGAAATGCAAAGGGAACGATTGAAGTGATAAAACTATGGAAATTAAAGTTGGAAAAGATTGAGGCTGTAATGAGGCAGAGAAAAGTTCTGTAGTAATAAAATTTTGGCTTAACAGGTACTGTGGATTTTCCCTCCCAAGAGTTGGTGTCTCACCAAGTTTTGCCATCATTTTTCAGCCTGCTTTCTGACAACTGGCAATGTTAAGTGGATGTTTTAAATAATGTGTTTTTATTCGTTTAAGAGAGGAAGTGAGAGGGAGAGATAGAAACATCAGTGATGAGAGAGAATCATTGATTGTCTGCCACCTGCACGCCCCACACTAGGGATGGACAGCATATGTTTGTTCCATTTAACTTCACTCATTTAATAAATACAACATTGAGCATCTACTGCATGCCAGGTTCTGTTCGAGGCACTGGAATATAGCAATGATGAACCATTCTTAGAGAACTGGTTCTGTGGGGGAGACAAATAGTAAACAAGTCAATAAGAATATGTCAGGGGGTGATAAATTCTATTAAAAAATAAATTTAAGCCCGGCCAGGTAGCTAATTGGTTAGAACATCGTCCTGATATGCCAAGGTTACATGTTTGACACCCAGGTAAGGCACATATAAGAATAAACAATGAATGTAGGTACACATTCCAGTTATAAATAAGTGGAATAATAGATTGATGTGTCTCTCCTATCGCTGTCTCTCAAATAAGTTAATAAATTAAAAAATAAGCCCTGGCCCATTTGGCTTAGTAGTTAGAGGATCAGCCTGTGGACCAAAGGTCACAAGTTTGATTCCTGGGCAAGAGCACATACATTGGTTGCAGGTTCATTCCCTGGCCCCAGTTGGAGAACAAGCGGAGGAAACCAATCTATGTGTCTCTACCACATTGATGTTTCTCTCTCTCTCTCTCTCTCTCTCTCTCTCTCTCTCTCTCTCTCTCTCTCTCTCTCTACCACATTGATGTCTCTCTCTCTTTCTCTCTCTCTCTGTCTACCACATTGATGTTTCTCTCTCCCTCTCTCTCTCTCTCTCTCTCTCTCTCTCTCTCTCTCTCTCTCTCTCTCTCCTTCTCTCACACATTGATGTTTCTGTTTTTTTTTGTTGTTGTTGTTTTGTTTTTTGTTTTCTCTCTCCTGCCCTTACCCCATCCCTTCCACTCTCCCTAAAACATCAATGGAAAAATATCCTCACTCCTCAGGTGAGGATTTAAAAAAATAAATAACAATAATATATATAATATATATTATATATATATTATATAATATATATAATATATAAAATATATATATAATTGTTATATATATATATATATATATATATATATAGAGAGAGAGAGAGAGAGAGAGAGAGAGAGAGATTAAATGTATTTTATTGATTTTTCACAGAGAGGAATGGAGAGAGATACAGTTAGAAACATCGATAAAAGTCATCGATTAGCTGCCTCTTGCACGCCCCCTACTGGGGATGTGCCCGCAATCCAGGTACATGCCTTTGATTGGAATCGAATCAGGGACCTTTCAGTCCGCAGACTGACGCTCTATCCACTGAGCCAAACCGGTTTCGGCAATAAGATATATTTTTAAGTAAATAAGTAAATAAATAAATAAAATTGAAAAGCAAGATAAAGGCCAGCAAGAACCAGAGATGAGAGATAAAGACTATTTCACAAGGGATGGTTAGGAAAGACCTCTTTTTAAAAAATGTGTATTTTTTTTATTGACTTCAGAGAGAGGAAGGGAGACAGAAGAGAGACTGAGCCGAAACCAGTTTGGCTCAGTGGTAGAGCGTCGGTCTGCGGACTGAAAGGTCCCAGGTTCGATTCCGGTCAAGGGCATGTTCATTGGTTGCGGGCACATCCCCTGGTCGATTTTTCTCTCTCATCGATGTTTCTAGCTCTCTATCCCTCTCTCCTCTCTGTAACAAAACAATAAAATATATTAAGAAAAAAAAAAAAAAAAGGAGAGAATCTTTGATTGGCTGCCTCTTGCTTGTCCCACACTGGGGATCGAGCCCCCAACCCAGGCCTGTGCCATTACTGGAATCAAACCATGACCTCCTGGTTCATAGGTCGATGCTCACCTACTGAGCCAAGCCAGCAGGACAGGGAAGACCTCTCTTGGTGACTTTGAGTCATAAATCTGACCGAAGTCAGAGAGCAAGCTGCATAAATAGTATCTGGGGAAGAACTTTCAGCCAGAGGGAAAAGCCAATGCAAAGGCCCTGAGACATGGCCCTGGCTCATGTTGGTTAGACTGTCTTCCTGAAATGTCAAGATTACAGGTGCAATCCCTGGGCAGAACACATATAAGAATCAACCAACAGCCGAAACCTGTTTGGCTCAGTGGATAGAGCATCAGCCTGTGAACTGAAGGGTCCGGGTTCAATTCCGGTCAAGGGCATGTACCTTAGTTATGGGCACAGCCCCAGTGGGGGGCTGTGCAGGAGGCAGCTGATTGATGTTTCTCTCTCATCAATGTTTCTAACTATCTCTCTCCCTTCCTCTCTATAAAAAAATCAATAAAATATATTATTAAAAAAGAGCCGAAGCCGTTTTGGCTCAGTGGTAGAGCGTCGGCCTGTGGACTGAAGGGTCCCAGGTTCGATTCTGGTCAAGGGCATGTACATTGGTTGCGGGCACATCCCCGGTGGGGGGTGTGCAAGAGGCAGCTGGTCGATGTTTCTCTCTCATCGACGTTTCTAGCTCTCTAACTCTCTCTTCCTCTCTGTAAAAAATCAATAAAATATATTAAAAAAATATATATTATTAAAAAAGAATCAACCAATAAATGCATAAGTGGAACAACAAATCAATTTTTCTCTCTTTCCTCCTTCCTCTCTCTCTAAATCAATAAATTAATTTTAAAAGACACCCTGAAACAAGGCCATTTGCCCTACATTAAATATATGATAGTAATTTTATGACAGTGACATTAAACTGCAAAATCATTTTTTAATTTTTTTATTTATTAATTTTAGAGAGAGAAAAAACATCTATTTGTTGTTCCACTCATTTATGCATTCATTGGTTGATTCTTGTATGACAGGGATTGGCATAGGGGGACAATGCTCTAACTCACTGTGCTACTCAGCCAGGGCAAACTGCAGAATCCTTGAAGTCTTTCTTTCTTTTTTTTAAATGTATTTCTTTATTGATTTCAGAGAGGAAGGGACAAGGAGAGAGAGATAGAAACATGAATGATGAGAGAGAATCATTGATCGGCTGCCTTCTGCACACCCCCTACTGGGGATCAAGCCCACAACCCAGGCATGTGCCCTTGCAGGAATCGAACGTGGGACCCTTCAGTCTGCAGGCCGATGTTCTAGGGCTGAAGTCTTTCTAATATTGACTCAGATAGGTAAACATTTATGAATCTTGCTGAATGTGCAAATGTGCCTAGAAGTTCAGTAAGTGGTGCTGGCTAGATAATGAGCCATACCTCCGGTGAGTATCAAGACCGATGGGAGAGACCCTAGGTGACCCTGCCACCGCTGGGTGGGGAGAATCTCTCCAGGAGCTCCCTTACCTCTGTCCTCTGGCTCTAATTGCTGTGGACGTGCCGGGCAGCACAAAAGGGCTCCTGAGGGTGGATCCTGCTGATGCTGGGTAAAGGTCCCGGAGGCAGAGCCAGACTCATACAAAGAATAAACGCCTCTGAACTCAAGCGCTGGCAAGGGTCATGTTGCCGGGAGGAGAAAAGGTTTGGGGTGGGGCGTGTGTATGGAGGGTGGAAACAAAGTGGAGGAAGTCAGAAAGCAAGAGACCCGCCCTCCCTAATGGGCTTCCCTGAACTTGGAACCCCGGTAACCAACCCGGCTGGGCACTGCTCTGCGCCCGGGGATGCCCCCCTTATCGTTGAATTGCACTGACTTCTGACGTGTTTGATATTAATTCTTTACTGTCCACAGTAGCTAGATTGGTCTGCCTTTTTATTATCGTATAGATATGTCCTTTGCTCATCTATTTATATTAATTTTCATGGTGTCAATTATTAGGCTTGTGCATGAATAATGCGTTCTAAACTCAGTTGTGTCCTCCTTGATTGCCTGTTGCAGACCGGTGCTGATAAAGGCTTTGGATGTTGATTATGACTTCAATGATTACAGTAAATATCAAATATTACAGTAAATATCTTGTCATTTGGAATACCGCTCCTCTGAACGCGATAACCTCCTCTTGCAGGTCTTTCCTCACAAACTGGCTTCAGCTGGCTGCAGCAGAGCCCTTTCAATTTTTTTTTTTTAGAGTATGTTTATTACAGCTGAGGACAGTGAAACAAAGAAGGGCTTAGGATAGAAGCAGCCCCAGGAGGGAGCCCAGGTGGGGCAGCGTTGGCTCAGGGAGAAGCCAGAGAAAAGGGGGCCTTGGAGACCGGTTCGGCGGATTAGCTTGGGACCAGCTGCTGCAGCCCACTGCTCCCCTGATTACAAGTCTATCGAGGTCCTCAGCGTTCAGGAGATGCATGCCTGTGTGGAAGAAGATGGGGAGGGCACCGAACCCTTTCAATCTGAAGCAGAAGACCTGGGTTCTTATTTAGATTCACCAACTTCTGTATGACTCCATTGCACAGTCTTCTTCTTTTTTTTTTTAAAATATATTTTATTGATTTTGTACAGAGAGGAAGGGAGAGAGATAGAGAGTTAGAAACATCGATGAGAGAGAGTCATCGATCAGCTGCCTCTTGCACACCCCCTACTGGGGATATGCCCGCAACCAAGGTACATGCCCTTGACCGCAATCGAACCCGGGACCCTTCAGTCCCCAAGCCGACGCTCTATCCACTGAGCCAAACCGGTGCCAGCTGCACAGTCTTCTAGTGCAATCCAGAAAAAGCTCACAGGGCTCGCAGATAGGACAGAGAGGTAAAATTAAAAAGTAGGTGTGTAACCTGGCCGGTGTGGCTCAGTTGGCTAGCGTTGTCAGGAGCACTGAAGGGTTCAACTTCAGTCAGGGCACATACCCAGTTTGATCCCTAGTTGGGGAGGATACTGAAGGCAACCGATTCTTCTCTCTCTCTCTCTCTCTCTCTCTCTCTCTCTCTCTCTCTCTCTCTCTCTCGTGATTCAGGGCCAGCTCTCTGAAACACGTTTTCTCCCCACAAGGACAATCTTCTAGGACCCTCAGGTTCTGGGTGTGATGGGTGAATAACCCTTGTGTATCATCTTTTGCAAAGATTCCTTCCAATTATTCCCTTTACCTCACCTTTAAAAAAAATATTTTATTGATTTTTTTATAGAGAGGAAGAGAAAAGGATAGTTAGAAACATCGATGAGAGAGAATCATCAATCAGCTGCCTCCTGCACACCTTCTACTGGGGATGGGCCCGAAACCAAGGTACACGCCCCTGACTGGAATCGAACCTGGGACCCTTCAGTCCACAGGCCAATGCTCTATCCACTGAGCAAAACTGGTTTCAGCCAGGAGGTCACAGTTAGATTACAGGTCAGGACACATGGCCGAGTTGTGGGGAGTAGGGAGTGTGCAGGGGACAGCCAATCAATAATTCTCATCATTGGTATTTCTACAGCTCTCTCTCCCTTTCCTTCCCTTCCCCTTCCCCTTCCCCTTCCCCTTCCCCTTCCCCTTTCCTTTCCTTTCCTTTCCTTTCCTTTCCGAAATCAATAAAAATATCTATATTTTTAAAAAGGTTAACCTAGATGCACAGAACAATGGGCAGAGCTACTTAAAAACCTTTCCCTAAAGAAGTTATAGGCCTGGGGCAAAACTACCCACCATGTCCTTCCCAGTTAGGAATTTATGATCAGACCACCCTCTGAGGTTACTCTCGGTGAGATTTATATCAGCACCCTTTTGTCCCATCATGAGGGGGCAGAGAAACTAGGACTCTCTTATCCTGTGAAACTTGTAACAACTGCTTTGGAGCAACTTGTTATTTGTTCAAGGTGAGCACACACACACCCTTCATTCTGGAGTCTATGGCCTGAGAGCCCTGTGCTTTTCAATCCAATGGTGGCTCCTGAAATCAATCAAGTGGGTCATGTTCAGCATTTTACAAAAATGAAACAGAATGTATACTATAAGAAGTGAGTTTTGGTATAAAGTGTGTTTACTATGAGTTATGGTTAAAAAACAGTCTGAAAACACTGCTTGTTTCTTAAGAGAAACTCTTATACCTAAGAATAAAGAGACATCTTCGAGGATGTCCCCTGCAATGTAGAGTTTGTAAGAATGAAACATGAAAGCAATGTAAATGTCTGTCAGTAGAAAATAGGTACACAGATTGGAGTGTATTCTTTAAGTGTTTTTAAAATATTTTATTGATTTTTTACAGAGAGGAAGGCAGAGGAATAAAGTTAGAAACATCGATGAGAGAGAAACATCGATCAGCTGCCTCCTGCACACCCCCTTGGTACATGCCCTTGACCAGAATCAAACCCGGGACCTTTCAGTCCACAGGCCGACTCTCTATCCACTGAGCCAAACCAGTTAGGGCTCGAGTGTACTCTTGTGATGGAACACCACCGCACAGCACTTAAAATTAATGAACTTGGATGAATTCTGAAAATAAATTTGAGGGAAACAAAACAGAAAAATGCTACATTGTTAGAAGCAGAAATAGAATATTGGGGACTAGTTATAAGAAATAAAATAAGAAATACTAGTCATGCTCCGTTAACCGTGATTGTTTTGTTTTTATGAACCTGTACATCCCCAGGACCTGGGGGTCAACCTTGGAATGAGGTCCACCCATGGCGTCTCCCCCAGCCTCCCACAGCCACCTGCCTACTCCCCACGCCCGGGATCCTGCTCCTCCGTGTAATCTTCGTCCCGCCCAATACAGGCGCTGGCCTCTGGGGGCTGGAGAGCACATTTTTGAGGATGACCTGCTGCTCTCCGTTCCCTCGGCAGCACTGGAAAAAACGCTCAGATATGATTAACCCTGTCTCCGCTAACTGGCTCAAGCAGTGATAGGCAGTCCAGACCCATTGGTTGTCCAGCTACAACATGAAACCAAATATATGATTTCTCATTTTATTTTGAGCTTATTAAATCTGGGGACAGTGAAACAAGGAAGGGCTTAGGATAGAAGCAACAGGAGAGAGAGTAGGGCAGGCTGCTTTGACTTTCTAGAAACAGTATGGGGAAGAAACGCACCAAGGCCAGACTGCTGTGAGCTCACTGGAGAGTCAGAGAAAAGGGAGCCGCGGTGACAGGGTCAGGGGTTAGCCCAGGAGGAGCTGCCACTGCGCATGGTTCCCCTGGTTGCAAATCTCATGGGCCCTCCGAGTCTAGGAGAGGCATGGCTGTTGGAGGAGAGGAAGGGAAAGGCCCAGACGTGCTCCAGGAGGCAGATGCACCGGAATGTTTAAAACATTAGGAAACACTACATGCTACTTACTTACGCACAAATATAAATGCTTACAGAGATGCTCAAATACAGCGTATAAATGTATACACACTTTAACATCTGCTAACTTAATTGATGTTTCTTTCTTTTCAGACATAAACACTGGAATATATAATTATTCAGAGTGTGTAAACATTTTTTTTTTTGGGACACCCTGTAAATACTACAATATATATACAAAGTATTAAAAGTGGACTGATGAGCCGAAACCGGTTTGGCTCAGTGGTAGAGCGTCGGTCTGCAGACTAAAAGGTCCCGGGTTAGATTCCAGTCAAGGGCATGTACATTGGTTGTGGGCACATCCCTGGTGGGGGGTGTGTGGGAGGCAGCTGGTCGATGTTTCTCTCTCATCGACGTTTCTAGCTCTCTCTCTCTCTCTCTCTCCCTTCCTCTCTGTAAAAAATCAATAATATACATATATATTGTATGTATATGTATGTATATATATATATATATATATATAATTGATTTTTGATATATTGATATATAGTGGACTGATGAGTGCCAGGCGGGAGGCGACCGGCCGGAAGCTTCGCGGGGCTTTGCAGCGGGGACTTCGGTGGCGGCGGCGGCGCCTCAGACACCTCGGCCCTGACACGATGAGGCGAGGGGTAGGACAGAGCAAGTTTCGGCATGAATTTGGACAAGCGGTAAAAAATGGCCAGTGTTATGATGACATCCGTGTTTCTCCAGTGACCTGGGATAGTTCCTTTTGCGCTGTCAATCCCAGACTTGTCGCCACAATCATTGGAGCAAGTGGGGAGGTGCGTTCCTCGTGCTCCCTTTGCACAAGGCTGGTCGAAGTGACAGATCCTGCCCTGCAGTATGTGGCCACACAGGACCAGTGCTTGACATAGATTGGTGCCCCCGTAACCATCAGGTCATTGCCGGCGGTGCAGAGGACTGCACGGTGATGGTGCGGCAGATTCCAGAAAGTGGACTCACCCGTTCCCTGACGGAACCCGCGGTGACTTTAGAAGGCCACGCAAAGAGAGTTGGCATCGTAGCCCGGCACCCGACAGGCCGTGATGTGCTTCTCAGTGCAGGCTGTGATAATGCATCACCCTATGGAACGTGGGGGCGGATCAACTTGGACGATATGCACTCGGACATGACTTGCAAGGTAAGCCGGAACCGGAATGGCAGTCTCATCTGCCTGGCTTCCAAAGACGAGAAAGTGAGAGTAATCGATCCTAGGAAACAAGAGATCGTTGCTGAGAAGAAGAAAGCGCACGAAGGAGCACGATCCACGAGAGCCCTCTTTCTGGCTGATGGCATTGTCTTCACCACGGGTTTTTTGGGCTCTCTGGAACCCAAAAACCATGCAGGAACCAATTGCGCTTCATGAAATGGACACTAGCAATGGGGAGTTGCTGCATTTCTATGACCCTGACACCAGTATCATTTACTTATGTGGAAAGGGTGACAGCAGCAGCCGCTATTTTGAGATCACAGATGAATCCCCATATGTCCACTAACTCCCTCAACTCAGTCAGCAGCAAGGAGCCTCAGAGCGGGGTGGGTTACCTGCCCAAGAGGGGACTCGATGTGAACACATGTGAGGTTGCCAGATTCTTTACACTTCAGGAGAGAAAGTGTGAACCTTCTGCCATGACTGTTCCCAGGAAGTCGGACCTTTTCCAGGATGACCTGACCCTGACGCGGCGGGCCCGGAGCCACGCTGGGGGCAGGAGTGGTTGGAGGGCAAGAACGCAGATCCAATCCTCACCTCCTGGAAGCACGGATACAGCCCGGGCAAAAACCGGACCTCCAGGTGGAGAAGAACATTCTGGAGAGCAAGCCCACTGCGAACAAGAAGGGTGACCCGATCAACGTCCCCAAGAACACCGCAGACACGACCTGTGTGCAACGTGAAGCCAAGCTGGGTGAGATTTTAAAAGAGATCAGATCTAGAGAAGACACGATCTGCAATCAGGATGAGCGCATTTCCGCGATAGGACAGCAGAGAGCGAAGACAGCCGCCTGAAGGTCCACCCCCCCCGCCCCCCCCCCCCCCCCCCACACACACACACACACACGGGAGCAAGACCTGGGTCCTGGCAGCTGGCGGTCAGTACGGTCCCGGGAGGGGGGGGGGGCACCGCCATCGGAGACATTCATTTCAGCGCCAGCCAGCGATGGGCCGCCCTCCCGCCAGAACGCACTTCGTCTTCCAGATTCGCAGAAATGTGATTTACAGCTGAGCTTCTTATCAGAAAGTTTTTTTTTTTTTTTATGTTTTAAGTGTTATATGTGACTTGTTGAACTTTGAAAAGACAAAAGTGCTACTTTTAAAATCCAAGATACTCTGAATTTTAGGAAACCAATTCTGATTCAGTTTCGTGCCCAAGTACCTTTTTTTTTTTTTTTTTTTTTTTTTTTAAACAAATAGGGACCAATGCCACATTGATATATATATATATAATGTTGCCAAACCAAAAGTAGCTTTTTCCCCCTTGTATTTTGCTACATTGCAGTATTTGTGTGTGGGTTTTTTTTCTTCTCCTTAATTCAAAAGGGACAGCACTGTGTATGTTTATAAACTAAACGAAGATATTATTTTGTATAAACGTTCATCTGAGAACAATCAGAGCAGTAGCCGCTTCGTGCTGGCTCTTTTGCAGGACCAACCTGGTCATCGTAATGACTGGACACAAGGCAGACCTGAAAAGTCACGTGAATGTGTATGGCCACGCCTCTCATTTCATCGAGTCTTCTGTCATTTACTTTCCTCCTTTCTCTTTCGTAGAGACTGGGTGGTTGTCCCCAAAGGGAATTTTGCTTCTTGGTTGCCCTGTGCTTCAGAGGATTACAATCTAACCTGAACTAGCACGTGTTCCTGTCGTTTTGTTGTCCACGTAGACGTAGACGCTGTTGCATGCATCACTTTAAACATCGTTTCAGGTTTCAATCAATACTTGACCAGGGTGTCCGGGACAGGAAGACACACGCACTGTGGAGTGTTCCCTCTTGCCCATTCCAGCAGCTTGCCTAGCTCTCGAGTGCAGTGAGGGGCTGAAACCACTGAGCCAAACCAGCTAGGGCCCCTAGAACCTTTTAAATCAAATTCAAATCTTTACTCTTTAAACCTGAGGTCCCCAAACAAATCTAATCTTTACATGAGGCCCCAGAATACCACCTCACTCTGGTATTCCAATCTCTCAAACATTTTATAATGTAAACTACACAGGTAGGGTTGTAATCTTTTTTTTCATTTTTAAAGATTTAATTAATTGATTTGAGAGGGAGGGAGGATAGGAAAGAGAAACATTAATCTGTTGTTCCACTTAGTTATGCATTCATTGATTGATTTTTGTATGTGCTCTAACTGGGGATAAACTCACAAGCTTGGTGTATCAGCACGATGTGCTAACTGCCTGACCAGGGCCATTTTTTTTTTTTAAATGTTTTTTTTTATTTCAGAGAGGAAGGACGAGGGAGAGAGATACATCAATGATGAGAATTGCTGATCAGCTGCCTCCTGCACTTCTCCAACTAGAGATGGTTCAAAACCCAGGCATGTGCCCTGACTGGGAATCGAACTGCAACCTCCTGGTTTATAGGTCGACGCTCAACCGCTGAGCACACCGTCCAGGTAGGGCAGTACTCTGTGTCTAATCTCTGACTTATCTCAAGCAACAAAAACAATGCCTGGCCTGGGGAGATGCTCAATAATTGTGGAATTAGTGAATAAATTATTTATTAGTGAATAAAAGAACACAACATATAAAGCAACTTCCTTTCAACAGAATTGTTATTTTTTAAATGTATCTTTATTGCATTCAGAGAGAGGAAGGGAAAGGGAGAGAGAAAGAAACATCAATGATGAGAAAAAATCATGGATTGGCTGCCTCCTGCGCGCCCCACACTGGGGTTCAAGCCTGCAACGCGGGCATGTGCCTGACTGTGACCTCCTGGTTCATAGGTCGACACTCAACTACTGACCCACGCCGGCTGGGCTCAAAAGAATTATTTTGAGAGGAAAAATATTACTTTATACTCAGGTATATGTATTCAGTTAATAAATACTATAATAAGCACCTTCTGTGCCAAGGGCTGAAATAGGGACCATAAATGCAGTGAGTTTAGAATCAAATGGGGAACAGTCATTAAGAGCATAATGCTGTAGTTAATTATTTTACCCTGTTAACCCGGGAGTTCCCTTTTCAATTATGCAACTTACAACGGGCACATGCTCTTTCACTAGGACGTGTCAGTACGTCACGCCCGGTGGACGTAATTTCATACCGTATTATTATTTTTTATTTATACTTAAAATAAATGAAAAGACTATGAAATATATATTTTTTCGTTTATTTATATATAAAGCACAAAGGAAAATACAAAATTACAAACAAATAGAAAAGAATACCAACAAAAAAATGGGAACATCGAATTAAAAAATTATAAATTTTACCAACAATTATAAAGATAACAAAAAATATATTTTTTTATTTCGATACACAATAAAAAATAAAGAGTTAACAATTGCTGAACAATAAACAAAAGAACACAAATAAAATAGAAATATTAAGTTTAAAAAATTGAAATATAGATGTAAATATTCAAAACTCAACTTCCGTGTGATATATTTTAAAGCAATTGTTGACACATAGTGCTACCTCACAATCCGGACACCAGTATGTAGATTCTTTCCTAAAACATTTTTTGTAGCAGACTCGGCATTTCCTGGATTTAGTTTTTCCTATATCGTTTTTCATTTGTTCTGGAAAATGCCTTTCAACTAAGCGTGATGGTTTAGATGTAGAGCTGTTTGTTGATGTCTTTGGGTGGCTTTTCACTAGGTTGTTATCTACCAATTTCTCTACACACCCTATCAAAAAGTGTAATTGATCCAACTGACCTTTATCTTTTCGTATATAATATATGCATTGAAGCAGCACATATCAATTAATCGTAGAAAAATTCTTTTATAAAATTTTTTTACTCTATTACAGGCAGCCGTGTAGGCCACCATAACTCCATTTCCCAAATCTACGCCGCCCATATTCTTGTTATAATCCAGGACAACATTCGGTTTTTCTTGTCTTCTTCCTCTCTTTTCAATCATTGTCTTTTCGTCATTATGAATAGAGCTGAGCATCAATACGTCTTTTTTATCCTTCCATTTTAAAATCATAAGTTTGTCTTTGAATCTTACTATATGTTCATTTTTCTGTAATTTTTTTGTTTTTATTTCACTGGGGATTCCAACTCTGTTTATCCTCATTGTTCCAACAATGTCTGTATTGTTTTGACACAAGAGTTCAGCCAAATGAATTGACGTATAGAAATTATCTAAGTAAATCCTATACCCTTTATTCAGTAAGTCATGTGTTAACTCCAAAACAATTCTTGTTGATTGTTTTTCTTGTGGGTAGTTCGAACCATAATTTGTGTCCTTGCCTGTGTATAAAATTATATTTTGTATATATCCAGATTGGCTTTCACTCAAAATAAACAACTTCATTCCAAATCTAGCTCTTTTTGTAGATATATATTGTTTCCAAGATAAATTCCCTTTCCATAATAAAAGAGATTCAGCCGGGACCGGTTTGGCTCAATAGATAGAGCGTCGGCTTGGGGACTGAAGGGTCCCGGGTTCGATTCCGGTCAAGGGCATGTACCTTGGTTGCGGGCATATCCCCAGTAGGGGGTGTGCAAGAGGCAGCTGATCGATGACTCTCTCTCATCGATGTTTCTAACTCTATCTCTCTCCCTTCCTCTCTGTACAAAATCAATAAAATATATTTAAAAAAAAAAATAAAAGAGATTCATCTACACATATTTCTCGTTCACATACATAAAAACTTCTAAACTTTTCTGACAAATTATTGATGATTGGATCAATTTTATATGTTTTTCTATTAGATGTGTTAGGATCAAAACTTAGATTGTCTGCAAAATGCAAAAACTTACATAATAATGGAAACCTGCTTTCACTCATAGTTTCATAGAAAAATGGTGTTTCAATTATTATTCTTCTTGAAAAATAAAGTTCCAAAGCCGGTTTTCCAATTATTCCTTGTAAAATTAGGAGCCCCCCAAAAATCTTCATTTCATCTTCATTTGTATCCTTCCATTTTCGAATTCCAGAACGTGGTTTCAACTCAGGATCATTATCAAAAAATTGGGTGGCGCACAAATTTGTTTGCTCTGTAATTAATTTGATAAGTTCCTCATCCAAAAACTTCTCAAGATAAAACAAAGGGACTTTTTTTGGAGGAGTATCGAAAGTTTTTCCAGGATGTGCAGTGAAGGGAAACGGTGGTCTTTCTGCACTCTGAGGTAGCCATGCTTCAGAAACAATGCTGTTGCTAGGACCAACTTCATCAACTTCTTCACCATCTTCATTCTCGGTATCGCTCAATTCCGTGTCGTAGTCACAATTACTGTCAGATAACTCCGATGACGAACTCATAGTTCGTCTCCTTTTTGTACCTGCTGGTGCATTGATTTTGTCATCGCTGATATCGCTTTCATTCATTTTGATAGATACTTATAAAAATGTATTCTAAAATAAAAATGTTGGAGATATAAAAAATATAAGTAAATAATATATAATACGAAGATAGGTAGGTAAGTGTAAGTACGTACCCGTCACTGCTCACCCAGAACACGTCCACCACTCTCAATAGCGAAATTATACTGATTCCCTCCGTGTCGTAAATTCATGTCCAGACATGCCCGGATGACTAATACCTTTGTTGTTCGGAAATATACGTCCCGCCCGTTTGAGGGCGCAACATATATTTCAAGGACGTATTCAGATGTCCTACCCCTACCCGATATTGTTTACGTTTGACGTATTTATACGTCCCGCTCGGTTAACAGGTTAAGTGCTATGAAGGATAATCATAGCTAACTACAAGATGAATAACAAGGAAACCTAACTCTTAAGAAAGAGTTTCCTGTAACAGCGATGCTTATATACACACAGCAGTAATTCATGTGCCCGGTCTGTCCGGTTTCAACTGCTGACTCAAATACGGATTACTTAACCGCACTTAGAGAGGGGAGCTAACAATAGCATCTACCTCATGAAGTTAAGTGAGGATTAAGTGACTTCATACAGTAGAGCCCTAGGAAAAATGATGGCAGTGGTGTCTGCTCAGGAAGTGTTAGCTTTGATTACCACCATTTCAGTTGGAGCCTGAAAGACAAGCTGGAAGGGAGGGGAAAAACGCCAAGCAAAGAGCAACAGGTGCAAAAGCCCGGGGGTAGAGAGGCCTGCGGGGCCTTTGGCGGAACGGAAAGGCCAATGTTCCTTAGCACAGAGAGCCAAGGGGAGAGCTACAATGAGGCAGGAGTGAGGCCGGGAAGGGAGGCCTGGTTAAGGAGTCTGACCTTTATCCTTAGGGTCGGAGGAAAGTTGAAAAGTCCCTCCTCTCCTTCCCCCCCCCCCCCCCCCCAGCTCTGGCAATTACACGAATGGATGTTTCCACTGGGCATCTGGGGCTTTTCCACCTGACGACCTTCTGTACCTGGCCCATCATCCTTGCCCTGACCACGTCTAACTGCCTACCGCAGAACCCCGCGTTTATTCTTGTATTACTATTCATTATCGTGTGATTTTCCATACTAGCAACTGAAACCCATGTTTCATACGTATTCATATGTATTCAAGAGGTCTTAACTGTTGGAGGCAGCCAAGTGCCACTTCTGGGAATCCTTCCCAGCTTCAGTTATTAATTAATTTTTTAAAATATATTTTATTGATTTTTTACAGGGAGTAAGGGAGAGGGATAGAGAGCTAGAAACATCAATGAGAGCGAAACATTGATCAGCTGCCTCTTGCACACCCTCCACTGGGGATGTGCCCGCAACCAGGGTACATGCCCTTGACTGGAATCGAACCCGGGACCCTTCAGTCCGCAGACCGACGCTCTATCCACTGAGCCAAACCGGTTTCGGCTATTAATTAATTTGTTAAACATTCATTAGGGTATATAGCAGGGAGTGAGACAAAACACTTGCCCTCAGCCTAGTTAGGGAGCCTGCCAAACAAGGAAACAAAACATACAAACGATGCAAGTGGTAAGTACTATATATATATATATATATATATATATATATATATATATATATATATATATATATATATATATATATATATATATATATATATATATATATAAAAATACACAGGATGATAGGAGAAAATGTGTGTCCTTTGGTCAGAGAAAAACTTTCAGAAGAAAAATGACACTCAAGTTGAGAGCCGGGCCTGGTCTGCAGGAGGCGCTTAACGAAAAGCATTTCCCCGCCGAACGTGGGGAACGCAGAGCAAAGGAAAAGCGGACTAAGTTCGCCCCGAGCCGCTCCCAGGCTCCGACTGTTCACTGGCCGTGGATGGTTCCCGGCCTCGTCCCGCCGCCGCCACGAGAGGGCGCCGCGGGGCCTCCCAGCACCCAGGAGGCGCCGCGGCCGCGGACATTGCCAAACGGACCTCTGGCACCTACCGCGTTCAGGCGCCGATGCGGGAGAGTCGGACAGAGGGCAACCGCGGCCCTAGGGAATCGAGAGGGTCACTCAGCGAGAGGACGTCCTCAAGATCACAGCCCCTACCACGGGCAGAAGCACTCGCTCCTTCGGGGCCAGCCTGCTTCCGGCGTCCTGAAAGCCGGAAGTGCCGGCGGCGTCCAATCGCAGCCCTGCCTCCGCACTCCGGCTTCAGGGCGCGTTCCGTGCCGAGTTAGCGCGAGGCGAGCGCTCCGTGGTGGCCAATCAGGGCTCAAGAAAGGCGCATGCGTTGTCACAGGGACGCGCATTACGGTGACCCTTGACCTGGAGGAGACCCTTCCTCCCCCTCCCTCGCCGAGAAGATGGCGCTGTCCAGGCTGTGCTGGGCTCGGACCGCTCTGTGGGGTTCGGCGGTCACCCCTCGACCATATGTAACGCGGAGGCTGCAGCTCGTTCGCGCTGGACGGACGTGGGGACTCCCCTGGTGAGGGACCTGGAGAAAGCAGCATCTCGGATGCCCAGGCCCCTCCAGTGTCTTCTCCTTGCATGCATGCATGCTGTCTCTTGGTGGTCAGGGTTGCACGCCCTGACCTGGGGTTTTTTGTTATTTTGCTCAGAAGTCGCACCCCGATCCCCGCTAGTGGCTTAGCTTGATCCTTTCAACGCTGAGTGCCCCCTATAGCCTGGATCCCAGCGCACTGTGAGTTCGGCTTCCAGCCCCCGGTCTCCGCTCAGGTTTTACCGGGGTTCCCCTGGACCCCATCTCTGGCTCCTCCTGCCGCTCCGGCCTCAGGTGTCGTCTCTCACCAGTCTCCTGCCGCCCCCCGACATCCCTTCCTACCTGCCCGCCTCTCCTCCGCCTCATTGTTTTTTTTCTCATCTGATTGCTTGTCTCTTGATCCCAGGATGTTCCTTGTGTGTCGGAGGTTTCGGGTCTTAGCACACCTTCTCGGAGGCCTGTGTGGGACCGCAGGACGGGGGCGTTCTGGACTGACTCCCAGATAGTCTCTCTGATCCTCCTTGTAGGTCTTCCAAGCTTCACCTTTCTCCAAAGGCAGATTCGAAGAGTTTAATCTCTTACGTGGCGACTAAGACCAAAATGATCAGTGAGAAATACCATCATTTTTTGGAACGCTATTTCCCCCGCTTCTATGTCCTGTACACCACCTTCACTAAAGGTAAAAACAACACTGAAATGGGAGTCACTAGAATCGGCATTGTCAGAGGGTGAGCGTCAGTGAGACAATTTGCAGGTTTTGCTGTGGGAGAGTGAGCTGGGATGTCTTATGTTGCATAAATGCTTGGGTATTCAACTTGGTTTTATAAGTTAGCACTTCTTGAGGATGTTTCTAGAAAGGTTTTATTAGAAACACCTTCTAACAATATCCAGAGGGAATGTATATATTTTTGTGCTTTTTAACCGCACACTTGACTGGAGCATGCATAAGGGCAGGGATCTATGGCTGCACATGTCTTCCCTTTGGTTTACCAGTTGACTTGGCCAAAAAGAAAATGTGGTTTAATGCTTTTTACACATCTATCCTAGGTAGCATGTTGTGGAAATAGTGCTATAGTACTTGGTTTCTCAATGTTTTGATCTGGTCAGAGCTCTGCTAGTTACTAGGAGATGGTACAGAGTCAGCTGTCCACTCTAGAGCCAGCTTGCCACTGGCTAATTGGACTAGTTACTTAACCTCACTGCCCTTTGGTGTGTTTTTTTTGTTTGGTTGTTTTTTAGTGTGTGTGTGTGTGTGTGTGTGTATATATGTATATATATATATATATATATATATATATATATGTATATATATATATATATATATATATATATATATTTTTTTTTTAATGTATTGATTTTCACAGAGAGGAAGGGAGAGGAATAGAGAGCTAGAAACGTCGATGAGAGAGAAACTTCGACCAGCTGCCTCCTGCACACCCCCCACCTTTCAGTCCGCAGACCGATGCTCTAGCCACTGAGCCAAACCGGTTTCGGCAAGTTTTTAGTATATATTTTTATTGATTTCTGAGAGGAAAGGAGAGGAAGAGAGAGACAGAAACATCAATGAGAGAGAATCATTGATTGGCTGCCTCCTGTATGCCGCCCACTGGGGACCTGGACAAACCTGAGCATGTGCCCTTGACCGGGACTCCAACTGCAACCTCCTGGGTCATAGGTCCACGCTCAACCATGACCCACACGGGCCCACATGGGCTGTCTGTAAATTGGGGATAAGAATGGAACCTACCTGTTGACCTCATGGTTGTGAAGATTAGATTAATTCATGTAAAGTACTTAAGGCCTGGTTCTTAGTAAGTGCTCAATAAAGGTACTATAACTGTTATTATACTCTATACTTTTGTCATAATACCATTACAATAAACTGCCACTTTGTCAGTTCTGAATAGTATCATAATTATTACTAGCAAATTGCTTATCTGTATTTGTAAAGTGGAGATAAAAATGGCTGCTTTTTCTGTTCCCAGTTTATAACTAGGATCAAATAGAAAAGGGTATGAAAGCATTTTGGTTGATTTGTTGTCAAGTTTTTATTATGGAAAAATTTAAACTTACCCAAAAGTAGAGAAGATAATATAATGAACTCCTGTGTACTCAACCTCACTTCAGCAATTAATTCATGGCCTCCAGTCTTATTTCACTTCTAACCATGCCTTCTCCTGTATTATTTTGAAGCCAACCTAGACATTCTATCATTTCATTCATAAATAGAAAAGCATTTTCAAAAACTAAAATTTTAGATAAATGTAAGAATTACGTAATGAAGAGAAAAATGCAATCATAGAAATACGTTGAATTACAGTAACATACAAATGTTCCAGAAAAGAGATAAGTTAATATCTGGTTAGGGAATATGTAGGGTTGATTGGGCAAGACTTCCTGAGGTTAAGGAGGTTTGAATTTTATGTTCTAAATTCTCACCGGAGTGTATGTTTTTATTGGTTTTTTAGAGAGAGAGGGAGGGAGAGAAAGAAACATAATCAGTTGCCTACCTTAGGAGCTCCAACCAGATTGAACCGCAGCCTCGGTATGTGTCTGACTAGAGTAAAAACCACAACCTTTTGGTGTACAGGCTGATATTCTAAATCAATTGAGCCATTCAGCCAGGGTGAATTTTTATATTTATTTTTTAATACTGTTGAAAGTATTACATATCCTCCCCCCTCTCCCCCCATTGACCCTCTCCAGCCTGCCCATGTCCCCCTGAATTTTTATTTTAAAAAAGGAATGACGCCCTGACTAGTATTCTCAGCCGTTACAGTGGCCCACACACTAAAGGGCCAAGCATTTGATTCTGGTCAAGGGCACATACATGGGCAAGCAATCGATGTGTCTCTCAAATCCATGTTTCTCTTTTTCCCTTCTCTTCCCTCTCCCTCATTCCTCTTCCCTCCCTCCCTTCCACTCTAAAAATCAGTGGGGGGAAAAACACAACATAAAAATCATTAGAGCCCTAAATAGTTTGGCTCAGTGGATAGTGTCAGCCTGTGAACTGAAAGGTCCCGGGTTCAATTCTGGTCAAGGGCACGTGCCCAGCTTGTGGGCTCAATCCCCATATTTTTTTTTAAAATATATTTTTTATTGATTTTGTACAGAGAGGAAGGGAGAGAGATAGAGAGCTAGAAACATCGATGAGAGAGTGTCATCGATCGGCTGCCTCTTGCACACCCCCTACTGGGGATTTGCCCGCAACCAAGGTACATGCCCTTGACCGGAATCGAATCCGGGTCCCTTCAGTCCCCAAGCCGACGCTCTATCCATTGAGCCAAATCGGTTTCGGCTGATGTTACTATTTCTTTCTCTCCCTTTTCCTTCCTTTCTGAAATCAATAAAAATACATTAAAAAAAAAATCAATTGGAAAAAATCCTCTGGTAAGGATTTTAAAAAAAGGAATGAGCCAAAACCAGTTTGGCTCAGTGGATAGAGTGTTGGCCTGCGGACTGAAAGGTCCCAGGTTCGATTCCAGTCAAGGGCATGTACCTTGGTTTCCGGCACATCCCCAGTAGGGGGTGTGCAGGAGGCAGCTGATCAGTGTTTTCAACTCTCTATCCCTCTCTCTTCCTCTCTGTGAAAAATCAATAAAATATATTTTTTTTAAAAAGGAATGAGTGATAAACCAGAAAAGGGAGACCATTCCATAGATTACAGAAGGCCCACGTGGCCAGAAGAGAAGTGATGTGCTGCAGGGAAGGGGATGAGAAAGGAGATGTAGGTCGGCCTCACAAGAATTTCAAGTGGCCTAGATGGATGCTTCGCTGTAGAGCAATGTTGGGCAGGGACAGTTCGTGTACTGTGGGTAAACTTGATAAGGAATCTGTGGTATGATTCACACCACACTCTCTCCTCTGCTTCAATGAGGCAGGATTTCGGCAGTTATGGGCTGATGGCAAAAAGTGTAGAAGAATAAAGGCAGACATGGCGAAGCACAATGTAAAGTTTCATCAACTTTCATACCGGGATATGGAGCATCTGAGGCAGGTATGGGCCAGGGACGGGTATGCAGAAGTTCACGGTGAGGTCATTGAAATTAACCAAGATCGCATGTTATTTCCTTTTCTGTTTGTTCCTCACTGATCAAGCTTTTGCCCCTTGCTACGAGATTAAAGTATTGAACTAAATGAGAGTATCAGACTATTTGTCAGAATTGGATTTTTCAGAGTTATAGCCCTCCATAGTAGAGCTCCGTAGAATTTGGGGCGCACTTCCTAAATAAAAATTGTAAACACTAAAAGTCAGTTTTTTTCTGAACATAGAAAAATTTGCAAGGATCTAAAAGGCAGCAGGAAAGTAATATTTGGTGGTGACTGGAGTCCTTTTGGAGCTGAGTAAGAATCTAGGACCGGTTCTGCAGAGCAGGAAGAATTCACGGAGGTATTTGGTATAACGCAAGTCCCTGCACTAGACAATGTTTGGGAAACAACAGCCAATCAGGGCTCGGTCCTCCAGGAACTTACCAACTACACATAGACAGAAATAATCTTGGCCCTTTGCTGGCTGCAGTGGTTTCCTGCACAGGGGGATGGAGGGGTTGTCCATTGTATTGAGAATGTGGGTTAAAACTGCATCTGTGTTTATTTCTGCTTAGTTTCGTCGAGATATCACCAAGTGTTTTTTTCTGGGTGTTATTTCCGTTCCACCCTTTGCCAACTACCTGGTCTTCTTGCTAATGTGAGTATAGACGTCTGTCTCCCTGGCATATTGAAGATATATAGATTTCTCCAAAATTACAAATTATTTTAAGAAGAACTTTCCATTATCAAACTTCCTGCTCTAATATATTCATTAGCCCAAGCTTCATAAAAGCCACTCAATAATACGTAGGTTACTTAAATAGCTGTAGCTGTAGGTCAAGCATGTCAAACTCAAAGGCTAACCTGGACCAAATAAACATGGTTTAAGTTTCTGTGGGCCACAAAAAAAACAAAAGCTTCTGCCGAAACCGGTTTGGCTCAATGGATAGAGCGCCGGCTTGGGGACTGAAGGGTCCCGGGTTTGATTCCAGTCAAGGGCCATGTACCTTGGTTGCAGGCATATCCCCAGTGGGAGGTGTGCAGGAGGCAGCTGATCGATGACTCTCTCATCAATGTTTCTAACTCGCTATCCCTCTCTCTTCCTCTCTGTACAAAATCAATAAAATATATTAAAAAAAAAACCCAAAAGCTTCAATTTTCATAGAAACATAGGTTTATTTCGATAGAGACATGCTGAATACAAAGGGCTGAAATACATGAGTAATCACTAATATAAAACAATAGAACATTTTAATAAAAGTTACTATTTTGCCAAAACTGGTTTGGCTCAGTGAATAGAGTGTCAGTCTGCGGACTGAGAGGTCCCAGGTTCGATTCCGGTCAAGGGCATGTACCATGGTTGTGGGCACATCCCCAGTAGGGGGTGTGCAGGAGGCAGCTGATCGATGTTTCTCTCTCATTGTTTCTAGCTCTCTATTCCTTTCCCTTCCTCTCTGTAGAAAAATCAATAAAATATATTTAATAAATAAATAAATAAAAGTTACTATTTTTTCTTGAACATTAACTTACCAGACACTAAATAACTGTACAAATTAATAAGCGTAATGCAAATAAACCTATTTTTCTTGTTGTCTGAAAGCAAAATATTTCCTGTTGAGCACAAACAAGTCAGTACAAGACTAATGACGTGGCAATTGGCTGCTAAAATATTTGCCACTAGTATTAGTGGAGAGAAATGGTGTGCCTATGTGTAAGGGAAATAAATGCCACACGATCATAGTAATCAGTCATTAGCGAATGTTGTAGTTAGTTATTAATAACTAGAGGCCCAGAGCACGAAATTTGTGCACTGGGAGGGGGGTGTCCCTCAGCGCAGCTTGCACCCTCTCCGATCAACTGCCGGTTTAGGCCTGATCCCAACTGCTCACCTGCCTTCTAGCCTGATCACCCCCTAACCACTCCCCTGCCAGCTGAATCAATGCCTAACTGCTCCCCTGCCAGTCTGATCACTCCCAACTGCCCTCCTCTGCCGGCCCAGTTGCCCTTAACTGCCCTCTCCTGCTGGCTCGGTCACCCCAACTGCCCTCCCCTGCAAGCCCGGTCGCCCCCAATTGCCCTCCCCTGCAGGCCTGGTAACCCCTAACTGTTCTCCCCTGTTGGCCAGGTTACCCCTAAATGTCCTCATCTTCTGGCCTGATTGCCCACAACTACCTTCCCTTGCCAGCCATCTTTAGCCACATGGGGGTGGACATCTTGTGTGAGGGTCAATTTGCATATTACCTCTTTATTATACAGGATTATTTATAACAGGATATTATAAAAATTAAGTTATGAAATTTTTATTAAAATGTTTCTTTTAAAATATATATATATTTTATTGCGCCGAAACCGGTTTGGCTTAGTGGCAGACTGAAAGGTCCCAGGTTCGATTCCGGTCAGGGGCATGTACTTTGGTTGCGGGCACATCTCCGGTAGGGGGTGTGCAGGAGGCAGCTGGTCGATGTTTCTCTGTCATCAATGTTTCTAGCTCTCTATCTCTCTCCCTTCCTCTCTGTAAAAAATCAATGAAATATATTAAAAAAAAAAAATATATATATATATATATATATATATATATATATATATATATATCGATTTTTTACAGAGAGGAAGGGAGAGAGATACAGAGTAGAGAGTTGGAAACGTCGATGAGAGTCATCAATGAGCTGTCTCTTGCACGCCCCCTACTGGAGATGTGCCTGCAACCAAGGTGCATGCCCTTGACTGGAATCGAACCTGGGACTCTTGAGTCCGCAGGCCGACACTCTATCCACTGAGCCAAACCGGTTTTGGCTAAAATGTTTCTTACATTACATTGGCTGGGCCACAAAAATATTCGTTGTGGGCCACAAGTTTGACATGCTTGGTGTAGATGGTCTAGACCAGTGGTTCTCAACCTTCCTAATGCCACGACCCTTTAATACAGTTCCTCATGTTGTGGTGACCCTCAACCATAAAATTATTTTTGTTGCTACTTCATAACTAATTTTGCTACTGTTATGAATCGTAATGTAAATATCTGTGTTTTCCGGTGGTCTTAGGCGATCCTGCTAGCGGTTCTCAGAACCGATGCTGTAGAGAAAAAAGCATTTCATATTTTGATAACAAATCTGTATTACTTTACTTTATATCCAAAAATGACACTTTTAAACTATAACCTTGCGTCTTGTTCTAGTTATCTGTTGTTGTATACCAAACAACCTCAAAGCTTAATAGCTTAAAACAAGCACCATTTTTACGATTTGGAGGGTCAGGAATTAGAGCAGAGCTCAGGTGAGGAATGGATATTTCTCTTCCATGTGGTGTTAACAGAGGTCCCTCAGTGAGTTAGCTGGTAAATGGACGTGTCACGAATGTTCGAGAGGTGGCTGGAAGACAGATTGTCAACCAGAGCACCTACATGTAGCCTCTAAAATGGTGACTTCAGGGAAGTGGCTTCTCACATGGCAGCTCAGGGCTCCAAGAGTGGTGTGTCAGCAAATAAGGATCTGCATGGCCTTTTATAACCCAGCCTTGGAGGTTATGAAAGAGAAGACTCACTCTGCTCTCTTCTGTTGGGTGAGTCAGTTACCTAGATATTAAAAAGGGGCATTTCTCAAGAGGAGTGCCACAGAATTTGTGGCCATGATTTTTGTATTTTTTAAAACATATTTTTATTGATTTCAGAGAGAAAGGGAGAGGGAGAGAGAGAGATAGAAACATCAATGATGAGAGAGAATAATTGATTGGCTGCCTCTTACATGCTGCCCCTGTACTGGGTATCGAGCCCCCAACCCGGGCATGTGTCCTTGACCGGAATCCAACCCAGAACTATTCAGTCCACAGGCCGATGCTTTATGCACTGAGCCACACCTGCTAAGGCTATGACCATGTTTTAAACCCACCTCACAGATGGGGAAATTAATTAAAAGCAAATTTGCCTTTTCTATTTTGTATACACATAAGGACTGTGTTACTGTTTGAGGTTGTCAACATTGCATACATGTCCAGCTCTGAAATTCTGTCCAAAATATGTTCTTCTTTGCTTTAGTTTGAAGAGTCATTTTATCTGATTGCTGCTTCTTCCAGTACTACTTCCTTTCACAGGACCTCAGTAATGCTGCTGGAAGTGGTGTTTCAGTGTATCCTAAACCTTGGTCTGAGACAGTGTGTTAGCAAAGCAGAGTCTCCATCTCTTTTTATTATTCATGTCTGTCAAATGCTTTCTTTATTCACTTTGAAAGATGCCCGTGTCAGCAAGTGAATTTGTTATTCCTTTCCTTTCAGGTACCTGTTTCCTAGGCAACTGCTGGTCAGACATTTCTGGACCCCAAAGCAACAAATTGATTTCTTAAATATCTATCATGATATCCGGAAAAAGTCCCACCCAGAAATCCTTAGTTATTTAGAAAAAGTTAGCCCTCTCATTTCTGAAAAAGGACTCCGGTGGCATATGACAGAGCTGTGCACCAAGGTATTCCTCCATAAAACCCTTGTTCCAAGCTAGGAATCTTGTTAGAGCCAGCGTGCATGAAAACCAGGTAGGAGGGCTAGTCAGCACGTTGTTAACATCTACCCATCTCTTTCCTCTCCCAAGATACAGCGTGGTACCCACCCAGCAATACCTGACATCCTGGCTCTGAGAAAGTGTTTCTCTAAACCGCCCCTGGGCATGAGTCAGCTCCACGCTTCACAAATAGTGAGTGGGCTTTCTCTTCCACAACTTTCGGGCTTGGCCTGCAGTAATCCTACTGTACTGACGTGCTCCCGCTGTGTTCTTACCGTCACAGAAAGCCTTGAGTCGAGCCATGCTTCTCACAACTCACCTGCCTTCCTTCTTGTTGAGACGACGTTTAAAGAGTCATACCACTGTGATTCATCAGCTAGACAAGGCTTTGGCAAAGCTGGGGATTAACCAGCTGACTGAACAGGAAGTGAAATCGGTAAGAGCTTCATTGCAATATCAACCCTCAATTCTTGGTGGACTTAGGAATTTTCAGGACTGGGAGCTTACAGAGCGCTCGTTGTCTTGCTTGTTTTAGCAAAATCCAAGCTCTTTATTCTCATTTCTAGGTCTTTTTCTTCCCCCTCAGTGAACTTAACTACTGCGAAGGAATTGTCCATAGTCATTTTGGTTTATGTTTCTTTTCTCCTGGTCCTTCAAAAATCAAGGATAATGCCATAGCCAGTTTGGCTCAGTTGATAGAGCATCAGCCTGCGGACTGAAAGCTCCCAGGTTCAATTCCAGTCAGGGCACATGCCTGGGTTGTGGGCTTAATCCCCAGTAGAGGGGCATGCATGAGGCAGCTGATCAATGATTTTCTCTCGTCATTAATGTTTTTAAAAATATATATATTTTATTGATTTTTTACAAAGAGGAAGAGAGGGATAGAGAGTTAGAAACATCGATGAGAGAATCATCAATCAGCTGCCTCTTGCACACCCCCTACTGGGGATATGCCCCCAACCAACGTAGATGCCCTTGACCGGAATTGAACCCTGGACCTTTCAGTCTGTAGGCTGACGCTCTGTCCACTAAGCCAAACCGGTTTTGGCTAGTCCTACTGTTTTAGATTATATAGGCCTCTTTGTTTGTCATCGTAGTTCAAATTGCCATGGAGAATGCCTCTTGGGTTGCAATTGTAACTTAATTTGAAAGAGATTTGGGGTTATATGTTTATATTTCCTTGGCATGCTCACTCTTGATTATTAAGGACCATTTCTCTTCTGAGTGTTACAGGCTTGTTATCTTCGTGGCTTGAATTCTACCCATATTGCTGACGAGAGGTGTCGAACTTGGCTGGCAGAATGGCTGCAGATTTCCTGCAGCCTGAAAGGTCAGACAAAGCCCTATTGCATAACCAAAATCCAACTAATTTTGTATTTTATTCTAAGATTATTTTGGAGTTAATTATTGAGGACTGTGAGACCCTTATCTACATGTCTAATGGAAAGGTACAAACTCACTAGCCCACAAGCAGGTGACGAAGTAGACCATGCAAGACGGAGTGAGTGTGGGGACTGTGGGGGCACGAGCATGGGCACATGCTTGTCTGAACAGCTTTATCATGAGGGCTGTCCCGGGCATTAGAGGATGCGTAGCAGTATTCCTGGCCTCTACCCACTAGATGCCAGTAGTACCCGTCGCCCTAGTTCTGACAACCCAAAATGTCTCCAGACATTGCCAGATGTCCCAGTTTGAAGGGAGAGCCAAATTGTCCTAGTGGAGAAGCGCTAGTCTAAATTCAGATTAAAAACAAAACCACTCAGCTAGCTAAACAAAAAGTTTCTAAGGGTAGGTATTAGCTGGTGGGTCCCCCGTTTGGAACCTTCGGTGAGGTAGGCCTTGATGTTTTCAAGCCTGTGCTGTGAGGGAGGGTAGGCCTGCTAATCGCCTTCGAGCTGAGACTTGTCCCCAGAGCACCAGCTTCTACCAGGAGAATCCCAAGGGTGGCAGTGGTGTTCAGTACCATTTCTGTCTGTTTTCTACTGCTGTCACAGGAGAGTGAAGACATGAGGATGAGTAGGTAGGATATGTGGTGGAAGGAAGGAAAAGCGTACATGCAGGCACTGGAACGAAGAAGGGGAGCTTGAGAACAGCCGCCCCTTCACGTCATATTCCCCGCACTGGCTTCCCACCTGCAACTTCAAGTCCTGTAAACCAAGGCAGTTAGAAGGCAAACTGTCCCCTGGCCAAACCTTTAACATTGATGGTGTTTTCAGAAGCCGAGCTGTCTCTTCTGCTACACAACGTGGTCCTGCTTTCCACCAACTACATTGGGACACGGCGCTGAGCGAGCGTGGAGCGGATGGCATTGCCCTGCCGTCAGTGTGGCAGCGTGGGACCAAACGGCACTTGTGGGCAGCCTGTGCGCGCTGCTGGGTGTGCGCGGCAGAGGAGCGGGTGCCACGGCTTCGGAGCTGGGGCTGAACAAACCCTCTCACCAGAGGTAGCCCTAGGGAGATGTCATCCCGACTTCCTTGGAATTAACTGAAACTGGAAGCGGCTACTGAACTGGGCTGTTACTGGAATATGTTAATTTCAGACTCTGGGGTGAGCTTTGGCCCAGGACTTACTCACTGCCATATTTTGAGCTGTTTCTGGCTGCTGAGGGAACTGGCTGCTGAGGGGAACAGCACTACTTAAACTGCATGCACTTTGATGCTCCCCTCAACCTTGAGATGACCAAAAATAGGATTTTTTTTTTTGTCCCCCTCACTGGGTTAACCTCTTTCCTTTTCCTTTTCCCACCTTTATTTTTAGTGGATTACACGGGAACATTCTAATGGACAAGATAGAAGGAACTACAAGTCCTTCTTGACCGCTTACCCAGTATTTATAGCCTTCACACCCTTGTCTTAATTTCTGGGCTGTGCCACAACCTGTGGATCTTAAACTCTTTGCTACCTCCACTGGGGTGCACCCATTCAACTAACTGACAGCGGCTGCCTTTGGCCCCTGGATCAAGTCTGTACAGTACTAACCCCACCCAGCCAGGAGAGGTCTGCGATAGTAAGTTGGGTTCAGCCTTTGTCTATGAAGGGACATCAGTGGCCTGTAGTACGGTAACTTACTGTAAATGCATGAAGCACTGCCTTTAAACCCAAGTAAAGACTGAAGTCACTTGCTGGAAGTTCTCTTATGCATAATCATTTTGCTAGGGCTCCTTTACAAGACTGTCATAACCGGACATTGGGGAGAGAATTGGTTGGAACAGAACTTTCTAATGGGATGGAGGTTATGAAGGAACTGACTTGAAGTTGATCCTGTTGCTGGATTTTAAATGCTAACTAGGAATAGAAAATTGTACATACAAATAGCAAGCAATGAAATTAGAATCCAGGCCCCAAGAGTAGGGACTACAGACAGGGAAAGCCCCAGCAGGGCAGGATCCAGGCTGTCTCAGCTGATGAGGGGCATAAACACAGATGAGGCAAGTCAAGCTCTTGATGCTCCAAAGAGAACGTTGTTTTCCCATCATAAAACACTTCTATTGTTAACAATCCCTAACTGACCTAATTAATTTTATATACAGGCTGGAGAAGCATCCTTTTTCTAACAAGTGACTGGATTGTGGTCTGCCAAGATCAAGAGTAACACAACATTCTTTTGAATATTTCTTTAATATTACATTTAAATATTCTCTTTAAATACAACATTATCACAATGTAAAGGACCTGAAAGGCAAAAAATAATAATAATAATTTGTTTCCAGAGAACCAGACAAGCTTTGGATTCACATTGAAAATACTACCTGTATACAGTGAGAAAGGAATGCGTTGCAATAAAAAGTAATTTCTTTTATCTAGGCCTGGACTGAGTGGGGTTGAAGCTATCTGCTTCTGTGATCAGAGGCCTAGCTTTTCTAGCAACCATGAGCTCTAATTGTGTCCAACTCGAGTAGCACCAGAAGTGAGATGGACGAGATTGTAGAAAAGGCCCTTTGCTTAACAAGACAGTTAATGCTAAATTTCGACACTTAGCATTTAAAAGCTTGGGATCAGTGTGAATCAGAATTACAGGGTTAATGTAGGATTTAGATTAAGAAACTAGTTTCTTCAGAAAAGTCATTATTTTGGGGATTGGCAATGAGTTTAATAGTCAAATTCTTTTGATCCCAAAGGCTAATAACGTGTCTCTTAATTGAGCACCTGGAATCACTTCCTGGATTAGGAATCCTTCCTAAGGAGGGAATGTGTAGCGCTCACGCTCCCCTTTCAACACACTTTCAGAAAGATTCTTCTCCATCGAGTCCTATTCCCAATTAAAGCTTCAGTCTTGTATCTGAGGGGACCAGTCTCAGGTAGGGAGTGCAGCAGCTCAGTCAGGGACAGCATCTAGCTCTCAGGTACCTCAGATGCCCAACTCTGCCTTATGAGGCTTGAGGATGGAGCATGTTAAGGACCTATATACTCAAGAACTTCCCTCCAAACCCTGCAAAAGCAGGAACAGGAGAGAAGAAGGGGTTACAAGATGTATCTGTGTTAAGTACAAGGCCTAGCAGGCTCAGTTTAGCAATTTTACAGGTAAAATGCTACTGATATACATGAAGGCTGCTTTAAGACACCAGGGCTGTATCAGAAAAGGCTTTATGATCCAGATGGGTAGGAATAGTTATCTCCCCCACCAAAAACATTTTCACTTTGTTCTTTCCTGGTTAATAAATCATACAGAAACAAAGCATGGTGGAAATATGCCTGCGTGCTTTGTTCCCTGCTGCCTCCATTTTAAAACGGAGACAGTGATAGCTTTGCTAGTGAATTCAGTGGTGGTCAGTGCAGTACATCCAGGAACGTAGGAGGGTTTGGGAGGAAGAGGAATGGTGTCCTCAGATGGAGGCAAGAACTGAATGAGTCCCACAGCTTTATCATCAGAACTTTAACTCTCTGGAACCTGGGGGCTACATGTAGCATTTAAGAATGGGTTGATTTCTAATTTTCATGTATCAAGATGGAGGGGTCTAATATTTGCAGTTCCTGGGAGTGAACTGGAATAGTGTTAAGAACTCTCCAACCCTGTATATCCAAGGACTACCAAGGGTAGATATAGAAGGAAAACCAAACCTGGTGACCTTAGAATGCTACATCCTACATTCCTCTAAAGCTCCAATCTCCCCGTGGGGTGGGGGAGGACACCTGGGTGAAAGCAAGCATGGCACGAAGTCCTCATCCTTCCAGACAGCACTGTCCCTGCTGCTCCCGTGGACACCCTGAGCGCTCCACAGGCCTCCCATGGAACACGGAGCCAGCCTGGAGCTGCCCGACAGCTGGTGCTAGAACCACGCAGAGGTCATGGGCTCTTTAAGCCACATCCCCAGCCAATGTAGCTCTTTCTTCCAAATGGGTGGGGGTGAGGTGGGGAGGGGAGACAGACAAGTTAAACCCTAGTACCTAAGAACATGAGAAAGAAACAATTCAAGTTACAGCCCAGGAATCCCCAGTGTGGGGAACAGGCCAGAGAACACCAAACATGTCAAATATTAACTTATTTACCAAGTAGGGGGCTGGGGAAGGCAGGTTCAATTTTTAAAAATCCTGGAGGTTTTGTACACAAGTGGAGACCCTTCTCCCCCTCCTCTCCAGGTGACATTTCCGACCGTATAGTACACCAAAACGGGCTATCGGAGTAACCCCCGAGAAAAATGAGCGTGTAGCCGCCTGGAGCTTAGGAGAGGGGCTTTGCCGTGCTGTTCAGATGATGGATTCTGACCCCTGTGAAAAGAAGAGCTGCCTGAATTACCTGGTGTCTCCTCTGAGATCCAATGGCCCAGATAACTCGGTATTCAGCATTCCGTGGCCTTCTCTGCCCCGAGACTGTCCCCAGATCGAGCTGGGGCTGGTCTCCTTGGTTCTGTTACCTTTAAAAAATACTTGTATAAACAATCCTCTCCCACCCATCCCCAAGACCCCAATAAAATAACATGGGAGCAGCAGCTGCTTCTGGTTTTGTTCTGAAATGGCGTTGGGTAAAATAGGGAATAAATAGAGTGGGCAGGAGGCAGAGCCCCAGCCCCACATCACACTGCCAGAGGGAGCTCCAGGGAAGACTCTTCGGGGGGCCGGTCCTCGCCGGGCTGTGAGGGCCTCTCTGCCGCACAGCCCTCTGCACCGTCCGTGCAGGAGGGGAGGCTGGAGGGGGACCACGAGGGGCGGGAGTCTTCATTCTCCCGCTCCTCAGGGATACAAGCTTCGGGCACCAGGGCTTCTGGGGCGGAGGCTTTCCCCGCCTCTGGTTTGCACACGGCTGGGTCTGTGGGGCTACAAGCCACCAGTGAGGTAACGGGGACGGAGAAGACGTTGAGATCTTTCTCCTTGGGGAGGGAGGGAGGGGCTTCTCCCGGACCAGGCTCTCCTTTGGCCCCGGGGACTGGCCTCTGCTCCACCTGGTAATAGATCAGGGGCCCGCTGTTCAAGTAGGATGGGCTGGTCGCTGCCGAGGCAGTTGGGTGGTCCGCGTTCTCAGCGAAACAGAGGACGGAGGAGCCCGGGGTCAGCTGCGCCTGGATGAGGATGGGCGCCGCCAGGCCTGGGCACAGCTCCTCAGGAACGGCCAGGGGCTCCTCCAGGATGCACACGCCCAGGCTCTCCACGCTGGAGTCCACGCTGGCACTGGAGCCACTGGAGTCTTCCTCGGCCTTGAGCCGCTCCAGCTCCTCCGCACTCTGGAGGTGCATCACCGCGGTCTCGTTCTCAGCAATGAACTCCTGGAAGTCCTGTGTCTCCGAGCCCTGGGCTCCGGTCAGGCTGCAGCTGGCGGCGGGCGAGGGCTCCTCGTCCGGGGCGGCTGGGCGGCTCACCTGCCGCTTGCTCTCCAGCTCCAGCTTCATGATGGTGTGGAGGTAATGAGTCCGGACTCGGATCGGATTAAATTCAATGCGCCCCGCCATGTTCCCGCAGCCATCCCGGGAGCAGCCACATGGGAAGGACATTCGATCCACCTGAGGCGGGGACAAGGCGATTGAGGCAAGAGGAGACCATCAGTTTAACATCAGCTGGCAAAACAAGCAGGTGGCATTTGCGATCTCATAAGAGACCTAACAAGTTTGGCTCAGTGGATAGAGCGTTAGCTAGTGGACTGAAGGGTCCTGGGTTCGATTCTGATCAAGATCGTGCACCGTGGTTGCGGGCTCAATCCCCAGTAAGGGGCATACAGAAGGCAGTTGATAAATGTTTCTCTCTCATCCATGTTTCTAACTCTCTATTCCTCTCCCTTCCTCTCTGTAAAAATCAACGAAATGTATAAAAACAAAAACAAAAAACAGCCAATTCAAAACGATGCAGCATGAGCTAGCACAGCACAGATGGTAGTTAATTTCCAGTGCAGCCTCGCTTCTCTCTCAAACAAGAAGTAGACAAATATTATATGAAAGGGCCCTTCCAAGTTCAAAAGTCCCGAGATGCCTCTCTGAATGCTAACATGCCTCAGAACAGAAGAAATTTACGTGTCTCAAGGACTTTTCCAAACTAACCTGGTTTACTGAGAAAATAAAATGCTGGGCCTAGCCCCTTGTCCTCTGGGGTGACAGGCACAGGAAGGAGCAGAAGTCCCAGCGAGTCCAAAGAAATGCATTCTGGGGAAAAGCAGCAAAACAGCCTCCAACACAGTAACTCAGCCAGCTTTTCATTGCCAGCTTCATCTTTCCTGATGGTTGACCAGTTTGTTGCTTTTTAAAAAATATGTATTTTATTGATTTTTTACAGAGAAGGAAGAGGGATAGTTAGAAACATCAATAAGCTTCCTCCTGCACATCCCCTATTGGGGATGTGCCCACAACCAAGGTACATGCCCTTAACCAGAATCGAACCTGGGACCCTTCAGTTTGAAGGCTGCCACTCTACCCACTGAGCCAAACCGGTCAGGGCGATCAGTTTGTTTCTAGAGCAGTTACCAAGACAACTAAGTTACAGAACAAGACCATCTAGAAAGGAGATCCTTTCTACTTCCTTTTCTCTCTTTTGGATCCCCAAGGGGTGGGGGGGTGTGGGGGGAAATAGCAAAAATTAA
Organism: Pipistrellus hanaki; assembly: GCF_964339955.1. NCBI lineage: Eukaryota > Metazoa > Chordata > Mammalia > Chiroptera > Vespertilionidae > Pipistrellus > Pipistrellus hanaki. The sequence goes on along the minus strand of NC_140505.1, from coordinate 142,895,980 downwards.
ATTAAAAACGTGAGTCAGCTGGTATGTACAAATACACAATGTCTTCCTCTGATGTCAACCTAGAGAACTCTCCATTTCAGTTCTTAGGAACAGTCTGCTTATCAGGACTGTCCTCAGGTCTGTGGATAATAGACTGATTCATTATGGGACTTCAGTCTGACAAGCAGTGTTTGGCTAGGTCCACTACAGCTATTTGATACCCAAATGTGAGAAAAGGGCTGGTCAGCAGTTCAGCTACAAGGACTCAGCAGCCACATCCTCAGTGTACAAGTCCCACCCACCCTTCGGGATGGTTCTGCTGGTTTTCATTGAGATGTGTCTTCCAAGCCGTCCATCACGGGCCAGCGGGGAGACGATGGGCCCGGGGGAGGGAATGTGCTTCCCGTATGGACACTAGGCATTGACGCTCTGCCAGGCCCAGTGTGAGCCTGCGTGTCTGCACCCAAGAACTATTGACTTTTATAAAATTGAAGTGGAGGCACTGTGAATAGTGTTTGCAAGATAAAATCTAAAGGCCTACCTCATTTTCCTGCTTCCTTTAACCAATCAATATTTAGGAGACGGCTACTAAGTATTAAACTTACTAACCCCTGTTCCTCCATTGGCTGACAGCTGCTTATCAGCCCCAAGGTATAGAACACAGACAAGATGGCCGCTATCTCCGCAGCCTGAATCCTGTCGTGCTGGTTTCCGTGCTGGGGGCGGAGGGCTGTGGAGTGTCCAGGCCCAGGGAGGCCACCCTCTGATGGGTAGCCTTCCAGGTTCCCTGGCACCCGCGCCACACACCCGACTCTAGTGCAGGCGCACCACCTCAGGCCTGACGTGGACTGACCTGGCATTTAATCCCAGCTTGGCTACAGGCACACGCTTCTGGATCGCAGTACAGCCGACAATCACACCCACACTCCTCCCGCGACAGGCGGATGGCGCGCAGCTCCTGCTTCTCTTCGGCGTCGATGCGGTGGACCCCGGAGGCCCGCAGCAGGGCCCGCCGCCGTTTGGTGGGTAGAGGCTGCAGGAAGAAGTAGTCGTCCACCTCCACGCTCTCCACGTCGATGTCTTCATCGGAGACATCGTCCAGCGTCAGGCCCTCGGCCTCCACGGACTCCACGGTCCCGTTCTTGGTCAGCTGCCGGAACAGGGAGGAGAGGTCAGCCTGCAGCGTCGCCAGCACGAGCCTCCGTGCAGGGAGCCTCTGCAGAAGCACGGTCTGCAATGAAACAACCGTGCTCACACGGCAGCCACAGCACGTGTGGGGTATTAATGGTTGGATGCTCCTTGGGTGCAGAGGTAAGCTTGCAAACACCCTTCAATTTGCACCCCCTAAAAGGACTCAAAACCACCTTTTGGGCAGTAAATTTCATTAAAGTGTAGTACAAGGCTACCAGATCTTTGTCAGTGAGCCTGAATTCCCAATGTGAAGACTTGTCTATTCATACATAGGAGAGTTGCATTTTACTGGAAGGAGAAAAATATAAGCAAACTATTAATGGCTTGTAAACCCTTGCTTTCTCCTTTCTAATCATTTTTTACTTGATTTTAAAGAAAAGCTGTAGGTGAGGTAGGGTGGCATATGTGATTCAGGCAGAGCTGGGTTCTCTGGGGTAAGAGGGACAGCCAGCCACGAAAGGGAATCTTAGTGGAAGGGCAGGTTAAAGACAATCCATAGCTGGATGCATCTGAAAACTCACTAGAGAATTCAAGTAAAGAAAACGAGGCCTCACAATCCCCAGGGCCCTGGAAGCTAATAGCAGGATGAAAGCCACACTGCTGGAGAGTTTGGCTTATTTCATCACACAGCCACAGAGCAGTGCTGGTAAAGGAACAACTCCCGGGAGAGACGTGACGCAACACTCCTGGGCAATAAGCTACGCACCTGTTTGTTTGTTTGTTTGTGGGCAGAAAAAATGAGGAGAAAAAGTGGTACTTCGGAGGATTCCTTAGTCTATTATCTGTACCAGCAGACCTCAGGGTCGCTCCTCTCTGTCTCACCACTGGCTTCCTCCTAAACACCCTCACTCCTGCTATCCTCTCAAGGAAAGAGATTACAGATGCAATAGAAAGAAACCAATGTAGACGTGAGAATTTAATATGTCATGACGGAGGTGACATTTCTTATCACTGACAAAAGGCCTTCTAATAATTAAATGGTATTGGGACAGGGAATAGTCTTTTGGAAAAAAAATATAAGGTTAGAGTCCCAACTCATACTATTCATAATAATGAGTTCCATATGGATAAAAGGCAGAGAAAAAAAAGTAACGTAAGAATTAGAAAAAATTATTGGTAACTAAAGCTGCAGGTGAAAAGCAGTTTTTTGTTTTTTAAATGATTTTAGAGAGAGAAACCAAGATTGCGGCATAGATAAACACCTAAATTGCTGCCTAGCACAACCATTTCAAAACTACAACTAAAAGACAAAACGGACATCACCCAGAACCACAGGGAGGCTGGCTGAGTGGAAATTCTTCAACCAGAAGGAAAGAGAAAAGCTCACTGAGACTCCCAGGAGCTGTGGAAGGCAGAGGTACAGAAGTGTGCAAGGAGAGGGCTGGCAACCAAGTACGTGATTGGCTTTCTGAATTGGGAGGGAAACAAAAGCTTCCAACTTTTCTGAACTCCAGTTCTGGGCAGGACTCTGGAGACCCAGACTCATTCGGGGGAAAACTGGACTGTCTTGCAGCAGGTGAAACTTGAGAGCGGCTTTCTCTCAGAGGTGCTTGCAGCAATTACCGCAGGACACTGAGACCCAGGGGCCTCTTAGGGCAGAGCTGACAGGAAGCCATTGCTGTGTGTTCTGCCCTGAGACTCCACCCCATCCAAGCCAGAGGCAGAGGCTTTTGCATATGAATAGCCTGGTCCTCTGAATTCTAATCTTACCTAACAAACTGCATCTGAGTCAGTGAGACCCAGAACACCCAAAAGAAGGCCCAAGGCCCCACAGCAGCTGGCAGTGCTTCACAGCTGGGCCTCATCTAGGCATCCCCAAAACCCAAACAAAGAAGATAAATCTGCAGATATCTCAGTAGCTCCTGCAGGGCGGCCTCAGGTAGAGGCTAAATTAGCACCTCCTTGGAGATCCAAGAGCCAGTGTACCCAGGAGTCAAAGTGGAACCATCCAGATTCAACTCCTCAGATCCATAAGGGACACATTCAAGGGGTAGACTCTGAGCACCAAAGTCCCACTGAAGTGAGTCTTGCCTAATAAGGGTGTCTCTAGCACAGAAGTTCTCCCAGCATAGACACAGCTGATCCTCACAGCTAATTGGTCTGGAGGTCAATTCTTCCCAGAGATACCAACAACAATCAAGGCTTAACTACACCAAGACTGTGCATACAGCCCACAAAGGGGTGCACCAAGAGTGTCCACCTTAGGTAACTGGGGAGGCTGAGCCACTGGGCCCTATAGGACACCTAGCACACAAAGCCACTCTATCAACTCAGGGAAGCAGCCAAAATGCAGAGACAAAGAAACAAATCACAAATGAAGGAAATGGAGGAAAGCAAATGACTGGATATAGAGTTCAAAACCACAGTTATAAGGTTTTAAAAATTTTCTAGAAAAGGCAAATAAATTCAGCGAGACCCTCGAGGATATGAAAAAGGACCATCTAGAAATTAAGCATTCACTGACTGAAATAAAAAAATAATATACAGAGATCCAACGACAGACTAGAGGACGGCAAGAATCAAGTAAAAAAACTGAAATACAAAGAAGCAAAAAAACACCCAACCAGAAAAGCAAAAAGCAAAAAGAATCCAAAAATATGAAGATAGTGTAAGGAACCTCTGGGACAACTTCAAGTGTATCAACATCAGAATTATGGGTGTGCCAGGAGAGAGAGAGCAAGATAGTCAAAACCTATTTGAAGAAATAATGACCAAAAACTTCCCCCACCTGGTGAAAGAAATAGACTTACAAGTCCAGGAATTGCATAGAATCCCCAACAAAAGGAATCCAAAGAGGAACACACCAAGACACATCATCATTAAAATGCCAAGAACTGCTGAAACTGGTTTGGCTCAGTGAATAGAGCATCGGCCTGTGGACTGAAAGGTCCCAGGTTCGATTCCGGTCAAGGGCATGTACCTTGGTTGCGGGCACATCCTCAGTAGGGGGTGTACAGGAGGCAGTTGATTGATGTTTCTCTCTCATCGATGTTTCTAACTCTCTGTCCCTCTCCCTTCCTCTCTGTAGAAAAATCAATAAAATATATTTAAAAAATAAAATGCCAAGAGCAAAAGACAAAGAGAGAATATTAAAAGCAGCAAGAGGCCGGGACCGGTTTGGCTCAATGGATAGAGTGTCGGCTTGGGGACTGAAGGGTCCCGGGTTCGATTCCGGTCAAGGGCATGTACCTTGGTTGAGGACATATCCCCAGTAGGGGGTGTGCAAGAGGCAGCTGATTGATGACTCTCTCTCATCGATGTTTCTAACTATCTCTCTCCCTTCCTCTCTGTATAAAATCAATAAAATATATTTAAAAAAAAAATAAATAAAAGCAGCAAGAGAAAAAGTTACCAACAAGGGAGCACCCAAAGGACTGTCAACTGATTTCTCAACAGAAACTATGCAGGACAGATGGGAGTGGCAAGAAATATTCAAAGTGATGAATAGCAAGAATCTACAACCAAGATTACTCTACCCAGCAAAGCTATCATTCAGAATTGAAGGTCAGATAAAGAGCTTCACAGACAAGAAAAGGCTAAAGGAGTTCATTGCCACCAAACCAGTATTTGATGAAATGCTGAAAGATATTCTTTAAGAAGAGGAAGAAGAAGAAAAAGGTAAAGATAAAAATTATGAACAACAAATACATATCTATCAACAAGTGAATCTAAAAATCAAGTGAATAAAAAATCTGATGAACAGAATAAACTGGTGAATATAATAGAATCAGGAGCATATAAAGGGAGTGGACTGACAATTCTCAGGGGGAAAGAGATGTGGGGGTGCGGGAAGAGACTGGACAAAAATCGTACACCTATGGATGAGGATGGTAGGGTGGGGGGTAAAGGCAGAGGGTGGGGTGGGATCTGGGTGGAGGCGAGCTAAGGGGGAGAAAAAAGAGGAACAATTTTAATAACCTGAACAATAAAGATTTTAAAAAAAATAAAGCAGCGAGGCATAAAATAAACAAACAATTTTAGATAGAGAGGAAGAGAGAGAAACATCAACCAGTCCGCACCCATACACACCCTGACTGGGGTCTGAATCTGCAACCCGGGCACCTGCCCTGACTGTGAATCAAACGGCCAACCTTTCCATGCACAGGACCACCCTCAACCAACTCAACCACACCGGCCAGGCACCAGCAGCTTTTTTCTCTTTTTGGCAGCCCAAAAGCAAAATAAATATTAGACGGTTTGTGGGAGATACAATGATGGGTTAGATGCCATCATTGCTGCTGTTCACTGCATCTGCTGGTAAGCTGGAACCCCATCCCTCAAGCCTGGAATTTATTTCTAGACCTCCTCCTAGGGAGGCCATAGGCTGTTATGTTCTGACAGATAATTCCTCTACCAGATTTAGGAGAGGGATTCTTCTTGGGGAAAGGGGAGAAAGCCTCATGGCAAATGACGAGAACAGTGTTTATTTGCCCAGCTGTTGCTATAGCAGTAGGGAGGTGATGGTGTCAGGGATGGAATTCCTCAGACACAGAGAGGGAAGCCTGAATGTCATTCTAGCTAGAAAAACAGGTGTACGGCTTTAGGAGCAGGCCGAGGAAATTAGACATGGAACTCTCAAAGGAAGAAAGCAATGACATCCCATTAACCTACATCCGCTGCCACCAGTTCTCCAACCCTACCACACTGCAGTGTGTCTCCTCAGGATTTCACCCACAACCTTGGCAATCAGGCAGCCGCCTACCTCAGTACAGGTCCGCAAGAGACTTGGCCAGGCCTGTGCAGGAGACATTCATCTGATAAGGCATTGAAACACTCTGCTTCCCCAGGTCCCGGGCGTGGCAAACTTGAATGCCTTCATTCACATTTTAAACCTTTTTAAAAAAAATTGGCTGCCCTAGCCTGTTTGGCTCAGTGGAGCAAGTGTCAGCCTACGGACCAAAGGGTCCTGGGTTCAATTCCAGTCAAGGGCACATGCCCGGGTTGTGGGTTTGATCTCCAGTGGGGAGCATGCAGGAGGCAGGTGATCAGCGATTCTCTCTCATCATTGATGTTTTTATCTCTTCCACTCTAAAATCAATAAAAAAATATATTTTTTAAAAAATTTGCTGAGGTTGGCAAGGGCAGGAAATTCTAGAGAAGCCATTTTGCTATCTCTGGTAGACTCCCCACCAGACATGAAAAGAAGGGTCTTAGACTGAGATCTAATTCCATCCATGTCTGAGCCTTTCCCTAGAAAGATCTGGAATCTACAAGCCAAGGAAGGGCGACAGTAAAATATAAATATAAATATATAAATATAAATACACACACACACACACACACACACTGTTGTGTGTGAAAATAATAATAAATAGGCTAGATGGTTTCCCACTTCATACTGGCACATGGAAAGCACCAGGCCCCAGATCCCCCAGGCACCTTCATCTTCTTGGCGTGCAGTTTCTCTTCCTTCAGGTGCTCACGCAGAATCTCCCGATGGTTCACCTCCTGCTCCTGAGCAAACTCACAGAGCGTGTAGCTGCGCACGGAGTTATGACGCTGGGCCATGCCCAAAGAGCTGCCGCCCTGGCTGGGCACACTGGTGAAGCCCTGGCGCCGGGCGAAGTAGTACACAGTCACCTGGTCAAAGCGGACCTTCTTCCTCCGGAGCTGCTTCTGCCGCTTCAGGATGGAGGTGGCTGGGAAGGGAACACAGCATCTTACTGACCAGCGATGGCCTGTTTGGGGACCTCATTCTTTCTCATCCATCTGGGCTCTCCACTCTTACCCACAGGTGCTCCCTGTACCCAGAGACAGTCCCAATTTTCAAGCCATAAAAGCATAGCTGGAGAGGACTTTGGTCCACAGTGACTGACTTCTCCCAAGCAGACCACAAAGTCTATTTTTAGACATCCGTTGGGAAGGTGATCTCCAGGTAATCTTCTCAGGATAAAACAACCTGTACAGCTGCACTGTCCAACACAGCAGCTACTGGCCACACACGTCAATTTAAATATGTTAGTTAAAATGAAACATTGACAACTCAGCTCCTCAGTTACAGTAATCTCATCTCAAGTGCTCAATAGCCACATGTGGGTAATGGCTACCAGAGGGGACAGTGCAGATATAGAACAGGTTTTTTTTCATAACGGAAAATTCTATTAGATAGTGTTGCATAATGGGAGGGCAAATTTCTATAAAGGGCCACGAAGTATGTATTTTAGGGTTTGTAGGTCATCAGGGCTCTGTTGTACCACTCAATTCTCAATGTTAATATGAAAGCAATAATAGACAATGGGTGTGGCTATGTTCCAATAAAACTTTATTTACAAAAGCAGGCAGAGCCCAATTTGGTACACTGGCAACCCCTGATCAACCCAAGAAACTAATTGAGGCAGAAGAATTAAGAAATCTGGAGTTGCCCCAGCTGTTCAGGCTCTAAGGATTCATGTCCTGCTAGACTACAATATCACATAACTCCATGGGACTCACTCTGGTGGGAAGGGTACATCCTGGACTCCTCTCCTCCTCCAGTTTAATCCACCCATCCTGGGACCCAAAAACCAAGCCTACGTAAAATCACTGGGATAAATCAGACTTGTCTATGATACTGGAGCAAGGCGGAGCTAAGAGCTGGTTAGAAGTGCCTCTAAGAGCTGCAATGGGCCCTGCTGCCAGGGACGGGTGTGCGCAGGGGGAGTGGCCCACTCACGTGTGAAGCTGGCGGTCGTCGGCGGGTTGAGGCTGTCGCAGCTGTCCGCACTGTCACTGCTGGAGATCTCATCATCGGAGTTGGACACTGATGAGCCCACGTCCACATCATCAAACTTCCTCTTGAGACCCGAGCCCGTGAATGCATCCATTGGTTTCCCAGGGGTTTCCTCGGGAGCCCACCACGTTGGCCCCAAAGCCCCTGCTCACCACCAGGTCGCCAGGCGCATTAGGATTCTGCCCAGGGGAAAGAGGAATCAGCATCCCCGTCCTTCCTGTGACAGACCCCTCCCAGTGTGTGCGAAGGTCTCCGCCTGGAGAGAAAGCACCTGAGCCGACAATGGCGGCTGCTTTCTGCAGATCAGGTCATTGCTCTGCTGATTCTGGCCAACATCCTCCTCCTGTTTCCCTTACCCCTCCAGCCTCAGCCACTCAGAGTAACAGATGAGTGACCGCAGCACCTTTCCCGAGGAGGGAGGCCTTTGGGGCTGCCGTCGGGGCTGGGGGATCACAGGATCACACAGGAGAGCTCTCCCAGGGCCGGAGGAGGGACTAGGCGTCAAAGCAGAACAGGCGGTGCCTACACCTAGACTAGATCCAATTATTTTTCCGAGTGAAGACACAGCCTGGCATCTCCCAAAGTATATATATGAAATAAACTGATTCAAGCAACCGAGGTACAGTGCCCACGACCAGAATCAACCCAGAACTCCTCAGTCCTCGGCCAAAGCCCCAACCACTGAGGGAAACCAGCTGGGCGGATATTAATGGTTTTTACATGAAAATAGGACTGCGGTGTCAAAACAGTTTAGAAAACTGTTTACGGGGGAACCTCTTAGAGGCTTTTAATATGCTAATGAGCATGGGGAGGGGGTGGGGGGGGTCCAGAGCAGTGTGTCCCCACACCTGAATATGGGACCCTTTGCTTCCCAGAGCATTTTAGGGGCAAACAAACGATTCTCGGAGCACCCTTTGGGAAGTGCTGCTCTAGGCTCTCAATTTCAAAGTACATCAGCAGCCAAGGAAACATTTTACCCAGATCTTCACAAGGATACAGTGTCTCTCCAGGCTCCTAGAAAGGTCAACTTTGGTTCTAAAGAATGGACTGACGATTAAAATCTGCACTGGCTTCAAAACCCACAATCTTTCCCAGTCTCACTCTGCCATAAAATGGGGTTCCGCCGGTCTATCGTCCTCTGTGCAAGGAAACAGCTTCGCCGCCTCTGCCCTCTGGAAAGAAGCTAGCAAAGGGACAACAAACAGCAGAAGAAAGGACAATTTACTCTGGTCACATCAGTATGGCAGCCAGGGTCTTCCACCAGCTGTCACCCAACCAAGGAGGCTGGGCTACAGATCTGTTTTTGGACTTTCCTTCGCAAGGATCCGAATCTGTCGGGGCCGGGGCCACATGTGCCGATAGGAAGCCTCCCTGCGTCGCCTCAGTAATGCCGGGATCTCCCAGACTATGATCTCACTAGTTGCTAATTATGCGGCAGGAATAACAACACTGCCCAGAAAGACAGGGCTGCATTACTGCAGAGCAGCTACCCAGACTATACTCGGTGTGGTGTCAGGGATGCCTGCTCCAGGCTGTTTTTCCGGGTGGTGTGTGTCTCTTGGAAGCAATTTACCTGCTCTTGGATAAGTTCGATATAGTCAACCAGATCTATTCAGATTTTTTTTTTTAAATGCCCTTTAAGCCACAAGATGGACTTAACAAACATCAGCCATATATAGGTCTCAGACAAGGACATTCCTGAAATAAATTTGGCCAGGGAGTGGGGGGAGGGGGGAGAGAAACCAAGTACTTGATAAGAGTTGTAATTAAATTTAAAAATGAGTCCAAAGTATCAATTCTGTCCTTCAGGTTACTGATCTTGCCACCAGAGGTCACATTCGTAGGACACAGTAAGGAGAGAGCCGAACGAATAGCGATGGTTTTAAAGGTGTCTATTAACTAACACATTTCTCATTCGGCTCCATGAGGTGGGGGGAAACCTTTGCAATTAAGTACTTAAGTGGGTGAGTTAAAAAATAAATAAATAAATAAATAATATTGTTAACCACTAAATTTTATTTTTCCTCCCCACTTAAAAGTCTGATCCACCACATGAAAACTCAAACTGAGCTGATCATCTGCTTTCTCAGGAAGGCTGTAAGTCGGGCCTGTTTTAACTGAGAGCCAGCTAGTGGTGCTACAGGAGAGCGGCCTTTCCTTCGGCCTGGATTCACTCCAGGATTTATGACATGCACTTCTGGTTCTTTCCTGGGTCCCCTTCGCTTCTGGGAGCGTCGCTGCCCTTTGACTATTTCTCTTTAAGCCCCGAATGGCACTGGGTATGGCCCAAATCTTCACCTAAAGGTATTTTTTCCATTGATTTTTAGAGAGAGTGGAAGGAAGGGGGAGAGAGATGTATCAATTGGTGGAGCCTACACCCGAGGTCCACACCCTGGACCAGAATCAATCTGTGACCCCTGAGTCCCAGGGCCGACACTCTAACCACTGAACCAAATGGTCTAGGGCCCAAATCATCTTTATCATCAAAATTCTCCACTGACTTCGCCCAGTTGCCCTTAGGAGCATCATCCGTTAGGTTAATGTTTGTGCTCTCTGCTGCAGTGGGATTGCTGTCTGCTTTTTCCATTCTCCTTCACCCTTTTATATATGTCTTTCCCCTTCTACTCCTGGAACACTGGGTTCTGGACAATGACAAGGGGTATAAGGAAGGAAGAAAAATAAAGAGATATGAAACCCAGGAGAAAAATACTTTCCTTAAAATGCTTGAGAATAATCTATGGCTATCTGTGTAAATAACGTTCATAATGACTTAGTCCCCTTCACCCTACACAGGGCTGTTAGCATCATGTTCTCTAACATTAACTCTGTTATTAAAATAAAATAAAATCACCCATTCTGTCCTCACAACCAATCTATTTAAATTTCAGTCCAGGTCTCCTTGTCCAGCTCTCTGGTGTGAACTTAACTTGTTAGATCAAGATGTTCACTGGGCACCAAGCATAAACCTGGAGAGCTCTTGCTTTACAACTAGAATACTAGTTAGATTCCACATTTTCCAATTTATCAAACCAACCTCCTTTCAAACCACAATTAGAAACCAGTCGTTCCCACCTCTCAACCGGCAGAGGATCAATGTGGGTGTTCAAGAGAAACACAAGTTATGCTCCCAGCACTTACACCCATACAGAAATAACCAAGGTGAGACTAGCAATGCAGGCAACAACTGACAGTTAACTGTCAAAATGAGCAACGCAAACAACAAATGCTCTTGAGAAAATAATGCAAACCTCCATAAAAGCTTTAAAATGCCGGGGAAATGAAAGGTCAACTAACACTTTCTGCCTACGTGCTTTAGTCTCTTCCCAAGTGCTCAGGCTAAACATTTCCCAGAGGTTCCAGGGCACACAGAAGGCATCAGGCTGGCACCGAACAAACACCTCTGCAGCATGTGTGCACTTGAGCACTCGATCTCCGCCTTTCCAGGCCTGTGAGGGTTCCTTTAAAACCCGAATGTGAGACTAGCAAACGAGGGACCCCCGCCAAATTCTGTGGATGCAGAATATATTTGCAAAGTTTAGGTATTTTAAGCCTCTCTCTTAAATGAATTAAAAAAGAAAGAAGCAAGAAAGAAAAGATACATCTCAGAGGAAAAAGCCTCTCCGCTCAGCTGGAACCCAACCTTCTGCTAAAGGTCAAGGGACCAGAACCTCCGGTAAGATCGCCGGGACTGCTATCATCCGTAGCGAGGGTACAGGAAGGCGGGCTTGCTCAGGGTGATAAGCCTGAGTGAGATGACCTGTCCTGTGTCTCCGTTTACACTACATTCTGGTTAATTTGCAGATACCATGAATTTTGTGGAAATGTGTCCTTGTGATGACAGGATCCCGAATCTTTAAGGAACGCAAGTGAAGACCTCCTTTACACTGGGTACCTCAAGGGCACCCCCTCCACCACTCCCTGGTGCGGACCGCCCCACGCCAGGCTGGACGCGGCTCTCCAGGCCTGCCCACCACCCTCCGGAGGACACAGACCTCTGAAGATCGGGAGCATGCTGCTGCAGGGAGCACTCCCTCTCAAGGAGACCGGTCATGTACCACGCTGGTGCACGCCGACCTCCTCCGGCTCGGGAGGTTTGCAAGGCGGAGAGTCGGTACAGAAAAGGGGAATGTGAACCAACTATGGATTTACCTTGAGCTGAAAACTGCAGGGCAGGGGACAACTGTCTCTCGGGGATAACTTCTAACACTGGATATGGAAGAGAGGCTGGCGTGTCACATGCCACTCTATAAACTCCCTGACAAGGACGCATCAGGACCACGGCCCGAGAAGGGATGAGTGGCAGTCAGCGGCGTGCCCGGGCCCGCGGCGGAGATCCAGCTAGCCACCGGGGGCAAGCGATAGATGCTTCCGTTTTCCCACACGACGCCAGGAACACGGGGGCTGCACCGGGAACCTGAGCCGAAAGGACATGCCGAGTTGCCAGTTCCCCCTGATGGACGCCCTCTGGGAACCCCCCAGCTCCCGGCCGTCTCTCCCCAGCTCACCCTTCCCGCTCATTCTTATCTCCCGCAGCCCCTGCCCGGCCTCCCCATCCCTTCCCTTCCCTCCCTGCCCGCTCCTCGCAGATCCCCACCTCTCCTCCCACATTTCCCCCGTCCCCCTCTCCTCCCTCCCCTCCGCTCCATCCCGCATCAGCTCCGCTCCGCGAACTCAGCCTCGCCGCGGTCCCGCCGGCTCCCGCCGCCCCTCGGCCTCCCGGGGCGGCCCCCGCGCTCCGGCCGGACCTCCGCGCCGCTCCCTCCCCGGTCTCCCCTCCGGCGGCGCCGCGCTCCCCGCCCCCCGGCCGCTCCCGCATTTCCCACCCTCCATCCGCGGGGCTCCGCGCCGACCACTCCCCCGCCGCCGCCCGCCGGCCCACCACCCCCCGCCCCGCGCCCCCGGGCCCTTTACCGGCCCCGCCGAGGCTGCCTCCTCCCGCGATGGTCGCCGCCGCCCCCGCCGCCGCCGCCCTAGCCCGCTGGTGAGGAGGGAGCGGAGCGCCGGTCCTGGGGCCGCGACCTCGGCCGGCAGCTCCCCGGCCGGCGGGACCCGGAGGGAGGGAGGAGGGTGGGCAGGGCGGCCCGCGGGCAGCAGAGGGCGGCCGGCTCCGGCACCTCGGCGTCCCCGGCAGCAGCCGCCCAGAACCGACCCGGCTCCGGCTAACAATAGGCTCCGGCCCCAGCGCTCTGGCTCTTATAGGCGCCGGCACGTCCGCCCGGGCCCCGGGGCAGGCTGGGAAATGGAGTCTGCGTGCGGGCCCTACGCCCACCAGCATGCTGGGAGTTGGAGGCGGCGGCCGGCCGGAGCTAACACTCTGGTGCGAACTGGCTGGCGAGGCGGGGTCGGTGCTGCTGCAGTCCCAAGGAGAGCGAGCCTGGCGCCGCGGCAGCTTTTTGGGGAGGGGAGGCACTCAGCTACCAATGTCCAATGACGAGACGAATTCCCATAACCACACTCCCATGCCCACGAAACAACAAAACCCCCGTAGCTCGCTCATGGGATAGCTTAGTCTTCTTAAGCAGCAGGACTTGCTGCAGCCTGCCCAGTGTAGAGAGAAGAAAATACAAGCGATATATTGAGTTATCTCAATATGTATTGACGGATTGATTTGTTTTCTTTCAAAAACTATTTTTGCCAAGGACACCCTGCTTTGATTGCCTATCTCATTCAGAATAATAATGTCTCTTCCTTGACCTATAAGGCCCTACAAGAGATAGGTGCATCCTTGACCCTCTCACATCCTCCCTCGCCCCCCAATCCTAATCATCGTGTTACCTTCTCCTTTCCCCCTCCCTTACTCTGCTGTTAATACTGGCCTCCTTGCAGTTCCTTCAACTGGACAATCATGTTCTCATCTCAAGGCGTTTTGCCTGGAACACTCTTTTCATCAATTAGCCACACTCCCTTAATATTTGCTCAAATGTCCCCTATCAGAGACCTAACCATTATTGCTAAAATGGGGTTTCCCTTTAGTCTCTCTCGCCTTGCCTTATATTTCTTCTTAGCATTTAACATCTGAAATACATTTATGTTTTTCAGTCTTCTCTCACTTGACTAAATTCCATGTGAGCAAGGAATTGTTTTGTTTATTATATGGTCAGTACCCAGTACAAAGCCTGGTATTCAACATTTAGGAGCTCAATATATATTTATTGGATATTTATTGGATTGATAGATGGTAGGATTTAAACTCAGGTTAGGATGGTTCCAAAGCCAAACTTTGCACTACAACCAAGAAGAACTATGGAGCCAGATCTAGAGGGTAGGGTAGCTTGGAAAAAAAAAAAAAAAAAAAAAAGCCAAGAATTCCATGCCTCTCCCCTAGGTGACATGAGACTCCAAGAGGCTAGGAAACAACACTGCAAAATGAAACAGGAGCAAATCCCCAAAAATCAGTCCTTAGGGTACCAGGTATTGATCAATTCCCTATCTGCCAAAATGTAGGTGTGATATAACATGTGATCCTGGAACCAGACAGCCTGAATATAACCCCCAACTCCTCCACTCACTAGTAGTGTGACCCTCAACAATGTACCTAACTTCCCTGGGCCATAGCTTTTTCATCTGCAAAATGGAGATACCAGTATGTATCTTGTAGGGTTTTGTGAAGATTAATGTTTATTGTATAAAATTTTTACAACAGTCAGTGCTATGTAAATGTTCATGATTCTATTTCTTCTGGACACAGGAGACAAAAAGGAAGAGAAGGCCCCAGGTCACTCTGTGAATCAATGGGCGGAGTAACAAAAACAAACAAACAGCCTAAAAGTCATTCACATCCAGAGCAGAACTCATGGAAATTCATCTGAATACCCTTAGCCTCGGTGCTAAGGCTTTGTTATTTAATGACAGTAAACTATATGACAGCCAAAGCAAAGTTAGCTCATTCTTTAAGACTAGCGGCCCAGTGCATGAAATTCGTGCATGGGTCAGATAGGATGGAGGGGTGTTCCTCAAGCTGGCCTGCACCCTCTCTAATCTGGGACCGCTCGAAGGATATCCTACTGCTGGTTTACAGGGATCGGGCCTAAACCAGCAGTCAGACATCCCTCTCACAATCCAGGACTGCTGGCTCCAGCCACTTACCTGCCTGCCTGCCTGCCTGATTGCCCCTAACCACTCTGCATGCCAGCCTGATCGCCCCCAACTGCCCCCCCCCCCCCCACTGGTGGCCTGCTCACTCCAAACTAACCCCACCTGCTGTCCTGATCACCTCCAAGTAACCCCACTGACAGCCTGCTCACCCCCAACTGGACCCCTGCTGGTCTATTTAGTGTAGATAGCAAAATACAGGCCTCCATGGCTGAGTATCAACCTATGAGCCAGGAGGTCATGGTCTGGGCACATGCCCGGATTGCTGGCTCAGTCCCGGATGTGCAGGAGGTAGCCAATCAACGATTCTCTCATTGATGTTTCTATCTCCTTTTCCCTCTCCCCTCCTCTCTGAAATCAATAAAAATATGTATATTTTACAAAGATAACAGGCAGTGGCTTGTTTGGCTCAGTGGATAGAGTGTCAGCCTGTGAACTGAAGGGTCCCAGTTCAATTCCAGTCAAGGACATGTGCCCAGGTTGTGGGCTCAATCCCCAATGGGGGGCTTGCAGAAGGCAGCCAATTGATGATCCTCTCTTATCATTGATGTTTCTCTCTCCCTCTTCCTCTTCCTTCCTCTCTGAAATAAATAAAAATATATTCAAAAAAATAAAAATAAAATAAATAAAAATAAAAAGATAGCAGAATCCAATTTGGCAATAAGCTCTAAAACAGTCAAAATATCACCTGAGCCCTGCGCAGTGTGGCTCAGTTGGTTGGAGTGTCTGTGAAACAGAGGGTGGTGAGTCTGGTTCTCTCTCAGGGCACTGCCCAGGCTTCAGGATTAATCCCTGGTAGGGGTGCATGCAGGAGGCAGACAGTTGATGTCTCTCTCTCTCTCTCTCTCTTTCTCTCTCTCTCTCTCTCTCCTTTCCTCCCTCTCAAAAAAAAAAAAAAAAAAAAAATCAATACAAACTACAAGACATTTAAAAAAAATCATCCGAACCTCTAACAAACATCACAACCATTTTCACAGGGTTACTTATTCAGCATTTCATTTTCTTGATAGAATCACTAGCTAAAATTACCTCAATGGTGCCAGTTGGCTCATAACTGCAATTCTGCCTCCAGCCTAAGTAGGGCCTATGGAGGTCAAATGACCAGGAAGCTCAAGTGCAGTATATTAGAAACTACAAAGTGAAAAGAAATGTTATTATTATTAATATGTAAATAACCTTGGACATCCAATTCTAAATGTTACTGCTTTGTCCTAGACCATGCTGCTATGTATGTATGAACCAGCTCAGCATGCACAAATCAGGGATGGCTGATTTGTTTGGGGAACAATAAAGTCAAAGCAGAATAGGCAGAAAAGACACACTATCAAGAGCAGCAGCCAACCACCACCACCAAAAAGAATAGCAGCCACCAATGGAAAGCAAAGGTCAGGTTTTAGGTCCTGGGTAGTGTTTACACAATTGTCTTACACTGATGTGCACATTTCGTAGAAGAAAAGAGACCACGTGCTAATCTGACAAGCTTAGGAAAGGCCTCACGGTGGCTTTGCAAACTCAGAGACCTAAAATAATCACAAAGGACGGTCTGAAATTAAAACTTTTTCACTAAAAGCAGTGTATGGCAGATAGTCATGTTCTCTAGAAACTTCCCTGACAAAAGTCAATCTTTATCTTATGTAAGCCTGCCTCTCCTCTTAAGCATCTGTGTCTTCGAGAACATTCCTTTGGAATGTCGGGTAACTCCCTTTTCTTCCAAACCCCTCAGAGCACTACCACTGCACTACAGTGGAGACCATAAATCCTTTCATTGTTATTGTTATCATGTTGTTAAGTATTAATTATCCTGTGTCCGCCTAGGTACGAGATGTTTGTGTCTATCATTTTACTTTTCACTCAATCCCAGAGGTTTCCCGGCTTTGCTTCCTCCCAGCTCCCTAATCTATCACCAATGAATTCCATGTAACCCACTGGCATCTTCTGATTGTAATGTATAAAGTAAGATGCAAAACTGCCTTTCTCCCGTGAGAAATATATTTAAAACAAAAGTAAAACTGCCCTTCTCGGGAGTATTATCTTATCTTAATCTGTTGAGGTTTTGCTTTCCAGGCAATTGTTGACAGTTTGGCTCTAATAAACTCACAAAAATTCTTAATAGGATTAAACATTTCTTTTTCTTTTATATATATATATATATATATATATATATATATATATATATATATATATATATATAGAATACAAAATAATTAGCTATTTACATACAATAAACAACTGGCATAAATGAGAAATAGTTCTATGTGCCAAACTTTCCTCACTTGCCAAGCCTCCCCATGCTCCTCTCACTCTCAGTGGTGAGATCATGACTTCCTCCTCACAACATTCCCAACGCCTGACAGTGCCTGACTTCCAGGCATTAAAAGGTCTCCCCGTCATGTGGATGGCTTTCTCAGGTCTCTCAAACTCTAGTGGTCTTGTATTCATTGTCTTATAATTTCTTTCCAGACAATATGGCCATTCCCATTTCTCCTCCTTTTAAACGACTTCTTAAAGGAATAATTTATGTGGGCAAACATTTTTATTGGGCCATAATACTGGACAAAGTCTTATTACTTACTAGATACATTTCATGAAGTGACTAGTACTCAATTCTTAGAGCCCTGTAAATAGCTCTTTCTTTTTTATTTCCCAATAACCCGCTTTTAACTACCAAGTCTTTATACAGCAGATTCTTCTAGATGGAACCTATTACACTTCAAGGGAACAGAACAGACAATGTGAAGTCAAATAGAATGCTACTCTCTTCTCAGGAGGGCCTAGAATCTAAACATTCTCCTTCTCATACACCCTCACTCTAACAGAAACACTAACCTACTTTAAATATCAACTGTCACATTGGATCCAGCAAATTTGACTTCTAGGAATATATCTTAGAGGTACATTGCAAAAAAATTCTGATGATGCCCCTTGGCCAGTATGGCTCAGTGGTAGAGTGTTAGCCCTTAGACAAAGGGTCGAGGATCAAACATCAATTTGTTGCCTACCATATGTACCCCATCTGGGGATCGAACCCACAACCCAGGTATGAGCCCTGGCTGGGAATCCAACCACAACTTTTCAGTATATGTGAGGATGCTCCAAACAACTGAGCCACACCTGCCCGAGCATGGGAATGGCCGTTCATTAAAAAGGGTGATGTGGAATTATAAATTCTAATATAGAACTATGTTCAATATATATTACATAAATATAAAAAGCAAATGCAGACTATTAGTTATTACATAAACCCATCTGAGTATTTGTGTGTGTGTCTGAGAGAGAGAGAGAGAGACACAGAGAGAGAGAGAGATATGGAGGGGTATTTTTTAAAATGATGACCTCTGTGGAATGGAACTAGGAGGTAAGTAGTAAGTTATATTGTTCTTTATTATTTGAATTTATCACTTTGTACATGACTTTCATAACAAAAAAGCTAGTTTAAATTTTGATTTAATAGGAAGGGTAAACTGTGAACAGATGCCATTTTTAAAGAAGGTGAATAATCACAATACCAATTTTTACCAATTATATAGTACTAGAGGCCCGGTGCAGGAATTTGTGCAACAGTGGGGTCCCTTGGCCTGGCCAACCTCCCCCAAGGGGTCCTGGATTTCAAGAGGGCACAGGCCAGGCCGAGGGATCCCACTAGTGCACTCTCAGGGCTGGGGAGGGATGTGGGAGGTTGGCCTGCGGAAGGGTTCCAGGGCATGTCTGGACTGTCTTGCTCAGTCCCAATCGGCCAGCAGCAAGCTAACCTACCAGAGTGTCTACCCCTGGTGGTCAGTGAGCATCATAGCAGCTGGTCGACTGTCTGCCCCCTGGTAGTCAGTGCATGTCATAGCGAGCAGTTGAGCTGCCTTAGTATATTATTAGCATATTACATTTTGATTGGTTGACTGGACTACCAGACACTTAGCATATTGGGCTTTTATTATATTGGATTGGCACTACAAATATTTTCTGGAGCTAAAGAAAACCTAAGAGACTTTTCTGGATAATTTAGGATCTGTGATTACAAACTTGTATGAATTCATTCCTATAAATTTGAATACTACTCTGAAAAACACACACACCCTAACTCCAAGTAAAAATCAGTAACTGTAAGTTTATAGTAAACATATTAATAGAATTCTATGTATCATTTGCAGTAAACAAGAGTCACAGATTCAGATTTAGGTGTGATCTTAAGTCATCTATTCCAACCCTCCTAGTCTAACATCATTCAGACAGAATAGAAAAAACAAATCAACACAATAGAAACCTGCTGAGAGCTGACTTCCCTGAGGCTGAGAACCAGTCTTAGGAATACAGTATACTAGGAATGTCCCCCTCAAATGGAGGCATCTGGTAATCACTCACTAAAAAAAAATTTGGTCTAAGATGCCAAGTTGCCCAGGTCAGTTCTAAATAACTTAGTTGACTTAATTTTCTAGTTTCAAGGTTTTCTATTTGTTTCTAATCAAAAGAAACAGACTATGCTGCAGATTGATTTTAATGAACAAAAATCTGTATAAAAACATTTAAATTTTATCAAATGCTTTAAAAACACACACATCCAAATCCAGTACATAATCTTTGAACATTATCTTTTTCAACTCAACATATATGTAAAGGGATTTCTGGATAAAACTTTACACGTGAAAAAGAAAAATGACCCATAGTCTTACACATGTAAACACACAATCATTCTTTAAGAAGGAACAAAAATATATGGGAAGAATGTGAATGGAATCAGAAGGAGTTTCTTATAAAGCTTAAATAAAGGAACACCACAGGAGTAAAAGAACTTCCTATACCAAGAGAAAATGCAGAGAGGGGCAAAAGAAAGGAGGGGTTAGTTTATCTCGTTAATAAATAGTTTGAGAAAGTCATTCAAGAACAGTGAATTTTGGGAGTTACAGAAAATCCCTAGTTTTCACCGCCTCAAATTCTGTGATCTGATAACTGAAGGTGCTTACAAAGCACTTTTCGTAGATTTTGATTTGTTCATCATTAGGTGTGGTTTGTCCCTTTCAGTGGTTAGGTACTCAGTTCTCACCCAGTGTTATGTCCTATTCGCCAGAAAAGCCACAGTTATCGATGGTGCCGAGCACCGGGTACTGACGGGTGGCCATAGTGAGTGGCAGTTTTAGGAACCAGCCGACCTGGTTTCGGATTTCAGCAGCACACTGTCTGCTAGCTGCCCGTTACTGAGCAGGCTACGTAGCCACTACACGTCTCCATTTCCTCATCTTCAATCAGGGATCATTATTACCTACTTCATACAGGATTATTAAGAGGGTTTAACAAGATAATCCATTCGAAGAAATTATCACAATGCATGGCACAAATAAAGGCTCTGTAAATGTTAGCTAAAATTAATATTACTCATAATATTATAGGGGAACCAAAAGAAAAATTCTCTTTGATGAGGTTTTCAGGGGCCAACGGTGGTCAAAAGCCAGTTTATGTTTGATGCAAAAGGGATTGAGGCTCTAGTCTTATGAATATAGATGTTCACTTTTTTTATATTAGAAAAAAATTTACACAGCTTCATATCACAAAATTTAACGTCTTCCCATTAAACATCACACAATTATCATCATCATTATGCCCTACATACACCCCAAATGAAATGGAGTTTCTACTGATATTCAACAACAACAGAGTCCAGAAATTTTAACTAAGAAACAGCTGCAGAAATGCATGTTGGGCAGTAATCTGTGTATTCCTCAAGAGCTTGGGCCAACACCGATGGCTGAGATTCTGCCTTCATGGCCTGGCCTCCCCCCCCCGCCCCCAAACACACACACAGTCAGGGTCCTGCAGACCTTCCATCGCCATTTGCAACCCCTTGAGAGAGGCGTTTCCAAGAGGCGAAGGAAGCAGCAGCCAGCGAGGACAGAATGCCCACACCTACTTCAGTATAATATGATAGCTATCACTGGTTTCTGCTGTAAAAAAAGGGAAAAAAAGAAAGAGAGAAGAATCTTTAAGTCACCTTTAAGACATATCAGGAAGGAAAAAATACAGTTATGTTCTTTTGAGGAAAAAAACACAGAACAACAACAAAAATACACAGCAAAGAGCAGTGTACGTATTAATTATCACAGAATACTTATAATAAATTTGTATTATAAAAACATGCCTCAGTTTCCTCATTTGTCCATGAAAGGCAAAAGAGAATGGCAGAGAATCATCAGTTATACTTTGTTTACTCTGATAATGACAAGAAGCCAATTCATACAAAAGAACAACCTCTAATGTTATGTCACTTTCTCTGTCTCAAATATGGTGATTGATACCTTCCCTCTCTCCTCAAAGAAGTATGAAAAAAAGCTTTTAAGCTCCTTAGAAAAAGGTGTTTGGTTTACTATTTTATTACCTTTCATGGTGTCCAGAATAAAACAGGCTTCTTCCTGAAAATTCTGAATCATCTGGAAAAAAAAAAAGGCAAGAAAATTTGCTGATTTTTTTTTAAAATATATATTTTATTGATTTTTTTACAGAGAGGAAGGAAGAAGGATAGAGAGCTAGAAGCGTCGATGAGAGAGAAACATCGACCAGCTGCCTCTTACACACCCCCTACCTGGGGATCTGCCCGCAGCCAAGGTACATGCCCTTGACCGGAATCGAACTCGGGACCTTTCAGTCCGCAGGCCGACGCTCTATCCATTGAGCCAAACCGGTTTCGGCGAAAATTTGATTTTAAAAAACTTTGGTTTGTTGTATTTATTTTGCTTATGTGGCTTTTTATAATATTGAGATTTGAGTGAAAAATAATCCTTTGCTTTGTTTTGTTCTCTACCGTTTAGTTTTTAAGTTTTAAAAGTGAAGTCGTTTAAAACAGTGATCTTAAAATTGGAGCATTTTCCTGGGTTAACCCCAAGATTTTCCCAGGGCACACAGACACTGAGAGGCCCATATGCGAGAACTGGCCCCGGGTTCTCCAACTCCCATATCTACTCTTTTCTAAAATGGCCTGAAACCTCTTCAGTTTTCCTTTCCCACCTTTCCTTCTCAAACTCCCTTTCCCCGCTTTATAAAATAAAGGCATGAATCTCACCTTCCTGGAATCCTATCAAAATCCATTACCCTGGAGTATAAAAGGTTCCAGAATGCGCCAAAACCGGTTTGGCTCAATGGATAGAGCGTCAGCTTGGGGACTGAAGGGTCCCGGGTTCGATTCCGGTCAAGGCATGTACCTTGGTTGCAGGCACACCCCCAGTAAGGGGTGTGCAAGAGGCAGCTGGTCGATGACTCTCTCTCATCGATGTTTCTAACTCTATCTCTCTCCCTTCCTCTCTGTACAAAATCAATAAAATATATTAAAAAAAAAAAAAGGTTCCAGAATACCCCAGTATAATTGTAACTGTAAACACTAATGACTTAGTGGGTCACATGGTTACCAATTCTGTCTTTTCACCAGAATTGGAGTGACCTAATCAAAAACTGTCAAGTGATAGATGATTCATAATTTTTGACAATACTATGTAATTTTTGGCACATAACTCAGAAGTTAAAAAAACATAGAGCAATGTTGTCATAACAAAACAACATCCATTGCTGTTAGTCAATAAACATGAACCAGGTTCCACAACACTTACATCTAGAGGAAAAAATAGTGGAATTGATGCTGAACTCTATTTCATTATATAGGCAGTATTCGTCTAGAGGTGAATTACTTGTGTGTGAGACAGGGGGTAGGTAATCAAACAATCCCATCCATCTTATTACTAGATGCATTTATAATAATTTTTTTCTTCATGTTTAATAATTACTCATCAAAACATGTAATACATTTATATTGTTTTAATCAACTGTATAATTAATGATGTTAATTCTATTCAGAAGAAATAATCTATCAATTTTACTGAAACAAATTTTTTATTGATTTTTTTTTTTTGAGAGAGAGAGAGAGAGAGAGAGAGAGAGAGAGAGAGAGAGAATATCAATGATGAAGGAGAATCATTGATGAGCTGTAGATCCCCTACGGGGGATCAATCCCACAATCCAGACATGTTCCCTGACAGGGAATTGAACTGTGACCCTCCCAGGGTCATGGGTCAATGCTCAACCACTTGAGCCACACTGCCTGGGCCTGAAACAACTTTTTTTTAAAAAATATATATTTTATTGATTTTTTACAGAGAGGAAGAGAGAGGGATAGAGAGCTAGAAACATCGATGAGAGAGAAACTTCGACCAGCTGCCTCCTGCACACCCCCTACCGGGGATGTGCCCGCAACCAATGTACATGCCCTTGACTGGAATCGAACCTGGGACCTTTCAGTCTGAAGACTGACGCTCTATCCACTGAGCCAATCCGGTTTCAGCAGAAACAGCTTTTTTATTGAAGCAAATGTTTGTCTCAATTAAATATAATAAAATAATTAATAAAAAGCGTTCAAGCATAAAAATGTTATGGTAAGATAAAATTATATGGAGAAGTAAACATAAATATGAATTCAAGGAAATTATATAAAAATTCTGTTAAAAAGTATATATTTCTTTTAAACAGATGATGGTATTAAATCACTTGTATTTAGGTTACATGGAATATAGTTAGAACAGTGAAGGAATCATTTCAGAATTATTTTATTTAAAAAAATTTTTCCCTGATCTTCACCTTAAGACATGCTTAGAGAGGAAGGGAGAAAGAGGAAAACAAAGATTGGTTGCCTTCCAAACATGCTGCAACCCAGGTATGTGCCCTGACCGGAAATCAAACTGTCAAACTTTCCGTGTATAGGACACATCACTCAACCAACTGAGCCACTCCAGGCAGGCAACCATTTCATTTTTAAATATAATATAATATCCCCAGAAATAGCATCCTTTGCAACTTCATTTAAACTTAAAAGAGCCCTGGTCCGTGTTGCTCATAATTAGAGGGTCAGCCCTTGGACCAAAGGGAATGAGGTTCAACTCCCAGTCAAGGGCACGTACCTTGGTTAGATTCAATCCCAGTCCTCCCTCTCCCTTTCCCTCCCTCTCCCTCTCTTTCTCTCTCTCCCTCCCCCCCTTCCCCCCTCCCTTCCACTCTCTTTAAAAGTCAATGGAAAAAATATCTTCAGGTGAGGATTAATAAAAAATAAAAATAAATAAACTTAAGAGTAAAAATTTTAAGTCCCTAAATGTACAAAGAAATACATATTTAGCCAAAATAGGTTTGGCTCAGTGGATAGAGCATTGGCCTGCGGACTGAAGGGTCTAGGGTTCGATTCCGGTCAAGGGCATGTACCTTGGTTGTGAGCACATCCCCAGTAGGGGGTGTGCAGGAGGTGGCTGATCAATGTTTTTCTCTCATAGATGTTTCTAACTCTCTATCCCTCTCCTTTCCTCTCTGTAAAAAAATCAATAAAATAAAAAAATAAATACATATTTTAAAAAAATTATTTTAGGAGGTAAATAAGCAAAAACATCTGGGAACCTCTGGTCTAGAAAACAGAGCACTCTGCCCCAATAGAACTGCTCTTGCTCCTGCTATATGTCCTGACAAATTCACTGTCACCTGGTGATTCAGCTGTACTGAAAATTCAGATGTACATTACCTCATCACTAATGAGCACATGAATTCCCGTTGGCCCCTGCTTGTAGATCTGGCTGATCTGGCAAGGGGAAATGCTGAAAAGCTGAGCAATTTTTTCTGTCAATTCAACAGCTGTCAATTCCTCTAGGTAGATGGCATGGTACACTGCAAAAAGGAGAGAGCAATGGCAGTCAGTACAAAGTTTATCTGTTCTTAAACTTTATCTGCTCTTATCTGTGCCCCTGACTGGTAATCTGATCACTAGGAATGCCCAATTTCTGAAGGGCTCAAAGTCAAATCCTGAGTCTTGACTCAACCACTTGCTTGAGGTTGAGAGTAAGTTACTTAAGATCCCTAAGCCTCATTTTCCTAACCTAAATGTGGGAGATAATAAAATCTACTGCAAAGAGGAGATAGTAGTAAAACTTCAAATGTGTAAAAAAGTGCTGAGAATAGTGCCTGGGCATATATTAGAAACTCAAGCTATTACCATTATTTCTAGCAAATTGCTTCTAAATCTGCTATTAGATAAATTCCTATCAAACATGCTTGTAAGTAATCTCTTTACCTTTTTTTATTCACATCTTTCCGGGCCTTGTCCCGAATGACCTACCGAAGAAAGTACCATTTGAGTCTCCATCCTCGTGCTTCTGCTGCTGCGGCTGCTGCTGCTGCTGCTGCTGTTGCTGCTGCTCCCTCAACTGCAAGGATTCCTGACAAACATAAATGGTTAGCCTTGGGCGCACCATCCTAGTGAGAGAGAGAAAAAGCTATTAGTCTTCTATTTTTCACAGCAAGCACATTTTAAGGGACAACTTGTGCAGTTATGCTAACACTACAGAGCGTCGGTTGAAAGCTGGCAGCCCATGGGCTAATGCAGCTCATTTGACCTGTTTTATTAGCTTCTGAGTGTGTTTGTGTGTGGGTGCTCACATTTAACTGAATTCTTTCCAACAGAAGACGCCATATATGCTGAGTGGCCAGATTATTATGATCTCTGAACGCATAATATTCTGGCCACTCAGTGTGTATCCTATATAATAAAAGGCTAATATGCAAATTGTCCTCTCAACCAGGAGTTTGACCAGCAGGCAGGCTGGCCAATAGCCCACGTCCCCTCCCCCAGCCAGGCTGGTTGGACCCCACCCATACATGAATTCATGCACCGGGCCTATGTATGTATATGAGTAATATGCAAATTGACCATCACTCCAACATACAAGATGGCCACCCTCATGTGGTCATAGATGGCTGCCCCCGTGGGAACACAAGATGGCTGCCATAAGATGGCCAACAGGGGAGGCAGTTGTGGGTGAGTAGGCCAGCAGGGGAGGGCAGTTGGGAAGGACCAGGCCTGCAAGGGAGGACAGTCGGGGGTGACGAGACTTACAGGGGAGGACAGTTGCGGGGGGAGGGAACCAGGCCTGCAGGGGAGGACAGTTGGGGGGGGAGGGACCCAGGCCTGCAGGGGAGGGCAGTTGGGGATGGGACCAGGCCTGCAGGGGAGGGCAGTTGGGGATGGGACCAGGCCTGCAAGGAAAGGCAGTTGGGGTAACCAGGCCAGCAGTTAGGGGCAATCGAGCTGGCAGGGGAGGGCAGTTGGAAGGACCATGCCTGCAAGGGAGGGAAGTTTGGGGGGACCAGGCCTGCAAGGGAGGACAGTTAGGGGCAACCAGGCCTGCAGAGGAGGACAGTTAGGGTCAACCAGGCCAGCAGGAGAGGGCAGTTAGAGGTGACCAGGCCAGCAGGAGAGGGCAGTTAGGGGCAATCAGGCTGGCAGGGGAGCAGTTAGGCATTGATCAGGCTGACAGGGGAGTGGTTAGGGGGTGATCAGGCTGGCAGGCAGAAGCAGTTAGGAGCAATCAGGAAGGCAAGCAGGCAAGTAGTTGGGAGCCAGCAGTCCTGGACTGTTGAGAGGGCAGCTGGACATCCCTCAAGGGGTCCCAGAATGAAGAGGGTGCAGGATGAGGTGAGGAACACACCTTCCTCCCCACCCCCATGCACAAATTTTGTGCACCAGGCCTCTACTATGTGTACACACACTGAGTGGCCAGATTATTATGTGTTCAGAGATAATAATAATCTGGCCACTCAGTGTAAACCTCTGAATTTTGGCTTTTCAAAAATCAGATCTGGCAATCCAAAGCCCTCATTCCACAAGACAAGGTAACAATCAGCTTTTTTCTTGTATGGGGCATGCATTCTTCCATACACCCCAGGCTTGACTGTCACTCATTTACATGTGGCCTCTGTAATCACCTGAGTTAGTGACCTTTAATGTAGAGGTTAAAAATGCAGATGTTCCTCAGCATATGGTGGGATTATGTCCCAATAAACCCATCATAAACTGAAAATGTCATAACTCAAAAATGCATTTAATACACCTAATCTACCAAAGATCATAGCTTAGCCTAGCCTACCTTAAACATGATCAGAACACTTACACGAGCCTACAGTAGCGCAAAACTACCTTACCGCCATTACTCAGCATTATAGTATAACTACGAATTCATGCACAGGTGGGGTCCCTTGACCTGGCGAGATGGGGCCGATTGGAGCCGGCGGGGAAGGACCAAGGGAGATTAGCTAGCCACAGGAGGTTGGCTGTGGGAGCACACTGACCACCAGGGGGCAGCTCCTGTGTTAAGTATCTGCCCCCTGGTGGTCAGTGCATCATCATAGCAACCGGTCAGTCATTTAGTCAACTGGTCATAACAGTTGCTTAGGCTTTTAGATAGATAGATAATAGATAGATAGATAGATAGATAGATAGATAGATAGATAGATAGATGGATAGATAGACACTACTATCATTTGTGCCAGGAAAAGACCAAAATTCACAATTCGAAGTACAGTTTCTACTGACAGCATATCACTTCCACACAATCATAAAGTTGAACAATAATAAGTCAAGCCATTTGAATCTATATTCAAAATGTATGAGCCAGACCTGGCCAGTGTTGCTCAGTGGTCAGAGTGTCGCCCTGTGCACTGAAGGGTCTCATGTTCGATTCCCAGACGAGGACACGTACCTCGGTTGCAGGTGCATGTGCAGGAGGCAACCAGTCAATGTGTCTCTCTCATATTGATGTTTTTCTCTCACACACTCTCTTCTCCCTCTCTTCCACTCTCTCTGAAAAGCAATAGAAAAATGGCCTCAGGTGAGGACTAAAAAAAAAAATTTTTTTTTAAACACACAAAAACCTAAGTAGCCTAAGCCTTCCTTCTGTTCCTACTTCTTTGGAGAGAGTGGAAGGGAGGGAGAGAGACAGAGAGCAAGAGAAACATGAATGTGAGAGACACACATCGATTGGTTGCCTCCACATGTGGGCAACTGAGGTAGGTGTCAAAACCAGTTAGTGCTATTCTTACTTCTTTGATAACCCTATTCAATTACTTCTTGATCTTATTACCTTATTGCTCCCTATTTCTTTTTTAAAAATTTAATTTAACTTTTTCCATCACTGCTTCCTTTTTTTAAAAACATATATTTTATTGATTTTTCACAGAGAGGGACAGAGAGCTAGAAACATCGATGAGAGAGAAACATCGATCAGCTGTCTCCTGCACACCCCCTACTGGGGTTGTGCCCGCAACCAAGGTACATGCCCTTGACTGGAATCAAACCCAGGACCTTTCAGTCTGCAAGCCGACGCTCTATCCATTGAGCCAAACCAGTTTCGGCATGCTTCCTATTTTTTAGTGCTCTTTAGATAATACATGTAAAAATGAAATGTCCATTCTTTTTCTCCAAGTCATTTACTCCTGATTTTCACCTTTCCTTAAAATTTTTCAAGATTATAGCCAACCTGATAACTCTTGTGATGTACAAACACAAATACTACACAATCTGTTTTATTATTTAGTCACTGATTTGGTTTTATGGCATTGACCTGTATGTCTTTTCCATTAATATTACTAGTACCTATTGGAAATTGGAAATCACAAACTGGGTCTATAAGTCACTCTCTTTATTATAAATAATATTTGTAAGAAGACCACTTAAGCAATTCCTGAACAAACTTAAGAATGATCTCTTTCCTAGCTAAAACTGAATTCAGAGTCTTAACATCTCTTGTTCCCTCTGCCTAGAAGGCTCTTCCCTCATAGTTTCATTTTCTCATAACAGTTTAAATAATCCCTCCTTCCATCCAAGTACTAACCAGGCCTGACCTGCTTAGCTTCCAAAGTCAGGGAGGTGTGGCCGTAGATGATAAATAATCCCTCCTCAGATCTTCTCTAACCAAATGCTGCATTCCATAGGTCACAAACTTGTTTTTGTTTGTTTTATTTCAAAGTACTACCACTAACCTAAGTACTGTTTATAGCTTTAACTCTCTTTCCATTAGAAAGTAGTATCCATGTTTATTTTGCTCACCAATATATTCCCAGAGCCCAATGGCTCATAATAAGGACAACGAATATTTACTGAATGAAAAAACTACTGAAAATAAAAAATGGGGTATCATGAGGAATTCCTTGAATCAAGTGTAAGAAAGGATATTTTTCATCTTTGTTTACTTGGTACATAGTTAGCATTCAAATTGAATGTTTTGACAAGATGGATTTAGCTGTGCAACAGAAATTGTGAAGAATCCCTGAATCCAAATCCATTTGAAATCCAACCTCACTGATATTTTAACACTAAACATTAATCACATACCGGCCTTTTAACGCATTAAAAAGTCTGATTCCATCTGCAGGGCCACAGATTTGGATCACATCATCTCTAGTTAGTTTCAATAAATCTGCCCCTGAAATAAACATAAGAAAATGGGTGATAGAGGCAAAGATTTTCTTTGTTAATGACTATTAAAATGGGCTCAGTTACAAGGACACCTCATTATTACTATGTTATAATTCATAATCTTTTGCATGATATGTAAGGCCCTCCATGACCTGGCTCCTGCTTCATCTTCCACCTCAACTCCCACCCAATTACTTCTCCATTTAACCCTATGTTTTCATCCAATGATGATGTCTAAGGAGAAGTTGCTCCTCCTGCCGGAATTAACCTCCCACTGTCTGACCAACAGATTCCTCCTCATTCTTCATGCATCACACATGTTCCTAACCCCAGACCCTTCTCTAAATTCCTAACTTTGTATCTACTACATCATAACTACTTGTTTACCCTTTTTTTTTTGGGGTGGGGGGGTATTTTTATTTGATTTTTTTTTATACTAGACAATGAATGATCAGGAAATATGTATGTCTTATCCATCTGTGTATTCCTACCATACCTGGTAACCGAAGGTATTAAATAAAAGTGGAATGTGCAAATAAAGTACAATATAATGATATCAAGAGGAAATTTCACACTACCTCGAAATGTTCCTTGATAAAATACTATGTGAAGTGTTGTAAAGAATAAATATTTTAAAATTAAAGTGAGTTTAAACTAAGAGATCTTTTTTAAAAAATATTTCACAGCACGCGCGCACACACACACACACACACACACACACACACACACCCTCACATGAATATCCCATGCTGGAGAAAACAAAGGACAAGCAAATTTAACCTGAGAAGTTTGTAAAAAGCCTTGTGAATGTAGAAAACCGGTTTCGATGCAACCATTGCTGAGCTTCCTGAGGTGTGGTTGTTGGCAAGAGGTTCTGAAAGAGAGAAAGCAATTTTTTTGGTAACTAAATAGAGTGAATTAAAAAAAGGTAAATATTATTAGGTAACACATAGCCAAACACACCCTCACTCAAATAGGCCTAGTTTGCTTGGAAGTTGTTTGTACATCAGTCTTCTTTCTCTAACCATACAAGATACCCTTGGAATTCCATCCTTATCTTCCCTACTGGATTGTAAATTCCTTAAATACAAGGGTCCTGCATTACTTGTTTTATATCTCCAGTCCCTAGCATAGTATTTGTTCATAGTCAAAATTCAATAAATGTTTGTTTAATGAATGAATGAATACTCCTTACAAGTTGGACACTTCAACTGAACTACACAGTCATCAGAACATTATCAGTCATTCAAACAGCTGACATTTAATTTTGGACTTACATCTGTGACTGGAGGGGGCGGCTCTGGCTGGTGGTTTGGTGAACCATTTCTAAAGAAACATAATGAAAGGATGAGTCCATGACACATACTAAGGGTCATCATCATTCTTTACCTCTTAAATCCAATATAATAATTAAAATTGCTTATAACTAGGCTGAATAATCCATGTGAATAATAAGAGATTTTTCTTTCCTAAAAAGTATTTTCTTCTTCTTCTTTTGGCCTTAACTGTAAAATCCAAATTCAGTCTTCAAATTTAGTAACTTATCTCAAGGCCCTAGTTCACTATTCTTTCTACAACACCTACCTATTTTTATTCTTAACTGATACATGTTGAATATTTAAACCACCTGAATTAAATATTTCAGAAATAGGTTGAACACAAAGCCTAAAGAAATTAAAAACAAACATTACAACCAAGCAATATAATCACAAATTTCATAGCTTATTTGAAATTTCAATATGGCCCAGGTGGAATATGTGCTAATAGGGTGAAAAGACACTCTTTAGCTACCATGTTCAACCTTCTTCCCCTGATTAGCAACAATTCATGATAATTAGGTGTTAGGATCATTATTAATAAGTAACAAAAAAGATATTAATGTTTGTACAACTGTGTTTCAATTCCGATGACCAATCTCTGGTGAGAGTATGATCAGGAAGTGAAATAATAAAAAAAAGCAGTTCTAGGGAGAAGTGAAAAGCCCAGAAAATCAGTCCCTGACTCACTAAAAATCCACCATAAAAGTGATTTCCTAATGGGAGGAAAAAAGAAGAGAAAGGAGTATATAAAACTCTTTCGGTCTCTTACCAGCAACACTCTGGCTGATGATCAAAACTGTCTGAAACAATTTGAGCTTGCCATAGCAACAAAGTCTAATCTACTCCAGTGCACTCTCCTCTATGAGACAAGGCCTTACAAAGACACAGACAGTGTTAAAAAACAAAATATCTTCCGTGTCTTTGAAGGTAATCCAAACCTCAGTTACTATGTAAGTCCATCAAAGCCAGACCAAATAGAAGTACTGATTGATTTAGAAAGATCTTGTCTATAGAAAGATAATAAAAAATACACATTTAGGACAAACACGAGTCAATTTCATTTCCCAGACTTACCCTTCCCCAAGGGAAAAACTGCTGTGCGAACTGTTGAAGCCAGGGGACGGGGAGTTATTGACATATGTGATTTCGGGCCATGGAGAACACTACAACAAAGGAAAGCTTAGATACTAAAAAGTATAATTGACCCTAGTGTTCCACCAAAACACGTTTACTTCAATGGCACATCTTGATTAGCAAAAGCACATTTTAATTCTACAGAGCCCCCCATAATTAAGAGGCCAAATAAAATTCGAACAAGTGGAAAACAATTTTTAAAAACCGAGATATAACATTATATTACTTTAGGTAAATCACAAGATAATGATTTGATATATGTAATTGATTGGATTTTTTTTCTTGAGTAAAAAGCATTGCCCTAGCTGGCTTGGCTCAGTGGATTGAGTGTCAGCCTACAGACTTAAGAGTCTCAGGTTCGATTCTGGCTAAGGGCACATGCCTGGTTTGCAGCTCAATCCCCAGTGGGGGATGTGCAGGAGGCAGCCGATCAATGATCCTCTCTCATCATTGATGTTTCTATCTTTCTCTCCTTCTCTCTTCCTGTCTGAAATCAATAAAGAAATATTTTTTTTAAAAGAGTAAAAAGTATTGATTAAAATTGTCACCAAAAGAAATCCTTTTACCTCTGTAAGTATAGTGGTCTCATAGGAAGGTTGATATTTTTCCTTTTCATGAGGTGTTCGTTTCTCCATCTTCTCTCTATCTGTTTTTTGCTTTCTGTCTGCACCTTTGGGCTGAAATGAGAAATACTTTGTTTTAAACTCACCCTCAACCCAACAGTATTATTTCTAAAAATGTAAACAGTCACAAATAAAACAAAGATATATTCTAATGACATAAAGACAAAATGCATCATTGCATATAAATCTGAAAATAGGAAATGTAAATGTTTGAGGAAGTTAAAAAAGAATAGGAGATTTATAACTATGGACATGGAAAGATCTCAAAAGCACACAGTTAACTGAAAAAAAGCAAGCCTCAAACAGTTCATACCATATAATCCCTTTTATGTTTGAAAGAAAAGAAAATATGTGTATACATATGAACATGTGTATGTAAAAGCACAGAAGGTAAGGGAAGGATATATGCACACCAAATTAAAACAGTGGGGACCTGTGGGGAGAGGTTGGAGAGTCAGGGTAAGAGTGATAATGGGGAACAAGAGTGTTGTGCTCGGAATACCTTTGTATTAATGAATCTTTTTAAATGAGAACATATTTATCCACGTGATAAAGACCAAAATAAGGAAAGAAGATCAAGTATAAATATAAGCAAAACTGTCAACTTTTCATAATTTTTGTGAGTTTTTAAAAGAACTTATCACTTTAACAGACTTTAAGAGCATTCAATGAAAAACCATGCGTTTTCATAGTTTTATATTTGAAAAAACAACAACCAACAACACAAACACAAAAAAACCCCAACAAGCTGGCTTTTTGACTTGGTGACTGAATGTTACAACTGAAAGACGAGGCAAGGACTAGCTCCCGGGCCACGATGCCAGGCACCTTGAAGACTTTGATCTGGCAGCTGGCTGAGTGCAGGTGCTCCGTATAGTCCCCGTTCTCATTCTCCTTGAAGGTATCGATTTGTACTCGGAAGGGCACTCCTTTTTCCCCGCCATGCTTCCTCATGGTGAACTCTGTGCTAATACAGTGCACCTGAAGAGAAGACAATGTCCAGGTTTCAGTACTGCTAGCCAGACAAACCAGTCAACAACATTTTTGAGCAACTACTACAATAATAGCAAAACTTTTCAAAAGCATTGTGAACAACTACAAAAACAACTTTTACTCTTTTTATCTTGAAGAACTTATACCTGCTGTGCCAGTATAATGTGGACGGTATCCACAAATTACCTGAAAGATGGGGGAAATATGTAGCTAGCGATAGACATTACTTTGAATATCAAAGCACTTTTGATGTTTCTCTTGAAATTATCATGTTTTCTTTTATTACAATATCTGCATTATTAACTGGTACACCTGGTATTCTAATGATGGAAATAAGGAAAACTTAAATGATTTACAAATGCAAACAAAATAGATCTAATGTTGCCCTAGCCAGTTTGGCTCAGTGGATAGAGTGTTGGCCTGCTGACCAAAGGGCCCCGTGTTCAATTCCGGTCAAGGGCGCACACCTTGATTGCAGGCTCCTCCCTGTCGGGCCCTGGTCAGGGCCCCTGCAGGAGGCAACCAATCGATGTGTTTCTCTCACATCAATGTTTCTTTCTGTCTTCCCTCTCTCTCCCACTCTCCCTAAAAATCAATGGAAAATATCCTTGGGTGAGGATTAACAACAACAACAACAATAGATCTAATGCTAACAAAAGCTACTGTGAGGAATCAAATTAATTAACTGCTTCAGAGAATATAGAGTTAACATAAAAGAGAAATGATTTCTTTTAGTAAAAGTTTCCTGGACTTTTAGATAAGATTTTAGCAAGTGGAGGCACCACCTACTAGTATGTTGGGAAAACAGTATATATGAAAGCTGACAATAGGAGGAAAACGGTTTGCCTGGCTTCTGCATAAAGTCTAAGACCTAGGTGAATCTCAACAGTAGAACTCTGACCAAACAAATACTAGCCTGGGTAAGTTATTAACTTCCCTAAGTGTCAAGGACTAGTCCTACTCCACAGGATTATTGTTGAAAATCTTTAGATAAAATTATGCATACAAAGTGTTAACATGGGAACCACTTAAACTATTAGCTATCATAATGACAAATAAGAATTTTCAAGGAATCTATCCAAAGGTGATAATCATATGTGCAAATCAAGTTTTACATATAAAGATGTTCAAAATAACCTTATGGATAATAGTG
The DNA here is from genome assembly GCF_964339955.1 of Pipistrellus hanaki. NCBI lineage: Eukaryota > Metazoa > Chordata > Mammalia > Chiroptera > Vespertilionidae > Pipistrellus > Pipistrellus hanaki. The sequence goes on along the minus strand of NC_140505.1, from coordinate 142,861,536 downwards.
AAAAATTAGGATAATCTCAATGTTAAATAATCATTAGATAAGTTATGGTACATCCAGAATAAAACACAGGGTGGGGCAAAAGTAGGCTTACAGTTGTGAGTATGCAAAACACAAAGTGTATTCTTATTTATTAATTGTCGTATTATTTTCCAAAGGAACAGCTTTAAACCTACTTTTTGACCTACCTTGAATTATGTAAGCATTTTGGGGAGGAACAATACATAAATTGGGGAAATCAGAAGAGCAATTAAGAAACTGCTCATTGCTTTCAGGAACATGTTGGGGAGTCTGCACTTGAGAGTCATACTGGAGCCCTGTAAAGATTACCAACTCAACATGCTTTATTCTTTAAGAAACAAATTTGGAGAAAGAGCTGCTCTCCATAACTGGAACCCCCTTTGCAATGCCTTACCTGAATAAACACAGACGTCCTCTTTGCAGGGTCCCACAGGAACTCCACGGTGTTCAGTTGGTTTGGATTAGCCCTGGGATCGATTATACCCACGGACATTGGGACATCTGAGAAACAAATGGTATTCATTGAACAATTCTGAGTGCTACTGGGTTTAAGTAAGAAAGCACTGATTCTTATACAGGTATTGTTGGCCTTTAGTTACCAAGATTTTTATGTAAACCTCTTTTTGCCAGTGAAAGAGGTCTGAATAGAGCTAACGTTTATCTAAACGCTCTGCTTCTGAGTATCTTTTCTCTACTTTAAAAAGTTTAATTCTACTTAAAAATAAATTTAGTCTACACACTAGCTCTAGTGTCATGAAAATTGTAACATAATCTGCTTCACTTAGTTTTTAGATTAGTGTTACTGCTTGAAGTACACTAAGAGTATTGCTATAGAAGGATAAAGTAGAGTGTCTGAATAATAAAGTACTGTATCACAGATAGAAGTGGGAAAGTCATCAAATAATCCTATAGCAGAGTGGCACATCTTATACTCAAGAGAGAAGCAAAAATGAATGGGCTTTAGTAGAACTTTGCATTCCATTCCATATAGCACAAACTCAAATACCATTCCCTGACTTCTGTTATTATTCAAACTAAGAGATAAGGCCAAGCTGACATTATTATAACTGTGCTCTAACTATACTGTTTTAGTATCAATGATTTAAACAAGAAAGCGTTAAGTGGATCCCACTCCACAGTGTTGGTTGTGTTGGATTCATCCTACAGCCAATTTTATTACAGGATATCTGTATGAGAACCAGTGCTTTCTCAAGCAAACATAGCAGTACTCAGATTTAACTGTTTACCAATAGGAGATAGTAACTAATAAGAGATCAAAGACACAGATGCTGGGATTCAAAGTACGTTTGTGAAGAGAGCCTGTGCATATTTGTAAAGATCTTTCCCTTTTGTGCTATGGTTTAAGAAAAACAAATTCTACTCTGTAGAAAAACTTGAACTGCAAACCAAGAGACATATATTCTAATCCTAGGCCTCTTACTTAAGGTAAGACAAAGTACTAATCTAGCTCTCAGGTATTAGTAAAATAAAAGAACTTAGAGGAATTTAGAGGCAAAACCTGCCCCCCCCCTTTTTTTTAATATATATATTTTATTGATTTTAGAGAGGAAGGGAGAGGGAGAGAGAGATAGAAACATCAATGATGACAGAGAATCATTGACTGGCTGCCTCCTGCATACCCCTCACCGGGGATGGAGCCCGCAACCCAGGCATGTGCCCTTGGCTGGAATCGAACCTGGGACCCTTCAGTCCGCAGGCTGACGCTCTATCCACTGAGCTAAACCAGCTAGGGCAAAAACCTGGCCCTTTTATACACTACTCAAAACAAAATATCAGACCTGAAATAGCCAAAACAATCTTGAAAAGTAACAAAATTGGAGGTCTCATACTTTTTTATTTCAAAACTTCCTACATGCTCTGGCCGGGTAGCTCAGTTGGTTAGAGCATCGTCCCAATACACAAAGACTGCAGGTTTGATCCCCGGTCAGGGCACCTACAGGAATCAACCAATAAATGCATAAATAAATGGAACAACAAATCAATGTTTCTCTCTCCTTTCCTCTATCCCTATAAAAATTAAAGAAAAAGGAAAAAAAAAAAAAAGACTTACTATGAAGTTACAATTATTAAAAATGGTGTGAGCCCTAGACAGTTTGACTCAGTGGAGAGAGCACTGCAGCAGATGAAAGAGTCCTGGGTTTGATTCTGGTCAAGGGCACATTCCTAGATTGCGGGCTCCATCCCCAGTCCTGGTTGGGGCGCATGCAAGAGGCAACCAAGAGATGTGTCTCTTCACATTAATGTTTCCCTCTCTCTATGTCTCTCTGCCTTTCTTTTATTCTCTAAAAATCAGTGGAAAAAGTATCCTTGGGTGAGGATTAAACAAACAAACAAAAAACTGGTGTGGCCGAAGCTGGTTTGGCTCAGTGGATAGAGCTTCAGCCTGCGGACTGAAGGGTCCCAGGTTCGATTCTGGTCAAGGGCATGTACCTTGGCTGCGGGCACATCCCCGGTAGGGGGTGTGCAAGAGGCAGCTGGTTGATGTTTCTCTCTCATCGACGTTTCTATCTATCTATCTCCCTTCCTCTCTGTAAAAAATCAATAAAATATATTTTAAACAAAACAAAACAAAACAAAAAACTGGTGTGGTATAGGCATAAAGATGAATATATGGACAAATGGGACAGAACAGAGAGTTCAGAAACAAACCTTCATATATATGGAAAAATGATTTTAGACAAGGGTGATAAGGCCATTCAATGGTAAAGGATATCAACAAATGGCGTTGGAAAAACTGGAATCCACATGTAAGGAATGAAAGTGGTCTCTTACTTTACACCATATACGAAAACTAACTTAAAAAATCGATCTACACTGCCCTGTCCGGGAGGGCAGTTGGTTAGAGCATCATCCCGAAATACCCAAGTTGAGAGTTCGATCTCTAGTCAGGACACATACAGGAAAGCAATCAATGAAGTATAAATAAGTGAAACAATAAGTTGATGTTTCTTTTTCTCTCTTAAAAACAAGAATTTCCTTCCTTAAAAAGAAATATCTACACCTAAACCTAAAACTCTTAGAAAAATTTCATGATACTGGATTTTCCAATGATTTCTTAGATATAACACCAAAAGCACAGAAACACACACACACACACACACACACACACACACAAAGATATAGTGGACTATATTAAAATTTAAAACTTTTGTCCATCAAAGGACACTATCAACAGTGAAAAGACAACCTACACAGAATGGGAGAAAATACTGTAACTCATATATCTGATGTGGGTTTAACATTCAGAATATATACAGAACTCCTACAACTCCACAACAAAACCACCAGACTCAAAAATGGGCAAAGGTGTCCAGGGTGGGAATGGCTAGTGGTGGTGAAGGGGTGGGGTGGGGGGTGTCAATTGGGGAAAAAGGAGACATATGTAAAACTTTAGAAAAAAAAAAAATTTTTTTTAAATGGGCAAAGGATTTAAATACACATTTCTCCAAAGATATACAAATGTACATGAAAACACCACTAATCATTAGAGAAATATAAATCAAAATCACAATAAGATACCACTTCATATCTATTGGAATAGCTAATATTAAAAAAATAGAAGGTCAGTGTAGGTAAGGAGATAATTAGAACCCTTGTGTAATTCTGATAGGAATGTAAAATGTATAGCCTCTGTGGAAAACAGTAGGGTGGTTACTCAAAAACTTTTAAATAGAATTATCATATAATAGAGCAATTCCACTTCTGAGTATACACCCAAAAGAACTGAAAGCAGAGAATGAAATAAGTATTTGCACACCCAGGTTCACAGAAGCATTATTCATTCACAATAGGCAAAAGGTAGAATCAACCCAAGCATCCACTGAGGGGTGAACGAATAAACAAAATGTGCTATCTATATACAATGAAAAATTATCTATAGCAATAAAAGTGTAATATGCTAATTAGGCCTGATGACCTTCTGGACAAAGCCCTGAAGGAAAGCCGGGGTCCCGGGTGCCTGCCAGTGGACAGAGGGCAGTTAGTGCCGCAGCCGTGGGAAGGAAGGCCTATTCTTGCATGAATTTAGTGCACTGGGCCTCAAGTACAATCATAAAAAGGAAGGAAATTCTGACACATCCTACTACATAAATTAACCTTGATGATTATGCTAAGTGTAATAAGCCAATCACAAAAAAATAAATACTGGATAATTTTATGTATTAAAAATAATTAAAATTTTATGTTATGTATATTTTACCACAACTAAATTAAAAAGAAATGAAAACAACAAAAAAACCACCTGAAGTAATGAATGATTGTTCTGGAACTGAAGTGTCTCCACTTTCTAAATTTTGGTATCATCATACTAGTAAGTTTTTATACTTAATAACCACTTCCAAGTACACGCTAATTGAGCCCCTGAAGCATTTTGAATCAAAGTAAACTCAAGAACACCAATTCTCAGGCCATAGATTACAGGTGTTTCCTGGGAACAGATTCTCTTAACTCACCAATGTCAAGAATTCTATCTCCAGGTCGGTTCCACCTCCAGCCCTCCAGCTGCTGGTGTTCAGTGTATTGTAACCGTCTGTCATGGAACACTACACGGAATATACTCTAAAAGGAAGCAACAAAATCAAATGATAATAGGATTCCTTTAAAATAATGCTGACAAACAAAACATTGCAGAAGTCACCCCCAGTTGGTTTTTAGATACAAGCTAAAATTGTTTTTCTTAAGACTTATTTCACTCTAAGACCCACACCATACCAAGCTCTAATTCAAGGTAAACTTTATAATTGCTCAGATATAATCTTTACAATGAACCAGTGCCATAATCAGTTCTGATAGTAACTAAGCATAAAGGACTCAAATCAGTAGCATTTCTACATGCCCCTACTGCAATCATGTAATATTCGGCTTGGCACTTCAGATGTATATCAAAAATGCACCAAGGCCCTTGCTTGCTAGCCCGCCAGATACACTGTAATCACAGAGCAGGTAGCAGCTATTTCCATCCACTTTACTTTTATTACTCCTCCTTTTTGGAGGTGCCTATTAATATCCTTCTTATCATCTTTCACAGCTGCTGCCCAAACTCCTCTGTCCCAACTGTACTGTGAATTCATTACCATCCGTCTAGAAAACCGCTATTCGTCAACTAGCTTCTGTTTTCTTGGAAAAAGACAAAGTATCCAAAGAGACAGGGGAACTCCTCTCAAGGATGTTACTTATCACGAAACTCTCCTGACATGGGGTGGTAAGCCTTCTGCTCCTGCAGCTCTGAAAAACCCATGTGAATAGAGGGGCTCACTTGGACCCCACATTCTGCCAGCAAACTGTAGCAGGTAAGATATCAGCAAGCCTTTTATGGAAGCAAAATAATATTACAAAGAGTCAATAAAAAGAATGTTTTTCATTTTCTTTTACCTTCACCAACTTGCCGTTAATTTCTGGAAGTTCTCCAAGTTTCCTGTTGTCTAGCATGCGGATTTCATAAGACTGTCCTGGGAGAAAAAGTAACTACGTATTACAGTCATCGTAATTAACTTTGCAAAATTCAGACAGAACAAACTTAGTTGTGAGGCAAGTTTCCCTCTGGTTCACGGTGGCAGCAGCAAGTTGAGTTTTAGGAGAGCAGTGTTCTCTGAAGAATCTACTGTATGGGGCTACCGCACTTTGTTGGATGGGCTGAAGGACTTGAGTCCTGGGGATGGGGAAAACTGTCAGAAACATCCAGGCGTCCAGACTGAGGCAGGAGGCTCAGGGAAGAAGTGGGTGCTCGGTGGACCTGGGCACCCAAGAGGGAGCTGGAGCCTGTGTGTGTAAGAGGTCTGAGATGAGAAACCCCTTACTCCCATGCACCATAGGCTGTGGCGTGCTTGGCCCAAGAGAACTGTTGGCCCAAGATGAAACTCACTGCAGACTGATTCATTTGTCTGCAGGTAAACTGAGGGGCCCAAAGTCAGATCCAAGGGTCTAGAATAAGCTCTAGCCTTGAAGCGGCTAGAAAATGGCCCACACACAAATGTATGCACTACCGCCCTTCAATACCCCAGGAATATTCCTCTCAGACAGATCATGTTTGGGATTACTGAACGATTCAAGATTCCTCTTTCTCCACACCCCCACTTCTAGGAAAGGGCATTTTTAGCAGCATTTTTGGAGCTTTGAAAGTAATGTTAGATTCTGTGTGGGATAGGAACATACATAAGCCCTGGTCCCTTTCCTCAGTTTAATGTAGCTGGAAGCCATGCTATTTCCTGGGTTTATAAACCCTGTTCTTCCATTGTGTGCCCTTTTCAAATTTCTTAATCTTTGCCTCAGTTGCCTCAGCCTCAAAACGGGAACATTCAGTAATTCTTCTCACAGGGCTATTGATAGGATTAAATGCCTTAATACATATGAAGCATGTAAAACAAGGCCTGGCACTTAATGAATCTACAAATGTAAGCTGTCATCATCATTGTCGCATTATTGCCAGCATCATCTAGAAGTGCCAGACACACTATAGAAAAAGAAGGGTTTCCAATCACTTAAGGATAGAGTAAAACTTAGTAACAACCTGTCTATCTTGAGAGAGTATAGACAGAACCATATGAAAGTTTGTATCCCCCCAAATATCCTGTGTATGGATATATGACAGGTAGTTGTTAAATGCAGGAACTTTCATAAATTGCCTTAAAGACAAAAAAAAAAAAAAAAAAAAAAAAAAGGAATAAAATTCAGTTGCTTGAATATATAAGAATATATTATTAGTATTAGTAACAACAACTACAAATCTTTTTTTTCTTTTTTTAAAATTTCTTTATTGATTAAGGTATCACATATTTGTCCTCATCCCCCCATTCCCATCCCAAACCCTTCCCTATGTATGCCCCCACCCCCTGTCGTCCGTGACCACTGGTTACGCTTATATGCATGCGCACAAGTCCTTTGGTTGATCTCTCTCCCTTTCCCCCACTCTCCCCTCCCTTCCCTCTGAGGTCTGACAGTCTAATCGATGCTTCCCTGTCTCTAGGTCTGTTTTTGTTCATCAGTTTATGTTGTTCATTATTTCCCCTAGATGAGTGAGATCATGTGCTACTAGAAATACACTTATAAGAACCGAAAATGAGACAAGCAACATTGGTCATGCTGGGAGGCAAATGAATCAGTCTGCAGTGAGTTTCATCTTGGGCCAACAGTTCTCTTAAGTTCCAATTTCAATGTTAAACAGTTCCTTATGTGTACATGTCAGCAATGATACAATTCTTTACTACTAGAGGCCTGGTGCATGAAATTCGTGCACAAGGCTGGGGGTGTGTGTGTCCCTCAGCCCAGCCTGCACCCTCTCCAATCTGGGATCCCTCAAGGGATGTCCGACTGGCAGGTAGAATTGGGCCTAAACGGGCAGTCGGACATCCCTCTCACAATCCAGGACTGCTGGCTCCCAACTTTTTACATGCTTGCCTTCCTGATTGCTTCTAACTGCTTCTGCCTGCCAGGCTGATAACCCCCTAACCACTCCCCTGACAGACTGATTTGATGCCAAACTACTCCAGTCAACCTGATTGCCCCTAATTGCCCTCCCCTGCAGGCCTGGTCGCCCCCAACTTCTCTCCTCTGTCAGCCTGGTCACCTCTAACTGCCCTCCCCTGCAGGCTTGATCGCTCCCAACTGCCCTCCCTTGCAGGCCTGGTCCCTCCCAACTGCCCTCCCCTGCTGGCCATCTTGTGGTGGCCATCTGTGTCCACATGGAGGCAACCATCTTTGACCACATGGGGGCAGCCATCTTGTGTGTTGGAATGATGGTCAATTTGCATATTACTTTTATTAGATAGGATAGGATAGGCACAGTGCTAAATGTTTTCATACATTGTATCATTTAATTTACACAACTCTCTCTAAGTTATTATCAATCCCATTTTTACAGATAAGGAAACTAAAACATAGAATTTATGCAAACATAGTCATATCAATTGATGCAGAAAAGCATTTGACAAAATCCAACATCCTTTCTTGATAAAACCCTCAGCAAAATGGGAATAGAAGAAGCATGCCTCAACATAATAAAGCCTTATATGACAAACCTACAGCCAACATCATACTCAAAGGGCAAAAACTAAAACCATTTCACCTAAGAACAGGAACGAGACAGGGATATCCACTTTCACCACTCCTGTTTGACATAGTACTACAAGTGCTAGCCATAACAATTAGACAAGAAGAAGAAATAAAAGGTATCCAGTTGGAAAAAAGTAAAACTGTCATTATTCGCATATGACATGATATTGTACATAGAAACCCTAAAGACTCCATAAAAAATTATTAGACTTAATAAATGAATTCGGCAATGTATCAGTATACAAAATTAATGCCCAGAAATTTAATACATTTTTACATACAAATAGTGAACTTACAGAAAGAGAAATTTAAAAAACAATCACATTTACCATTGCACCAAAAAAAATTAAGATACATAGAAATAAACTTAACTAAGGAGGTAAAAGACCTGTACTCAGAAAACTACAGGACACTGAAAAAAAGAGATAGAGGAAGACATAAACAGATGGAAGAATATACTGTGTTCATGGATTGGTAAAATCAACATCATTAAAATGTCCATACTACCCAAAGCAATCTATAGATTCAATGCACTCCCCATTAAAATACCAATGGTACCCATCCCCTCCCCTCTCTTCTCCTCACCTCTCTAAAAATTCATCTGTTATAAAAAAAAAGACCCAGAATAGCCGAAACCAGTTTGGCTCAGTGGTAGAGCGTCGATCTGCGGACTGAAAGGTCCTGGGTTTGACTCCGGTCAAGGGCATGTACCTTGGTTGTGGGCACATCCCTGATAGGGGGTGTGCAAGAGGCAGCTGGTCGATGTTTCTCTCTCATCGACGTTTCTAACTCTCTCTCTCTCTCCCTTCCTCTCTGTAAAATATCAATAAAATATATTTTTTTTAAAAAGACCCAGAATAGTTGCAGCAATCCTGAGAAAGAAGAACAAAGTAGGAGGGATCTCAATACCAGATATCCAGCTATATTACAAAGCCACTGTTCTCAAAACTGTCTGATATTGGCATAAGAACAGAATACAGACCAGACTTTAAAACCTCAGAGGGAAGGTGGGGGAAAATGGGGGGAAAGGGGAGAGATCAACCAAAGGACTTGTATGCACACATATAAGCCTAACCAATGGACAAAGACACTAGCGGGGTGAGGGAATGAGCGAGGCTGGGGGGGTTGGGAGTGGATAAGGGCACATATGTAATACTTGAGTCAATAAAGAAAAAAAAATTGTTTATGCAACTTGTCCAAGGCCATACAACTGATAAACAATAATGCTGAGTGGGGTAATTCTTCTCAAATAGTAACCAGTAAGGATGTTCAGAGAACATAGATTAGAAAAAAGAGGGAGATGGAAACTAAAAATGGGCATGCAGATAAAAGAAGCTATTAATATATATCTCATATGTTATTAAAACTCAAATATTTAAAGTAAGCCTTGGATTTAAAAAAAAAATATTTTATTGATTTTTTACAGAGAGGAAGGGAGAGAGATAGAGAGCTAGAAACATCAATGAGAGAGAAACATCGACCAGCTGCCTCTTGCACACCCCCTACTGGGGATGTGCCCGCAACCAATGTACATGCCCTTGCCCAGAATCGAACCTGGGACCTTTCAGTCCACAGATCGATGCTCTACCACTGAGCCAAACCGGCTTCAGCAGCCTTGGATTTTGACAGTCCACACTAGAAAGATGCACTTAAAAAAAAAAAAAGTTTATATTGATTTCAGAGAGATGAAGGGAGAGGCAGAGAGAGATACAAATACCAATTAGCCTCCTCTCAACCCCCACTTGGAATTGAGCCTGAAACTCCAGGCATGTAACCTGACAGGGAACCGAACCTTGACCTCCTGGTTCATGGGTCGACGCTCAATCACTGAGCAACACCAGCTGGGCTGAAAGGTGCACTTTTCTCGTAAAGTGTACCTAATTAATATCATGAATTCAGCAGGTCTGCAGTAATACTAACAAACAAGGAAGCATCTCACCTTGATTGAGATATGTCAGGGTTTCGTCGTGGAGTTTCACTGCTGGAGAGGTGGCAGCACAAAGCACATACTGAAAAGGTAGGATTTTATTCTCATTATCAGCAGGCAAACTTGACTCTTCTTGCTTAAAAATGGGCAAGGCAAGGACATCACTGAAATAAAACAAATAAATGACTTTTGTTAACATCTGACAAAGGTGCAAGAGCAGATTTATTGTGGAAGCAATTTAACTGCAAGTTGCTATGGCAAACCATAAATATTACTCACTTTTCTGGAGTTTCTTCCCAACTATTCAGTTCAGATTACCAGCTGTGATATCCCCCTGACCACAAGGTGAGCAATGACCGATATTCACTGTTAAAACCACATAAATGCCCGAAGACCATGTTTCTAGGGAACAGAGGTGTTTCTAAAAGGGTGGAAATCGTATGTAGAGTTCTAAAATCACAATTTAGAACGTTCAGTAATATATTTGTTCTCTGAAATGCACTTCCGTGTCTTTATTGTGTAGTCCCCCTTTATCCACAGTTTCTGTTACATGCAGCCTGAAAATACTAATCAGGGGTCTTCAAACTACGGCCCACGGGCCACATGCGGCCCGCAGAGGAGTCTGATCCGGTCCGCCAGGTTTTTTGGGCAGTGAGCGCAGCCGAGGTGTTACAGTAGGAATTAGTAGTTCATATAGTCCGGCCCTCCAGTTCTCTGAGGGACCGTGATCTGGCCCCCACTTTAAAAAGTTTGAGGACCCCTGTACTAAATGGTAAATTTCAGAAATAACCAATTCCTAAATTTTAAGTTGCAAACCATTCTGAGAAGTGTGATGAAATCTCACACTGTCCTGTTCTGTCCCACTAGGACATGAACCATCCCTTTGTCCAGCATATACTTGGTATACGCTACTCACCTGTTGGTCACTTAGTAGCACTCTCAGTTATTAGATAGTTACAGAAAGGGAGAGCAGAAAGGGGTGGGGTGGGGTGGGGGACCGACACGCACATATTCCTTTTATTACAGAGCAATAAAATATGTTAGTCTTGCCGAAACTGGTTTGGCTCAGTGGATAGAGCATCGCCCTGCAGACTGAAAGGTCCCGGGTTCAATTCTGGTCAAGGGCATGTACCTTGGTTGCGGGCACATCCCCAGTGGGAGGTGTGCAGGAGGCAGCTGATGTCTCTCTCTCATCGATGTTTCTAACTTTCTAACCCTCTTCCTTCCTCTCTATAAGAATCAATAATATATATATATATATATATATATATATATATATATATATATATATATATGTATGTTTTTTTTTTTTTAAAGCTGTTAGTCTTTGGGAGAGTTTGTTGCCATACATTTTTTTTTTTTAATTATTGATTTGAGGTGATGGAGGGGGAGGGGAAGGGAGAGTGGGAGATGGAGAGAGAAAGAGGCAGAGAGATTTGTTGCTCCACTTATTTATGCATCCTTTGGCTGATTCTTGCATGTGCCCTGACCAGGAATCAAACTCACAACCTTGGGGTTTCAGGACAATGCTCTAACCAACTGAGCTAACCAACTGAAATCCCGGGTCAGGGTGCTATACATCCTTAAGTAGATCACATTTGATGATTCCTTGAAAGGAAGGGTGAGTGAAGATTACTAGGAACTAAGGAAAATAAGATCTTGCAACACAGCAACATCTCAGCGTTTAGGAATGTAGAGTGTTTTTCTTCCTTCTCAAATGTCAGTGCCTAGCAAGGTTAATATACGTATGGCAACAGCTCCTAGACTTCTCAATATAATGTGGCATTACACCTAACCCCTCATGACTAAGCAGAGACATTATTTGAAGCTGGAATTCTAAAATTTATTCTAAAGTTACCCTTAAAATTAACCCAAATTAGTACAGCCAAACTCAATACATAAAACTATTTTCTCAAGAGAGGATTTAAGATCTAAAAACCTCAAATATATCTGAATTACTCATGTTCTTGGCACACTGAATTTCTTTTACTCTGCTGTGGGAACAAAAGCATCCTTCAATTCCACATTCCTATAGGTGGAGGCTAAAGGGCACCAGTAACTACAGTTCTAGGTCCCTGCTTATACCACCACAACAACAAATTCAACGATTACAATTTTGGAAATACACAGAAGTCTCCTCTTTCTCAGAGGTAAGTTGAGTACAGATTAGTAAAACCCACTCTGGTAGACTCTAAGTAGTTGCTACCAATGTATAATTTGGGACTTTATTATATTCTCTGATTCCTTTGTGTATTTAATTAATTCAGTGAAACATATGCAATTTGAAGAAATAATTTTTTTATGTGCTTATTAGTAAAATAGAGGCTTGATGCTCAAAATTTATGATCACCCCTAGGCCTGGCTGATGATCAGGGCTGATGGGGGCCTTCCTTTATTCTGGTGGTCAGTGCATGTTATAGCAAGTGATTGATGGAACTCCCAGTCTCATGTTCGAACTCCTGAGGGGAAACTTTGCATATTAGCCTTTTATATATATATAGATAGATATTTGTTGGTATGATTTATATTTTTGTTTATTTGCATTGTCTCAAATACTCAGCCCTAATACACTGTAATCATTTTGAAATTCTCAATATTTCATAGTACCTCTAATCAAGGATAAGGATACAGAAATATTACTGTTAAAAAGATAAATTGAATATATATATTTTTAATTTTTTAAAAATTAATTTTTAGTGAGAAGAAAGGAGAGGGGATGGGAGGGATGGAGATAAAGAGTGAGAGAAAAATATCTATGTGAGAGGGAAGCATTGATCATGCAATAAACCCACAACCTGGGTATGTACCCTGACCAGGAATCAAATGAACTCCCCACCTTTTGGTGTATAAGACAACATTCAACCAACTGAGCCACACCAACAAGGACTAAGTACTGTATATTTTTAAGATATGCATCGGCAAGTGGAAATCCATACCTGGGAGTAGAGGCATAGCAGAAAGCATTATTAAGAGTGATCTTCCCTGTATTAACTTGGATTCCCTGAAGAATATAAATTGCTTCTGATATAAATTACCCTTTTCTGAGTAGTCTCTACTAATTCTCAACTATGGTTTAATTTTCTCCCTCAGGCCTACCAGCTGTGGAATGCTCTCTTCTAAAAAGATCCTACAGCACAGAAAGGGAGAGGTTGGACGAGCTCTATCTTGAGTAAGAGAGGCAAACAGACAAGTGTCCATAGCATTTAAGGAAATTAGAAACTAACTGGGACAGTAAGATATCATGAGCTCCCAACTCTCTATTTTATAACCTTCATTTCACAATGATGAAAATATTTGAAAACATGCCAATCCTATATAATAAAAGGCTAATATGTAAACAGACCAAATGGCAGAACGACCAGTTGCTATGACATGTGCTAACCACCAGGGGGTGTGCACTGAACATGGTGGGCATCGGCTGCAGCAGGATGGTGGAGCAGGTGAGCAGGGGCACCAGACCAAGGCAGGGTGCTGGTTGCTATCATCAGGGTGAGCCTCTGGTGGTTACTGAAAATTCTTTGCTCCCACATACCGCGGTGCCTCCCGGACTCACACCCACTGCTGGCGCTGCCACATAGTTCCTTCCAAGGTGCACGAATTTGTGCACTGAGCCCCTAGTATCTCTATATGAGTTATAGTATAAAAGGGCAAGAATTAAAGATACTACATTCTATTCTGAGGTCAGCTTAAAAAAAAAAAATCCAGTAAATAACTGGTCATAAAGGCCCTGGCTAGGGAGCTGAGTTGGTTAGAGCATTGTCTGGATATGCCAACATTGTTATTTTGATCCCTGATCAGGGCACATAAAAGAATCAACCAATGAATGCATAAATAAGTGGGATAACAAATCAATGTTTCTTTCTTTCCCATGAATTAATAAAAAAAATATTGTTAAAAAGAACACCAACGAATGCTGGACAAGACATTTAAAAAACAAACAAAAAACTGGTCATAACATCTTTAAAGAGGAGAGAAAATAACTGATTTCCTTGGATTTGTGGCAAAGAGAGATGGCCCTTCAAGTTTTAATATGAAGACAGTGAGATGGCCTGACTACTGAGTAATGGTGAAATTATCTTACTTTCTTGGCTAAGAGCATGCTGTCACAAAATGATAAAAGATTTCTGCTAGCTGAACATCTAATAAAAAATCTCATTAAACTAAAAAGCAGCACATATAATTTTTAAAATTGGCTTGCTAATTATTCTACCACCCAGAAGACTAAGAAATAAGAAGAATTATATTCTGAATCTAATTTGACCAAGAAAAAGAAGCTGATCAGAAAAGAGAAAGTGGTGGGAGCCTCAAAAGAGAGCAACATAGCCAAACAGACAGGAAGGACAGGGAATAAATACAGCGGATGTCATTTCTAGTTTTTTAAAGAATAGGCTTCAAACAGTGAAGACATGACCCAAGCCCATGGATGTGAGGTTCTAAAATGGAACACAAGAAAATTGAGTTCTCAAAAATGAGACTCTGCCCATTTCACATTATCTGAGATGGCGGGGGAAGATGATCGGAGGTGTCTAGAAAGACTAGACAAAAAACTCAGCACTCAACTCAGAATTAGAAGGAGGTGTACAATAAAAATACATACAAAGGAAAGAAACTTTTTTTTTTTTAAGTGGTACTGACATAAATAAGAAGCAAGCGTGGGCTGAAACCCACAGTGTGCTAAGACTTGCAAAAATGGTTAAGAGAGCCCTAACCGGTTTGGCTCAGTGGATAGTGTCGTCCTACAGACTGAAGGATCCCAGGTTCGATTCCGGTCAAGGGCATGTACCTTGGTTGAGGGCACATCCCCAGTGAGGAGTGTGCAGGAGGCAGCTGAATCGATGTTTCTCTCTCATCGATGTTTCTAACTCTCTAATCCTTTCCCTTCCTCTCTGTAAAAAAAATTAATAAATATATACTTTTTTAAAAAGCTAAGAGAGGCACGGGTCTGCTCTTTGATGTAAATAGTATATTACTAGATAATATGAGGCAGAGACAGAAGAACATCTCCTATCTTTTCTGTAGTAGTAGTAATTTTTTAAATGAGTCAAGTATAGTCTCCATACCTTAACCAGAGTGGTCTGACATGAAATCTGGGAAAGACTAAAAGAGATTGTTAAAATAATAGTTTGAATATTTAGGCAGGGCATCAGGGATTACTAGGAGCCATAAGCAAACAAACTCATATTCCCTTTTCATATAATTTAACTGGGGAATGCTGGAAAGATAAATATTTCTGGTTTTTAGCAATATATAAAACAAAGTCTCTCTTGATATCTCTGTTCAAGGTGAAAAATATGAATTTTGCTACAGTTAAGTGGCTTTACAGATAACTATACAACTGTATCTAAAGAGTGCAGATAAATCTAGGAGGTATAGCAGTATTCCTCAAGACCCCAAAGAAAATCATCCCCTGCAACATTTCAAACAAATAAATGACTTGATAAGGACACTAAAAAGGATGATGATCAAATATGCAAATCACAGGAATCTGGTATGGGAAAGCAAATATCCTATATGATAGAATAAACTTTTAAAAGAATTCTAATTGGCTGGAACAGGAGGCTAAATCTAAATAAGATTTAATAAAGATAAATATTAAGCCATAGACTTAAAACTAAAAACAGCAGAGTGATCCAATATATGTAAGAAAGACTAGGGCTTTAAAAAAAATCGATTTCAATGAGACAAACAGTGTGATATGGTTGCCAAAAATGCTGAGATCAGCTTTCATGAAAAACACCGTGTGGCCCAGCTGGCATGGCTGAGTGGTTGAGCATAAGCCTCTGAACCAGGAGGTCACAGTTCGACTCCCGGTCACACGCCTGGGATGCGGGCTCAATCCCCAGTGTGAGGTGTGCAGGATGTTTGTCTGAAGCAAAGAAGTCTTGTTAGATACACTCTATAAAGATATTCAATTCCCAGTTCAGGGTTGAAGAGTAGGCCTCTTTAAAGTGTTCTCCAAATCAATGGGGCACGCTCCCTCTTGAGAGCATGCGCACACCTTTCTTCCCTCTCAGGCATGCATCTCTGAAGCTCTAAGGGTCACCGCCAACCAGGGGAGCAATGGGCAGTGGCAGCTGGTCCCAGGCTAACCCCCTGAACCTTTCTCCAAGGCTTCCTTTCTTCTGACTTCCCAGTGAGCCAAAGCAGCCCTGACTTGGCTCATGTCTTTCCCATAACATTTCTAGGGAGCCAAATCAGCCTCACCTAGTCTCTCTCCTGTTGCTTCTTCTATACTAAGCCCTTTCTTATTTCACTGTCCCCAGCTTTAATAAAAATTCTCTCAAAAAAAAAAAAAAATAAAAATAGCCCAGCCAACCTATAAGCCAGGAGGTCACAGTTTGATTCCAAGCCAGACCACATGCCCAGGTCAGAGGCTTGATCCCAAGTAAGGGCATGCAAGAGGCAGCTGATCAATTATTTCCTCTCATCATTGATGTTCCTGTCTCTCTCTTCCTTTCACTCTCTTCCTTTCTAATAAAGATATCTTTAAAATTAATTAATTAAATTTAAAAATAAAAAGGACCTATATGTTTTGAGCATGTTAAGGTCTTAAAAGCTGTGTTGGGATATACCTAGGGATCCTCTAAATTATTAGAAAATACTAAGAGGTATATAGTATTCTCTAATATACAGGAAATACACTAGTTCACCGCTATTATAGTCCAAAGTATATGTCATAGCATCTGCTACAGAAGGCAGCAACCAATTGATAACTACAAAAGTCGGTATATGGGCTAGGCCAACTGGCTTCTGATCCTGTTTATATCTTTAAAATTTCATTTCTACTTTTGTGTATTTGCCATGACAAAACAAGGCACAGATAAGACCTGGGCATGCTAAACCTTGTATATGCCAAATCCAAAAGACTTATCAGTATAGTATTTTCTAACAGATGATTCCTAAAAATCATACTTTTAAAATTTTAAAAAAATTCTCACCCAAGGATATGTTTAGTGGGGGTGGGGGGGAAGGGAGGAGAGGAGGGAAGGCGGGAGGGAGAGTGAGAGAGAGAAAGAATGAATGTATTATCGACTTGGGCACCTATTGAACACACCCTAACTGGGGATTGAACCCCCACCCTAGGTTTGTGCCCTGACTGGGAATTGAACCCACAATGTTTGGTGTACAAGAGAACATTCCAATCAACTGAGCCACCCGGTGGCCAAGGCTAAAAATTATATTAATTGAAGCCAAGACAGAAAAAGGTTTTCAATTCTTAGGAAGTTTATATCTTATCTATTTGGGCAAAGTGATTCTAAAGAACTATGATCTCAGAATACACTCTTCTAAAATGATGTATGAAGCAGCTCGTAGTAAGTGGAATAGAAGTTGCCTGAGGTATTTATTGTACATGTGAGAGAGCCATCTTGATTGTCCAACATAAAGCAAATCTGCACCATCAATCCAGGGATTCATGAGAAGTCAAATTATTGTTTCAAGCCACTGCATCTTAGGGGTGGTTTGTTAAGTAGTAAGATAGAGCAGTGGTCAGCAAACTCATTAGTCAACGGAGCGGCAAACTGCGGCTCGCGAGCCGCATGTGGCTCGAGAGCCACGGTTTGCCGACGACTGAATACAGGAACAGGCCCCCGTTCCAATGTTTCTATAGAATTCTTTACGACAAAACTCAATAGTAGTGGTGAATATGTAAAGGAAGATATTAAATCGCTCACTCACACACACAGGAAACACAAAAGGGTACATTCCAAAAGCCACTGTATAGCACTTAAGAAAAAATAAACAACAAAGCACAGAACCGCTTTACTTACACGTGGCTCTCCAATGTCTCCTATCTCAACAATTCAGTTCTCGACCACAGAAAACTGCCTCAGTTGTCAAACAAAACTTTGGTCTGGACCTACCAATCCTTTCGTGCTGATGCCTATATGAAGAGTCACGAGCCTCTCGGATGACAGACAAAGGAGAGAATGCTGGAGTATGAGTCAGTTTGCTGCTAAATCTGGTGTTAACGGCGCAGGAGACTGTGCGGTGAATATTTGAAAACTATCACCATGACAAAGAAGTAACAAACCTTGCAATAAACTTGTTCAGTGACAGTGTAAGTGTTTTCCTTCAGGCAACTGTTAGAACACAGGCAAAAACAAACAGCATTGGACAGTTTTTTAGTGAGGCAGAGGCCCAGGGAGCCTGAAGCAAGTTCCAGTGGAGCAGAGAGGCAAAGAGACCGAATCCAGAACAGCTGCCTGATGGTTTTTACGGAAGGGTCTCCCCAACAATGATATCCCTCCATCGCTCCTCTCGATGTTCACTCATCAGTAGCTCTCAACATGAAAGGTAAGTTCTAGCTGAAACCGGTTTGGCTCAGTGGATAGAGTGTCCGCCTGCGGACTGAAGGGTCCCGGGTTCGATTCTGGTCAAGGGCATGTACCTTGGTTGAGGGCACATCCCCAATAGGGGGTGGGCAAGAGGCGGCTGATTGATGATTCTCTCTCATTGATGTTTCTAACTCTCTCTTCCTCTCTGTAAAAAATCAATAAAATATATTTTTTTTAAAAAAGGTAAGTTCTAGGATGTATGTAAATTTTTATTTCTTACTGTACATTTCATTTCCTTTTTGTTAAATTTTCACTTTTATTTTATGTCCTTTCGTTTTTAAAGTGTTTATTTATTCAATAGTACGTTAGACATGTGCTGTAGTATACAAAGAAGGTTAAAACAGGTCGTCATTTGGGGGTCTGGAACAGATTAATTAAATTTACATAATTTCTAATGGGAGGGAAAATGATTCCATTTTCAAGCAAATCGCTTCTCGAACAGCCTTCCAGGATGAATTCAGTTTGAGAACCGAGGCTCAGCAGTAAACTGACTCATACTCGTGCGTTCTCTCCTTTGTCGCCCACGAGACTCCTGACTCCTTGTATCAGGGTCCAGAACAGAGATTCTGTTGACCACCAAGACATTTCTCCGTGACAACTTGGGTCGAGAATTGAATTGTTTGAGATGGGAGACATTTGAGAACCAAGGTCTGACTCTACTGTTCCTGGAACTATTTTCCAGGTCTCAATATGGTCTTAATATTCTTTAAGTACTTTAAGTAGGTGCTTTTAGGTTTAAACCATTCTATTTCTTCAGCAGTTTAAGAGAGACCAGAAGCTTTTCCCAAAAATATGAAGCTAATTTGTTTTCCCTCCAAGTTTTTGAACCTCCCTCATTTCTACCCTGCTGAACTATTTGTCACTAATTTACTTCTATAAGCAATGCGTTTTTAATTTTTATTTTAGGTGAGAAAGTCACGAAAAACTTCTCATTTCAAATGTCTACAAGTCTTACTTATTTTTGAAGTGGAAAAGAATCTGACCAATGTCAGATAACTTCAAGAGAATTTTTAAGATATTAAATGTTTAATCAGAGACTTCTGAATCACCAAGTCCTACTCAGGGGATTTGCCAGATATAGGCCTGCTTTCCCAGTTTTTTCCTGCATTACAGGATTAGCTCTAACCAGCCCACAAACCTCATTAAAACGCTGCTAATTGAAAACATCACCTGTGGCATCATTAGTACCAGGCTTTTTTATTAAATTTCTGAAATTACTGACTCTTCACGTTAATAGCAAGGTGATGAATGGCAACCTGCAACAATAGTCATGGGTAATATGTTCTGGAAATCTGACAATTTTGATATAGAAAGTAGAACTCCCCCTTTCAGTATTCAAAGCTTCTTTTCAGGTCCAAAATGACCACCTTTGGGGTTCTTCTGCCTTGCCCATTCCATCCCCATCACCACACCAAGCTTCAAAGCCACACAATCCCCCAGTCCCCAGTTCTTCCCAATAGTAAAAGATAAGCACAGGTATTTGTTGGTTTGTTTTCTTTTGTGTGTGTGTGTGTGTGTGTGTAACTTTAACTGGAGAAATCCTCTAAGTACCAGAACACTAGTCCTATGTAACGGTAAGAGGCTTTACTGTCCCTCTCCCTTTAAGCTCCCTTTAAGTGTAGGGCTTTACAAATTCTCTTCCTCCTCCTCCTCCAGACCAGACCTTCGATGAAGGCCCTTTCTTCTAAAATGGCCAACATGTTCCAAGGTGCCCTTGTCTAGATCTGATGATGCAATCACAGCAGGTCTTTTATTTGCTCCCTTTCCTCTTCTTTTAGAGAATTAGTTACATCTCTAAGAATATGCAAAGCAGAAGATAGCCAGTCCACTGAGCTCCAACCCTTCTTAGGAATGATAACTACTTTTCATCATTATCCTCCCATCTGCAGCCAAAGTAACCGCTAAACTGTAAATCTAAAATATCATTGGCTCTGTTTACATCAAGCATGTCAAACTCACGGCCCACCTGAATATTTTTGTGGCTCAGCCAATGTAACCGTATGTAAGAAACGTTTTAATATAAATTTTGTAATTTAATTTTTACAATATCCTGTTATACATAACTAGAGGCCCGGTGCATGGATTTGTGCACACTGAAAGGAAATTAATTAGAATGTGGCCAGTGGAGCAGGACTGGGCGAGACAGGCCGGACACACCCTGGAGCCATCCTCCTGTGGTCGCTGCCAGGCCGGCTGCACCTGGGGCGGCGCCAATGCTTAAAAGGCGTCTGCAGAGTGAATGGGGTTCCTCTGGCAGGTGGGGTCCCTCGGCCAGGCCTGTGGAGATCGGGCCAAAACTGGAAGTCCAACATCCCCCGAGGGGTCCTAGAGTGCAAGAGGGCACTCTGCACAGTTGCTGTCGCTCAGCAGCACCTGGTTGGCTGATCAGCTGGTCACTTAGCTTTTTATTTATTTATTTATTTTTTAAAATATATTTTATTGATTTTTTACAGAGAGGAGAGAGGGATAGAGAGCTAGAAACATCGATGAGAGAGAAACATCGACCAGCTGCCTCTTGCACACCCCCTACCGGGGATGTGCCCGCAACCAATGTACATGCCCTTGACTGGAATCGAACCTGGGACCTTTCAGTCTGCAGACCGACGCTCTATCCACTGAGCCAAACAGGTTCGGCTCACTTAGCTTTTTATATATATAGATTATTAGTAACGAACTACAACGTTCACTAATGACTGATTACTATAATCGTGTTGCATTCATTTCCCTACGTGCCTTACGAGCAGGCACACCATTTCTCTCCACTAATACTAACAGCAAATATTTTAGCAGCTGACTGCCATGTCATTAGTCTTGCACTGACTTGTTTGGTGCGCACAACAGGAAATATTTCGTTTCTGGAGAACAAGAAAAATAGGTTTATTTGCATTATGCTTATTAATTTGTGCAGTCATTCAGTGTGTGGTAAGTTACTAGGAATGTTCAAGAAAAAATATTAATTTTTATTAAAATGTTCAATTTTATGTTAATGATTACTCATTTATTTCAGCCCTTTATATTCTGCATTATTTCTATGAAAATTGAAGCTTTTGGTTTTTTTAGCCCAAATAAACTTGTTTCCATGTTACGTAGCCTTTGAGTTTGACATGCTTGGTTTACATGCTTCTGTAGCTTCTCAGTGAAATCATGACAGTTCTCATAAGGGCTCCCAAGGCTCTTCCAAACTGGACTTGCTTACCTGTACAGTCTCATCTCATTACCTTTCCCTTGCTAAACTGAAGTTCCTTTTCCTTGCTGTCCTCTACTCCAATTCCTCTCAACTATTACCCCAGAAGAGTAATAACAAATGCAAAGGCCCTGAGGTGGGTATGTGCACAGCATCTGAGGAGCTGTAAGAAAGCCAGATGTGGTTGGGGCAGAGCAAGACAGGAGAACAGAAGTTATGGGCAAGATGTCCAGCGAGGCACTTCATGTGTATTAATCAGAACTGAGGCTTTTATTTAAAGGGTGATGCAAAATCATTGGAGAGTTTTCAGGAGAAAAATAACATGTTCAGTGGTTGAGCATCAACCTATGAACCAGGAGGTCACCAAGTAACAACAGTAAATTCTAGGGAGGGAGTAGAATCTCATTTCCAATGTTACCACATTACAATACTCAAAATCCACAGTTCTCAACAACAAAAAATATGACACATATAAAGACACAGGAAAGTACGGTCCATTCACAGAGGAGAAAAAGAAATTGACAGAAACCATCCCTGAGCAAGCCCAGATACTAGATTTACTATTCAAAGACTTTAAATTAACTGTCTTTCTTCCCTCCCCAAACTATAGAAGAGAGTTTATTTAGAAAGTCACAGAGGTAGAAGTTAGCCATAGAAGAAATGGGCTCAGGAAACAAGTTACAGAGGCAAAAGAAGGGTCTTTGGAGCTCGGAAGAAAGAGAAAGGCAAGGGGGGAAGAGGGTGGGGAAAGGAGCAGGCACACTCCTTAGAGAACCACTAAATTAGCTGTCTTAAACATGCTCAGAGAACTGAAGGAAACCATGGACAAATAACTAAAGGAAATCAGAAGAGCAATGTATGATTAAGTAAAGAATGGCAATAAAAAGATAGAAAGTATTAAATAGAACTGGGCAAAAGTTCTGGATAAAAAAAAGTACATTAGTTGGATTTAAAAATTCATCAACAATATTGAAAAACAAAGTAGGGGGACTCAAACTTCCAAATTTCAGAACTTGTTTCAAAGGTACAGTAATCAAAACTGTGTGGTACTAGCAAAAAAACAGACATTTCAACCAACAGAATAGAACTAAGAGTTCACAAACAAATCTTTATATCTATGGCCACTTGATTTCCACAAGGGTGCCAAGAAAATTCAATGGGGAAAGAAATGAACAAATGGTGGATAGGACAACTGGATATCCACATGCAAACAAATGAAGTTGGATCCCTACCTCACTCCATATATGAAAATTTACCTAAATATAAGACTCTCGGAAGAAACCACTGGGTAAAACTTCATCACTTTTGATTTGGTGATAGGTTCTTTTTAAAAAAATATATAATTTATTGAATTTTACAGAGAGGAAGGGAGAGGGATAGAGAGCTAGAAACACCAATGAGAGAGAAACATCGACCAGATGCCTCCTGCACACCCCTCACCGGAGATGTGCCCACAACCAATGTACATGCCCTTGACCGGAATCGAACCTGGGACCCTTCAGTCCGCAGACCGACGCTCTATCCACTGAACCAAACCGGTTTCAGCATGGCAATAGATTCTTAAAGTTGAAATCAAAAGCATGAATAACAAAAGAAAGCATAGGTAAACTGGACTTCTTCAAAATTAAACACTTTTGTAAATCAATAGTTTATAGTATTGTATTGGTATTAAGTTCCTGATTTTATGTAAGAGAATTTGTAAAAAGACAACCTACATAACGGGAGAAAATATCTGCAAACCATTTATCTGATAATGACCTAGTTCCTAGAATATATATAAAAAAAAAAACTCTTACAACTCAGCAACAAAAAGAAGACAATCCAATTTAAACCTGTGCAAGGAACTTGAATAGACACTTCTCCAAAGATATACAAATGATCAACAAGCACATAAAATGATGTTCAACAACATGCCCATTAAGGAAATGCAAAACAAAACCACAATGAGATACTACTTCACACTCACTATGATAGCTTTAATTTTTAAAAAAAAGAAAGAAACGGTGAGGATGTAGAGAAACAGAAACCCTTGAATAGTGGGAATAGTTCAGATGATGCTGTGTAAACAGCTTGGAAGCACTTTCCCTCTCGGGAGCACACCCACACCTTTTTTTTTTATGTAAGAGAATTTGTGCATGGGCAGGGCCCCTGGCTGCTAGCCGGGGCCTTCCTTAATTCCACACTGCCCCCTGGTGGCCAGTGCGTGTCATAGTGAGTAATTGAACTCCCTGTCGGTTGAACTCCCGAGGGGACACTTTGCATAAGAGGTTACGCGGTTTTTGTGACTGGCTTCTTTCAGCATGTTTTCAGAAACTCTCCTTTACTTTAAAGTCTGTGCCATGTATTTTTTTTTTTTAAAGGGGAAAGGTCTTTTTTTTTTTTTTTAATATATTTTATTGATTTTTTTACAGAGAGGAGGAGAGAGGGATAGAGAGCTAGAAACATCAATGAGAGAGAAACATTGACCAGCTGCCTCTTGCACACCCCCTACTGGGGATATGCCCGCAACCAATGTTCATGCCCTTGACTGGAATCGAACCCGGGACCTTTCAGTCCGCAGACCGACGCTCAACCACTGAGCCAAACCGGTTTCGGCTGTGCCATGTATTAAATGTAAGAAAAAAAGTAAGGAGACTATTAAAGGATACTTATGAAAAGAATATTTCTGAATAGAATGGCAGATAAAAAATAAGAGAGAAGACTCCAACTAAAATGAATCTTCATAAAATATAAATCAATAAATTTGAAGCAAAATCATTAAAGTAAACAAACTAGTATAAAACAAATATATAAGGGAAAGAATTTTACAGTGCAAATTGCTTGTCAAAGAGAACATTTTCCCTAATGAAGGTGTAGGAAAAGCAATCACAAGGTCTAATTAAAAGGAGAAACAGGAAGAGCAAAAAGCCATGACCTCTGTCCATAAAAACTCCTCTGGTCAGTGTTTCTTGAAATGTGGTCCCTGAACTACTCACATCAAAATCATCTATGAACTTGTTTTGTCCCAGACAATCACCAAAGTGGGACTTTGGAAACCATTTTTGATAAGTACTCCAGATGATTCCCATGAATACCCAAGTTTGAGAACTAATATCTAAGTAACACAAATTAATGCAAATGGTATTTAATGTATGCAAGAACAAAGAAAATAGTGACAAGAGCAAAATGCATGAAAAAAAGCGAAGAAAATAAATAAATAAAAATGTAGTACATTATAAAAATAAAATGATGGTTGAAAACTCCTGTAAATTTGATATTGAAAAAATTCTAAATGTGTAAATATGCAGGCCATTCTTACTAATACCTGTGAAGACCACTCACAGTGATAGAAAACACTTATCAATGTAAGGTCATGTAGCAGAGGGAGTCCATAGTGGATTTGCAAATGTTTGTTAACAATGTTAACTATTTTTATAACAAATACAGTTATGTTTAATTATCTCCATCTTCAACTCAACCTAGACAAGAACCGAACTTTTGCTGTGGTAATCTTTAAATGGACAACAGCATAATATTTGACAACAGGCAAGCTGAGGGTCCAGACGTTTACTTTCAGACCAATTTAATCACTATTTTTAAGGCCAGACTTATGTAAACAAGGACAGGCAAAACTAGAGTTAAATTTCTCATGACAGCCCTAGCCTGTTTGGCTCAGTGGATAGAGCATTGGCCTGCATACTGAAGGGTCCCAGGTTCGGTTCTGGTCAAGGGCACATGCCAGGGTTGTGGGTTCAAACCCCAGTAGGGGGCATGCAGAAGGCAGCCGATCAATGATACTCTCTCATTGATGTTTCTCTCTCTCTCTCTCTCTCTCTCTCTCTCTCTCTCTCTCTCTCTCATTGATGTTTCTCTCTCTCTCTCTCTCTCTCTCTCTCTCTCTCTCTCTTTCTCTCTTTCTCTCTCTCCCTTTTCCTTCCTCTCTGAAATCAATAAAAATATTTTTAAAATTTCTCAAGACTAAGAGCATTGCATGATAGAACTCAAATTTCCTTGAAAGTCACAAATATATGTATACACAGATAGCTTTTATTGTTCTAACTAAGCAAAAATTCCTGAAGGTGAAGTATTTACTAAATTCTAACTCCTAATTTTACTTTAGTGAGGAAAGTCCAATTTGGTTTCATAGGGATAAAGAAAGGAAGTTTGCCGGGACCGGTTTGGCTCAATGGATAGAGCGTCGGCTTGGGGACTGAAGGGTCCTGGGTTCGATTCCGGTCAAGGGCATGTACCTTGGTTGAGGGCAGATCCCCAGTAGGGGGTGTGCAAGAGGCAGCTGATTGATGACTCTCTCTCATCGATGTTTCTAACTCTCTCTCTCCCTTCCTCGCTGTACAAAATCTATCTCTCTCCCTTCCTCGCTGTACAAAATCTATCTCTCTCCCTTCCTCGCTGTACAAAATCAATAAAATATATTTAAAAAAAAAAAAAGGAAGTTTACATTATGTAACTCTCAAAGGATCTCACTATCAGAATGCAAAATTTATCCACCTTTCCCATAAAAAGCATCTTTTCTCTATAACCTCCTAAACCCAATTAAGGTGTTAAATTCTAAAGTCCCTTTGAGGGAAGGGGGTTGGAGGGCTGGGTGGAAAAGGTGAAGGAATTAAGCAAAAAAGCACACAACAACAAAAAATGCCCTTTTAGACAGACAACAGTATGGTGATTCCCAGAGGGAAAGGGAGAGGGGTGTGTGTGTGTGTGTGTGTGTGTGTGTGTGTGTAAATGGGGGATAAATGGTGACAGGAGACTTGACTTGGGGTGGTAAACATACAATATACAGATGACGTATTAAAGAATTGTACACCTGAAACCTATATAATTTTATTAACCAAGGTCACCGAAATAAATTCAATAAAAACAAAGTCTCTTTTGGCTTACTTATTTAGATTAAGCCTTATAATACATTTGGAAATCCAATTACATTCTATCTAACCCTAAGATGCAGATGTTTCAACATTTCCAGACATGATTCTTGCAAATCTTAAACATGAAACAAACCATACTGGGAGAATGAAGTAGGTAAATGCAAGCAAATGAATTACATGGGAAAGTAATGTTGCTTCAAAAGGGTACTTTATTATCAACATTTGGTTTGATACATTAAAGTCTAAAAGCATCTAAGAGTCCTCTTTAACACTTTTTCATTTCACAACTATGTTTCAAAAGTCCCTGGAATTAAGCAAAGCATTAAAAGCAGGCTAAGATACAGATGTGTGGACTTCTTCACCAAGGTCTCATATTTTCTTCCAACAGTCAAGCAATATTCATCATTAAGACCCAGTTTCCAACACCCGAACTCCCTGGACATTCCTTACATGCTCAATACACACATACACACACACACCACCACCACCACCACCACCACCCTCCCAAGTCTCCCACACTGGCACAACATCCTCTCAACATTTATCTGGTTGCTATGCTTCCTTCTCCTACTGATCCTGCAGACTTGACCCTGCCCACAATCTCTGGTTCCATTTCTCCCACCATACTCAAACTCAAAGCAACAAAAGACACCCTTTTCCCTAACTGCAGACAAGTTCTTTAACTCTGCCCCCCCACACACACACACACACCCCAGCTCTGCTCTCTATCCTGCCTTTGTTTTTCAGAAGGTGCGGGGTCTGGGGCAATCTCACTCACCTCATGCTATAGGCACCAGCACCCAGCTCCTGGCCGATCCCGGACAGGCTAGCATCAAAGTCCTGCACCAGCCCGGATTCGATCACTTCGTCGGCTAGCGGCAGCTTCAGAGCCCAAGCCATCCTGGCTCCTCCCTGGCCCCAGCAGACACTGTTGCTTCCACAAAGGTGAGCAGTGTGTGTGGTTCTATCCAATGGGGGCGAGGACTGTAGGAAACTCCAAACCAAGATTTCCCACGCAGTACCCACCGGCTACCCTTGAGCCCGACCCGCACGGATTCTCCCCTGCCCTCGGCTCCTTGTTCTGGGGCGCCCTCAGGCCCTTCTGTTCTTTATTCCAGACTGCCCAGAGGCAGCCCTGAACTCTCACCCTCCTCCTCTCGGGGCTCTCCCTTTGGCGCGTGGGGGTCACTGGCTGCTTCCTCCACAGACCAGCAGCAGCGCCCCGCCGCCCCGCCGGCGCTCCCAGGTCGCTGTCGCACCTTTCCCCCCCGCCCCCTACTGCTTAGGAACCCCCTCCCTCCCGGGACCCGCGCTCCCTGGACCCTCCAAGGCCTCGCTTCCGGTCAGCCCCAAGATCACTTCCGGTCAACCCCGCAGCGCTCGGGACCAAATCCAGGTTTCCGCCCCGCCGACTCCCCGACCTCTGCGGCCACCCCGCGGCAGCGAAACGGGGAGAGGGAGAGCGCGGCGCGGGTTCCGAGCCCAGACTCGCCAGACTGCCCCACCGCCCGCCGCCCCGCCGCCAGCCAATCATCTCGGCGCCCTCTTCCTCCGCCCAGCCGGGGGACATGACGTCACTCGGTCGCTCACCAATGAAAAGGAGACTGCGCTGGGCTCGGCAGTGCTGATAGGCCAGCTCCCCCTGGCTTCCCGCCCCGAGAGTGGGCGGGGCTACCTGGAAGGGGCGGGGACGGGCGTGCGTCAGGTGTCTGGGTTTCGGCGTGCCTCCTCCCTACGGCTACCTGCGCGCCCGGACCGCTAGGTTCCCCACCCCGCTCCGTAGGGCGTGGGTGGGGCCATCGTCCTGGTCCTGCCGAGTCCTCCCTGACGCCCGGAGAGCTGGACCATTTCCCAGGCTCTACCTGCGTGCGCTCCTTGGCTCCCGGAATACCCTCTCTCCTGAAACTCACCTTTCTGGAGGTCAAGACTCTGCTTCAAGCCCACTTCCCTGGATGGTCGTCCTCCTCTCGTCGACCTTTCCCCGGCCCTCTCTTGTTTCCCTGTCCCCAGCTTTAATGAAGGTTAAAATTCACCTGGATTCGTGCTGTACAACTTTTCCTGCACAAAGTTAACACCCAACCACCCCCACATCCCCACTGCCCTCTGGCCCTAGGCTAGATCCCGTTTCCAGTAACTAGATAACTGAGCCATATCTAGAAATCTCATGGAGCCCTGTCCTCTGGGAAATATTTAGGGAAAGACAGACCTGTACTTCTCGGAAATGGTTGAGCCTGTGTTTAAATTCTGAACCCACATTAAGACTTCACACAGGTTTTCTTTACCTTAATTCTAATTCTAAACTACACTGAGGTGCAATGAAAGGCGACTCCTAAACCTTTGCTCATCCAAATTGGAATGCAGCCATCAGCCTTGAGATTGTTAACGTAAAACAAACAAATAAGCATTGAATTTTTGTGAGTTTGAGCCAAACTGTCGACATATGCGGGGAAGCAGAACCTCGATGAATTGATATAGTATCAAAGGAAAGGGACATGGGTGAATTACGTGAATTTCATTGGTGATAGTTTAAGGAGGCGGGATAAAGCAAAACAGTGGGAAACCCCTGGGATTGGATAAAGTAAAATGATGGACACATACTTAGGTGGGCTCAGGAACAATTAACATGATAATGAAGGAATTTGAGGCACAGTCCTGGCGTCCACCACTGCTGGTTGTGCCCCCAGGGGGCTCCAGAAAAAGGGAAGTTACAAGTTACCCAGACATTTCAAGGGTATGTTATCTTAGAGCCAAAAAGGCAAATGGGCTAAGGAAAGATCTAATTTGATCTTTGTCAAGAAAAATATCAGCCTAGGACATGACTGCCCACTATAACCTGTTTGTAGTTAAATATTTAATTTTTAGGCCATCTTTTATGGTAACTTTAGGTCTCTGAGTTTGCAAGGCTGCCACGCACGCCTCCGCTGAGCTTGTCAGGTTAGCATGTGGCTCCTTTCGTCCACAAGATTGACGTCCTTGAGCCCAGTTCCCCCGTGAA
Organism: Pipistrellus hanaki; assembly: GCF_964339955.1. Taxonomy (NCBI): domain Eukaryota; kingdom Metazoa; phylum Chordata; class Mammalia; order Chiroptera; family Vespertilionidae; genus Pipistrellus; species Pipistrellus hanaki. The sequence continues at coordinate 142,832,144 of NC_140505.1, read as the reverse complement.
GGGAGAAGAGCCTTGGAATTCTGTGAGTGGGAGGAGTGGACTTTTTCCTTCCTCGGGCCCCCCCACCCCCCAACTAAGAGGGAAATCCGAGTGCCATGGCTGGAAACCAGGATTCCAGGGGCAACCCTGGCAGCTCTGCCTCCAACAGGAGATCCCCAGTGTCCCCCTGGAAATCCAGCAACACCTATCAATAAACTAAGTTTCCCCCCACAAATTCATCCCACCACAAAAACCGTGGCTCCTGTTAGAATAAATAGGACTGATTAACCAGAGCACCTGTGGCACAGAGCTCCAAAACCCTTATTCTAGAATCAGACCATTGGGTAAAGTTAAGGCTCACTGGGAAGAGTTCTTTTGCCTAGACTGGATCCTGAAACTAGACTGTTCAGATGGAACAAAACAGGGTTTACCCTGGTGTGTAGAAGTCTGTGGAAATCCTATAAAAGAGATGAGGATAGAGAGCAATCTCCAGGTGCCACCCTGTATAAGGTAAGGAAGGTTAAGCACACAGGCTTTAGAAATAGCACATTGTGTTCAAGACATGGTTCTGCTGCTCACAAACAAAGCAACCTTGAGTATGTTACACCCAGACTTCGTGATCCCCAAGGACCACCAGGGAGCTGAGTCCGATGCAATTGTAGAAAGTCTGAATTCCATGCCAGCATGGGCTCTGTCCCACTCACGCCTACAGCATGGCAGAAGAGAGGCCAAACTTGGACAGGTCAGAGGGTTTTATAGGGGTGGTGATGTCACTGCTTTGGCTGATCCTGATTGGTTGGGCGAGGGCCAGTTATAAAATGGAGGATTGCTCCGCCCTGCTCCGCCCTGCCCCACAGTGCATAATGGAGTCAGGAGTTAGCCTCTCCCCACCCTGCCCTCTCAAGTAGTTTCTCATTTCTCCTGTGCCTCAATTTCTTACCTGTAAAATGGGTATAATAGTTATTACTTTATAAAATTCAGTGAGAATTAACTGAAATAATGCACGTTATATGCTTAGAAGAGTGACTAGTGCATAGTCAGTGCCCGGTGAAGGCTAGCTATTATTATGATTGACAAAAAGGAGACCTATCTGCCTATCTCATAAGACAAGTCCATTTCCTCAGAGGCCTGAGGCTCACGCTCTTTGGATCAGCAACCCAGGCTTCCCTTCTTACTCATTAACTGAAGTCAGTCACTGTTTCTGGGTCCCTGGCATTTTCTTCCAGGCGTGAGAAGAAACCAATTATCCAGGCAGGCTTTTTTGAGGGACTGACCATCTGGCGTCAACTTTTTTTTTTTTTTTTTTTTTAATGTTTTTATTGATTTCAGAGAGGAAGGGAGAGGGAGAGAGAGAGAGATAGAAACATGAATGATGTGAGAGAATCATTGATCGGCTGCCTCCAGCACGCCCCCTACTGGGGATCGAGCCCAGAACCCGGCCTGTGCCCTGACCAGAATCTAACCGTGATCTCCTGGTTCATAGGTCGACGCTCAACCATTGAGCAACACACGCAGGGCTAGTTATAACTCTTTATATCTTCTTACATCCCACACAGTCAGCCTGTGAGGCTTACTCTGTCTTCCTTGAAAGACCCTGCAGCTGAGAGAAGAGGAAATCAAAACATTTCATACCCATGAAGCTTCAAGCAACCTCAGATTCCCTTCAATTCTCATCTCTAGTCCAGAAATCAGTCCCCATCTTCTCTAGTTCTTAAAAGGTCAGTTCCTCCTTCACAGCTATCCACAGCACATAGGACATCTGTGATACTGTGATTTACAAGAAATATATATATATTAAAAAGAAAACTGCAGGTCCCAAATGGCATTATTAGTGCTAAAAGCCCATGATGCCAAACCTAGATTTAATACCTGATCTAATTGCAGTTTTAACCTCTCCCAGAAATGTAATCTTAATTAACCTTAATCAGGCTGAAATTTTCTGATCAAGAACCAAATAAATATGACTAATTAACCAGTAAGTAGAAAGAAGTAGCATGACAATCTACATGACAAAAACCCTTCCGCTTCCCTACCCCTAAAGAAAAGATGTTCTGGCCCCAGCTGGTTTGGCTTAGTGGGTAGAGCACAGGCCTGCTGACTGAAGGTTCCCGATTCTATTCTAGTTAGGGCACATGCTTGGGTTCCGGGTTTGATCTCCAGTAGGGGGCATGCAGGGGGCAGCCAATCAATGATTGATGTTTCTATCTCCCTCTCCCTCTCTGAAATCAATTAAATTTATATATATTTAAATATATATACATATTTAAATATATACATATCTAAATATATACATATTTAAATACATATACATATACATACACATATATATACATATACATATACATATACATACATATATATATATGTTTTGTTTTGTTTTTTTAGAGGCCCACTGCATTAAATTTGTGCACAGAGGAGGGCATGTCCCGCAGCCCAGCCTGCATCCTCTCCAATCTGGGACCCCTCGAGAGATGTCTGACTGCCCATTTAGACCCAATCCCACTAGGATCGGGCCTAAATGGGCAGTAGGATATTGCTCTCACAATCCAGGATTACTGGCTCCCAACTGCTCCTGCCTGCCTTCCTGATTGCCCCTAACTGCTTCTGCCTGCCAGCCTGATCACCTCCTAACCACTCTGCTGCCAGCCTGATTGATGCCTAACTGTTCCCCTGCCAGCCTGTTTGCCCTCAACTGCTCTCCCCTGCAGGTCTGGGTCCTGCCCAACTGCCCTCCCCTGCTTGCCTGATCGCCCACAACTGCCCTCCCTTGTAGGCCAGGTCCCTTTCAACTTCCCTCTTCTGCTGGCCATCTTGTGGTGGCCATCTTGTGTCCACATGAGGGAAGGATCTTTGACCACATGGGGGCAGCCATCTTGTGTTTTGGAATGATGGTCAATCTGCATATTACTCTTTTATTAGATAGGATAGAGACCTGGTGCATGGATGGGGACCAGCTGGTTTGCCCTGAAGGGTGTCCCAGATCAGGGTGTAGGTTCCCTTGGGGTGTGGGGTGGCCTGGGCAAGGGGCCTGTGGTGGTTTGCAGGCAGGCCATCCCCCCTGGCAACCCAAGCAGAGGCCCTGGTATCTGGGATATATTTACCTTCTACAATTGAAACTTTGTAGCCTAAAGCAGAGCCAAGCCTCCTGCTTGCTCCTTGGCTGCAGCCATTTCTGTTTGGATTTATTTACCTTCTATGATTGAAACTTTGTAGCCTTGAGTGGAGGCCTAGGCCGGCAAGGGAAACCCAAGCCTCCCTCTGCTCTCTCTGGCTATAGCCATCATGGTTGGGTTTATTTGCATACTCGCTCTGATTGGCTGGTGGGCACGGCTTGTGGGTGTAGCAGAGGTATGGTCAATTTGCCTATTACTCTTTTATTATATAGGATAGATGTTCTGGCCCCCAAATAACCATCTTTTCTTTCCCTGATAAATCTATCTTCCTATAAAATCCCTCTTTTTTGTATAACCCCTGGGATGTTGCTCAATTGTGAATCACCTAATAAAGCCAATTAAATCTTCGAATTTACTTGTTTGAAAGGTGTTTTTTGTTTTATGTTGTTTTTGTTAATCCTCACCTGAGGATATTTTCCCCATTGATTTTCAGAGAGAGTGAAAGGGAGGGAGAGAGTAGGGGGAGGAGAGGAGAGAGAGAGAGAGAGAGAGAGAGAGAGAGAGAGAGAGAGAGAGGGAGAGAGAGGGAGAGATTGGGGCCTGGGATGGAACCTGCAACCCAGGTAGGTGCCCTTGATCAAGGATCAAATCTGAGACCCTTTGTTGTGTGGGTTGACACTCTAATGATTGAGCCACACCAGCCAGGGTGAAGTTTTGTTGTGTGGTTTGTTTGTTTTTTAACATATCTGTGGTAGGCAGTTAGACAGAATATATGCCATTAATGATGGGCCAGGTACAGAAGGTCACTAGAACAGAAAGCTCCAGGTGTCTAGTAATGGGCAAACTGGGAAAACAAGGCCCTCACCCAGAGGGTAACCTCTTCTCCCCCAGCATATAGATGGTCATGCGGTTTAGCCCCCTGACCTTCCCTCTCACTGCCCATGCAGTTTGTGCCCTCCCTGTCCTTTCCTCCCTGGCATGCTGCTAGTCATGGGTTAGACCCCCACCCCTTAGAGGAGGGCAGTGAGGTTCCAGGACAGTGAGGTTCTGACTGACCCACATCACATATATCTACGCCTTAGTTGTGTTTCAGCTCCAGGCCCAGAAAAAAAGCAGGGGAAAAAAAAAAAAAAAAAAAGACCAGAGACACCATGGTTGACATTAGGACCAGCTGCACTGACTAATGAGCTCCTCCCTGGCACCAACCCATCAGTAGAGACCACGACCCTGAAAGGACACACCTAGAAAGCTGATGAATATTCTCTTGGGATCCTTCCCTGAGACCTCCAGTTAAATAACCTCAAGAGTGAGGACCCAGCCCGCCAGTGTGGCTCAGTAGTTGAGCATCAGCCTATGAAGCAGGAGGTCACGGTTCTATTCCCAGTCAGAGCACATGCCCCAGTTGCAGGCTCGATTCCCAGTAGGGGGCATGCAGAAGGCAGCTGATTAATGATTCTCTCTCATCATTGATGTTTCTATCTCTCCCTCTCCCTTTCGTTCAATAAAAATATTTAATCAATAAAGTCAAGAAATCAGCCGAAACCAGTTTGGCTCAGTGGATGGAGCGTCGGCCTGTGGACTGAAAGGTCCCGGGTTCGATTCCGGTCAAGGGCATGTTCCTTGGTTGTGGGCAAATCCCCAGTAGGGAGTGTGCAGAGGCAGCTGATCAATGATTCTCTCTCATCGATGTTTCTAACTCTCCATCCCTCTCTCTTCCTCTCTGTAAAAAAATTAATAAAATATATATATATTTAAAAATCAAGAAATCAATAAAAACATTAAAAAAACAAAACAAAAAACAAACGACAGGCCCCAGTGCAGCTCAGTGCAGTTCTCTGTGGAGCGTACCCCTGCCTTTCCCATCCTCCTTCCCCCTCCCCTGGGACATTTTCCTTGTCTCTGAAGCTCCAAGCCACCCACCCCTCCTCCACCCCCCCTTTTTTTTTTGCCTCTGTAACTTGTTTCCTGAACTGACTTCTTCTACCTCTGTGACTTTCTAAATAAACTTGCTCTTACAGTTTGAGTCTTGGTTCTGAATTCTTCCTTAGCCAGAATTCAAGTGCTGAGGTTGCTGAACGAAGGTTCGGTCTGATTCCACTGGCCTAACACCTCGTGCCATTACTGCTGCCAACATACATGTTTGGCCCATTGAATGACCACAATACATTTCTCATGTATGCTTGGTCTTTGTCCGCAGCTCCTGGTTCACAGTTCCCGAAGACCTTGGACTTGCTAAGCTTAAGAGCATCGGGAGCATCTTTTGTGATACCGTTCGGCCTCTGGTCCTCAGTTCTTGAAAACCTTCCAAGCCATAAGGTGAAATGGGTCTTGATTTCATCACCGGCCCCTTTCCCCCACAACTGCCACCAGTAGGCTCGTGTTAAGGAAGGTGACTTTTGGAAGGAATCCAAGGCTGGGGGCTGGTTGCGAGGAGAACCAATTGAGAATAAAGGGTTGGAACTTTTAATTTCACCCCCGTACATCAGGGGAGGGGATTGGTACCTGAAGGGGAGGGTGGTCTTGTGGAACTGAGACATTTATCTGTGGGATCTAATGCTATCTCCAGGTAGACAGCAGAATTGAATTGAATTCTTGGATTCCCTGCTGGTGTCTGAGACTTGCATGTTGGTGTGGGAATCCTACACACACACACACACACACACACACACACACACACAAATACACACTTGGGAATTGGGTCCAGAAACCCAAAGGCCATCCTAGATAGACCTGGGAATAGAAACTACAGTTTCTTTACAAACCCACCGCTTTAAAACCTTCCTGGCCAGCTGCCAGAAACCACACTTGACAGGTCTGAGCCAGCGATATCAGCTTTCACGGACTATTCTGATGGCATCTGCCTCTCTGCAGTCAGGGTCCGTTGCTACTCAGATTCCATTCATTCCCACATACCACATCTAAACCCTGGGTAGCTAAGCAGAATTATTTCTCCCTGCTTTCTCCCAGTAGCCTGGGGTCAGGGTCTCAGCTCTTACTATTTCCTTGAAGGAGAGAAGAGGAGACACATTCAGTCATCTGTCTGAAATTTGCCAAGCACCTACTGTGCGCCCCTGGCCCGGGCACTGAGGAGTCACAGACTAGTCTGGGGTTCTAAGTTCCAGGAGGGCAGCTAATATTAGGGTTGTGAGATCTGTGCAGAGGTAAGTGCTGGCTTCTATTTTTATTTTCATTTTTATATTTTGCCCCATTATTTTACAGCTCCTCTGATCCTTAAGCCTTACATCAGAATCTTAGACGTCTCTTGTCCCTTGGGTAGAGGTGGGGTGATGGAGCACGATCTAGAACCCAGCCTAGTGCCCGGCTCAGAAATTCTGGTTGGTTCAGAATCAAAGGTGATGCCTTGGTTTTTACCAAGTTAGATTACGTAGCCCAGACCTTGTCCATACCAGGTGGGGAGAGGGGCAGGTGGGAAGGCTGCAGGGGGGCATGGCATAAACCCTACTCCCAGGAGTCAGACAAGCGAAGAGAGAAACCTTTACTCTCGCTGTGCTCTTCCAGCTCTCAGCTCAAGTATCAGGCCCACCCTGACATTTGCAGGCCTGCAGAAGAGCACAAGTGAAGATCCACATAACACACATCTAAATTTTATAAAGTGCAAACCAACTTAATTGTGAATGATCGAGCAGCTAATAATGATAAGCAGTCCTTCAAAATGACCTAAAAGGTCCGGCCAGCATGGCTCAATGATGGAGCATTGACCTATGAACCAGGAGTTCCAGATCAGGGTACATGCCCGAGTTGTGGGCTTGATCCCTTGTGTGGGGTGTGCAGAAGGCAGCCAATCAATAATTTGTTCTCATTGACATTTCTCTTTTTCTCTCCCCCCCTCTCTCTCACCCTTCATCTCTAAAATCAATAAAAAATATTTTTTAAAAATGACCAGAAAGACTGGGTTTGAATTTAAACTTCTAAGAGTCCTTGACATTTTGTGCTAGAATATTCTCCAGCCCTGACCCCCAGCCTATGGCCTGCTTTCTCTTCCCCCTTGCAGCCCCATCTCCCATTGCGTATATGTTTAGACACTCTGGCCTGCATAGTCAAGCTCCACCCACCCAGGTCTCTGACAAGCAGCTGTCCCTCGGTCATTTCTTGGGTCTAGGGGTAGGCACACCATGTCTGTTGTCAGAACCCAGAGAAAAGGGGCTGGACAGTGGGCTTGGCAAGGTATCCTGGGGTCCTGGGTACCTGGATGGTCTAGGAAGACGAAGGGCACATCCCCTTGACCCTGCACCCCATGGACAGGGTCGTGGCTGGAGGGCCAGGGGCAGGGCCCTCTGAAGTGTGAGTCTAGAGCACTGACCTTCACCCTCTTGCAATGGCGTTTTCCTGGCCACGCGCTCTGACCGCAAAGGCAGCTCACGGATACTCCTGGCCTCTGACAAGAGGGCGCTTCTATCCCCACCCGGAGAGGCAAAGGAGAAACAAGCAGACGCATACAGAAGAAAAATACTGTTTATTCCACACAGCTACAGCAAGTGCTTCTCCCGCCCCGGCCCGCGCCCCGGCCCTCAGCAGGCTGTGCCCCGTGTCCGGGGACAGTCAGAACCTCAGTGTCGGAGCCTGGCCTGGCAGACAGGAGGGGGACCCAGGCATAGGAAGATGACTGGATTGCCAAGGACACAATAACATCAGGGACTCTCGTTCCAAATTCAAGTGAGTTCCTCGATCCATTTGGCCAAATTCTTCCCCGGGACCCCGCCGGGATAAAACACCATGCTTAGAGCAGGGTCCAAGGCCTCGGCGAATCCACCAGGCCATAGGAAGTTTTGGTCTGTCTTTCATTTAAAACAAAAACAGACGAAACCACAAGCAAACAGTAAAACAGGTTCTGCTCTTCCTCCTGCCTTTCCATGGCGAAGGAACCATTGAGCTCTGGCTTTAAGTCCAGAAAGGTGCTTTCAAGACAAATGCATATCAACTCCTTTAGAGTCTGATGCTACTACCAAGAACAAAACAGATGCTTCCCAGGGCGGGGGTGGAGGAGTGGGGGGGATATGGAAGTGGCGGGGAGTGGGGGTGGGAAGGGAAGGGGGCAGTGAAGGGCCTTCAGTGGGGAATCAGCAGAGCGATGGCAGGCTGGTAAGCTCTGCTTTGGGCATGTTTGAGGAACACCCCATGCCCTCCTGCCTGGGGAATTCGGCTGCAAATATTCGGACCCTGGTATAGCTCCAGAAAGGCCTACCACTCTTCCTAAACAGGAGAAGACGGTTCAGCTCTACCTCAGCCTCTGGAAGACGGGTTTAGAAGAGGGGGGAGCTGAGAAGGCAAGGCCAGGCCTCATTTGGACCAGCAGCAGCAGCTCCTTATCTTTTTCCCACCCGGACACCAGACGGATGTGTCCTGCAGAGCCACTGCCATGGACACGGCCTGGACCATGTGCGGCTCCCGGGAGGCCCTCCATGACCCAGCTGGGAGAAATCATAGCTGAACGCAAGCATTTGAGGGTGAAAACCCGTCTCTCTCTAATTCAGAGACGTTCAGCCTGTGTGCCACAGACAATGTTTAAACATGCACTGCTTGACTACTCGGTCAGGGGCCCTGACCCCTTTTCCCTCAGATTGTCGAATTTAAAAATGACAACAGGCCACACAGAACAATAGCCATCAGTGTGACTGAATCAAAAGTATGCCTACTTTTTTGTCTGATTGGCAAAAAAATATATTTTGGGGGGTGCTGCAGAATTACAGTAATCCACCTACGTGTGCCGTGAGATGTAAAAGGTTGAACACTGCCGCTCTGATTTATTGAAGTGTAAATCGCCGAATCCTTAAACTCCAGGACTTTAACGAGTACTGAAAACCTGTGTACGATTCTCCTCCCTTCTTCTCCCCGAGTTGGGGTTCACCCTGCACTCGAGTGTGGAGCCTCCCCTTGGGGACATGTTTTTGGGGAAAGTGGGGCGGGCAGGCTGCCCAGCAGCTCCCTCCCTCCGGCAGGGCTGCTGGTCCCAACGCAGTGGGCAGGAGTGTGTGTGTATGTGTGGCAGTTTGACACACCATTGTCTTCCCACTGGCAGGGCTACCACGAGGGTGGCCCCTGGCACTGCGGGGCCTGGGAGGGACCAGGTGCGGGCAGGGAAGGAAGCAGCATGCTGGCCGGTGAAGGCCAGGCCAGGAGGTGGCTGCCAGTGGCCGGCAGAGCTGCACACGTGAACTTGCCGGCAGTCCCCTCCTCAGTGTACCCTGGGCGGTGGAAGGCGGCTGCAAGGACAAGGATAGTGAAGGGGGTGGGGACTGACCCCTGACCCTAAAGGATGCTCTACACAGCAAGGCTGGGCTCATCTCAGCAAACCTCTGAGTGCTCTCCTGACTTCCTGGAGCCACAGGCTGCGTCCCAGGGGTTGGCCAGCCGCCGCGAGGCTGGGAAACTCAGGAGCTCAGATGAGGTGCCGACCCCCAATGTGCCACAGTGACCCTCTCCAGAGGCAAACCCACCCTGTGCCAGGGATATGCTTGGTTCGGTGGAGCACTGGGGAGATTACTGACATAACACAGGGTCAAAGACTCGGGGCAAAGTAAGATTTCTCATCCAGTACCCAAGGCTTAAAGCTACAGAGAAACTTGGCGTTAAGTCACTTTCCACAGGAGACGTTTCTGGGCTGGATGCTGGCCTTTCCCCCGGGCCTTGCTGTCTGGTTTACTGTTTCATTTGCCCCTTCTGAGACCTGTCTTGGGTTGGGGAAGAATGTGAGGATGAGAGAGTATTTCTTTCCTCGTTTTTCTCCAAAGCGCCCGCTTACTTGGGAAGGGGATTTTCCAGGCTGCACGTTCTCTTAACTGTCTTGGGAGGAGATGGTCATGGACAGAGATTAGATTAAAATCTGGAAGAATGGCCTTAACTACTAGGTGCCCGGCCTGCCACAGGCCTAGGTCAACTCCACAACAGCTAGCATTCGCTGACGTTCGCTTCCAACATGGATTACCACAGAAAAGGTTCTGCTTTAGTGCAATTTTCCTTCAGAGGAACCAGGAGGAGGAGATAGGAGAGGGGAGAAAAGGGGGCTTGTTCTGGCCCCAGGGCTGTGGAATCTCCGGACTCTGAGGTCAAGGCAGACACGGAGTCTGACCTGAGCAGCACATCACGCTTTCAAAACTGTGTCTCAGTCCTTTCAGGGGGCAGGGTGCCTGCAGGCAGAGGGTGAAGCTGCGGTTCTACTGGGTGAGCTGCCGTACCTGCCACATACACGTACACAGAGGAGCGAAGAGGAGAGGGTGGACAGAGAAGCCATCGAACACAAGAGCTCATGGCCAGTCTTTCGGGGCTGCTGCAGCCCTCCCCAACGACGGGGGACTTTCTGGTTCCCAACCAGAAGGCACCCCTCAAACACCACGTGAGCAAAGTGCTTCTGTAAGTGACACCACAAACCCCTCCCTGGGCGTGACCAGCCCGGAGCCTGGGCTCTCAAAGGCCCTCCGCCCTCCCCACGGTGTGCAGTGTGTGGGGGGCGGGAGGGAGGCAGCCGACGGCCATGCACACGGTGGAGTCTCAAGACCCGGGACACGTACAGCCACACGCACCAGGAGGACGGTGCCGTCGCAGCCGTGGCTGCAGCCGGTGCCGAGGGACGAGGACAAAGTGCTGGGACCCGGGGCCGGGCCGAGCCCTACGGGATCTGAAAGACGTTCAGCTTGCTGGTGTTCTTGAGCGTCTGGCGCCGGTTGCAGAACCAGACCCGCACGACCTCCCGGTCGTAGTTGAGCTCCTTGGCGATCTCGGTGATCTCCTGGCCGGTGGGCAGCGGGTTCTTCTCGAAGTAGGCGTTGAGCGCCACGATGGCCTGCGGGGTGAAGGAGGTGCGGCGCTTGCGTTTCTTGGAGGGCTCGCCGCCCACAAACTCCATCAGGTTCTGCTGGCCTTCCTGGTTCCGGAGCTCGGCTTCGTTCAGCCACTTCTCCAGCACTGGCTTCAGCTTCTGGGCACTCTTCGGCGTGATGTCCAGCTTCTCGAACCTGCGGGAGGCCCAAGCCCAGGGAGGGACCGTGAGAGCGTCTTACCCCCCCCCCCCCCCCCCCCGCCTGGGTGTGAGCACTCTGCTCCTCACCGCCCCCACCGGGACCCCGATGGCTCGGGGACACCCAGACTTCTCAGACCGTCCTGTGTCCCAGGTCACAATGGAGGGGCCATTCCCATGGCCTCGGTCCAGTAGGGCAGTGATAACAGTGCAGCTGCTGCCTGGACAACCATTCTAGAACTTTCACAACCAAATTAGTGCGGTCCTTTGAGGGTGTTTGTGTGTGTGTGTGTGTGTGTGCGCGCGTGTGTGTGTTAAAATATTTTTTTTTTATTGATTTTTTACAGAGAGGAAGGGAGAGGCACAGAGAGCTAGAAACATCGATGAGAGAGAAACATTGATCAGCTGCCTCCTGCACACCCCCTTACTGGGGATGTGCCCGCAACCAAGGTGCATGCCCTTGACTGGAATAGAACCTGGGACCTTTGAGTCCACAGGCTGATGCTCTATCCACTGAGCCAAACCGGTCAGGGCATTGAGGTGCTATCTTGAGAGATCTGCAGACAAGGCAGTAGACATCATGAGCACTGTCCTCCTCCAATTACCCTCTCATTGCAGCATCACTGAGTCAGAGCCCGGATGTGGCTGCAGACTTCCCAGCACAGCAGTGAGTCTAACCGTCTCTCTAGTCTACACATGGAATTGGAAGGCAGATGAAACCTTTGGGCCATACTGAGCCTCATTCTTGTTGGAACCCCTCTACGACCCCTCCTAAGATACTGGCACCAGGACCAGCTTAGACGCTGCACACAGAAGCCAGACACACCTCTTCAGGGTCATGCCTTATAAAACGGGGAGATGACAGCATGGCAGGGGTGACGGTGGGACAGAGTTGAGAGCTAAGACAGAACTGAAGTTCCCACCTTTGTGACTCATTTCATAAGCTGTACTCCTTTCCCTCTAGGATACCTAATGGATTAGGGTCTTGGGATCCTAGAAAAAGACTATTTGCTTGCCCTAGCTGGTTTGGCTCAGTGGATAGAGCATTGGCCTACTGACTGAGGGGTCCCAGGTTTGATTCCAGTCAAAGGAACATGCCCGGGTAGCAGGCTCGATCCCAAGTAGAGGGTGTGCAGGAGGTAGCCGATCAATGATTCTCTCTCATCAATTATGTTTCTCTCTCCCTCTTCCTTCCTCTCTGAAATCAAATATATTTATTATTTGCTCAGGATTGGAGGATAAACATCAGAGGACCTGGTCAGTCTTTGGCTACTCCGGGTATTCATATCTTATCCTTAAAGCAGCCTTCCTTATTTGGAAGAAGGCAGGAGCAAGGGAGAATAAAGGGGCCACCAGGTCCTGTGGGTACCTGGTGGCACCAGGCCGCTGAGCAGGCCTGACCTTGCCAGGGAGCCTTACTCACCGGCAGATGGCGGACTGGCTGTAGGCCGGGCCTTCCGTTGCAGTCAGAGCCTGGCCCACCTGAGTCTGTGTGAGGCCCAGAGACAGCCGCCGGATCTTGAAGTTCTTGGCAAACTCCCGGATCTCTTCTAAGTTGATCCCGTCCTCGTCCAGACTCGGGGTATGTGGCTCTAGGCCAGAGAAGAGAGCAGAGTGAGCGCAGAGGACAGATAACCATCACTGCTGAGCTAGCCCACTGGCCTGGCCCGGGGCAGAGGGATGAGGACGTTTGGCAAAAGGCCCACCTACCCTTAAGACCCTCATTAACTCTGTCCCCGAGACAAACAATGGAGGAAGGGGCCCTGGACCAACCTGTCTGGGGGTGGGGCCTTGTTTCGTTTGTCCAGCTCTGACTGTTGACCTTCCCCATTCCCCCTGCTCCTGGCCCCCACACACACCTGCTGGCCACCCACATTCCTCACATACTGGGTGAGAATCCCTGGAGAGACAGCCAATGGGGAAACAGCCTCCGCTATCATCATGCCTAGAACCCAGCTTAACAGGAATAAGAAAGCCAGTCCTTGGCATCGAGCACCTGCCCTTCACCCTGGGACCCCAGGAAGTTTATCAAGAAGAGCAGCATTCAGCCGGGACCAGTTTGGCTCAGTGGATAGAGCGTCTACCTGCGGACTAAAAGGTCCCGGGTTCGATTCCGGTCAAGGGCATGTACCTTGGTTGCGGGCACATCCCCAGTGGGGGGTGTGCAGGAGGCAGCTGGTCGATGATTCTCTCTCATCGATGTTTCTAACTCTCTCTCCCTCTCTCTTCCTCTCTGTGAAAAATCAATAAAATATATTTAAAAAAAAAAAAAAAAGAAGAGCAGCATTCAGCCAAGACTGGTTTGGCTCAATGGATAGAGCATCGGCTTGGGGACTGAAGGGTCCCGGGTTCGATTCCAGTCAAGGGCATGTACCCTGGTTATGGGCATATCCCCAGTAGGGAGTATGCAAGAGGTAGCTGATCGATGACTCTCTCTCATCCATGTTTCTAACTATCTCTCTCTCTTCCTCTCTGTACAAAATCAATAAAATATATTTAAAAAAAAAAAAAAGAAGAAGAAGAAGAGCAGCATTCAGCCCTAGCTGGTTTGGTTCAGTGGCTAGAGCGTCAGCCTGCAAACTGAAGGGTCCTGGGTTCCATTCCAGTCAAGGGCACATGCCCGGGTTACAGTAGGGGGTGTCCAGGAGGCAGCCAATCAATGATTCTCTCTCATCATCAATGTTTCTCTCTCCTTCACCCTTTATGAAATCAATAAAAAAATATATATTTTTAAAAAAGAACAGCATTCGCCAAGACCGGTTTGGCTCAGTGGATAGAGCGTCAGCCTGTGGACTGAAAGGTCCCGGGTTCGATTCCGGTCAGGGGCATGTACCTTGGTTGTAGGCACATCTCCAGTAGGAGGTGTGCAAGAGGCAGCTGATCGATGATTCTCTCTCATCGATGTTTCTATCCCTATCTCTTCCTCTCTGTAAAAAATTAATAAAATATATTAAAAAAAAAAAAAAAAAGAACAGCATTCACAGGGTCCAATAAACGCCTCTCCCATTCTCCACAACCTCCTTCAGGAGCCACTTACTGGACACCAGCTGGCTGACAGTGGGCGTCTCTGAGCAGGTGATTGGGATGGGAGCAGAGGCCGATGGTTTGGCCGCTGGGGCTGGGCTGGCGATGACCACTGTCGGCGGGGGCACGGCCGGCGTCGGCTGGATGGGCTGCACCTATGAGAAGAGAACAATCCCCTAATGCCTACCTGTCCAGCTCAGGGAGTCGGAGTCCCTGCATGGACCAGGGACAGGGGCAAAAATGGGCATGAAGGCTACACTCCTCCCTGGGCCCCATCAAAAAGCAAGACTAGAAACTACTTATTATCACCCACCCAACGATAACAACCTCCGAAATAAGCTCAGAAACATGCTCCACCAAGCTGGGGCCTCATGGCCACCGGTGACAGGCAGGTCAGAGGCTCAGAAAGGTCAGTACTCTTGGTCAAAGCCCCGCCAGTGTCCACCCTGAGAACTGCTCTCAAATATCTGCTCTCAGAGGAGAAACCTAACCTGGTTTTAGAGCCTCCCAGGCCCAAACATCCATCAATAGGAACCAGCAAGTGGCATCTGGGACCTCCCTATTCAAAGAATAAGGTATATCTCTTAACCACTGGCATGGAAAAAGCTCAGTGTCATGGTGCTAAGTGAAAAAAGAAAAGAAAAGAAAAAAAAAGCTTCCTGAAAAGTTCAAATCTCTCTAGGACGGGCCCTGTTCCCTGGAGTCTACCTCTTGGTAGCTCTGAAGTCCACTGCCTCTTGCTTCTCAGAGCCTTGGCCTTAGTAGAGTCCTGGTCTCTGGCTAGAACTGTGTAAGCTGCCTCCTAACAGGTGACAAGGATTCAAGTCTCACCACAGTCGTTCTCGGCTCCTCTGGCGACAGGGAATTTTTCAATGTGCATTTAGTTAGCCCTTTCCCTGCTAAAAACCCCTCCCTGGCCCCTCACTAGATAATAATAGTGATAACATTTGTTTTCAAGTGCTTCCTGTGTTAATTGCCTAGGTGTAATCTGTTCTCCAATGCTCATAACCTTCTGCAGTTGATCCCCTTACCATCTCCGTTTTACAGACGAGGCTAAGAGGTCATTCACAAAGCTGAGAGGCAGCACACCCCCTGGAGGATCATGGGAACTTGCTAAAAGAGAGATTCCTGGGCCCCACTCCAGACCGGCTGAGTAAGAAGCGCTGGAGGGGGGCCTGGGAGCTGCATTCCCACGAGCCCTCCCGGGGGTTCCGCACTCCCCCAGGTTTGAGAACCCCTGCACACTCTGCTCTTGCCGTTTCCTGAAGATAAAATACTCCCATTCAAGTCACCCCTTTAGATTAGCTCAACGTCCCTTCTCCAGGAAACCTTGTTGAACGTCCCAGTCTGTTGAGAGCTCCCTTCTCTGGGTCCCCTTGTCATGCCCTTGTCCGTCTGTCAGGCTGCTTTGTTCTTGTCCCCAGTGCCACGCTACCTAAGCTAGCTACGTATTCCTCAGCACCTGGAATACAGGAGGCACTCAGAGACTGCTCCTAGAATGAACAAGTAAGTGAATAATCAAAGTGAGGGGTGCAGTGGTAAAGGGGGAAGAGGGAGGGCATTTAGACCTAACCTCTAAGAGTGTTTCTATCAATTTTTTCTCACCCTGGAGCTGATCAAGGCCTCTTTACTTTGACCACCTCCTCCCAGGCCTTCTCAGAAAGGCTAGCTTCTGAGGGTCCATGGACACGCTTTTGGTGTGTGTGGGTAGGGGTCAGGGGTGAGGAGCGTGGTTTCCCTGGGCAGAGCATGTGTGACTCATGTGAGCCTTCTACCCTGGACCTCCCCTGCTTTCTCAGGAGCCTCAGAAACTAATCTTGTCCTGCCCATCGTCTAAAGCACATGTGTCAAACACAAGGCCCGTGGGCCAAATCCAGCCCGCCAGGCCTTGCAATGGCCCGCACCGCGCTGTCATCACTGCACTCCGCTGTCAGTTTATGACATTGTCAGTTTATGACTGTTCAGTAAACCATTCGGCCCGCGATTTAGGCTGGATTTTAGATTTTGGCCCCTTCTCTGATTGAGTTCGACACCCCTAGTCTAAAGAGAGCCGCGTATGCCAGAGAGCACTGCCTGCCCCATCCCCATCCCCAGCCCCAGCCCTTGTACCTCACTCTTGGCAGGGGACTCGGGCATGCTGGGCTTCCGGATAGCCACAGGTGGAGGCAGGGGGTTGCTGGCCAGGGTTGCAATCACCTGGCCCTGGGCGTTTAGCAGCAGCTGGGGGGTCACAGCCTGGACCTGCAGGCTCTGGGCTGGTGCTGGCGTTGCCACGCTAGCTGAGTTCACTACCCACGGAAGAGTTCCGATAACCTGGGGGGAAATAAGGCAGGGACTCTAAGTGTGAGCCAGTGGCCAGCTCCACCTCCAACTCAAGTCCCCACACTGGTCGGGGAAGGCATTCAGGTGAATCACTCAACCTCTAGGACCTGTTTCTTTCTCAATAAGACGAAGGGTTAGCAGTCTGGGGGCTGCTTCCTTTGTTTTATCTCCACGGCTGTGAGGGAGCAGGAATGGGTCTGTGCGTGGAGTCAGAAGGACTGGATGTGAATCCCTGCTCTGCCACAGTTTCGCTGTGGCTTAATTTCTCTGAATCTGAGCCTTCTTCCCTGTACTGGTAAAATGGGAATAAAAATCTCTACCTAGCCGAAACCGGTTTGGCTCAGTGGATAGAGCATCAGCCTGCAGACTGGAAGGTCCCGAGTTCGATACCGGTCAAGGGCATGTACCTTGGTTGCGGGCACATCCCCAGTAGGAGGTGTGCAAGAGGCAGCTGATCGATGTTTATCCAGTGCAAGAGGCAGCTGATTGATGTTTCTCTCTCTCTCTCTCTCTCTTTTTTTTTTAAAATATATTTTATTGATTTTGTACAGAGAGGAAGGGAGAGAGATAGTCAGAAACATTGATGAGAGAGAATCATTGATCAGCTGCCTCTTGCACACCCCCCACTGGGGATATGCCTGCAACCAAGGTACATGCCCTTGACCGGAATCGAACCCAGGACCCTTCAGTCCCCAAGCCGACGCTCTATCCATTGAGCCAAACTGGTCTAGGCTGATGTTTCTCCCTTATCGATGTTTCCAACTCTCTATCCCTCTCTTTTCCTCTCTGTAAAAAATCAGTAAAATATATATTTTTAAAAATCTCTACCTAATAGATCTGTACTCAAAACAAATGAGGTGATGTATGAGGAGGCACCTCGCACAGACCTGGCCACGAAGTAGGTACTCCATAGAGGAAGTGGGTGTTCACCTCAGCCAGAGCGGGTGCCCCCAGGGCAAGGCGGTGGCTGTGCCCCTGCCTGCTCTCAGGATCCGCAGGGCTGCCACACAGGAGCCGTGAACAGCAGTCCCACACCCTGTTCGAGCTTCTGCGACCCGCAGCCCACGTCCTAGTGCCCCGGCCAGCTTGTCCACAGCCCCCACCCCTCAGCCCTGGCTTTGACCACTTGCCTGTCCCTGAGCATTGGTGAGGATCTGACTGCTGATCCCCGGCATGCTGGGAATGGTGTTGGCAATGACCGGAGTTGTCGTGAGGGAGCCCAGGATCTGGGTCTGCCCCCCGAGGGAAGCGGCGCTGATCTGTGGGTGGAGGGAGAGCCTCGTCAGGAAAAGCCCACGGCAGAGGGAAGAGGGCTCAGGACACTGGGGTGGGGAGGTAGGGGCGTGAGGCAGATACGAATATAGGCCACAGGCTCATGTCTAACAGCTGAATAGTATCAGGAGGAGGGTGGCAGGGGGTACACCAGGGAGGGTGGGGTCAAAGCCATGGAAGAGTAACCGGCTAATCTCTCAGGCCAGGCCTGGGAGGGCAGCAGTGCCAGGCTGGAGTAGCCGATGTGGATCTAGTCACATCTACCAGCTCCACTGCTACTGCCAAGCCAGGACAGACACTGGCGAGGGGCGTGGGCCTCTAGCTCCACCTTAGTAACGCTCACAAGCTTGCAATCCCCAGACATCGTCCCACCCTCCAAGGCTGGTCTCAGGTTCGGGAGAATTTGCCCAGCCCTCTTGGCAGAGGTTGTCTGCCCATGTCTGGGACGGACAGGCCGCAGCTGCGAGGAGGCGGCTTCAGAGGGAGCCGTCCCTGCTGATGTGCTGGAAAAGAGCCGTGTTCGGGGGCCTGGGCCTCCCCCTCCTTGCTCCCCCCAGCAGTTCCACCCTTGGCCCATGAGTTGATCCGTCCCTGATCAGCCCTGGGTGAGGGCAGCAGCAGCTTACGATTCCTGGGCTAAACGCGAAGCTGGCGGGCTGCAGGGTGATCTGAGGGGGGGTGTCCACAGACTTGGGGGTGGGGGCGGTAGCGGAGGCAGCAGCGGGCTGCGGTAGAATGGCGGGCGTGCTCTGCGGCGGCGGAGGGGTCTGGAACAGCGGCTGGGACTGTGCTGGTGGCCGGGGCTGGACGGGCGAGGCGGCCGGTACCGGTGGGGCAGCTTGCACGGGTGCCGGGAGAGCGGTGTTCAGCACGGCCGCCGCTATGGAGCAAGGCAGAGACAGAGGTGCTCAAGTGCCTAGCCGTAGCCCAGAGCAGCTCCAATCCCAAGGGATCTGGCACAGGAACAGAGGGGGCTGGGCAGCGGGGAAGGGGGGCAGGCAGCGGTGACTCCCTTGATCCGTGCAGGGGGCAGCAGGTGCCCGCATCTCTCATCCCCCCTCCCTTGGGCCTGGAGATGTGCAGGTTCAAAACCAGACGTTGCATCTTCTTGTGGTCCTTCTCAGGAGGCTGGTCTGGCGTGGGGGGAGAGGGGCAGTCTCAGACAGACGGCTGAAGCAGAGAGGCCTGCTGGGCCGGATGGTGTCCTGGCCTAGAGTCCCGAGGTGCTGCAGCTCGGTGCTGGGTGCCTGGGACACCGGGTCCGGGCTGCAGGGCTGTGGCCCGCCCTGGGCGGGCTGCGGGCTCTGAGTCCAGCATGGCAAGCGGTCGTGCAGGAATGGCAGTGGTGGGTGGTGGGGGGCCTGGTGCAGTCCTGGGGAGAGCTGCTGTTACCTTGGAGACTGGCTAACGGTGGCTTGAAAACGCCCCCCGTAGGAGAAGCGGCGGTCAGTCCTGGGAGGGTGGCCACGGTTGCTGTAGGAATTGTCCACACGGCCAGTCCCTGCTGACCAGCCACTTGACCTGCAATACTGATGGGGATAAGAAGAGGTTGAGTAACTGCCCCTGCTGGAACCATAACTCCTGTCAGAACTGTGGCTAAGTTTTCCTGAGTCAAGACCTGCAAAAGCAAACAAGATTTCAAAAAGAAAAGAAAAAAAAAATAAAAATAAAAATCAACATCGGCAGCGCAAACACTGGGTCTCTCTGACCCAGCGGAGCACAAACAACGCATTCTGAGGGCAGTGGGGGGAAGGCCGCGCAGGGTGGGGAAGAGACGGGCCCTAGCTGGAGGCTCGGCCTCGAGGGGGGAGTCTGTCTTCAGAGAAGCAGCCCAAATCGCGGGCAGGACCTGGCCTGCTCACAGGGCTGCTGCCCCCAGCCTCCCTGAGCCCCTGCCCACAGGACCAACACGCTGTGGCCAGACGGCAGGGGGCAAGGGCTCCCAGAAGCTTCTGAGAAGCTCTGAGGGAGGCTACCCTTGCTGGATGCTCAAAAATCTGTGCATATAGCAAAAGGTCACAGGGCGTTCAGCATGCCTGGAGGGTCCCGGAGGCAGCTCGCTGTGCTGGGGCTGCCCCCTCCTCAGCCTCCCTCCCCTAAACGAGGGCTGTGAACAGTGCATTAACTCTCCCAGGCAGCCCCTGGAGGGCGGACAGGGATTCACTCATCTAGTCACTAAGCAGAGTGGCCTGCGGCAGGAAAGAGTTAATGTAATCTCTGCCATCCTAGACCTGAGGAGAGACTACCCGGCAAACCTCTTCCCGGTGGGCCTGATCGGGGCAGGGGAGAGGCCAGGGGTGCCTAGTGGGGGACTCCCCCTCTCAAGCCACAGCCCCGGCCCTGTCCTGCCTCCCGAGTCTCCAGTCCCATAGCCTCTCCATGGTGGGGGTCCCGTGTCTTGCTTCTGCCCACTGCTCTGTGTCCGGCTCCCAGGCGCGGCTCTTACCTGGGGGGCAGCTTGCACAGCCAGCGGCGTCAGGGTCTGCGATGCCTGAGGCTGGCTTGGGGGCTGGCTGAAAGTGGCGACAGCGGGGGCTGGACTCGAGGGGATCCCTGGGAGTGACGTCACTTCACGTGGCATCGAGAGAAAGGACAGAGGGTGAGCCGGTGTGAGCGGACTGGAGCGTCCTGTCTGCAACTCTCAGCCTCACTTAGTCTTTCTGCACAACCAGAGACCAATCCCTGGCTCTCCCTAGCCCTGAATGAGAGTAGAGTAGCGCCGAAACTGGTTTGGCTCAGTGGATAGAGCGTCAGTCTGCGAACTGAAAGGTCCCAGGTTCAATTTTGGTCAAGGGCATGTACCTTGGTTGAGGGCACATCCCCAGTAGGGGGTGTGCAGGAGGCAGCTGATCAATGATTCTCTCTCATCGATGTTTCTAGCTCTCTATCCCTCTCTTCCTCTCTGTAAAAAATCAATAAAATATATTTAATAAAAAGAGAGAGAGAGAGTAGGGTAGCTTCCCAAATGCTACCGGTAGTGAAACCAGGAGGCTGGAGAGCCCTGTGTCAGACCTAGAATGTGGGCCCTCTTCTCCCCACATTCAGATGAAGAAAATGCAGGCCTATCCACAGCTGGTGTCAATCTCTCATTCCCTGGCTCTACAGAACCCTGTGACCTATGACCCAATCAGCAGAGGGGTCTGAAGGGAAGGAACTTGTGTCTGGGAGGGAAGGAGCAAGATAGAATCAATGGGAGCAGCTTCCCCTGGCTCAGCCAGCAACCGGACCATTGCTCAACCCACCTGCAGGCTACTTCCCGGATGCAGGGGCTGGCTTGGAGAAGGGACAGGGATTCTGAAATCCCGGAAATGACATCCCTGAAAACTGGACATGGCTTTACCACACTCAGGATCACAATGGCTCTCCAGGCCAGGTAGCTTTTGTTTGTTTGCTAATCCTCACCCGAGGATATTTTTCCGTGGAATTTTAGAGAGAGTGAAAAGAAGGGGGCAAGAGACACATCGATCGGTTGTCTCCCACAATCGCTCTGACCAGGGCGATCCAGCCACAGCCCAGTCACATGTCTTTGATCAGAATAGAAACTGGGACCCTTTAGTCCAAGGGCCAACGTTCTAACCACTGAGCAAAACCGATTAGGGCCAGCCTTTCTCTGCCAGTGCCTGAGGTCTGAAGTCTCATGAGCAGCTTCAGTGAGTTTCTAAGGGAACTTCCCATGAACCAAAGCTTTTCATCCAGGTTACAGCTTCCTCCTACTACCCTGATTTGTGAGGTTTTGGGAATCCCCACCAAGAATTCACACAATGAGGAAAAGGGTTATTTCATATACTAGAGGCCTGGTGAATGGATTTGTGTACTGGTGGGGTCCCCCAGCCTGGCCTGTGCCCTCTCGCAATCTTGGACCCCTGGGGGGAGGTCACACAGCCGGTTTCAGCCCAATCCCCGTAGGCGGCCTGTGAGGATCGGGCCAAAGCCAGCAGTCCAACCTCCACGAGGGATTCAGTAGTGCTCGAAGCTACAGGCAGCTGGGGAGGAGCCCCAGCTTCGGCCTGGTGTCACGCCACCCCCACTCATCCTGGCCCCACTGCGCCTGCTGCGGGCTCATGCCCAGTACCGATAAGGAGAGGCTCCCACCCACTGCAGTGGCACTCGCCAGCTGTGAGCCTGGCGTCTGGTGCCCGTCGCTTACATGAGTGGCGTTCCCTCTGTGGGAGTGCTCTGACCACCAGGGGGAAGCTCCTGCGTTGAACATCTGCCCCCTAGTGGTCAGTGCATGTCACAGCAACTGGTCGACCAGTCACTTAGGCTCTTATACATATAGATGGTGAGACATTAAAAGGAGTCTAGGTATTGGGTGATGGACATTAGACCAGATCAATGGCCTCTTAATACTAGCTGGGCATGGATTTACTGAATCAGAATCTCTGGGAGTGGAGGCCAGTAACCTCTTCTCTCTCTTTTTCTTACTTTTAATTAATTTTATTTTTCAACTACAGTTGGCATTCAATATTATATTAATTTCAAAAGTATATCATAGTGGCCAAAACCGGTTTGGCTCAATGGATAGAGCGTCGGCTTGGGGACTGAAGGGTCCCGGGTTCGATTCCGGTCAGGGGCATGTACCTTGGTTGTGGGCATATCCCCAGTGGGGGGTGTGCAGGAGGCAGCTGATTGATGTTTCTCTCTCATCGATGTTTCTAACTATCTCTCTTTCTCCCTTCCTTTCTGTACAAAATCAATAAAATATATTTAAAAAAAAAAGTATATCATAGTGATTAGACACTTTTATAACCTATGAAGTACTCACCCCTAGAAGTCTAGTACTCCTCTGACATCATATTCAGTTATTACATTATTATTGACTATAGTCCCTATGATGCACGTTACATCCCATGACTATTTGCCTAACTGGCAATTTGCACTTCTTGATCTCTTTGTTCTTTAAGTTCTCCTGGGATACAGCACACAGCCACAGTGGGAACCATGCGGTCAGATAACCTCCCAACCTGTGTTCCCAGCCCATGGTTTAATCTGGAAAGGCACCGATCTAAACCAGATTGTTTAAGTATTAAAAGAAATTCAGATTGTTTAAGGAATTAGAAAGACAACCAAGCAGCGACAAAAGCCTTATAAAATACTAAGTGGGGGAAAAATACTAAGTGAAAACACTTAGAATTTCACTCCACCGCAGAGGGGAGATGCATTTCCAACTACTGGGGGGGAAATCAGAGAAGAGAAAATTTTAAAACATTTTGCTTGACAAATATAATGAATTATAAAAAGGAAAGTGAAAATAGGAATATGATAAACATGAGTGATAAAGCTTACCATCCGAAGAAATGAGATATTCATTTTATTAGAATGTATTTCCAAAGTAGGACCCAGAGTTCCGAGTGTGTGCACATACTTAAGCTTTTGTCACTGCCTTCCAGACTGCTTCTCAGAAAGACTAAACCAACTCACAGAAACATCAACCGTGTACCTTCTCTCCACAGCATCACCAGGTTAGCTTTTATCACTGCTGAGTTTTCTGGCTTAACAGGCATGTAGTACCTTATAGCCAGTTACGTGTTCTCTCATGGATAGCAAGAGTTTGCATTTTTTCATGAGATGGCTTCTCCCTATATAAACAATTGATTTCTCTTCCAAAAGAATTTGGGTGGACTATACCTCAAAGAAAAAAAAAATTCAAAAGACCAGTACAAAGATATTCCAAACAGCACTAGTTATGATAGTCTGGCAATAGTTAAAACCAGAACAGGTTTGTGAATCTGTGTCAATAAAGGAAAAGGGTGTCTGAAATAATGCAGTGGTCAGAGCTATGCTCCATAGTCTACCCTCCGTGGTCACAACTATAAAACTGTGCATGTGTGACAAGGACTGGGTAGTAATTTAGACTCCCATCAATCACTAGATTTTTTTTTCCACCTTGAAAAAGTTTCCTATTCCTTTGTTTTTGTTTGATATATTTTTATTGATTTCAGAGGGAGAGAGAGAGAAACATCAATGATGAGAGAGAGTCAATGATTTGCTGCCCCCTAACAGCCCACACTGGGCATATGCCTTGACTGGGAATCGAACTGTGACCTCCTGGCTCATAGGTTGATGCCCAAACACTGAGCCATGCCAGCCAGTACTTTGGTTTTAAGAGGAAATGCTTAATATCTAGCAAGGTCACACCAACACCACAATCCATGTGGCAGCTTCTTAGGGAGCAGCATCAACATATCTGCCTTATCTGCTTGACAATGATTCAGATTCCTTTACCGAGAAAAATGTTGGGAAAGGCTTAAGTATGCCAACCTTTGGAAGAAGATGCACATTACCATAAACACTCAGCTAAGGGGTAAATAACTGGCTCAGGATCTATTTCTGGGAGCAGGTTTAGATAAGGAGCAGATGAAGATACCAGAAGAAATTAGGTATGGAAGGTCATTAAAAGGATAAAGAGGGAAGCCAGGGCACTGTGGATAAACCCGGGAAACCTCCCAAATTTCCTGAAAAGGGGCTCCAGCCCCATGAGGGAAAGCGATGGGAAGGGTGGCTGAGGCAACCAGGAATCTTGTCTTCCCTGCCTGCTCTCCAGGGCACGGGTCCATGGGAACACGGGAACGCCCATCCTGGGCTCCACACGGATCAGAGCATTTCCAGGAAGGGGGACATGGTCATGTCTCTGGTCATTTCTTTACTCAAAAGCAGGGGAGTCCCAAGGGAACCTGCACTCTAACTTGCAGGGAGAACACAGGATGCGAGGTCTTGCAGTTTCCTTGCTAAGGAGTTGCTGTTCCCGAAGCCTGTCTGCTCTCGTGTGCTCTCTTCTTGGCTCCCCGCTCTTAGCCTCCACCCACCGCCCAGATCTCCAATCCGGGGAAGGGAAGATACGCAGAGGACAAGGGGAGATGAGTCCTGGTGTTCTGGGGAGACTGGCAAGGGAGGCCTCAGGCTTCCTGCAACAGGAGATGTCTGTTCTGTGAGGTGTCAATGAGGAAAGCACTGAAATGGCGCCTGTGGTCAGAGAGCAGTGTCTGGTACCAGCCCCAGCCTCTGGAACCGCTCTCCTGCAGTAATCAGGGGAGATGGAGTGGGTGGATCAGCCATGTCCATTTCCATGGGGAAGAATCAAGCTCATGCCCTCCAGTCATCTTTGGAGGAAGGCAGAAATAAGCCCACCAGGCTTGACTCCCACCAGCCCAGCTGGCAGTAAAGAGCTGGCATTCTTCAAGGTCCTACCGAACCTACACCCTTCGTCCAAGGTAGGTAAGATGCCCTCCCACCCCCGGCTTCTGGGACCTCCCAGCTTTCCCACGGCAGGTACTGAGCTGGAAGGGCTGGAAGATCCTAAAGGCCTAGTCCTCTCTGCACTGGGGCTGGGTCTGGTTTAGAATGAGGAGTCCTCTCTGAGGTTTACACACTCCCTTCAGCCGAGCCCTCACTCTCTACCCACCCACCCACCCACCTCACCCTGATCCCTCCCAGTTTAGGTCTGGAAATGACTGAAACCAGAACTAAAGCTCCAGGGACAAGGAGTGCAGCCCTGGAAGCTGACCAGAAGTACAGGCCGTGGCCAAAGGCTGCCCAGTGGACAGAGAGACGACAAGACCCTAAAGCCACAAGGCCCCGAGGCCCTGAGCTGGATCCCCTGGGAACCACAGAGAGGGACCAGGCGGAGCAATGCCCGAGGGGAGCGATGGCCTCGTACCAGTTGCCTCGGCAGAAGAGCCTGGGTTGTCTGGCCCCGCGGCACCAGCAGGTTCACTGGCCGCAGCAGGACCTCCACTCGGGCAGCCCTCGGCGGCCACAGCCTCCAGGCCTTTGCCCTCCTCCTCCGCAGGGACCTGGGCGTCCACTCCAACTTCCAGCACGCGGATGGTCTCATGGCCTGACATCACGATGACCTGCAAACAGAGGACAGGGAACGCCGTGGGGCAGGGGCCTCCCGCCTGGCGGCCGGAGCTCTGGGCATGATTTCGGGAGAGAGGCAAGGGTAGACCTCCTGTCCTGAGCGCTGTGTGCTCTGTGAGAACGCCGGAGCCGGGGGCAGGCTGCAGCTCCCTGGCTCCAGAGGGGGAGCGAGCGAGGAGAAAGGCCCTGGGGAGGGGACTGGCGGCGGCAGGGCCTGACATAGCCAGAAAGAGCCCCACGGAGCCAAACCACGGGAGGATATTGCTATTTGGTCCCTTTCTTGGGCTCAGTTCAGGGAGTGGTAAAAGTCTATTCCGCAGCCAAAACCGGTTTGGCTCAGTGGATAGAGCGTCAGCCTGCGGACTGAAGGGTCCCGGGTTCGATTCCGGTCAAGGGCATGTACCTTGGTTGCGGGCACATCCCCTGTTGGGGTGTGCAGGAGGCAGCTGATCGATGTTTCTCTCTCATCGATGTTTCTAACTCTCTATCCCTCTCCCTTCCTCTGCAAAAAAAAATCAACAAAATATATTTAAATAAAAAAGTCTATTCCACAGCCTTGTAAGGATGTTCTCTTGGCTGCCGGGATATTGGTGCGTGGCTATGAGGGCCCCTAACACAGCACCCACAGCGTAAGCTGGGCCAAGAGGCAAATCCCGCTTCCCGTCCCTTGAAACCTTCAGAGATAAAGCAGTAGAACAAATGCTCCACAATGTTGAGTAACTTTTTCAGCTCGTGATTCCTTTATTTCCCAAACTCTGGGGTAAAGGCCAAGATTTTCCTACAGGCTAACTTCCTGAGGACAGAGCCTCTCCCCACCCCTGCCTGGAGCTGTGCCCTGTGGCTACATGGTGCCATCCGCTGTGGGCCTGCTCTGACCTTGAAGGGAGCCTCCGTGTCCCAGCAATGTGGAGGCCGGGCCTCCTCAGAATAGGACCTTCCTCCCTGCTCAACCAACCAGCACTCAGCTTTCTAACTCAGCACGGAAATGCTTCCAACGGGGCCACTCAAAAAGCAGGGGCACGCTCCACTGAAAGCTCTGTGCCCAGCTCCCCTGCACTGGCCTGTGCCTACGCTACTCTCACCACACAGTCTTAGGCCTGCAGGCTGGACCCAGCCGGAGACTCTGCTGGAGAAAGTGACAGCGTGACCCATCGCGGGAGCTGGAGGGAAATCACCCCAAAGCAGCTGCCTTTCTGACTCAAACTTGACCTAGGAGGGACTTAGTTACATTTTAAGAGTTGTTCATCTTTTTCCTCCTTTTGGTTCCTGGTCAGGGCACATACCCGGGTCGTGAGTTTGATCTCCGGTCGGGGTGCATGCGAGAGGCAACTGATCCATGTTTCTCTCTCACATTGATGGGTTTTTTTTCCTCTCTCCCTCTCCCTTCCTTTCTCTCTCTAAAAAAGATTAAAAAAAAACACCAAAAAAATTTTAAGATTACATAAGTAATAAATGGTCATTGTAGAAAAATTAGGGGAAAAAAATGTAAGAAAAAATATTAAAAACAAAAGCAAACAAAAGAAGAAGGAAAAAAAAAAAACACAGGAAAAGAAATAAGAGCAAATTATCCAATGTCCAAATATTTCCCCATGTAAGATACTATATAATAAAAGAGTAATATGCAAATTGACTGCCACTCCAACACACAAGATGGCCAGCAGTGGAGGGCAGTTGTGGGGGGAACCAGACCTGCAGGGGAGGACAGCTGGGGGTGACTGGGCCAGCAGAGAAGGGTGTAGAGGGGGACCAGGTCTGTAGGGAGGCCAGTTGAGGGAGAGGGCAGACCTGCAGGGGAGGGCAGTTGGGAGGGGACCAGGCCTGCAGAGGATAATTGGGAGGGACAAGGCCTGTAGGGGAAGGCTGTTGGGGGGAGGGAGAGAACCAGGCCTGCAGAGAAGGGCTGTTGTGGGGGGGACTAGGCATGCAGGGGAAGACAGTTGCGGGGACCAGGCCTGCAGGGGAGGACAGTTAAGGGTGACTGGGCCAGCAGGGGAGAGCAGTACAGGGGGAATAGGCCTGCAGGGGAGGCCAGGTGGGGGGGGCCAGGCCTGCAGGGGAGAGCAGTTGAAGGGGGGGGGGACCAGGCCTGCAGGGGAGGGCAGTTGGGGGGGACCAAGACTGTAGGGGAAGACTGTTGTGGGCGGGGGGGAGGGGTGGAACCAGGCCTGCAGGGTAGAGCAGTTGGGAGGGACCAGGCCTGCAGGGTAGAGCAGTTGAGAGGGACCAGGCCTGCAGGGGAGGGTAGTTGGGGGTTACCAGGCTGGCAGGCAGAGCAGTTAGGGGCAATCAGGCAGGTGAGCAGTTGGGAGTCAGTAGTCCTGGATTGTGAATGGATGTCTGACTGCCCATTTAGGTCCGATCCCACCAGGATTGAGGCCCGATCCCACTAGGATCGGGTCTAAATGGGCAATCAAATATCATTTGAGGGATCCCAGATTGGAGAGGGTGCAGCTGGGCTGGGGGATACCTCCGTTCCCCGCCCCCCATGCACGAATTTCATGCACCGGGCCTCTAGTTATACATATTTGTACAATTTAATTTCACTTTTTAAGATCACACCTTAGCCTGGCTGGTGTGGCTCAGTGCTTGAGCATCAACTCAAGAACCAGGAGGCCGGTGTTCCATTCCTGATCCGAGCACATGCCTGGATTGTGGGCTTGATCTCCAATAGGGGGCGTGCAAGAGGCAGCCGACCAATGATTCACTCTCATCATTGATGTTTCGCTCTCTCCCTCCCCCTTCCTCTCTCTGAAATCAATAAAAAATAACTATTAAAAAAAAAAAAAAAAACCTGTAGCCAGTTTGGCTCATTGGATAGAACATTGGCCTGTGGACTGAAGGTCCCAGGTTCAATTCTGGTCAAGGGCACATGCCCAGGTTTTGGGCTCAATCCCCAGTGGGGGGGATGCAAGAGGCAGCTGATCAGTGACTCTCTCTCATCATTAATGTTTCTCACTCTCCCTCCCTCTACCTTCCTCTCTGAAATCAATAAAAATATATTTTAAAATAATAGTAAAGTCACAGCTTACATTCCCAAATTAAGCCCCTGAGAAATCCTAGCTGGTAACTAAGCCTGATCAGGTGAACTGACCATGAACTTTGGTAAGAAACAAATAATGAGGAGCTCTATGAGGTCTTCCTGCTTTCCCACACCCCTGATCCATCACCCTCACTCCACCACCTCTTTCTGCCCCAGAAGATACCTGCTCATTGACGGTGAGAGATGACTCTGGGCCAGCTCCTGGGTCCATGGTCACTGGTCAGGGTGGGGCGGGGACCAGCCAACACCTAGCACATCCTGTGGGGGGAAATGGTAGGTGAAATGATATGACACAGTGGTACGATTTCCATAGCATTGCAAAAAAGTCACAAGTAGAATGGTAGGAGAAGAGAGAAGCTAAGTTCTCTCAAGTATTTGTAGACAGAAAGTATTCTAAGGACTTTAAAGTGTCTTGCTTCCTACAGCTTCCCCGGAGAACCTCCACTCAGGGGAGGTGGGAAAGAAGAACCAGGGTGACGAGAGAAGGGCCAGATACTGTCCCTGGGTTTCCCCCATCCATTGGGAGAGAGAAGACTCAGCGGAACCCAAAGTAACTCTGACCGGCACTCAGAACCTCAGACCCGGATAAGGAGCACTTCGGGTGTCAGAGTGCCTCTCAGGGGAGGAGTCTGAGCAGACCTCCTGGAAGAGATGGTAAAGACGGGAATACATTTAAGCATTAGCCTCGCCCGCCAGTGTGGCTCAGTGGGCTGAGCATTGTCCCATGCATCAAGAGGTCACTGGTCTGAATCCCGCTCAGGGCACATTCTAGGGTGGCAGGCTCAATCCCAGTAGGGGACATGCAGGAGGCAGCCAAATGATGTTTCTCTCTCCCTTTCCCTTCCTCTCTAAAAAATCAATAAATACATGTTTAAAATAAAACAAATAAAAATA
This sequence comes from Pipistrellus hanaki, assembly GCF_964339955.1. Lineage (NCBI taxonomy): Eukaryota > Metazoa > Chordata > Mammalia > Chiroptera > Vespertilionidae > Pipistrellus > Pipistrellus hanaki. The sequence continues at coordinate 142,802,668 of NC_140505.1, read as the reverse complement.
TTAATCTCAAACTTTAATGTATATGATCAGCACAGGAGCACTTCTTAAAAAGCACAGGCCTGGATTCACCCAGATAAACATCCCCGGAGAGCCTGAGCCAGCAGGGGGCCCCCACAATGAGCTCCCCGGTGACCTTGTGGCCGGGGCCCAAGGACTGGCCTGCCCCCCTGGAGGCAGGACAGCATCCCAGACGCAGAGCAGCTGCCAATGCAGGGAGGAGCGGGAGAAGCCCTGGTAAGCACAGGCTGTCTGGCTGGAGCCACAAACCACAGTCATAAGAAATAAAGGTAATAAAGGGACAAATAGGCTTGGACACTTATATAGAAAAAGAGGCAATTAACTGTGAGTGCCTCCTGTGCTAATAAGCATTCTATGTGACTAATTCATGTGTTACTCATGCCAGTTGGGGGCTGGGACATTATCATCACCACACAGATGAGGAAACGAGGCTCAGAGAAGTGTTCTGGATTCCTCACCTTTCCCTTCCTCCTCCTCTTTCATCTCTGCATCGTTTGTTTTACTTTTCTGTGTTTTTATTGAATTAGATAAAATCCATTTATAATGATAAAGCATAATATGCTAATTAAACCGGACAACCGAAGGACCTTCCGGACAACGCTGGGGCTGCGAGGGCCGAGCCCCTAGCACGAATTTTGTGCATCAGGCCTCTAGTAGAACCTAAAATTCACCATTTTAAAGTGGCGAGAAGTCATCCATTTAGGCACTCTGTTAGATAAACCAAATTTTAAAGTGAAAATTTAGTATTTTGCATAAATTTGCCAAGAAAACAACATTTAAAGAGATATTTACAATTTTAAATAATGATAAAAAGTAATTTGGGCAATTCTGGTTAAAGCTGGAGGGAGCCAGGGCCCACAGAGCCTGCTCCTTGCTTCCTTCCTCCAGGGGTTGCGTTTGAAAACACCTGAAGCAAACCTGGCACGCACTGTGCTTGGCTCACCGATGGCTGTTCCTGGCTTTCCTGTGCCGACATTTGCCTGCGAAGGGAAACCCCAGGGCCATCGGGACCTCCAGAGGAGGGGCTGAGAGAGTTTTCTTTTAGGAACTGCTTTGGGCTTCGGGCACCATCCCCAAACCCCAGAGGAGCATTGGGAAATCTCAAACAAATCAGGCCCCCTAAAACAGCCCAAGTTCATATTAGAAAAAATCCTGAAATGCTTTGTCCTTCATTTATTTAACGGATATTTCAGTGGCTGCTGGGTGCTGGGTGTTGGTGATGCAATGGGGGAGGGGGGCGGGGGGAGAGAAATCCCCCAGCTCTGTCAAGAAGCCTACGGTCTAGCGGCTCTCCCTCCCCAGAGTCAGCAGCGCCTTTTCCTTCCCCTCTCCTTCCCCCACCCCACCACCGAGGTCCTGGCCTTGCTCTCTCCTCAGCTCCAAGGGCCTTTCTTTGGCCTCTGTAACTTGTTTCCTCAGCCCATTCCTTCTACAGCTCACTTCTACTTCTGTTACTTTCAAAATAGACTTTCTCTTATTACAAAAAGAAGAAAAAGGATGAGGATGAGAGGAAGAGGAGGAGGAGGAGGAGGAGGAGGAGGAGGAGAGGTTGCCACTGCCTGCAGTCTATATGGTAGTCAAGGATATACAAAGTATGTTTTCAGTTTATTTTAAATACAGAGCGGTAGAGGATGCACAGAAGGGATCCCCAATAGAGTTTGTGTGGTCCTTTGTTCTAGAGTGGCATGTGTTTCAGGTATGAAATCTTACGTATGAAGAATCTTGTGCCACGTAGAGGAAAATGGAACTTAATTCAGACTCATTTCTGTGGTTTTACTCACTCCCTCAGCACTTAATGTGGCTGAGGTCTTGCAGGTGTAAAGCACCTCGTTATCCGGTCATTTTGGGGAGAGGAGGTACTCTGCATGAAATTAGTTGAGTCCAAAGAACAGCTGCTTGAGCTGAAATTCGTTTTAGCAGTATTGCACTGGTAGAAAGTCACATTTTTTTTTTTTTACAGGAAATTACCTTTCACATTTTATGTGTAATTCTCACAGACTAGGCTGTTTGTAGACATCAATATCCTCAGCTCCACGCCACTTTTACATTTAAACTGTGCACTCACTTACCTTCTGCAGCGCTGCCATTCAAATAGACCACGAGGACAGGAAGCAAGAGTATAGACTGGTAGCTGGGGCTGAGCCGAATGGGGCAGGTACCCCACTCTTCCCCATCCCCCAGTCTGACAACCAACAAAGTCTAACTCTTGTCTGGACCTCACCTGGGAACTTTAGACTCATATGTCCAATGGCCTACTGTTTGCTCATATCATCTCATACTTAACAAGTTCAAAACCAAACTCCTAATTTCCACCCCAAATCTGCTCCACCTGCATGCTGCGTTTCCCATCTCAGCAAATGGCAGCTTTATCCTTCCAGATGCTCAGGCCAGAAACCTTGTCGTCACCTCACCTTCTCTCTTATCACATGCTTATTCCTTCAGCAAATCCTGCTAGCTCTCCCTTCCAATATGCCCAGGATGCCCCCATTTCTTATCACTTCTGCCCTGGTCTGCACAGCTTTGGTACCGAGCGTGAAGAAACACCACACGCCCTTCTGCACACAAGTGTCCTGTTCTTAAGTCGCCAGACTCCAGGCAGGCGCCACCTCTTTTAAGTTGTCATTTCCTGATGGACTTCTGTATGTCCTCCTACCCTTCCCCATTTCTGGCCCCAGGACTCAGACTTCCCTTCCCACCTGTTGAAGAATAATAATCACCGACAGTTTAAACAAATCTATATATATGAAAGACTAAGCCACCATCCGGCCGTCTGACATGCACTGACCACCAGGGGGCAGATGCCCAATGCAGGAGCTGTCTAGCTGCGGTGACTTGGCAGCAGTGTTTCTCGGGTGACCCACCTGGACCCCACCTCTGGAGGGACTGCTCACTCCACAGATGCCCTTCAAGCCTCGGTGCTGCCCCAGGTGCGGCCGGCCATTGGCTCCAGGGCATGTTCGGCCATTTTGCCCCGTCCTGCCCTGCTGGCCACCTTCTAATTAACTTCCTTTCAATGTGCATGAATCGGTGTATTTATTATATATTTGATAATAAATCACTGATAGTTTATTGGGACCCAGAAAGCTCTCAGTTCTGCTCCAGGCCCTCCCCTCAGGCCCTGGATCCGGGGCAGAGATAATGGCTTGCCAAGCTGTTGACAGACTGGGTAGGCCCACACATGGGCCAGAAAGAAGAGAAAGGGGGAAAATAGGGAAATAGTGAACAAATTTATTTCCCCTCAATTAGCATACCATTTATAATCTTAGATCTACACAGTCAAACAGTAAGGACTAATTTTATAAGGACAGAATTAGGTTTAGTTTATCCTTCTGCCTCCTTTCCTGTGGGCCCAAACTTGATTCACCCAGGCAAAGTGAAGGGAGGGGGCACATAAAATGTGAAAAATAAAACCGAGGTCTGTTGCCCCACAAGATTGTAAACTCCAAGAAGGCATGTCCACTTATCACCATATCCCAGTGCCTAGTATAATACCTGGTACACATGGGAGCTAATGAATATAAAATAATTAAGACATTATAAATTTAGGACATATATTAAAATATAAATTAAAAAATAAAATCAGCCCTGGCTGGTTTGGCTCAGTGGATAGAGCGTTGGCCTGCAGACTGAAGGGTCCCAGGTTCGATTCCAGGCAAGGGCACATGCCTGGGTTGCGGGCTAGGTCCCCAATGAGGGTGGTGTGCAAGAAGCAGCCGATCAATGGTTCTCTCTCATCACTGATGTTTATAATCTCTTTCTCTCTCTCCCTTCCTTTCTAAAATAAATAAAAGTATATTTTAAAAAAGAAATCAAATCACATCACTTAGCCTCCTCCTATTTCCTCCTCCCCTCCTCAAAACACACGTCTTATTTCATATTGTGCCCCCATTCCCAGTACTAGGGCTATCTAAAGTGATTTCAAAGTAGTATTTCTGAAGAACCTTGATCACACTTAACCTAATGTGCCGTCCCTGCTCCTCATTCCCAGGCCTCCCCTCCCAGCTATCACTCCCTTTGTGGCCTCACTGACACTCATTTAGACACAAAGGGCTTGGGTTTAAAAGAAGAACACTCAAGCTGAGTACTGCTTCTGCCTCAGACAACCCCCTCGAAGCCTCAGTTTCCTTATCTGTCAAATGGGCCTAAATTATACTACCCACCTCGTGGATTATTGTGAGGATTAAATGGATAATATTTCTGTAAGGAACTTAGAACAGGGCCCGACACACAGCAAATACTATGCGATTGTTATTGCTATTATTGTTATTTTGTTAACCCTCACCCAAAGATAATTTTTCCATTGATTTTTAGAGAGAGTAGAAGGGAGGGGGGAGAGAGAAACATCACTGAGAGAGAGATACATCCATCAGTTGTCTACTGAAGGTGCTCCGCCCTGACGTGGGCATAGATCAAACCTGCAACCCAGGTACATGCCCTCCATTGAAAATCAAACCTGCGATGCTTGCCCTGGCTGGTGTTCTCAGTGGTTAGAGTGTCACCCTTGAACCGAAGGGTCTTGGGTTTGATGTTTCTCTCTTTCAAAAAAAAAATCAATGGAAAAATATCCTCAGGTGAGCATTAAAACAAACAAAACAACCCTTGACCCTTCAGTTCTCAGGCCGATGCTCTATCCACTGAGAACACCATCCAGAGCTATTGCTATTCAAAAAAAAAATATATATATATTTTTTATTGATTTCAGAGAGCAAGGGGGGGGGGTAGAAACATCAATGATGAGAATCACTAATCGGCTGCCCTTCTACACCCCCCCACTGGGATGGCGCCCGAAACCCAGGTATGTGACCTGACTGGAATGGAACAGTGACCTTCGGGTCATAGGTCGACACTCAACCGATGAGCACACTGGCTGGGCTATTGCTATTCTCTTTTAATTACAGTAAAGCATGCATATAAAATGTTTTTAACTGTCAAGTTTTATTAAAAAATCACTATTATGACTTTATAGTGAGTAAATCCTGGGGAGGGGAAGATGATCTCATCCTGTGCTCCTTGCCCTGAGAGAAGCAAAATTTTCCTGACTTTTTCTTACTTGCCAGGTAGTACCTCCAAGAGAAGAGACAGCCCATCTCACACACACACGTCACACCACGTCATAGTATCTTGTTCGTTTTCATGTTTATGATCTGCCTGTCCCCCCAAACTGGAATGAAAACTCCACGAGGGAGGGAGTTCTAGCTCTATTGTTCAGCGTGTGGCACACAGTAGGCATGTTTGTTGGGCCAGTGAACCACTGAATGAGGTTCTACCGCTGATGGGCAAAGAAGCACCTGGCCACAGAAATATCACCCTGGGCACCAGGACTTCAAACAAAACGGAATCCTACATGGGATCATTCCTCGGAAGGCCCTGCCTGTCCACACTGGCCACCTTAGACGGCCAAGACAGGTGGAGGGACAGATGAACAATGGAAGGCCAGCCCTCTGCTTTGGGAACGAGGCCTCAGAAAGAGCAGGTCAGGCTAAAATCTCTGCCAAGAACCTCTTCCATCTGCGGGGAAGGCTCCTGAGGCGGCTGATGGCCCTGCCCAGCAGCTGAGGCTCTTCTCCCAGCCCCAGGCGCAGCTGAGGGAGGTACCCCACCGCTCCAGCTGAGGGTACCAGGCACCTGGAGGCTCCCTGGCCTTGCCAGCCGAGAATGCCCAGGGAACACATACTGGGCCCATTATTATGACGATTGATTATTATTAATAATATTAAATATTTATGAAGTGCTCACTCACTCCCCCACCCTCCCAGCAACGCCTGGGCCAGGTCCCTAACCCTGAGTGCCAGCAGTCCTCCCCCGGCCGACCTTAACCGCCGGGAACCCCGAGGGGGCGAGGACCCGAGGACCCGTCCTGATGGCCCCAGGGTCTGGGTATGGATCGTCCTATAGGGTCGGCACCCAGCCCGGGCTCTAGGGGCCGACACCGGGAGGGAGGGGCCCGGTGCACGCTCCCTGCGGGGCCCCCCAGACGGCCGCCCCGCCCTCCCGGTCCCCGCCGCTCCGCTCCGGTCCGTCCCGCGGGCCAGCGAGGGCGGGACCCGGGCTCCCGGCCCCAGGCGCGCGGTCCCGCTCCCGGAGCCGCCGCCCGGCCCAGCATCCCGCGCCCCGGCCCCGCGGCGTTTTTTCTCTCTCTTTATCATAAATATATAAATTATGCTAATTACGGGCATTGCATATTAACCAAACCCGAAACCTCCCCCGCCCGGCCCCCTCCCCCGCCGTGCAAACCCCTCCCCGCCCCGACCCGCTACTCACCGGAGCCCGCCCGGCGCCGGCGCCTCCGCCTCCGCCTCCGCCCGCGGTGCGGGGCCCCGGTCAGGGGTCCATCTCCGGCCCGGGGCCGGGGCAGGGCCGGGGCCGCCGCCCGCAGACAAAGAGCCAGAGCGGCCGGGCTGGGCTGGGCTCGGCCCGGGAGCCGATCGGGACCCGCCGCCCCCGGAGCCCGGCCCGAGGCGGCAGAGCGGGGGCTCCGGGCTGCGCGGGCGGGGGCGGCCGCGGGGAGCGGGCCGGGGCGCGGGGTGGGTGGGGGCGCCCAGGTATATGTGTGTTTTTCTTTTCCCTTCCCGCGGCCCCCCCTTTCCCTCCTCCCTGTTCCCTCCTCCAGCTACTTGGATTTTTTTAGCGACTGCGTCATGAGCATAATTTATGCAGAGAGAGCGCTGCGGCACCGCGGCGCGGGGAGGGGCCGGGCCGGGGCGGGCGGGGGCGCACGGGGGCTCCCCGCGGCCGCGCCGGGAGGCCCGGAGGCTCGATCCCGGGACGGGCGTGGAGGGTCGGTGGGTGAGGGGGTCAGGCAGCCCCTCCAGGGCACCGGTTGAGGTGGTTTCCTTTTGGGAGGTGCGAGATGGAGATGGGGCCCGGGAGCCGCTTTCCCTGGAGCCTGGGATGGGGCGGTCACGGCGGGGCTCCCAGCACCCGCCTTCCCTCCCTCGGTTAGCCCTCTGCCCTTCTCCAGGTTGAAAGTCAAGTTCCTGTGCAGCCCCGAGCCCCGGGCGGGACCCCACGGGGAAGAAGGAGAGGGAACTCAGACACAGTTCGGCAGCGTCCAAGCTTGGGGAACAGAACCTCATTCCACTGGGGAGCGGGACCCGGGTCCTGCATGCCCCCCACACCTCCCCACCCCACCCCAGGAGGGCTGTAGGATACTGCCGGGCTTGGAGGGGTTGTGTGGTCTGTAGTCCCTGCAGCCCTTCCCCTCCGACTGTGAATTCCTCCACAGCACAGGCTGGGACTGAACTCACTTTTGTGTTTCCTACCACTCGACGTGAAAGGGGCCCGCATTGCCAGTGAGCGCGTCACCAGGAGGGCAGAAGCTCTCAGGCGTTGGGACCTGGGTTGGTGCTGCACACAGATCCGAAGCCTAGGATGCCACGGATGCCAGTGGTTGTGTGATTCGTGGTCCAAGGGGCTCAAGGAGACATACATAAAAATGTTCATTGTGGTTTTATTTGGAGAAAAGGACATCTTTAATTGATCTTGTATACATTTCTCTGAATATTACTTTTTTATTTATTTATTTTTTATTGGGACATGACATGACACCCAGGAAAGGACACAAATCGTAAATGTACACTTCGAGGAATTTTTATTGTATACATGTAATTACCACCCACAGTAAGAGACAAAGCATTCCCAACACCTGAGAAGGCTCCCTAGTGCTTCTTGAGAGCTGGTCAACTACCAGGACTACTGTTCTGATTTCAATCACCACCGGTTAGTTTTGCTGGCTCTTGAAATTCATATAAATGGAGTCAGACAGTATATACCCTTTTGTGTCTGGCTTCTGTCGCTCAACAGATGTTTTTCCGATTCATCCCTGTTATTGGGTCCAGCAGTTTTACTTGTTATTTAAATATATATATATATATATATTATTTATTTATTTATTTATTTTACAGAGAGGAAGAGAGAGGGATAGAGAGTTAGAAACATGGATCAGCTGCCTCTTGCACACCCCCTACTGGGGATGTGCCCGCAACCAATGTACATGCCCTTGACCGGAATTGAACCTGGGACCCTTCAGTCTGTAGGCCGATGCTCTATCCACTGAGCCAAACCGGTTTTGGCTACTTGTTTTTTTGGGGGGTTTTTTTGCTATATATATTTCATTGTGTAATTACGCTCCAATTTATCCATTCTATTATTGGTGGGCATTTGGGTTGTTCCTGTTTTTATCTTTTATGAATAAAACTGCTATGAACATTCTTGTACAAGTCTTTTGGTAAATACAGCGTGTCCCCCTAAAATGTATACACACTAACAGCTGATAGCTCAATTTTGAAAATGAAATGTATTTTAATAAACACTGCCTTTATATTATAATTATTCCAAGTGTTTGCTAGTATACATTTTTTGGGACCCCCGATATATGCACTTATTTCTCCTGGGTAAATACTGAGGGGTGGAATTGCTAGACTTGGGGTTTATGTTTCGCTTTTGTAGGTACTGCTAAATAGTTTGCCAAAACGTTTGAACCAATTCCTGTCCTTGCTGGTAACACATGAGAGTTCTAGTTGTTGCACATCCTCACCAATACTTATAATACAATCTTTTTCTGTTGTTGTTGCAAGATTGCAATATAATCTTCTAGGAATAACATATATTTTATAATCAGAAAAAAGTCAGAATATAAATATTTCCATGACCACAAATCTTCTCAGGTGTTGGAAATGCTTTGCATCTGATGGTGGGTGGTAATTACATGTATAATATAAAAATTCCTCAAGTGTACATTTACGGTTTGTGTAGGGAGAAGCTGTCACTCACTCATGTCTTCCCTCTGCTTCTCATGCCAAATCCAACTCTTCAGCAGTATCCTCAACCCAGCACAGTTTCTTTTTCTCCTCTACTCCCACTCCTTTGGGCCTACAAATATTTATTATTATAATACCATGTGCCAGATACTGGGCTGGCTACTAAGTGTCCAGTGGAATTTATAGTTTAGTGAAAAAAATAGACATTCAACAAAAAGAAAAGCACAACACACATAAATATTATACATGATAATTATTGTAATAAACAAGAAGGGATATGAGAGAGATTAACAATGGGGGGCAGGGAAGACCTCTGAGGAAATCTTGAGTATTTAGGGCAAAGTTTGAAAGAATAAACACGGGTTAGTTTTGCTGGCAGGAGGCAGAAGGAACAGCAGTAGAGACAATGAGGCAGGAAAGAAACTGGCTGACAATGTGGCTGGAGCACAGCGAGTGACGGCACAAAGGAGGCTGGACAGAGAGAGAGGCATGGCCCAGGTCAGGCAGGCCTGGATAGATACCCCCTAATCTTCCTATTTAATTGGGCCCCTTCTTTCTTTACAAACTCTGTCAAGATTTACCTCCTCTAAGATGCCTTCTTGAATAATACATTGTTCTAATAATACTTTTAAAAATATATTTTATTGATTTTTTATAGAGAGGAAGGGAGAGGGATAGAGAGCTAGAAACATCAATGAGAGAGAAACATCCATCAGCTGCCTCCTGCACACCCCCCACTGGGATGTGCCCACAACCAGAATCGAACCTGGGATCTTTCAGTCCACAGGCCGATGCTCTATATCCATTAAGCCAAACCTGTTAGGGCTCTAATAATATTTTTTTAAGTGTATTTTATTGATTTTTTTACAGAGAGGAATAGAGAATAACATCGATGAGAGAGAAATGTAGATCAGCTGCCTCCTGCACACCTGCTACTGGGGATGTGCCTGCACCAAGGTACATGCCCTTGACTGGAATCGAACCTGGGACCCTTCAGTCTGCAGGCCCATGCTCTATCCACTGAGCCAGATCTATTAGGGCAGTATTATTATTTTAATTGCCTCATTGTTCCAATAACTTCATTATGTAATTTGTTTGTAGGCCATTCATTCCGTTTCCTGGAAATATACTGGTTTATCCCACAGATGTGGGACAGCCTTCTGTCTCCTCTTTTGCCCGATCTCCAAGCACCCAGCTTACCAGGGATGGCCTTTTGACAGTCAGTGTCCCTTGGCACATATTTCATTCCTAGAGACCTCTAGGAATGTAAGCAGATAATCCCTGGGGTGCTTGCTTCCCTGGCTGGAGAACTGACCCCGTTCCAGATCTTCAAAACCTGGTGCGGAGCAGCCACATTTCCCCAGGTTCTGAGCCTATTTCCCCAAACACCTTCCTTATCTCCATCTTTAATCTCACCCCTCCTCCTCTCCAGTCGCCAGACTGCAGGCACCGCTGCTGTTGCTAAGGGAGTGAGGCTTGGGAAGGTGGGAGTGAGCTGAAAGACGTCCAGCGGGAAGTCAGGTTGGTCAGCAGGAAAACGCAGCTGTAAGGACAGGAAAGCGAGCAGTGCTTTTCCAAGTGCTTCTCCGGCCAGTTTTGTTGTTTTTATCCCCTTTGCGTTTGTTAGCTGCTTGTTCTCGCTGAAAGCTTTTAGAATTACAAAAATAAAAATCTGGTGACTTAAAATTTACGACGTTATGGCTCCTTGTGGTTGGTCAGTTTTGATAAAACAAGGAAGCTGTAGTCCATCCATCTCGCCTGGTCATATCAAAGGCCTTGTGAGGAGATGGGCTGTGAAGGAGGCCCTGAGTGCTGTGAACAATCCAGGGAGAGTTCAAGGTGAGAAGCCAGAGTTTTTGAAAACTTGTATGTGACCGGGAGTGTGGCTGTGCATGCTCCTCTTTTTCCAGAGCTCCCACCCTGAAATGCATGTATTTTCTTGTATTTAATTTTAGCAGCAATATAAAGGCATATGCTGGGCTGCTGTCGCTCTGACAGATCACCCTCCCAGCACAAAGGGTAAATATGGTTTTCTTTTCATAACTTTTTGTACAGTAACAAGGTGAGGAACATTTTAGCTCATAAATTATTTACCAAACCTCGCAGGCATAATAGGCTGTGTGCATATTCATCAGGCTATCATCCATTATTCATAAGAAGTTCACTTCGACTGTTAGCAGCAAATGAGGTTGTTGATTGAGATGCTGAAGAAATGGGGGCTTTTGTCCTCCCCTCCTCCTTCCTTCTACCTGAGTTGGTCTGGAAGTTTCCATCAAAAGATGACATTGTAGGGAGGAAAAATTTATTCCCAACATGCAGATGTGGAGATAAAAGGGAAAGAAAGCTTGGCGTAGGAAAGGAATTGGCAGAATCAACCACCATCCATTTAAGGTGGCGAAAGGCCCGATTCCTGCTTCCACAGAGACTGTGGGCAGCGTCAGCAAATATGATACAGTTAATGCTTATCTTAGCCAAGACGGAGGTTGCAGGCTACAGTGTGTATCTTCTTATTTGCCCTTCACAAGTCTGTGAGGTAGGAGTAAGCTTCAGGATGAGGAAACTGAGGGTCAGAGAGGTTAAATGAGTTGTCTACGGCCAACCAGCTGGTGAGGAACAGACTAGGACTAGAGCCTACATTTTCTTCGGCATTTCATGTTCTTTAAGTTCTGTCTTCCCAAGTCCTCTGGATGATAAAACCCTACCATTCCCAAGACAGAAGCATCTCACCATGTTTTCCATGAACTATGGATTTTATTGTTTCCCCTTTTTTATAGCTTTATTATTTTTGTGAACTACAGGAGCAGTGTAGGCTTGATAGCATCAAATAATATGAAGTTCTATAGACTAGAGAATAACAAATGTCCCTCGTGCACAGGCAGGCTGCTAAGGGCCATGCCTGCCAACCGCCACTGCCATAGGAGCAAGCAGGAGACATTATAATCCGTTCATATCCAGAGATCTAGGTTCCCGGCTGGCCGTGGCCACTTACTAGAGCAAGTTAGCCTCTTTAAGCCATAGTCTCCCAATCATAAAACGGCAGTAACACGCCTAGGGGTTTTTAAGTGTTGAATGAGATAGTGTATATGAAACCCAGGTGTCCGCCTTTTCCTCCACTTAAGGGTTACCTCTCTCTAGTATATCTGGGGACGTGGAAAGGGAAGCCAGGTTCCTTTCATGGCTGTCCCCCAGGTCTTCTGCTTGACTGCATGTTTCATTCCGTCCTGGGCCACTCACCTGGCTGCTAGCCCCAGCCTAGAACTCCTGGCTCCTCTGAATGAAATACATCTATATTCTCAACGGGGCACAGCTGTGACTTCTCTCTAACATCCTGTGTCAGTGGTCTGCAAACTCATTAGTCAACAGAGCCAGATATCAACAGTACAACGATTGGAATTTCTTTTGAGAGCCAGATTTTTTAAACGTAAACTTCTTCTAACACCACTTCTTCAAAATAGACTCTCCCAGGCCATGGTATTTTGTGGAAGAGCCACACTCAAGGGGCCAAAGAGCCGCATGTAGCTCTCGAGCCACAGTTTGCCAACCACAGTCCTATATAAGAAAGAGCTAATATGCTAATTAGACCAAACAGCAGAACGATGTCTGAACCAAACAGAAACCAGGGCTGCGAGGGCCGAGCCCCTTGCACAAATTTCGTGCATCGGGCCTCTAGTGACTACACAAGGTTATACTTGACGGAAGGGCTGGAGGAAAAGTAAAGCAAATTCCATTGACCAAGGGGAAACATTAAAACTTTGGTTTTAAACTTTCTCTGTGACCCAAGTGTAAAACAGCTAAGAAGTTCAGTCTTTATTGAGGGGTCAGGCCCTTTCATGGATGAACCCGACCCTAGCGTGTTCTTAGGTCTGCTTCCCTCCCTACAGACTCCTCCTTCACATCTCCTCTCCTTTTTGGGAAGCCCATTCCTTCCTCCCTCTGGTTCCTCAGCTGTCCCCAGAGGTATACTTTCCCAAATATGACAGTCCACAAGAGATGAGTGTGCGCGGGGGGAACAGGGATAGGATGCCAAAGTGCATGTGTCCCAGGGAGCTTTGGCACACAGCCCCTCCAGCAGAGCTGTCTAGGGAGGCTGGCGCCCCAAGTCCAGACCCCTTCCAGTCTCCTGAGGCAAATGAGTGCATTCTTCTGAGTGCCCCTTTGGAAAGTAAGCAAGCTTTGGAACACACACACACACACACACACACACACACACTCACTCACCTTAAAGAATAAAATGAAATCTCAACCCCCAAACCTGCAGATGTTGATGTGTGTTAGCATCACTCCATTACTTTATTGTGTTGTTTTTTTAAATATGTTTTTATTGATTTCCGAGAGGAAGGGAGAGAGAGAGAGAGAGAGAGAGAGAAAGAAACATCAATGATGAGTGAGAATCATTGATCAGCTGCCTCCTGCACGCCCCCTACTGGGGATGGAGCCCATAACCTGGGCATGTGCCTGAATAGGAATCAAACTGTGACTTCCTGGTTCATAAGTCAATGCTCAGCCACTGAGCTACACCAGCCAGGCTGCTTTGCATTTTTAGAAAGCACTAAATGAGCCCTAGCCAGTTTGGCTCAGTGGACAGAGTGTCAGCCTGTGGACTGAAGGGTCCCAGGTTCATTACCGGTCAAGGGCACATGCCTGGGTTGTGGGATCGGTCCCCAATAGGGGGCCTGCAGGAGGCATCTGATCAATGATTGTCTCATCATTGATGTTTCTCTCTCTCTCTCTCTCTCTCTCTCTCTCTCTCTCTCTCTCTCTCTCTCTCTCTCTCCCTCCCTCCCTCCCCCCTCTCTCTCTCTCTTTAAAGCACTAAATGATTCTGATGCCGAGATGCGGTGGTTTGGGATTTCACATTGAGAAAAACTAATCAAAACCCCAAAGGAAGAGACACTGCCCTAGGATTTACGAGGCTGCCCAGCAACAGTGGAGTTAGCCCTGCGCATTAGGCAGAGCAGTGTCAGTGCCTGCCCTACCAGGGCTTGCCAGGAATAAGAAAGGAGGCTCTGTTTCTGAGTCATATATCATGTAATCCTTGCTCCCTTAGTTACACAAAGACCAGCCAAAGTTTTGAAAGATTGCTTCAAAGAGCCTTGTTGGATTCTTCCACAGACCTCCACCCTCCCAGTTTGGGCTGGCAAATAGGTGGTTTGTTTTTTTTTCTCATGAAGAGCACAACACATAGTAGGTGTTCAAAAAAGCTCTACTAAGTCTTATTAACTGGAACTAGGGGCCCAACAGGAAGAGGCACCTTTGTTCTCTGAGCCCTCAGAGCAGTTTACCCAGCTCCTCTGTAGCACTTACCACATTTAGCCGTCATTTTCCTTTCAGCATCTGTCTTGCCCAACCACATTAAAAGAGCTCATTAGCCATCATCCTGGGCTTTTCCCTTTCTTTATCCCCACACTATGTTTTTAAAACACCTTTATTGAGGTGTAACTGACATATAATAAGCTGCACATGTTTAAAATGTAAAATTTTGTAACTTTTTAAAATACACATTTTTATTGATTTCAGAGAGGAAGGGAGGGAGAGGGAGAGAGAAACATCAATGATGAGAGAGAATCATTGATTAGCTGCCTCCTGCATGTACCTTAGTGGGGGTCAAGCCTGCACCACGGGCATGCGTCCTGACTGTGAATCAAACCCTGACTGCCTGGTTCACAGGTTGACCCTCAACCTCTGAGCCACACTGGCTAGGCAATTGTGTAACTTTAAATTTTTTATTTTATCTATTGATTTTAGAGAAAGGGAGAGAGAAACATTGATTTGTTGTTCCACTTACTTATGCATTCATTGGTTGATTCTTGTATGTGCTCTGACCAGGGGTAAAACTGGCAACCTTGGTGTATTGGGACGATGCTCTAATCAGTTGAGCTACCAGGCCAGGGCCCAATTTTGTAAGTTTTGACATGTACACACCCATGAAACAAAGCTAGATAATGAAAATATCCACAAAAAGTTCCCCCTGGTCGCCCTAACCTGTTTGGCTCAGTGGATAGAGCGTCAGCCTGCGGACTCAAGGGTCCCAGGTTTGATTCCGGTCAAGGGCATGTACCTACTGCGGGCATATCTCCAGTAGGGGGTGTGCAGGAGGCAGCTGATCGATGTTTCTCTCTAATCGATGTTTCTAACTCTCTCTCCCTCTCCCTTCCTTTCTGTAAAAAAATCAATAAAAATAATTTTAAAAAAGTTCCCCCTGGTTTACATGGGCAACTGTCAATCTGTTCTATATCAGTATAGATTAGTTTGTGTTTTCCAAAATTTTATACAAATGAAATCCTACAGTCTGCACTCTTTTTAAAAACCTAGTTTCTTTCACTCAGCATAATTGAGTTTATTCATGTTGTATGAATCTATATATTTCTTATTTAAAAAATTATCGCCTGAGAATATGTTTATTGATTTTCTTTTAGAGAGAGAGGGGAAAAGGGGGGAGGGGGGAGAGAGAGAGAGAAAGAGAGAGAGAGAGAGAGAACTGATCGGTTGCCTTCCGTATGTGTCCTGACGGGGGGTTGGGACCTCAAACCTGGTATGTGCCCTGATGATGTTCTAACCACCTGAGCCACACTGGCCACTTTTATAGGTATCTTGTGTATTTTTTCAGAATTTTTTTACTCAAATACTAATGAATATTCTTGGTTTCCCTGTCCTTTTACACAAAAGGCATCATGCTAAATACACTATTCTCAAAATTTTTTATTCACTTAAAAATATTGTGGAGAGCTTTCTCATTCTTCGTTACAGTCTCACAGTCCTTAAATGTATAGATGTACTAAAATTTATGTTACTAGTTCCCCATTGATGGACATATGGGCGATTTCTAACTTTTTCCTGTTACAAACAATGCTGCAATGAACAGCCTCATATACAGTGTTTCTCAGTAGTGCAAATATATCTGTAGAAGTCATTCCTAGGAGTGGGAATGGTAATTTGTAATTTTGATGGGTATTGCCAAAATATCTTTATAGGAGTTGTGCCAATTTACAGCCCGACCATCAATAAATTGGAGTGTCTGCTTATCCACAGCCCTGCACACAGAGTAAAGTTAGCAAGTGTTTGGAGTTTTGCCAATCTGATAATGGTATCTGTGTGGTTTTAATTTGCCTTCTTATTAAGAGTGAGGCTGAACATCTTTTCATCTGTTTGAAAACAATGTAAGCAGATTAAAAACAATGCTTATAAAGTCAAGCAAACCCGAGTTTGATACTGGCGCTGCAGCGGTGGAATTTAGTTTAGCTACTTAACCTCTCTGAAACACAGTCCCCTTACTTGCACCTTTCCTTGGAGTCTGCTGTGGACATTAAGTGGATAATGTCTGTAAGATCACTGGCACAATATCAGATTCCTACCTAGTGGGGAATAAAGGGGAGCTGAATAGATGAGAACCAAAGTCACATAGTTGGTGACAGAGTAGGACCAGAACTAGGATCCACCTCCTATGCCCATTGAAATAGGCTTTTAGGACCCAAAACCTTACACTCTCAGTGACATGAGCTACAACAGTCAGCACAATCCCAGGGTCCCTAACTGAGGGTTCAGAAAGAGAAATAAGAGAAGTTTCCTTTCTTAGTTTCTCTCCTTTATTTTCTGGGGTCCTGGCATAGGATAAGGGTGGGGATAGATTAGTGACTTCTCTCTCCAGTTTCAGGCTTTATGCTGAAATTAATTTAGGATCTGATTTGGGGAGAAGTTAGAATACAGGGGAAAAGATTTGCCTGATCTGACCTCCAAGGATTTATTCGCTCATTTATTCACCAATAACTGATTGCAAAGGTCCTGGGGATAATAGTCCACTAATAAACAGTGCTTTTCAAACTGTGAGTCCTGACTTGTTAGTGGGATGTGAAGTCACAACCAGAATTGGAAAAAAAAAAAAAAATAGAAGAGAATAGAACAGCGTTTTTCAACCGCTGTTCCGCGGCACACTAGTGTGCCGCGAGATGTTGCCTGGTGTGCCGTAGGTGCAGACAAGACAAGAATTTTATAATTTTTCACTATTTTGTTTACTTAATATTTCATAATAAAGTAATTATAAAATACTTTCTTTGTGTTTATTTGATTCCTATTCAAGAGAATTACTTTATATATAGTCAATATAGGCACAGAGTTAAATTTTTTAACATTTTCTAATGGTGGTGTGCCTTGTGATTTTTTTCATGAAACAAGTGTGCCTTTGCCCAAAAAAGGTTGAAAAACACTGGAATAGAAAATACCACAGTGCATTTGTTGTGCATATAAAGACAAGCACAAGGTCAGTTAAGTTTGTTTTAGTTACATGTATAAATGTGTATATGCTGGGTCATGATTCAGAGTGAATTACGGTGTATTTTGGTCAAACAGTTTTATAGGCTCCTGCCCTAGAAGGTAAACTGCGGGAGAGCAAGGGCTTTGTTTTCTCTTGGGACAGTGCCTGGTGTTGGTAAGTGCTTTACAAATAAATGTTGAATGAATGTTTAACACTGTGCCTGCCTTCCAGAACAGTCAGGAATACAGGAAAAGGTATATATCAGAGGCTTTATAATATCAATGTTAGTCTGAGTCAAGCTAATGATATATATATATATATATATATATATATATATATATATATATATACACACACACACATACACACACACACACACACACACACACACACATATATATATATATATGAGGTAATATGCAAATTAGCTGGGACGCCATAACAGTCGCTGCTGGCTCAAGAGGAGGCTGCATGTGCAGCTGGGCTGGAGGAACTGTGTGCCTGCCGCCAGTGCCGCAGTGTGGCTGGGGCTGGGGGTGGGCCTGGAGCAGAGACACAACACACAGGGGGGCCCACCCTGATGGGCAATAGCGCACCTTTTCTTATTGTTCTTTTCTTATTGCTTAAGCAACCTGCACGCCTCGAAGTGTCCTTGGTAACTTGGGTAGTAAGAATCCAAGAAGGTGATCTAAGGTTTTTCCACCACACTCCTGGAGGAAAAAAATAAAGGTCTGCTACTGGAGGGGCTAAGGAATGTTACATCCTGCCCTCACCAGTTTGGTTCAGTGGATAGAGCCTCGGCCTGCGGACCACAGTGTCTGGGTTCAATTCTGATCAAGGGTATTTTTTAGGTTGCAGGCTCCACCTGGCCAGGACCCAGGTCAGGGCTCATGCAGAAGGCAACCAATCAAAGTGTCCCTCTCACATTGACATTTCTCTCTGTCTTTCCCTCTCTCTTCCATGCTCTCTAAAAATCAATGGAAAAATATCCTCACATGAGGAGAAAGAAAGAAAAAAAGAAAGAAAGAAAAGAAGGAAGGAGTCATATCCTATGAAAGAGACATCTTGAAAATGCCTAAAGAAAGTTGTCATTTTTTCGTGGTAAAGGGACTGGAGTCCGTGTTAATGAAAACACCTGGGTGGCTGTGGCAGCTGGCAGTGGCGGCAACAGCAGGGTGATAGGGTGGCGCCTTCCCCTGATCAGCTGGTCACTTCCTGCAGAGGAAGGCCAGACTGTGGCTTAGGCCCACCCCCCCCTCCCCACACCCACTGAGGGCTCCTGGACTGTGAGAGGGGGGAAGCTGGACTGAGGCCCCCCCCCCCCCCCCAGTGCACAAATTTTGTGCTCCAGGCCTCTAGTATAAATATAAAAGAAGTCCCCAAACAACAACTCTTGAACACTGGACTTTTAGAGTATTTCAGTCATGATAGGCAGTGTGACATATAGGAAACAAACAAACAAAAAATCCAGAACAAAATAAGAACACTGACTTGGGACCCTGGAAGCCAGGACACAAGACCTGATTCTGAAACCAGTTCACTGTGTGACTCAGGACAACTCTTTAATCTTTTCTCTCATTTGAAATGCAGGAATGCTCATGTAAGCCTTGCCTGCCACACAGGGCTGCTGTAAAGATCCCTGGAAACCATGTATTTGAGTGGTGCTCATACAATACTGGAGAGAAAGTGAGAGTTGAAGTGAGTAGGGGCCTTTTTGGTGGTTTAATGAACCAGCAAACTTGATCAGGTTTCTAATGTTGACTGAGAGCTTTTCTTTCCAAAGTTTTCTCTCTTCAGGTGCTTTTCTTCTACTCTTCTTACTACATACGATAGGATGTAAGCTCCATGGGAAAAGTGTTGAGCTGTCTTGTTCAGCTTCATCTCTGTACTTGCACATAGCAAGCGCTCAGCAGGTATTTAAAAATGAAGGGTGGAAGGAAAAACTTAACTGCTGCCCGAAAGGAGAGCATCTTTGCCCTGTAGGACAATTAAGTCAGAGGCAAAGAGATACACAAAGAAAACAGACCCAAAGCCCCGCGCAGGTCACCTGTAACAGGCGAGGAAGGAAGGGCAGGGGCGCGGGCACTCCTTACCACTTTAGCTAAGGTGACCCGACGTCCCGCTTTTGGAGGGACAGTCCTGATTTTTAACAATTTGTCCCGCGTCCTGCGGCGTTTGAAAAAAGTCCCAATTTTTGGAAAGAATGCACGACAAGCTAGGGAATGGTGGGAGAACGGGAAGGGAATAAACGGTTTTCGGCGGCCATGTGGCTATTTAGCCAGGATATGAGTTTTACATTATTTTTGTTAATTTTATAATGTTAAACTTTAATAATAACAAATAATTGTTGAGAACTGATTATCGAGAACTGCTTATCAAAGTTCACATTGTTGGTCAGTTGTTAGAATTCGATCACCATTGTTTGGACTTTTTAAAAAATATATATTTTATTTATTTTTTACAGAGAGGAAGAGAGAGGGATAGAGAGTTAGAAACATTGATGAGAAAGAATCATCGATCAGTTGCCTCTTGCACACCCCCTACTGGGGATGTGCCTGCAACCAAGGTACATGCCCTTGACCGGAATTGAACCTGGGACCTTTCAGTCCGCAGGCCTAAGCTCTATCTACTGACCCAAGCCAGTTTGGCTCAGTGAACAATGGCATTTATTGGGATTGACAACGATGAAAACATTTTGTAACTGTCTCTCAGACGATACACATCGTAATTTCTACTAGTAAGCTAGTTAAACAAGTGATGTCATTACAAATCAACTATTCAAATAATTTAGGTAAGTAATTTATTATTTCATAATTACATAAATTTTCTTGAATTTAGCAGACAGTACTCATTTATATTTTATAGTGGCGGCAAAAAGTCTAGCGCCGGCCTTGAAAGTGACACTTATGACTATACATAATTGTTTTTTATTTATTATATTTGTAAATTGTACTTTTGTTGAAATTAAAAAAATATATTACAATACTATTTTTGCATTCTATGAAAATTTTTGTTGCTCCATATAGACCAAATTTTTAATCAAGAACCCTCCCCCCCTATGGTGTCCCGCTTTATCAATGTTAAAATCTGGTCACCTTAGCTTTAGCTGTAGTGGAGGACACAGCACAATGCCCTTGCTTTTGGTGAGAAAGATAGCAACACAAAAGCACATGCTGACAGCCGGCGGGTGGAACGGACAAGAGGGCGAAGACTCGAGTGAAGGTCTAATTCAGAAAACAATACGTGTGCGCTGGACTGGCAAAAGGAATGTTTACGGAGCTGAGGATTACGTGGGGATGGGTAGGAACGCGTGGCAGTGAGATAAATTACTGAGCTCTATGCCCCTGCGGAAAGGCTGTAAGCTGAGCTGACCTGGAGCCGTAGCGCGTAGGCGGGAAATGATTCCGGGAAACAGTTTAAGATTCTGCCTCCCAGCGCCCCAGAGACTGGGTCCCGTTTTTTGAGACAATACGGGCACGCGCACGCGTAGACAGTATTTGGTTTTCCACTAGTCGGCGGGCAGGGGTGGGGATTGGAGGACACGACCGGGAGGGCGGGGCCAACGAGAGTGGGCGGATCACGCGGGCTCTTCCCTTTAGCTACTGGAGGGCTGGCGAAGGGGCGGGGCTTCCGGCGCAGAGGCCCCGGCGTCGGGTGACGCTAGAGGACGAACCGGCACGTGACACGGAAGTGACTACGAACAGGAAGAGGACGAAAAAAATAACCGTCCGCGAAGCCGAGCCGAACCGGACCCGCAGCCACCATGAACAGCAAAGGCAAGGCCTGGGGGCGGCTGAGGCCGTCGGGGAGAGTAGCGCTGCCCGGAGCGAGCGGCCGGGAGCCCGGGGTCCACTTATTCTAAATGTGGGGCGAGCTGCGCGCCGCCCTCCTCGGCCGGCTGCGGTCCCCGGGGCTGCGTCAGCCGCCTTCGTCACCCCCGGATTACGGCCGCTCGCCCGCTCGCTTCTTCCCGACCCTTTCCCCCTTCAACTCTGTGGCGCAGTTTGGCGCTGCGGAGTCGGGGTTGGGGGTGGGGGGTGGTGGTGGTGGTGGGGGAAGGTTTGTCATGATGGGCATCTGCAGAAGCAAATGGGGAGCTAGAACAGGGATTGGGGTAGGCCAATGGGGAGCCGGCGGAGGCGGGGCGCCGCGCTCCCGAACCACAGGCAGGCCCCGGGCGTCACCGGAGCGGGCGCGGGTGGGCGGGCCAGCGCCCGAAGGGTCACTTTCCCTGTCCCTTGGCCGGCGACCATAATGTATCCTGCTTCCCGCGATGCTGCTAGTACGTCTGGCAGAACACGACCTCCGCTTTTCAAGTCAGGACTCTCCCCTTCCTTCACCCTCTGTCCAGTCTCAAGGTTCTCTTCCTGCATCCACGCTTTGTTTTGATTTGAGGTCGACCTTGAGTGGACATCTGGGAGAGAACCACCGTTACTCGTTACGAAGTCTTGGCTGGTTACAGCCGGGCCTGTGGAGACTCCGCGGGCGAGAACTTGCCCTGCCCTCTGGAAGGAACCTGGGCCTAGCTAGATTTTCCACGTTCACCAGCACACGCAGTGGGGAGAGCGACTTTCCTCCCGTTTATAGCCTAGCGTCCGTGATAAGGGACTGCTTAAGCAAAGAGAATACTCCCCCCCCCCCCCCTTGGCTACAGGAATCAGGCCCTCCAGGGAAGTCTGGTTTTGCAAACCCCCTTTTGCTTGCTCCCACTGGTTTACTACCCGATAGGCCCTTCCTTGGTGGCTCTGTATGGCAAGCAATAGGCATGTTTTCTTGTCTTTCAGGTCAATATCCAACGCAGCCAACCTACCCCGTGCAGCCTCCTGGGAACCCGGTGTACCCTCAGACCTTGCATCTCCCTCAGGCTCCACCCTATACCGATGCTCCGCCCGCCTACTCAGAGGTGCTCCTAGTTTACTGGACTTGACCCTGGTTGAGAATACTACTTTTGGATCACAGTTTCAGTCCTTAGCTAAGTCTCACTCCATATATTGACAAACAGAAGAATGAATAATGAATCATCTAAAACAAGATATAGTTCATCAATATCTGTTGGGTTCAGAATGTATTATCTGATTATTGTGCATTATTTGGCACAGGCTGAAGTTAAGATGAGTTTGCATTCTTTCAGCTAAAGGTTAGCTGTAGCAGGAAGTGATTTAAGAATATTGAGTGGTAGGGGAAAGGCAACTTGTATAACTTCTAGATTATAATCTGAATAAAGAGAAGTAAAAGTGACTCATTAAAGAGGAAACAGGAATGAAATCTGAAATAGGAATGTCATCAAGTAACATTTGGCCTTCTCCTGCCTTTTCTAGCTCTATCGTCCGAGCTTTGTGCACCCGGGGGCTGCCACCGTCCCCACCATGTCAGCTGCATTTCCTGGCGCCTCACTGTATCTGCCCATGGCCCAGTCTGTGGCTGTTGGGCCTTTAGGCTCCACAATCCCCATGGCTTATTATCCAGTTGGCCCCATCTATCCACCGGGCTCCACAGTGCTGGTGGAAGGCGGGTATGATGCAGGTGCCAGATTTGGAGCTGGGACTACTCCTGGCACCATTCCTGTGAGTATGACTTTATCAGAAAAAACTCAGCCCTTGTGTATTTTTAACTTTCTGAAATGACTCCATATTCCTCCTTTCACCATCCTTGGATAAGAATTGCTGGTATTAGTGTAACCAATGACGGCCACTAATCAGGCAGAAAGTGACTGAGAGGGCAGGAGATCTGTGGCAGGTCAGTAGCATCTGGAACATTCACTGGCTCTGAGTTAACCAGATTCCTTGGCTTTCCAGTCCTAGGAGTCTTACCTGCTGCGTGTGCAGTTCACTTTGGTACAGTGAACTGCTCTAGTGACATTTTGTATTCATTCCATAGCATTTACTTAATATTTGCCATCAGCATGGAGCCATGCTGATTAAAAAAGTAGAACGAATAGTATCTATTAAGTAGCTTTTAGAAAGATACCAGGGAGTTTAGTTATGTCTCCTGCTTAGTTAAGCAGGAGACATAACTAAACTCCCTGGTTGTCAGATTTAAGTGGAGTTGTCAGATAAACTAAACTCCAAATGGGATTTAGAGCCCAAGTGGTCCTTGCTAGGTCTTCCCTCCCACCCCCTCAATGGATTTTTAGAGAGAGTGGAAGGGGGGTTGGAGAGAGAGAAACATGGATGTGAGAAAGACACATCAGTTGGTTGCCTCTCGGGGCAGGGATTGAGCCTGCAACTGAGGTACATGTCTTTGACCTGATGAACCCATGACCCTTCAGTCTGAGGGCCGACGCTGCCAAACTGGTGAGGGCCTTGCTACGCCTTGAGGCCTGTCTACTCACCATATGTTAGAGATGAGGTGGGAATGGGGTCATTAGGTAGAGCCTTTTGGTTATCCCATTGAAAAACACTGAGGGACCCTGTGGTATAGGACCATGGACCTGGCACCCCATCCCTGTTTTTGGAATGTGGGTAGGAAACCACTGGGCCTAGACTACCCATACTCAGAAGGGATCCATAGGCTTTCTCTGGAAGCTAGAGCCCTTGGAGTAAGTAGTGCATGCTCTCCTGTTTGTGTCTGTGGGTTCACAGATCTGCTTTAGGACCCAGATTGGTGGTACAGCTAGCTCCTAAAGTTGCTTTTGGTCAGCACACTGCCGTCTTCCTAACGGGTCTTCTGTTCACCTGTGTCCATTTCCCTTGTGTCAGCTGCCCTATGCCCAGTCAACCTTGTCTTTTCCTTTCAGCCTCCACCCCCTGGATGCCCTCCCAATGCCGCTCAGCTTGCAGTCATGCAGGGAGCCAATGTCCTGGTAACTCAGCGGAAGGGGAACTTCTTCATGGGTGGTTCAGATGGTGGCTACACCATCTGGTGAAGACCCGAGGCCACCTCTGTGCCGGGAAAGACATCACATACCTTCAGCACTTCTCACGATGTAACTGCTTTAGTCATATTAACCTGAAGTTGCAGTTTAAGACACATGTTGTTGGGGTGTCTTTCTGGTGCCCAAACTTTCAGGCACTTTTCAAACTTAATAAGGAACCATGTAATGGTAGCAGTACCTCCCTAAAGCATTTTGAGGTAGGGGAGCTATCCATTCATAAAATGAATGTGGGTGAACCAGCCCTAAAGATCTTCCTTTAATTCCTCTGGAGTAATACTGTACCATACTGGTCTTTGCTTTTAGTAATAAAACATCAAATTAGGTTTGGAGGGAACTTTGATCTTCCTAAGAATTAAAGTTGCCAAATTATTCTGATTGGTCTTTAATCTTTAAGTCTTTGATTTATATTGCTTGTTATAAGTGAAACGCATTAGTTGTCTACTTTTTCTTTTCCATCTTTTGTCCCACATCCCATGCCAACCCATCCTCCATTCCCTCCCGCCAATCTCCATCAAATCAGTGGTGCAGGACAGAAAGCCAGTCAGACTAATTTCCTTCTCTCCTTGCACTTGTCCCCACTTGTCATCTTTAACTTGTCTTTCACAAGGATCCTCTGAAACCCCGTCTGTGCCCAAAGCACAGACCCCATTATTTCTGTTTTTGCATCTCCTCAGGCAAAAGCGGAGGGTGCCTTTTGGACCTTCCTCATAGGCTGTCTCTTCCATGAACCAAACCCAACCTTGTTTTGGTGCCAGAAAAACAGCTTATTTGAACAAAGGATAGCAGCACAAACTGTAAACAACAGTTTGCTTAAAATGTGTGTGTTGGTGGGGAGGGCAAGGAGGAGAATGTATTTCATAAGCCTGATGACTTTAGAGCCAAATTTAAGTGGAGTTGTCAGATAAAAAATTGGTTACCATTTATTGTCCAAGTGTCTGCTGCAGCCACTCATGGCTCCCAGTAATTCCTAAGCTGCGTTAATGTGGTCATGTTGGGAATGCCTCTACAAAATGACTTGAGTCCAGTGAAATCTCATTAGGGTTAAGAATATTTCAGGGATCCTTAATATTTTAATTTTTGTTTTTTGCAATTGGGTTTTATTTTTATAATTTCAGTTCATCTAAATTTTGTGTTCTGTACATGTGATGTTTGACCGTACCATTGACTTATGGAAGTTAAGCGTTGTATGTCTCTCTATTTACACTGGTGCACTTAACTTGTGGATTTTTTTATACTAAAAATGTAGAATAAAGACTATTTTGAAGATTTGAATAAAGTGATGAAGTTGCATTACACCTCACTTCAAGGATTCATTACTCCGCTTGTTTTTAGATTCTATTTATAGCTTTTATATCCCACCAAGAATTCAGATAGGTGCCACTGCCATTTTAAACAATTAATTTTACTTCCTAAGCTCTTTGTTTTTTCCCCATTGTGTGAAAAATTTTCTCCTTATTTTGTCCCCCTTATACCTTAACTCACTCCCCTTTCAATGTGAGTGTGTGTGTGTGTGTGTGTGTGTGTGACCGGGAATCAAACTGTGGTTTATAGGCTGACACTCAACCATAGCCACGCCAGCTGGGCTCAGATTCTAAAAGTCTATTATGCCAAAGGAATTCAGAACATAAACTTAGAAATAATGGAGTGATATAGACTTCTAACTTCCCCTAAAGTTTGACTTGAAAATGTTTTCAGTATAAAAGTTTGTGTAAGTTCAGGGTGACCTTCAGTTTCTCCAAAGTTCTGTGTGAAAACTGGAATCTGGGTTGCTAAGATTGACTCCTCAACTCCTGAGGTGTTACTCTGGGTGGACTTGGACAATGGAGACAATACATTAAAGACCTCAAAGAAGATTTAGCTTAATCCCAAAGAAATATCTGGGGAGTTAAAAACGGATCGATTGCCTCTGGTATGCTCTCCGACCAGGGATCGAACCCGAGACCCTTTGTGCACAGGGCAGTGCTCCAGCAGCTACCTGGCAGGGCCAATGGTGCCTTTAGAACATACCTCATTCTGAGATACAAGTTAGATCCAAGAAGCTTCTCAGCTTGATTCAAGGAGATGGTGGGAGAAGTAGTAGGCAGACTGCTCCTGGCGCCCTCTGTACACACATAGATTCTGGGAAATCGTGGCTCTTGCCAGGAGAGAGAATGAGTCAATCCATCTCCCAGGTTATGTTTGTAACGACACTTTCTAGGACCAATTTTGTTTCAAGCGGGCCCCCCCCCCCCCCCCGTTTCAAAAAATTGTTTTGGGAACTTTCAAAACTTCTTAAGAGTTCTTTTAGCTTGGGAGAGGACATAGGCAAAGGAGTCTCGCAAAAGGAAATGTCAGAGAGTTTAAGCAGGGATAAGTCACAATGTAAAGGTAGTAACGACTTCCCGCCACAACATGCCTCTCGCTAAGGATCTCCATCCCTCTCCAGAAGAAAAGAGGAAAGAGCCCCAATTCCTTCTCCATGGCTGGGTGGGAAATGCCCAGGATGCTGTAAGACCACCCCCGTGTTTACCAGTGCACAAGCGGTAGTTTTGTGTGTGGGCTGCTCCACACCTGTCAGCCTACAGGAGGGAAAGCCAGGCTCACGGAAGGCTGCTCCTCCAGAAGGCAGCAGGAAGAAAAACGCCCCGAGTCAAGATGAGCGGGAAACATCCCAATAAAGACATTTTGGATTAAAAAAAATTATTTCTTGTACATGAGAATGATTTCTTAATGAAAAATTTTAATTGTGATAAAAATAGCATTAAGTATGAGGCCGGGGAATAGGGGAAGGATGGGCTCAGATTAAGGGACGCTGCACATTCACTAGGAGGTAAGGTATCTAGTCTCCTCCCCCGCACGCCTGGCCTTTTGTTGTGGTATCAGCCTCTGGGAAGAACTCCTGTGGACACATCTCCACTGGGGCTGTCACTAGGTAGGGAACAGAGCAGCCGCCAGTGACCTAATCCCTCCCCTGTGACCTGCTGGAGATGACTGGGCACATACTGAAACACTGCCTGGTACAGCCCCGCCTTCTTGGTCAGTGACAAACACTCCTGTCTAAAGACATCAGCAGCTTTCTCCCTGTCCCCGGTCCCTACTGTCCGTGATGGTGGACTTGGGCCTCCTCCTGGAAGGAGATCAGGGTTGCCCATGCAATGCTTCTCACTGGCTTCGGATAAAACGTGCACCTAATAAATTAAATAGTCACTGTGTCAGCACTGGGGCCTGGAGGAGCTCCTGGGGCCTTAGATGAAGTATTCCTCCTTCTCCCTGCCCTTGGCCGCGTCACTCTCCATCTGAAGGATGGTGCTGGGCTCCCCTTCGGCCGGCTCGTAGGTGACGTAGCTGCCTTTGTTCTTGTACAGGTAGAAGAAGATCAGGATCACGACCGAGAGCAGGGTGAGGAAGACCACGGTGATCACAACTTGTAAAGGAGAGGGGGAAACAGAGATGTTTTAGGATCCAGCGTATCTCAGTGATTCCCGGGGCCCCCTGAACTAGATGGCTCCCTCGCTTTTCACAAGGATCCTTCTGGTCTAGTTAACGTGTCCGCTTCCAATCTATATTCCCCCACCAAGCTCAATCCCCGTGGGACATGATCTCTGGGGACTCAAGCTAAGGATACAAGGCTTCTGACTTCTGATACAATGGAACTCTCTCTCCACCAGTTCCTGATGATTATGATAGAAACAGGAAGGAGGCCAACAGGAAATGGCTTATCCAACAGGAAGGGCTGTTTGAATCCATAGCCTCCTGCAGGGGGTTCTCTGCTCCCTCCTATCCTCTTCCTCACCCACTTGGCAAACCACACATCCTCCTCCCTGCCCACACACTGGAGTGTGCGCCCATACCCACCTAGATCTACGTGTGGCCACCTCCCAATGGATCATGTACTGGCAGTACCTCTGCCAGAAGCCCCAGGGAGTCTATCTGAGCTTTGTGTGTGAGACAGATAACCTACGTGCCCAATGAGCCCCTTGGTGGGTCTGCTCCCTGATTTTTAGTGCTTTCCTGGACAGGGAAGTCCTAATTCACCACCACTGGAACGAGATGGCCCTGAACTCAGCAGGCCCCTTGGATCTGGCTCAGAGCCGCGGTTACCTGCGATGAGTGCTGTGCTGGCTTCAGCTTCAGGGGACAGGGCCGCGGTGACCTGCCGAACTGTGGTGATCAGTCCTGGAAAATTTACAAAAGTGGAGAGGGAAATGGGTTGAGTTGTTTTGTTCTAAAGCATATGTTTGTCCTTCAAGCTTCACCACCCTTGTTCCCTATTCAAAAGTTTATCATTCAACTTCAATAGTAAACCTACACAGAAAACCTGGGGAACAGAGGAGAAAATAAACCACCACCCAGAGACAGAACATCCTGACGGATTTCTTTCTGCTTGACTTCGGAGTTAAAGAGTGTGGGCTCTAGAGTCTGACTGACAAGGTTCGAGCCTGTCCCTCACTGGCTGTGGAATCTTGAGAAAATGACCTCACTGCCCTGTGCAGCAGCTTCCTCCCCTGAAAAACGGAGAGAAGAGTGTCTGCTTTACAGGGTTGTTGTGACGGGTGGTAACTAATAAAGCTAAGCTGTTATTAATTAGGAATGCATGTTTTTGCATAAGTGAAATCAAATGCTGAGTGTATATACATAATAGATATATTATATGGTACATGCATTTCTTCAATGTTCTTACAAACACTTTGTAAACACTACCTAAAAGTTTTTAATAAAATTTTTTTTAATCTTCACCTGAGAATATGTTTGACTTAGAAAGGGAGGAAGACAGAGGGGGGAGTGGGGAGAGAGACAGAGAGAAAGAGTGAGAGAGAATTATTGCTATGAGAGAGAAACATCGATTGGTTGCCTTCTGTATGTGTCCCAACGGGAGATCGAACCTGCAACCTTTTGCTGTATGGGACAATGCTCCAACCTAGTCACACCAGCTAGGGCATGTAAACATTATTTTTAAATAATGAGATGAGCCAAAATCGGTTTGGTTCAGTGGATAGAGCGTCGGCCTGTGGACTGAAAGGTCCCAGGTTAGATTCCGGTCAAGGACATGTGCCTTGGTTGCGGGCACATCCCCAGTGGGGGGTGTGCAAGAGGCAGCTGATCGATGTTTCTCTCTCATCGATGTTTCTAACTCTCTATCCCTCTCTCTTCCTCTCTGTAAAAAATCAATAAAATATATTTTAAAAAAATGAGATGAGGTTCCTTATTAAGAACCCTTTCTACATTTCTGGAGCAGGCCCTGTAATTGGAAAGGTTCTGAAACAAGGCCTCTCCTATCCTAAATCATCTCCCGCTCCCTCCGCTCTTAGTGACTGACCCACCCCTGAAGCCATTATCCTGAGCGGGACACACAGAACCACTGGCCTCCAGAAGTCCCTTTTCAACGTGTTCCTGGGAAGTCAGGAAGCCCTCAGTCCCCCCTGGTTAGGGTTTTAGTATAAACATGTGGAAAGGTAACAATTAAGTTAAGGTTACTGTAGGACAGAAGTACCCTGAGCAAACAGGCTGGCGGATGCTGTTTTCAGGAAGCATCCACAGGAAGCATCTCAATGTTCACTCCATAGATGATAACAGCGTCGCCCAGTAACTGCCTGCTAGGTGCTGTGTGCCAGGTACTGTGCTAGGCAAGCTGGGGATGTAACAGTGAGCAAAACATTCCTGGCCTGTCCTTACTGAACTTACCCTCTGCCACACCACAGTCCACAGTAACGTACTTCCCATAAATGCAGCAAAGGAAATACCCGGCACTTAGCATGTGACGGAGGGGCCTGGCCTAGCCTTCGAACGGAGACTGCCTGGCTCCCCAGGAGGAAGACCTGCATAGGGAGCTGAAGCAGGCGTAGGAGCTCACCACGGGGTAAAAGGACTGGAAAGTAGGGCACATTCTATGCAGAGGGAAGAGCCTAGGAGTTCTGAGACAAAAGGATTCCAAGGCCAGGGTGGCTGGAGCACAGGGCACAGCATGCTGCGTGTCCAGTGCCGGACACGAATAATGTAGGCACGTAAGTTTAACATAAAGGTAAGCAATATTCAGTTCAATCAATCCACAATTTACTTTGCCCCTACTATGTGCCTGAGGCACTGTCCTAGATGCTTGGAAGCAGCAATAATGAGGGCAACCAGGGAGCTGAATGTTAGTGATGAGGGTTCGGGGCGCAGATACGTGTGAGTCCCTGAAAGAGAATCTGGGAGGAAAGACGATTCCTAGTTGGGAAATTCTGCAAATGATGTCAACGATGACAGCTTTGTGCTAGGTGCTTTACCGACATGATTATTAGTCCTTAGAACACCAGTCGCTTCCAAGTGGCGTTTTTATTTGCTCACGCAGACCCTGAGGCCCCGGGGAGGTAAGTGACACGCTTCATATTATAAACGAAGAAATAGTGGGCGGAGCCAAGATCTGAATCAGGATGACCCACTCCAAAGCCCAAGCGAAGTGTTAATGCTCGCTGGAACTGGTTTGGCTCAGTGGATAGAGTGTCGGCCTGCGGACTGAAGGGTCCCAGGTTCGATTCCGGTCAAGGGCATGTACCTTGGTTGCGGGCACATCCCAGTAGGGAGTGTGCAAGAGGCAGCCTGCTGATCGATGTTTCTCTCTCATTGATGTATCTAACTCTCTGTCCCTCTCCCTTCCTCTCTGTAAAAAATCAATAAAATAGCCGAAACCGGTTTGGCTCAGTTGGTCTGCGGACTGAAAGGTCCCAGGTTCAATTCCGGTCAAGGGCATGTACCTTGGTTGCGGGCACATCCCCAGTAGGGGGTGTGCAAGAGGCAGCTGGTCAATGTTTCTCTCTCATCGACGTTTCTAGCTCTCTATCTCTCTCCCTTCCTCTCTGTAAAAAATCAATAAAATATATTTTTTAAAAAATCAATAAAATATATATATTAAAAAAAAAAAAGTATTAATGCTAAACCTTCCTGCCTCTGTCCTTTTCTTGTTTTCAACAGGAAAAGAGTGGGAGAGTTAATGAACGACAATATGAGGCAGCACAACAAGCTTTCTAAAACGTTCAGAAGATGTGGGTAAAGGCAGAAGAAAACCAGACAACCACCATCAAACACAGACTGTCGGCTTCAAAGAGTGCGCCTTCTATGGGGATTCACCCACAGGCCATCGGCACACAGAGAATGACGTCAGGGTCACGTGGAAATCACGTGGTTCATAAGCAACTGTCCCAGCTCTCGCATTTCATGTTCTACATCTAAAAAGAACATTCCGGCAACATCAAGACCTTAAGAAACACAAGATTCAATGGAAATGTCTTCCTTGGGTGCAGTCATCAGTTGGCTTCTACTTTATTAAGCCGCCTGGTGAAGCAGTAAGTACAAGTGAAGGGCTGACAAATACATGTACCTGTATGTGGAAGCCAAGGGTTAAGGAGGATTTTTAGTTTTGACGAACAATTTTACTTTGTTGGAGGTGAGGAGTCCCTGGCATCTACGTCTGAAAGGAGGACGCACACTGGCCAGGGCACAGGGGGCGAAGGACGGGCAGGGATTCCAGGCTGGAAATGCTGATGGAGTTCACTGTCCATGTTTTATTTATTTATTTATTTTTAAAATATATTTTATTGATTTTTTTACAGAGAGGAAGGGAGAGAGATAGAGAGCTAGAAACGTCGATGAGAGAGAAACACCGACCAGCTGCCTCTTGCACGTCCCCTACCAGGGATGTGCCCGTAACCAACGTACATGCCCCTGACCGGGATCCAACCTGGGACCTTTCAGTCCGCAGACTGAAGCTCTACCACTGAGCCAAACCGGTTTCGGCTCACTGTCCATTTTTTCATTGAGATGGCTGTCGTATTTTTAGGGTTTTCGTTACAGAGTTTCATAAGTGTTGAGTGGTCGGTCCTAATCCTGTATTTCCTGTAAGCCCATTTTTAGTAGTGTGATTTCAGAATGTGGGTCTTACAAAACAAAACAAAACACATCACGTTTTATAGCAGAAATGCCTGTATTAGAGACTTAGAAGAATAGTGTCAGAAAACGGGCAAACAAATTTAAAAAGTGTTATATTTGGAGCAAGAACAGGGAAAGAGCTGAGGGTGCTGTTTGGGCCTGAGGGTGTCGGCGTGGAGGTGACAGAAAGCAAGATTCACCCAGCCTTCTATTGCCTCTGTCTCCCATCAAAGAGGAGGATTTTTGCCCAGAAGCAGCAGCAGGAACTCGGTGAGGGGGGTGGGAAGTGAGCTTAAGAGAGAGATGCCACCCAGAAAGCACCAGACTGATCTAAAAGGGATCCAAATAAACGACAGTCCACGGCACTGAGAGGACACGCAATGGGCCACCATCGGCGACGTGGGAGCGTCTGAGGAAGAGGGGCCAGGAGCCTGACAAGCCATCGAAAAGGTGGATTCCGTAAACAGCTGGTGATTTCCACAGAGTTCCCCCGCAAAATTCTAGGACACGTTCTCAGGGCCTGCTCTGGGGGCCCTGATCTGAAACAGGATGCATGAGGACCACTGTGAGCACGCGGCTCAGACAAGCCGCCCAGCCTGCTGAGATGGAGAGTCCAGGCTCACAGAGAAATTAACAGTTAATTCCGTAATTAACAGTTAATTTACTGGCCGTGTACTCGGTGCTAGGCTCTGTGCTAGGCCCTGGCCGTACGCCAGCGCACACAACAAACAGCCCGGGCCTTCTCAGTTCCTTAAAAATTAAGCACCATTACCACAGGAGCCAGCAATTCCTCTTCTGGTTGTACACCCAGAGAAATGAAAGCATGACCTCAAAGAGATATTCACACGCCTGTGTTCAAAGCAGCACTAGTCATACAGCTAAAACGCAAAATAACTCAAATGACCAATGGATAAGCAAAATGCCATGTACACATGCAATGGAATACTATTCAGTCTTAAAAAGGAAGGGAATTCTGGCATATAATACAGACTAGGTGAACCTGGAAGACACGGTACATTGAAATAAGCCACCGTGAAAGGATAAGTATGGTATGACTCCACTTCTATGAGGTAGGTGGAACAAATTCAGAGACAGAAAGTGGAGTAGTGATCATGAAGAGGTGGGAGGAGGGGAGAATAGAGGATTCTTGCTTAACTGTGCGGAGTTTCAGTTTTGGATGAAAAGCTGTGGTGATGTTGCGTAACAATGTCATTCAGCCTGGAGACACGACACAGCTGTTCCCGTGAGGAAGAACACAGAACTGCAGACTTAAGCATCTTCAGAGTTAGCCCTGGCCCGGCGGCTCAGTGAACCGGAGTGTTGTCCCACACACCAACAGGTGCAGGCTTGATCCCTGTCTGGTCATGTAAGGGAGGCAACGAATTGATGTTTCTCTCTCTTAAATCAATAAAAACATATCCTCAAATTAAAAAAAAAACAACCCTGTAAATTTCATGTTATGTATAATTTTACCACAATTAAAAAAATGTTTAAAATTTACATTCTGAGCGGGGAGGACAATAAACAAAGTGAAAAAACAGACGGCATTAGGTGCTGACCAGGGCTACGTAGAAAAACAGGCAGGAAGGGAGGCGGGGCGCTGGGATTCGGATGGCGGTGGCCAGGGAACGTCTCCCTGAGGAGGCGCCTTGAGTGGGGACCGCTAGGTGGGGAGGCGGCCATGCAGGCCTGGAGAGGACCTGCCGGCGGAGCTCAGTTCGGGCTATTGTCACATGGACATGCACGTGGGCCGGCACACTGGGCCTGCCAGGGTGCGGCACGGAGGTCGCCTGGAGCCTGGAGGGCGCAAGACGGGGAGCAGGAGAGCAGTGGGGAGCCCAGGGCTGTCTGAGGGCGTGAGATGGGAATCCCCGAGAGGTTTCTGAGGAGAAACCGGCCGGATTTATAGTTTACACAGCGCCCCTCAAACTCTGCGTGCCCGAGCGTCTCCGGGGATCAGGTGAGAATGCAGGTTCTGATTCGGGGCCTGAAACCCCGGGACCACCCTCCGGAACACGGAGGCCACTGTGCTGGGAGGAAGCCGGATCCGGCCTCTGAGGAGGAGGCCACACTGAGGAAACGGAGGCCCCGCCCGTGCCCACCGCTCGGTGTGTGGGGCGGTCGCCTTGCCCCTCTGGCCCAGCGGACCCTGCGGAGGACTGCGGCTGCGTCAGAGCGAGCACAGAGACAGCACAGAGGAGTGCCTGGCCAACACACAGAATTATTATTTTTTTAAAATATATTTTATTGATTTTTTACAGAGAGGAAGAGAGAGGGATAGAGAGTTAGTAACATCGATGAGAGAGAATCATCAATCAGCTGCCTCCTGCACAGCCCCCACCGGGGATGTGCCCGCAACCAAGGTACCGTATTTTCCTGCGTATAAGACGACTTTTGAAATGAAAAAAAGTCAACCGAAAATCGGGGGCAGAAGACCAAAATTGCACAAAAATTACCTGCAGATCTTGACGGCAAAGTAAGTCTTTTTTTGAAGTGGGGGGTAGTCTTATACAGTGAATATAGGCCTAAACCTATGTTTTAACTGTGAAATTAGGGGGTCGTCTTATACGCCGGAAAATGCGGTACATGCCCTTGACCGGAATCGAACCCGGGACCATTCAGTCCGCAGACCGAAGCTCTATCCACTGAGCCAAACCGGTTTCGGCTCACAGAATTCTAAGGAACAATAAATCACTATTGTCTTAAACCTCTAAGTGCTGAGGTGGTTTGCTATGCAGCAATGGGTAACAGCAATGGGTAACGGAACCGAAGTTGATTCTAAAGGCTCCTGAGCGAAGGTGGGATGGAAGTAGAAAGAGGTTCGACGTGGCACAAGGCACAGCTCACCCCCCCAAAGGGGGCCTTTCTCCGGTTTGCACGAACACACTGACTGGGTCTAGCGGCAGCTCAGGGGAGAGTGGGGGGATGCTGGATATGTTCTGAAGTTAAGGCTGACAGGAGGGGGGTGAAGTCAGGAGGACACTGAGGTCTGGGTCTGAGTGACCGCAGGGAGGGAAGGCATGATGCCACCGGAGCTGGGAAGCTGGAGGAGCCGATTGGAAGGGTAGATCCGGCTGTGGACAGACTGCTTACCAGATGTCCACGTGCAGTGCTAAGGCTGGCATTTTGGGAAGAGGTGTGCACTGGAGATTTAGAGTCAGCGTATTTAAGATCATGAGAGTGGGTGAGCAGCATGGGAGCAAGTACAGGTTAGGAGGATCAAGGTCCTCTGGGTTTCACCAAGCATGAAGCCATGAGTGCCTTGGACAGAAGCAGCTTTGGCAGCCCTAGCTGGTAGCTTAGCTGGTGAGAGCATCGTCCCAATATGCCATCGTTGTGGTTCAATCCCTGATCAGGGCACATATAAAAACCACCCAATCAATGCTTAAATAAGTGAAAGAACAAATTGATGTTTCTTTCTCTTTCTCTTTTCCTCTCTCCCTCAAATCAATCAATAAAAATAAAAAAATAAAAATTTAAAAGAAGCTTTGGTGAAGTGCTGAGTATAAACCCCTGGTTTACAGAGGGTTCCAAAAAAAAAAAAAAAAAAAAAAGGAATGCTGCCCTAACCGGTTTGGCTCAGTGGATAGAGCCTGGGCCTGCAGACTGAAGGTCTGGGGTTTGATTCCGGTCAAGGGCATGGAGCTCAGTTGCAAGCTCCTCCCTGACCCGTGCCCTGGTCAGGCTCATGAAGGAGGCCAACCAACCGATGTGTTTCTCTCACCTTGATGTTTCTGTCTTTCCCTCTCTCTAAAAATCAATAGGAAAACATCCTTGGGTGAGAATTAAAAAGAAAAAGAAAAAGATGGAATGAGAGGAACCAAAGGCATAACATAAACTTTTTACTTATGTTTTCCTGTGAAGGTGAGCGGAGAAACGGGCTATCGCTAGAGTGAGGAGCGAACTCAAGCTTTCTGTTTGCTTTTGTCTTTTTTGAGGACGAGGGAAATGACAGCATGTTTATGTACGGACAGGAATGAGTCAGGTGAGAGGGAACAGCTGATGACGCATGAGAGAGAGAGGCCGGAACCATGGCCTTGAGGGGTCTGGGACCTAGTGTACCAATAGCGGGTTGGCTGCAGACAGTGCAGGGACCATTCATTACCAATGTGTACACAGGAACAGAGGCAGGGAGTAGGCAGATAGGGGAGGGATAGGAGCCTTTAGCAATTATCTTCTGAGAACTTTCATTTTTTCAAGAAAACAGAATATCGGGTCATTAACTGAGTGAGGAGAGGAGGGGTTGAAGGTGCCCCTTGAGTAGCTAGAGGCTCCTCACAGAACATAGGATGGAATATTTATTCTCTCCGTATGGAGTAATCAGCCTCACTGTAAGGACTAAGTGGGTGGTGACAGACGGTCAGGGAAAGGAGTGAGTGGTGCCAGTCTACACAGAGGTCCTTCCACTGAGGTTTGACTTCAGTTCTTTCTGAATTGATATTATTACATCAAACCAGGGACAGGCTACATTAAGGCCTTTAGGCAATTAAAAAGATTAAATCGTAAGACAGGTAGAAGAAAGTCCAATACTATGATGTGTCCCTTATGATGACGACTCTGGCTTTCGGTTTGTTTTTAAAAAGATAGTGAATATGAAATCCTTTGCAAGATCTTTTGTTTTGGTGTCCCACTCCATCGGTACCTTCCCCACGGGCTTGGTGCCCTTTGGGTAAACATAGCCCCCTGGGGACTCAGGGAAGGGGTGACAAAACTGTGAAACACGCAAAGCCAGAGGGGCACCGAGTAAGCTGATAGACACAGAGATTTCAAATGACTGAAGAAGCCGGCCAAATGGAACAAGATGAGAATTTAACAGAACCTCTGCTCTTCGGTCCAGGAAACCAACGAACTCACAAGTAAAATGGGGACTGGGGATGAATGGAGGAAGCCATGGCTTAGTGGCAGCGAATACAAATATAACAGGATCATTAGAAAGCCGCTGACCCAGGAAGGATAGACCCCCAACTAACAGCAAGAGTGACGGGTAAGTTATAGAATTTGGGATGATTTTTATTTTCTTCTACTACCTGCTTCCCTTTTTCTTCCAGATTTCTTACGATGATAATTACTCATAGAACATGTTCAACCTGCTGTTATATTATGCACATCATTTCGGTCTCTAATGGACACGGCAGTGCAGCCTTCCTTTGGCCACACCTAGACTGCTGAGTTGCGTCTGGATGTCACAACTTTGAGGTGAGCAGCCAACATGGTGAATGGTTTGGCAACCGCTCCACATAAGGGAAGCTTGCGACAGGAAGCCCAGAGAGGAAACTCAGGGGGAGCCGAGCACTTGAGCGCTGCCCTCAGATATGCCACTGGATGACCTGCACCCGGGGCCGACGCCACCCACAGAGGAAGCGCACAGCGGGACAGATGCTTCGGTACCGGTGAGGTTCTGACTGCACGGGGGGGGGGGGGGGGGGGGTGAACCAGCTGGCCCTCAGGACCTTTCTCAGCCCTAATTTTGGGAATTTTTATAAACTGAAAACATTCTATCAGAATTTACTTCAAAATCACATTCCCGAACTGGCGACATCTCAGTGAAGCCTGTAGTTGAGTTAATAGCATTGTAACAATGCTAATTTCTTGTTTCTTCCACCAATGTACCATGGTCATGTAAGATGGGTTGAGGGGAAACTGGCTGAGGGGTAAATGGGAATTCTCTGTACTATGTTTGCAACGTTTCTATAAACTTAAAATTATTGCAAAATAAAATGTTTATTTTTAATTTATTTAAAAATATTTTATTGATTCTTACAGAGAAAAAAAAGAGAGGGATAGAGAAGACAGAAACATCGATGGGAAAGAAACATCGTTCAGCTGCCTCCTGTACAACCCCGACTAGGATCGAGCCTACAACCAAGATGCATGCCCTTGACTGAAATCGAACCTGGGACCCTTCAGTCAGTCCATGGGCTCAAGCTCTAGCCACTGAGACAAATGGGGTTAGTGCTAAAATGTTTACTTCTCAAAAATTAAAATTTTGGCCAAAACCTGTTTGGCTCAGTGGATAGAGCGTCGGCCTGCGCACTGAAAGGTCCCAGGTTCGATTCCGATCAAGGGCATGTACATTGGTTGCGGGCACAACCCCAGTGGGGGGTGTGCAGGAGGCAGCTGATCAATGATTTTCTCTCATCAATGTTTCTAACTCTCTATCCCTCTCTCTTCCTCTCTTTAAAAAAATCAATAAAATATACTTTAAAAAAAATTAAAAATTTTGAACATACACAAAAAGTGCTTGTCTCAGACTAAAGATCAAAAACTGTCCTGAGAACTGATGAGCTGGAGCCTTTCCGGCTTCAAGTATCAGGATTATTATCTATATTTATGATTTACAGTTTACAAGACATACATTACTCTGTCTCCACCCTAACCGAGAACAGGACGTGGACAGGGTTGTTGTTGTCATTCTGTACACACCGAGAGGCTGGAGCAGCTCAGGAACGCGGGGTCGCTCGGCAGGCGGCTGCGCTGGGTTCCAAACCTGTGCCAGCTCCTTCCACCACAAACCACCTGCCCTCCGCGGTCTGGAGACACCCTGCGCTGCCCCCAGCGAAGCCGAGCGTGTTCTCCAGGTTTTACTGCAGCCGGAAGGGTGTTCACTGCTGCACTGTTTGCGAGAGTGACACATATCTGAATGTCCACAGGGAGGAGGATGATTAAGTAAATTACAGGCCATTCATTCTGGAAACACTATACAGTTGTTAAGAAGAACGTGGCAGGTCTGCATATACCGCGGGACAGGACGTGTGGTGAGATGAAAAAAAGCAAAATTGCCGGGGCAGCATGTAAGATGATTACACGTTTGTGAAAACTGTAAATGAAAATAAAACTATAAACACACACACACACACACACACACACACACACACACACACACGTCTATAGAGGAAAGGTCAAAGAGGCTATTTTGAGGGGCATGAGCTAGCTTTTTAATGAAAACAACAACCAAGGTTAACAAAGTTCAGGAAGCCTGGGATGAAAGCGGGGGGTGGCTTACAGCTCCCTCCCCACTATCTCCCGCTGCTACCCCATTTCTCCTCCGTCTGCTGTCCAACAAAGGAATCACAATGTCTCTCCTCCCCTCCTCAGGCTGGGCAGTGCTCTGGTGCGGCCGGCTCTTCTCTCCGGGGGCAGGCCTGGGGCTCAGGACCACAAAGAGGTCCCACCCAAATCCTCACCAACAGCAAATGAACTTGGAGATCTGTTTTGCTCGCTCCCCCTCTGCTCCGGGGTGCGCTAACCCAGATACAGGTTGGTTTCTTTGTGTCCCTTGTTC
Source organism: Pipistrellus hanaki (assembly GCF_964339955.1). NCBI lineage: Eukaryota > Metazoa > Chordata > Mammalia > Chiroptera > Vespertilionidae > Pipistrellus > Pipistrellus hanaki. The sequence goes on along the minus strand of NC_140505.1, from coordinate 142,763,606 downwards.
CCCTAAATCTCTTATCACCGCGGCATCGGATCCTTTGCCACCTGAGTCTGCCAACCTACTTATTTGCTCTCGAGCTGCCCGGCGCAGGGCGGCTCCCGGCCTCCTTCCCACGGGAACCGCCCTGGAATTCTGCTCCCTCTCTCCCTCTCTCATGTGGCCGGCGGGGCGGCGTGGGCTTTAAGAGCAGAGTGCCGTGACGGAAAGAACAGGCTCCGGAGCCAGCCAGCCGTGGCCCAAAATCTCCTTCTGCCAGTTAGCCACACTGACCTTGGGAGAGTTTCCTAACCTCTGAAGCTTTCTGAAACTTCCCTGAACCTCAGCTTTGGCTTCTGTAAAATGAGACCGAAACCTGCTCATAGGGTTTTGGTAAAAAAAAAAAAAGTGAGATGAAAAACACTGAGTGTCCAGTCCGGAGTGAGGAAAACCTCGGAGGCAGCGAGTGTGACCAGGCGGGAAGAAATGGGCTTTCCTGGTGGGAGGCAGAGCCCACAGCGGCAAGTTCCGCTCCATCCCACTTCCCAAGGGGCGACCTGGGCACTGGGCACAGCAGGCACTGAGCCTCGGCTTCCTGATCCTGCTAGGCGCCCATGAAAATGGCTTTTAATGATTTTCATTTCTTTTAAATGTACAGGAAACATTTGAACATTTAGGTCAAGGAAATTGTAATACTGTTATCAATTAATTGTTAATTTTACGTACAACTTTAATATTATTTTTCTTCCTTACACCAACACAGGTGTAAAATATGATTTTTAACATGTATCTTTTTGTTTATTTGATAGTCCTCACCCAAGGCTATTTTTCCATTGATTTTTAGAGCGAGTGGAAGGGAGAGGGAGAGACAGAGAGAGAAACCTCTATGCGAGAGAAATGCATCGATTGGTTGCCTCCTGCACAGGCTCTGACCAGGACTGGGGATCGAGCATGCAACCCAGGTATGTGTCTTGACTGGAATCGAACCCAGGACCCTTCAGTCCAGAGGCCAACATTCCAATAATATATATCTTTTTTTTTTTTTTTTTTTAAAGATAACCTTCTTTTTTACAAAATATATTTTTATTGATTTCAGAGAGGAAGGAAGAGAGGAGGGATAGAAACATCAATGATGAGAGAGAATCACTGATCGGCTGCTTCCTTCTGGGAACTGAACTCACCACCCAGGCATGTGCCCTTGACTGGAATTGAACCTGGACCCTTCAGTCCTCAGACTGACACTCTATCCACTGAGCCAAACCAGCTAGGGCGTGGCCCTCACTTTCAACCCTTCTTTAGAAGATCTTTATGGATGGACTAGGGGAAAGGATGGGAGGGGACAGGTGGGGAAGGACAGACCCTCAATGATCTCACTGTGATTTCTCCCGTATTGTCTCTGAACTTAATATCTGCTTGGACCCAGTGGGAGGGGACTGTACGACATATCCTAAAATACTATATCACTAACTGATGTCACTAGGTGGGTCAAGAATGTAAATATAGCCGAAACCGGTTTGGCTCAGTGGATAGAGGGTTGGCCTGTAGATTGAAAGGTCCCAGGTTCGATTCCGGTCAAGGGCATGTACCTTGGTTGCAGGCACATCCCCAGTAGGGGATGTGCAAGAGGCAGCTGATCGATGATTCTCTCTCATCGATGTTTCTAACTCTCTGTCCCTCTCTCTTCCTCTCTATAAAAAAATCAATAAAATAAAAAAAAGAATGTAAATATACAATTCAACAAGAACAACAAAACAAGGCAATTAAAAAATGGTTACAGGGCTTGGATAGACATTTCTCCAAAGAAGATATACAGCTCAACATCACTAATCATTAGGGCAATGTGAATCAAAGCCACAGTGAGATACCACTTCGCACCCATTAAAATAGCTACTATATAAAAAGATAAAGTAATGAGAATGTGGAAAAAGTGGAACTCTTGTGTACTGCTGGTGGGAATGTAAAACGGTGCAGCCACTGTGAAAAGCAGGCTGGCAGCCTGGCCGGTGTGGCTCAGTGGTTAAGCGTTGACCTATGAACCAGGAGGTAATGGTTTGATTCCGGGCCAGGGCACGTGCCCAGGTTATGGGCTCGATCCCCAGTGTGGGGCATGCAGGAGGCAGCAGATCAATGATTTCTCTAATCATTGATGTTTCTATCTCCCTCTTCCTTCCGCTCTGAAATCAATAAAAATATATTTTAAAAAAGGAAAAGAAAAACAGTATGGCAGTTCCTCAAAAAAGTTAAACACAGAATTACCACATGATTCAACAATTCCACTTTTGGGTATATATACCCAAAAAAATTGAAAGCAGAGACTCGGAGAGAGATCTGTATGCCCATGTTCATAGCACCATTATTCACAATAGCCAAAAGATAGAAACAACTGAAGTATCTATCAGTAGATGAACGGATAAACGAACTGATTTATTATGTATACAAATAATATAATTCAGCCTTTAAAAAGGAAAGAAGTTCTGATATGCTACCACATGGATGAAACCTGGAGATGTTATGCTAAGTGAAATAAATCAGACACAAAAGGACAAATATGATTCCACTTCTATAAGGTACTTAGTCAAATTTATACAGACAGGAAGTGTAACGGTGGTGACCAAGGGCTGGGGGAAGAGGGAATGGGGAGCTACTGTTTAATGAATACAGAGTTCAGGAATATGGAAAAGCTCTGGAGATGGACGGTATTGATGGCTGCACAGCACTCTGAATGCTAATACTTAATATCACTATACTGTCCGCCAAAAAAACGGGAACACATATTATGTGTAATTTATCACAAATTTTTTTAAAAAGAGAAAAGGAATGTAAATACCTCTCCTTTTACCCAAATGCTGATTGCTCAGCTAGCTGCCCCAGCATCACGTGGTTTCCCCACGGGCAGGCTTATCCTGCAGGTCCCCTGCCCTCTCTTCTCCTCTGTCAGAACCCCTCCGGGGGAAATGCGATCTCTGCAGATTCCCACACGTGCCACCCCTGTGCAAGGCTGTCTGTACCCCACTCTGCCATATCCGTTCTCCGCCCCTCACCCGGGCGGGAGGACTCTGCCAACCAATCTAACCTTCTACCCATGTCTCCCCTTTCTCTCACCACACAACTAACAGCCTGAATTGTGTGCATCACTGAGGACATTGCTTTAGCTTTCCTGGGGGTTGCCATGCACCCGTGTCCACATCAGTAAAACAGAGCATGTCTGTCCTGATGACAAACGAAGCTGTGCATATGAACACAAAGGTGACTGGACCAACCAGGTGGTACCTTCCTCCCTTAACCTAACTAGCACACAGTGACAGTAATCAATGAATATATTTCATAAGCAGATCAGCTTGGTGGGAATCCATTCTCAAAGCGATGAGAGCATAGCTCCAGGAACAATGTTTTTTTTTTTTTTTTTTTTTTTATCCTGGAGTGTATCTCCAGAGGAGTGCAATTAGAAAGACGCAGAACTCCTTTCCAGGAAAAGGTGGGTTTTCAACAAACACATAATAACAACAACAACAACAACAACAACCATCATCATCAATGCTATTGAGAGCTTATTAGATCTGAGACACTGTACTAGGTGTTTTATATAGGTGGTCTTACAAATAACCCCATAAGATAGGTATTATCTCCCCATTATACAAATAAGGAAACTGTAGCTTAGAGGTTAGATAACTCAGTGACACAAAGCATTGAGCGGTAGTGCCGGGAACTGGCCCAGCCCACTTCGATGCAAATGGCACCAAAGTGCACGCTAATTGCCTCCTGCTTCCTCCCAGGACCTTCCAGGGGCGAGGCAGCCAGAGGTCTTCCCAGCTGGCCTGAGGCCTCAGGGCATCCAGAGATGGGGCTGGGGGTGAGGAGGCTGAAAAGGTGCCCGCCATTCCACCTGGCACAGGCCTTCACCTACCTGCTGGAGAAGGCGTGGTGGGGAGGCCGGTCATGGCAGCCAGCGGATGGGCACCGTGAGGAGCTGGAGGTGTGACCGGGAGGCTAGTCATGGCCGCCAGCGATGGGCACCTGGAGGCAGGAGCAGATCTGCAGGAGAGGGGAGAAGGCAGGAGTGAGGTGGGAGGGGCGGGAGGAGACAACGGGAAATGCCAGAAGCCGCTGGTGCCAGGTTTTCCGGAGACCTTTCCCCATCCCCTCTTCCCTGTGGAGCTGGCCCTGAACCCTTGTTTGGTTTCCCTGGGTAACTCCCCAGGCTGCCGTTATCAAGAGCAGGTCCGGCCGAAACCTGTTTGGCTCAATGGATAGAGGGTCGGCCTGTGGACTCAAGGGTCCCGGGTTCGATTTCGGTCAAGGGCATGTGCCTGGGTTGCGGGCACATCCTCGGTGGGGGGTGTGCGAGAGGCAGCTGTTCCTCTATAATCTATGTTTCTAGCTATCTATCCCTCTCCGTTCCTCTCTGTAAAAAATCGATAAAATATGTTTAAAAAAAAAAAAAAAAAAAAAAAGAGCAGACCCGGGAGACCACCGGTGTTCGGGGTGCATCATCTCTGAATGTCCTACCCCGAAGTCCTGCCACCGGGTCACAGTCACCCAGCCCGAGCAAGTTGCAAAATGAGCAGCGGCCCCAGCTCGCCGACCTCGGTCCCGGTCCCCGGTCCCCGGTCCCCAGCTCCCTCCAGCCCGGAGTCGGGCGGAGCCGCCCTCCAGGGGTCAGGCTGGGGGTGCGCGGACCTGCACCTGGCTCGGGGCCGCGTGGGGGCCGGGGCGGTGTTGGGGGTGAGCCGGGCACGGATGAATGGGAGGCGGGGGCCTTAGCCTCCTTTTGGACCCAAACCACCGGCCCGCGGGCTGGACCCGCTCCCCGCGATCCTGCCTTCCCGGTCCGCCCGCGCCGTCCGCGCACAGACCTCCGACTCCACTGCGGCCACGAGGGCCGGACCCCACCTGGCCGCGCCCGAGCCTCTGACGCCGGGCAGCCACGGACCCCGGGGGGACCCCCGACACGTCGGGTCCGCGGCGCCGGGTCCCCCCCGCGCTCCGCCCCCGGCCCGTGCCCCGCGTTACCGGCTCCGGCGTGCGCCGCGCTGCGCTCGGGGCCTCCGCCGGGGCCGCGCTCGGCGCTCCGGTTTCGGTTCCTCCGGGGCCGGGGTGCGGCGGAGTGTGGGCGCCGGCCGCGCCCGCCCCGCGTGCTCACCTTTCCAGTCGGACGGGCTGCGGCGGGGCCGGCGCCGCTCCGCGCGTCCAGGCAGCCGAGGGGGCGGGCCGCGGGGCGCACTCCCGTGGGGACCGGCGCCGGAGCCCCGGGGAGGCGCGGGGAGGCCGGCGGCGGGGTGGGGTGGGGGCCGGCCGATGGGTGGGACAGGAAAAGAGGGGAGAAGCCGCCCTCTGCAGGTTCCCCGGCCGCCGGCGCCGGGCCCAGGGAGGAAGGGAACGGCTGGCTTTCCTCCGCCGCCGGTCGCCGTGCCCTCCGTCCGGCGCGCTTCCTCCCTCGCCCCGGCGCTGGGTGGGCGGGGGCCCGTGGGAGCTGAACCCCGGGCCGACTGGGATCCGCTCGCTTTCCTCGCTACCCACTTTATTGGAAGTTTCAGTGAATGTGGAAAATCCCATTTACTTCCTTATCACTTAGGTTCATGGGTCGGTGTCCCGAAGCTTGAAGCGCACGGTACCCTCCCGCGGCCGGGGGGCGGGGAGGCGGGTGCGGGGGACGTGGCCCCATCCGGACGGATGGTCTTCCTCTTCGGATGTTCCTCTGAGGTCGAGGAGCCGCACGGACTTTGGACTCAAATAGTCTCAGCTCCGCAGCTTGTTGGTTGTGGGACTTGGGTAAATAGCATCTCTAAAATCTGTTCCCTCATCCCTGAAATGGAGGGCTGAAGCTGATGCTGCCCGTGAAGCCATTTCATTTCATAGACGTGGTTCTGCACGTGGTAGGGTTTAATCAATGTCTTACTTTAGCCTCCTCTTGACTCACTTTTTTGTGGCAGGAAAGTTACCCAATGAATGATGATGAACTCAGTGACTAAGGATGGGCTAGTATAAACACAGGCTCTGAAATCTGCGATAAATTACTTGTCTAATTTCTCTTGTTGGGGCAATACTTGTCTCAGAGTTGCTGTGAGGATGGAATGGGTTACACATAAACTAATTGCTAAAATTCTAGGGCAGATTATATATATATATATTTTGTTGATCTGACAAAAATAGGTATAATTTTGATTCAGTCCCACTGGAAGACTATTGTGTTCACTGTTGTCATTTTGAAAATTTGACAATCTACGTGGTCAGGTATTGCATGTTTTAAAAATTCTTGAGGCACACCGGTTGAAAATCACTGATCTAAAGCATTAGAACCTTACCTGGCATATAGTAAGTGCTCAATAAATGCTAGCTATTGCTATCCTGGCCTCCTAGTTCGGGTTAGAACTCTTGTGGTTATTCTGCCTTCCATCCCAGTGAAACACACTTCTGTGCTTCTTATTCTTGTAAGGAGTTTGGGAATCTAGGTTTGGGAATCAATGTTTATATAGATTGAGAGAGAGAGACAGGGATTGTGCAAGTTTATTTGTGAGACAAAGACTGAAAGAGCAAGTCTCAGAGAATAGAGACATAGTGTGAGGGGGAAAAAAGCAAAGACATAAAATAAGCAAGGGTAGATGCTTTCATTCCTAAAGGTGCTATTTACTTGGTAAAAACTGAGGATAAAACAGAGTAAGTTAATAAAATTCATTTTATTTAAATCTATCTTTAAGGGCATAGCAGTGATCAGTGAAGAAGAAAGCCCAAGAGTGGGAAAACTACTCCAACCAAGAAAGTCACACACAGGCAAGGCACATATGACATGGATGAGTCCTCAGATCAGAGAATACTCAAGAGAAAAGGAAATCCTAAGGGTTAAACTCCAAAGGTGGACAATTGCTTGTATTTACTGACAAGCTGACCATGAATTCCAGGTAAGGTTGCAATTTTTCTTGTTTCGTGGTTGGTCTCTCTCAGCACATATTCCATTATGAATTGAAAACTGATAGAACCACAGACTCTCTTGCAATTAATTCTACACAGAGATGCATACAGATGATGAAGCCTCATGAGGGGACCTAGCAGTGTTCTCCAAGGACTAAATGCTAAATCTCAGAAACTAGAGGAGCCATCCTTTTGTCTACAGACCTCCAAGGGCCTCAGGATGGGAGATAAGAGATATTCATCTCTTCCCAATTCTATTGGATTTCAGCCCTTTATGTGGCTGCCAAGATGAGTCTTCTGAGTCCTGGCCTTTTCCCCCTGGACAACTTTATCATTTTGTATATCTCAATGAACAGTTTGGTTCTTATCTGGGAATAGCTATCCTAGATAAGTAAGATTATCACTCCCGCCCAACCACTGGCCCTTCCTCCTGCTTTCTGGAACTTCCAGGAGTGTCATATACAAATGAAGGGCTCATTTCACAGAGAATCCATTTCCTAGGAGATGAGGGTCAGTGAAAATCCTGCAGAGAAAAGGGTTTTGCCAGATGAATGAATGGGTGGGGCATTCCCAGGAGGGCCTTGGACAGCTGGTGGCCTGTATTCCCAGCAGTTTCCCCACCTTCTAATACCTGTGGAGCATCACTCCCAGCAGTGATTCTGAGTGCCAAAGGACTGGGATGCCTTCTAGGAGAGGTATTAAAATACAGGCAGTAGGCCTTTGGGGAGGGGTGGGGGGTGGGGGGATGCAGCCTTCTCTCCATTATAACAGAAGAGATCCTCTGAAGGTTTTTAAATAAAATAGCAGGATTCAATTTTTGAAAAATGTCTTCTAAATACAAACATGTAGCCTGGCTGGTATGGCTCAGTGGTTGAGCAACCCATGAACCAAGAGGTTCCTGGTTTGATTCACAGTCAGGGCACATGCCTGGGTTTTGGCTTGATTCCCGGTGGGGGATATGCAGGAGGCAGCTGATCAATGTGTCTCTCTCATTTATGTTTCTATCTATTCTTCTCCCTCTCTAAAATTAATAAGAATATATTAAAATAAAATATATAAACACACATTTTCAGTTCCCTAACGGACATACCTACTAGAAAGTCCTGCAAGTTCTCAAATATTTGTATGAAATACCCAAAAATCTGCACACAAAGCATACAATTTGACCAATTTTGACACGTGTATACATGTAATAAACTATCACAATAAAAATTAAGAACATTTTATCATCCCATAAGTTTCCTTGTACTTTTTGTTGTTATATTTTCATTGATATCAGAGAGAGGGAGAGGGAGATACAGAAACATCATGATGAGAATTATTGATTGGCTGCCTCCTGCACATCCCCCACTTAGGATGGAGCCCAAAACCTGGGCATGTGCCCTGACCAGGAATCGAACTGTGACCTCCTGGTTCATAGGTCAGTGCTCAACCATTGAGCATACTGGCTGGGCTCCTTGTACTTCTTTGTAATCCACCGTCCTTCTACCATCGCCACCAACAGTCTTCTTCCTGACATTGAAGACACTAGCATGCCTCCCCTCAAACTCCTTCTCAGGGAGCCTGGATCTGCAAAGGGCACAGTGGCAGATGGCGGCTGAAGCTGTCTTCTAATGACAACTGCCAAGAGGGACAATACACACATTCCTGCTACAGATATCTGTGGGCTGGTTCTTGCCTTCTGCAGCTTGTTTGTTCTTCCAGCTCAAACATATCCTTTATTGCTTAATTGTGTCTGTTGCTTGCAAACATAGAACCCACATACATTGCATTTCCTCCTATAGTCACCATTTCAGGGAATGGCACCATCAAATTCTAGTTTTTTAAGCCTAACCTAGAATAATTTCTTAAAACTTGAGTCTTTATCATGTGTCATCTTTTAACACATTGCTAAATCCTGCCCATTCTTCTCCCTGATCAATATTCTGTCTCTATAAAATTCTTACTTGTTCTACTCATTATTTCTCTAGTACCTAGTACAGTGCTTGGCACTGATCAGGTACTCCCTAAATGCTTGCTGAGTGATTGAACAAAAGGTGATATTGCCCATCACCTTAGAAACAAAAACCAGACGGGTTTACATGTGTCCGTGTTTATCAGGGTGGCAATACTTCAAAGTTAGCTTTTAATGTATCACAGAAGCAAGTGTCACAGCTGAACCCAGGACTCTTGACTCCCAATTCAATGTGTTTCCATTATATTATTATACTTTGTACCCTTTTCCTTTACTTAAGAGTTCCATTTCTTCTTCCATCCTGCAGATCCTTACTTCACCAAGTACCAGACTATTAACACTAGATATACTCTAAAATGTAACCCCTTTCCAAGGGTATTTGCTTATTAACCAAGGGTGGGGGGCAGGTGCAAAGTATCTAGATTGAGGAGCCCGTGGTCCATGGCATCATCAAATAGTTAAAGCTGGAAGGTCAAATGAGCTGGAGGTCATGGATGTGACTTGAAAGCTTTCTGAACCCAGGGTAGAATCAATAACCTTGCCCAAGCAGAGAACAGTGTGCTGGACTGGGCCAACCTCCCTATGTCAAACAGAGACTCCATACATAGAATAAAGCTTTATTTAACAATCTGAAAATATGTTAAGTCTTGAAAAATGAGTGGTTAATCCAAGATTTGTTTCCTGTTCTCTTTGTATGTGTGGTTGTGTGTATGCATCCATAGATGTTTTTTGCTTATTACAGTCATTTTAGCCCCACTTTATTTAATATATAAAGTCTTATTATATAACAGTGCTGAAATATGAATTAAATATTCCCTGAGTCTAACCATTTCTTCTCCCAAGCCTGCCTGCCTCCTTCCCTCCCCTAAGACTGCTCCTCAGCCTCCATTAATGCTAGGTCTTTAGAGACAATCACCATCCACTTTGAGAAACTAGAAATGAATGTTAGATCTTAAGTCTCTATGGCCTTATATACCCTCTAGCTGAAGAGTTTCTCTGGAGAGGTACATATGTGGGAGGTCTTGGCAGTTGCTCTTCACAGTTATGCACTCTGATTTGTAGATACCTGGAAAGTAAACATGATTGCATTAGATGCTCACCTGTCCTCCCACCAACCACTCAAGGAAGGTAAAAACTCAATTTGCTTCTATCAAACTATATTTCATGTCATGCACTATTGAGGGAAGTGAAGCTGGTTGTTGGGATTATTGTCAAAACTTTTTGCAGATATTGGTCATTGCATCTGTCTTCATCTCTTTATGAGATTCACAGGAGAAATTTCCTTATCATCTTAGTAGCAGGAGTTGTTTAAAGGAATGGCATCATGAACTGGGTGAACTGATCAGATTTTTATCTTCTTGGATATTTAAAAAGTCTGGAACCAATTTTGTGATCCATCCTTACTAAGTTTATTTCATAGAATGCATTTTTCTATTTGCATAATTCATCACTCCATTTTATGTCACTGTCATTATTTCTGAGTTACTTTGCTATATTTTATGTGTGTATATGTATTTTCCTTTTTGTATTTAACTTTTTGAAATAAGTTCAGAAAAACTAGATAAGTACTTGGAAGATAGGGCTATGGTGAGAGGTCAAGAGGTTCAAGGCCAAGTGTTGGGAAATGGACACCCCAAACCCACAATGTCCCGGTTTACTCTTGGTTCTCCTGTTCCCATCTGCTTGACTTTGCTCTAAGACAGGGGTCTTCAAACTACAGCCCGCGGGCCACATGCGGCCCGCAGAGGAGTCTGATCCGGCCCGCCAGGTTTTTTGGGCAGTGAGCGTAGCCAAGGTGTTACAGTAGGAATTAGTAGTTCATATAGTCCGGCCCTCCAGCTCTCTGAGGGACCGTGATCTGGCCCCCACTTTAAAAAGTTTGAGGACCCCTGCTCTAAGGATATTGTTCACTGCTGGGTTCCCCTAGCAGCCATGGTGAAGATTCTAATCTGTAGTCAAATTTCTGTCCACTCCCAGTGACCAATCTTACCACCCATCGTGGTCTCTGTATCTGTCCACCTTACCTCTTCTTGACGCTCAGGTGCTGCGACGTTACTGTCTTCTGGAACCACAGAGGCATGAATCTGGAGACCTTGGCTCTGTAAAAAGAAGAGTTCTGCCAGTGAGAGGTGGCTCAGCCTCCCCAGCCTCTCAGCTTAGGGGATCTTCTGTGCCTTACACTCTACAGGGTCATAGACAATATAAAGGGTGAACATACAATGTTGGTTCACTACAGCCTGAAGGCTTTACTGCTATCCTCTGTCACCGGTCAAGAAACCAAGATTCAGAGGGTGAAATGACTTGCAGGGACAGGTATCCAGGTCTTTGGGCTCCAAAGTGGTTTCCATAATCAGACACTATAATTTGTGTGACATGCATCAGTATGTATGTCTGTGTGGGAGTCTGTGAGGATATAAATATAGGTCTTAAGAACACTACCTACCACTTTTAGACTGTCCTCAAGAATACACTGCAGTTAACACACTGAGATGATCTGAGCCGAGGGCAGCTAGGAGAGGCCAGTGCAATAGTGGTTTCTTTGGGAAAAGTTCTAGGTTCTGCAGTGGGAACCCAAGTGTGAAAAGCTCTGTCTAGGACGGCGGTTCTCAACCTTTTTAATGCCACGGCCCTTTAATACAGCTCCTCATGTTGTGGTGGTCCCAACCATAAAATGATTTTCATTGCTACTTCATAACTGTAATTCTGCTACTGTTACGAATCGTAATGTAAATATCTGTGTTTTCTGATGGTCTTAGGCGACCCTGATAGCAATTCTCAACCTGTGGGTCGAGACTGCTGTAGAGCCTCTTTAAAAAGGTTGAGAACCAGAGAATCCAAGATGGCTGCTCGGGTAGACACCTAGCCGCAGCCGCATGCAACAATTTCAATAAAATACAACTAAAATATAAAATGGACATTACCCAGAACTACAGGAAAGTCAACTGACTGGAAATTCTACAACGAGAAGCAAGGAGAAAACCAGAAGGAAGCACGGAGGAGCTGTAAAAGCCCAAGGTACGGAGACACGCGGTGCGCGCGGAGAGGACGGAGCCGGAGAGGAGGGAGGCCGAGTGCCTGGCTGGCGTTCCCTAGCGGGAAGGAGATAAACACTCGGACTGTGCTGGGCCCCCAACTGCTCTGAACCCCCGTTCTAGGCCAGACCCTGGGGACCCAGGCTCATCCAGAGGGAGCTGGGCTGTAAGGCGGTACTCGGGGAAGCAGCGAAAGGAGGTCCCGGAGGTGCACACAGCGCGCAGAGAAGGGCCGGCCGGCTGTGCCGTAGGACTGCCCTGGCGGGAAGGAGACAGGCTCCAGACTGCTCTGAACGCCACCTCCAACTCCACTTCCAACTGAACTGAACCCCAGTTTCGGGCCCATTGCGGGAGAGCTTACACTGTTTGGTAGCAGGCAAAAATCGAGGGCACCTTTCTCTCAGAGGTGCTTGCAACAAGTACTGAAGGACCCTGAGTCTCAGGAGTCGCATAGGGCGGGGCTGACGGAAGCCAAGGCTGTAGGCTCCACCCTCAAACTCCGCCCCATCAGAAAAGCTGCCTGCGAAAATGCCTAAACCAAATAGATCACAAACGAAAGAAATGGAGGACAAAAAGCGACTGGATATAGAGTTCAAAACCACACTTATAGGGTTTTTCAAGAGACTCCTAGAAAAGGCCGATAAAATAAATGAGACCTATGAGGATATGAAAAGGGAGCAACAAGAAATGCTAAGGGATCAACAAGAAATAAAGAATACATTGTCTGAAATAAAAAATATTCTACAGAGTCCTAAAAACAGAATAGAAGATCGCAAGAATCAAGTCAAAGATTTGGAACATAAAGAGCCAGAAGACACTCCTCTGCAGAAGCTAGAAGGCAAGAGAATCCAGAAAATTGAAGATAATGTAAGAAACCTCTGGGACAACTTCAAACGATCCAACATCAGAATCATGGGGGTCCCAGAAGATGAGAGAGAGCAAGATATCGAAAACATACTGAAAGAAATAGTGACAGAAAACTTCCCCCACCTGGGGAAAGAATTGGACTTACAAGTCCAGGAAGCACACAGAACTCCAAATAAGAGGAATCCAAAGAGGACCACACCAAGACAAATCATAATTAAGATTCCAAGAGCAAAGGACAAAGAGAGAATATTAAAAGCAGCAAGAGCTAAGCAGGTGGTTACCTATAAAGGAGCACCTTTACGATTGTCAGCTGATTTCTCAACAGAAACCATGCAGGCCAGACGGGAATGGCAAGAAATATTCAAGGTGATGAATAGCAAGAACCTACAGCCAAAAATAATCTACCCAGCAAAGCTATCACTCAGAATCGAAGGCCAGATAAAGAGCTTCACTAATAAAAAAAAGCTAAAGGAGTTCATCACCACCAAACCAGAATTATATGAATTGCTGAAGGGGGTTCTTTCAGAAGAGAAAGTAAATAAAGATAAAAATTATGAACAACAAATACGTAACTATCAACAAGTGAATCTAAAAACCAAGGAAATTAAAAAAACAAATCTGATGAACAATATTAACTGTTGAATATAATATTGTAGAATCAGAGGTATGGAAGGGGAGTGAACTGATGATTCTTGGGGAAAAGGGGAGAGGGGAATGTGGGAAGAGACTGAACATATAAACTGTGCACCTATGGATGAGGACAATGGGGAGTGGGGAAAGGGCAGAGGGTGGGGTGGGAAGGGGGGGGGGGAAGGAACACTTGTAATAATATGAACAATAAAAATTTATTAAAAAAAAAAAAAAAAAAAAAAAAAGGTTGAGAACCACTTGTCTAGGAGCTGCTAAGCCAGGAGAAGACGTTGGAACTCTACAATTAAGAATTTGTTTTTAATTGAAATTTAATTCACACACCATAACATTCACTCTTTTAAAGTAGAACCAATTTCTATCAGTATGCAGCTACTTGAAATGTTCTGATTTTTCCTTCTAGGAAATTGTTCCTTATTCTCTCCTTTGATTTCAGGCCCGGAATTACCTGAAAGGTAATACTTCCTCCCAGAAAGTTCTCATCCTCTCACAGGGATTTTAAATGCTAATCAAGAACAAATTTTCTCATAGTGATCTTTTTTAATTGTGATCCATTTTATATGTGATATGTCCATAATTCTGCTTGAGCGAAAATATGATTTATGATGTTTCTGCAAGGGAAGTAAACAGATCGAGTAGGATAAAGGCTTCAGAGGATTGATGTCACTGATAGTCTAGGATCTAAGATGCTCTAACTGCTTAATTCCATAGGAAAAATAGGTTTCCTTAGTTGATGACCAAAGCAATCCCACAGGAAAGGCTGTGAGTAAACACTATAATTATGAAAAAACAAAACAATAACACTATAATTCTCAAATATAAGGAGGTCGCCTCAGGGGAAAGGAGGTTGTGTCCTGTACCTCTTTCCAAAGGAGAACAGTGTTATTAGCCTGTTCCTCAATATGGACAGCAGCATCTTGATCCCCATAATCTCCCTTTCAATAAGATTACTCCAAGAATGAAAATTTGTTCTATTAGTCATCAGAGCCAAACAGCTCACATTATTGCTGCCTCCACGCTAAAGTCATATATTATAAAGTCAAATGTAAATTAATTTTGGATTTTCCATATTGCTGAGTTCCTCTTCTCAGTGCAGAAATGTCAGAAGTGGCTAAACTTGCTTCGAAATCCCACAATTACCCTGTGCTTCTTCACTATCCATACGCCCCACATCCCTGTCAGTCAGCACAGGGACCTCACACCAGAAACCAGCCAAGAGAAAGTTTTACATCTCGCTCTGTTAGACCTTCAGTACCTCATGTGAATCAAGTCTCAGGGCATAATAAATGTTGATGACTTACCTCAGGGGAGTCAGCCAAGATATTTTTCTCCTCTTTGTCTTCCATCTTACTTGCCTTGTCAGATTCTGAAAAAACCTGCAGATCAAAGAGGACAATGTAGAAGGAAGTCCCAAACCTTCTCACCCTGGATACCACCCTGGTACCCGTTGTTCATGTTAACTCGTTCTCTCAGACAGTAGGAGGCTCCAAAGGTATCATGGACAGCCTTCCTTAGGCTCAGGCAGTAACAGGGCAGTGCGATCTGAGGGGTGCCAGAAGTCTCATACTCCCAGAGCCACATGGCTCATGCCCTGGCCTCCTTCATTGCCCCAATGTCACCTTCTCTGGCCACTCTGTTTAAAATCACAACTCAGCACCAATTCCCTGTGCCTTCCCCTACTTATTTTCTCTCTATATATTTTATCACCACTAATTATAATTTTACTTATTTATTCTGTTTTTGTATTCCTCTTCTCCCCTTCTCCACTAGGATATAAGATGCAGGAAGGCAGGGAATTTTATGCTTTGTTCACTGTAATATCCCACTTCCTAGAAAAGTGCCTGGTACATAGTAAGGACTCAATAAGTAATTTGAGTAATTGTGGAATGCATGAATGAATGAATCTTGGTACCATATAGTCAGATTCTCACCAAAATCCTCCCTATAATGAACCTGACAGATGATCATATATCTTAGCTTTTAACATCAACGAAGGAGAACTATTTGTCAAAGTGGCCCATCACATTTTGTTGTTTGGAAGCCCCTTGAGTCTCCTTTCATATATATATTGATTTCAGAGAGGAAAGTAGAGGAAGAGAAGCATAGAAACATCAATGATAAGAGAGAATCACTGATGGGCCACTTCCTGCATGCCTCCTACTGGGGATTGAGCTGCAACCCGGACATGTACCCTGACGGAATCAACTGTGACCTCCTGGTTCATGGGTTGATGCTAAACCACTGAACCACACTGGCTGGGTGCCCCTATATTTAAAAAATATTTTTTCCATACCATTTTTTTTTTAACAGAGATAATTGTTAAAAGTTCCCCTTGTATTGATTCAAAATGTACTTAAAAAATCTTTATACATAGAGCCTAGTTCTGCCCTCAGGAATCTCAGAATACATCAGGTCTCTCTATGATAGCCTCTGACTGAATAGAATATGACTTGGATTGCTAGATTCTTCACAGACCTGCTTGTTCTCCAAAGGCACTGTGTCTCTATTTTATTTATTTTTTATTATTTTTTTAAATACATATTTTTTTATTGATTTTTCACAGAGAGGAAGAGAGAGGGATAGAGAGTCAGAAACATTGATGAGAGAGAATCATCAATCAGTTGCCTCTTGCACACCCCCTACTGGGGATGTGCCCGCAACCAAGGTACATGCCCTTGACCGGGATAGAACCCGGGACCCTTTAGTCTGCAGGCCGACGCTCTATCCACTGAGCCAAACCGGTTTCGGCATGTGTCTCTATTTTAACACAATCCTTTTCTCATCCACATTCTCATCTTTCAAAAGCCCATCTTTTTTGCTTTCCTTCCTCTCTGAGTTCCTTCTTCTATTTCTTATCAATGAAATGATTCTTTGCTAATTTGGTTGAGGTCTATTTACCACAGTCACAAGTATGACAACTGAAGTGAGACCCTCTTTCCTACCCCCTATTCAAAAAGTTAAAGCTCAGGATGTCAGCTGAAGATTCTTTATCGGAACTTCCTAAACTTGTAGTAAAAAAAGAAAACCATTAGGAACCTATCATAATAATATTAGAGATAAGCCCTTTGTAGAAGTCAAATACCCTAAGAGTACAGATCACTAAATTAATTGCCCTGGAGATGTGAAACAATCCCCAGAACACACACACACAAAAACCAAACAAACAAACAAAACAAACAAAAAACAAAAACAAAAGGTAGTCAAGAGTATCCTTGAGACCGTAATATGACAAAATCTGATTAACTGTGGGACAACCTGGCCAGAGTAAAGATGATCTACACTACAGGAGGGTATAAAAGAGAATAGAGACTATATCAGCTGCACTCTCACCTGAGGGGTCGCCGAGATGGGGGAAGTACAAAGATCTGGGTTCAGATTGGCAGCGTTATCCTTTTCTCTGTCCTCAGGAGTTCTGACTGGCTTCTGTGGTGGCTGTGGATCGAGAGAAACCTCCAAAGTGGCCCCGGCCCCCAAGGAGGCCCTGGGGCTGGTGGGTGAGCCCTGCTCAGAGGCTGTAGGACTGGAGGCTATGTTCCCCGAGGAGGTTCTCGCTCTGGGGGGAGGAGGCCTGTTAGGGGGTGCTGAGGTCCTCTGGACGGGGGCTCTCTTCTTCGGTTGTTCAGACCCTTCACTGGAGGTTCGGGTTCGGAGGACAACTTCTGGGAGAGATGTGGGCTGTTCTGAAGGGGTTGGGGCTGTGCCTGGGGATGGATCTGGGGAGCCAGGGAAAACTTCCTCCTGGGACTCGCCACCCTCAGTGGGCTGGGTAGAAGGGGGCGGGGCCTGGGTAGGGCCATTGCAGGCTGGCAGAGGCCCTTCCTCCTCAGAGGAGTTTGCTTCAGCCTCTTTTTTCTCCATTTCCTTTTCCTTTACGGGCTCTTTAGTCTCAGAGTTGTCTTCTCCCTGAGCTGGATCCGATGTTAGCTCTTCTTCACTTGCTGAGATGGAGTCCTTCTCACTTGTCAAGGAAAGTGTAGAGGGACTGGTAGGTGAGGTAGGAGGGCTGGAGACTGCAGATGTTCGAACTGGGGACGAGATGACTAAAGAGCGTCTGTTGTTGCTAAAAAAATGAAGGACATTCAGATTCAGAAGAGAGAGAAAAAAAAAGGAATTTTTATTGGGTATTTTTAAGTACCCCCAAATAATGATGCATGCTATAGAATAACAGAATAAAATAATTTAAAATGACACTAGAAAGTTTGTATAATTTGCAATAATGCTTATGAAGAGTGTAAAAGGCTATATCAAAATCTCAATTATTTAAAAATATATAAAGAAAAGGAAACCAGCAAGTAACAAAAACATACTAACAAAGTATTTTCTCTGGGGAAAAGATTCATGGATGATATGAAGTTGATCTTTATGGATTCTGCATTTGCAAATTCACCGACTCCCTAAAATTTACTTGTAACCCAAAATCAATACTTGTGATGCTTTCATGGTCATTCATGGACATATGCAAGTTGTGAAAAATCAGTGCCTGACAACACTTTCTCAGCTGAGGTCTAACAAGGAAACATGTTACCTTCTTGTTTCACCTCTCACATTGTAACCACGTCCTTTTGCCATATTTTTCACACCGCAGTGCTTTTGTTAATGGTTTTTCTGTTTAAAATGGGCTCCAAGTGTAGTGCTAAAGTGCTAAGAGCAAAAGGACTGTGATGTGCCTTACAGAGAAAATATGTATGTTATAAGCTTTGTTCAGACATGAGTTATATAATTCTGTGGGCTGTGAGTTCAATGTTAATGAATCAACAACATATATTAAATAATCTGTCTTTAAACAGAAACATACGGAAGACAAGGTTATGTATTGATCAGTGGATGAAAATGTTGGGACCAGGGGCTCACAGAAGCCTAACCATGTGTTTCCCCTGGGAGCAGTGGTTCAGTGTTCACTAATTTAGTGCTTATGGTGACTTTATAGAACTTAATCACCATAAGTAAAAAATTTAACTGTAACACGTATCATGTAGGCTGGATACTGTGTTAAGTGCTGCTACAGCCAGCATTAGCTTAACTCCTCACCTCCTGAAGTGCCTCCTATGTATTGTACACCAAGTGATCAAGCAACTCACAAGTATCTCCGTGACAGGTGTCAACTATGTGCTGTCCCTGACACAGGATGGGCTATGGGGATAGGAAGAGGAAGAGTAAAAGAAAGTTCCTTCTAAGGGAGTTTCTGATATAACATAAGCTGAGTGATATAGGTTCTCTCTAGCACTCCAATTCTAGAGGACAGTAGGTGAAGGCCCAAGACACAGCAAGAAACACCAGATTTTCCTACAAGGTTCTGAGACATCTTGATGTAGGTAATTGTAAGTCTTAGATGAGTGAACAATTAGAGAGGACTATGGTTTTCAATATTGGAAAGATAATTTATCAAAAGGGATTTCTCATAGGAAGTCTACATTGGCTCTTTCGTGATTCTTTTTAATAGTTTGTAACTAATGGCTAAATGAGAAGTTCAAGCAACAGTTGTGAGCCCTATTCTTTTTCAAATCTCAAGCTCAATTTCATCACCTCTTTAAAGCCTTCTCCAGCTGTCTGTACATTGGCAATTACTTATCTCTCTGGCATTCCTACCAGTTACATTAGGCACTTTGTACGTGTGAAAGTTTAAATTGTTCCTTATCTCCGTATGCACATTTTTTGTCCTTTCAACTTTTTGTAAATCACTTCAGGGAAATAACAAATCGCTGTGTCTTTGGATCCCTAATTCTCAGCATAAAACTTGACCACAGAAGGAACGTAATCAGACTTCCTGAATAAAGGCTTCCAAATAAGAAACTGATTACATTCTGAGGGACCAGTGGATTGCTTATATTTACCAGCATAAAGAATGTATGATGGCAATTGACACCATAAAATAAAAGAGAAAAAAAAGTGGAAAATCAATCCATAACAGATTGAGAAAGAATATTTGCAATGTATATCATTAAATAATTAATATCCAGAATATTTTTTAACCCCCCAAAAGTTCATATAACTAAAATATTTTTCAAAGGGTATAGAGCTCGGCTGGTGTGGCTCAGTGATTGAGCATTGATCCATGAACCAATAGGTCACAGGTTTGATTCCTGGTCAGGGCACATGCCCGGGTTACAGCTCAATCTCCAGTAGGGGCCGTGCAGGAGGCAGCCAGTCAATGATTCTCTCATCATTGATGTTTCTACCTCTTTCTCCCTCTCCCTTTCTCCCTCTTAAAAAAATAAATAAAATAAAAAATAAATTAAAAAATCAATATAAAGGGTAAACAATCCAAATGAAAAATCTGAAAAAAGGATAAACAGGAGACTTACAGAACAGGAATCTTAAATGGCTAATAATATGAAAAGATGTTCAAGCTCATTAGCAACTGTGGAGATCTGAATTAAAACTGCAAGAAAAGTGTATTTCATACCCAGAGGTTGAAAATTAAGTATGACAATGTTACATATGGCAAGAAAATGGAGCAATGGGGACTTTTATTTACTGTTGGTGGATTGTAAATGGAAACGATCCCTCTAAAGAACAATTTGGCAATGGCAGTACCTAGTAAGGCTGTAAAAGCCCAAATGCACAGACTCTGTGGCTCAGCAGTGCCACTCCCTGTACACACCCTAAGGAAACTCCTGATAATATTCACAAGGAGAAATGTAAAATGTGTTCACTGTAACATTATTTGTAATAGCAAAAACAATCCAAATACTCATTATCAGGAGGAGAGATAAATTGTGAATAACCATACAACAGCATCCATAACAGTATGGAAAGAACAGAGCTAGCAATATGTAACAACAAGAATAAATAAATCTCACAAACAATACTCAAAACAAAACAAGTTTCAAAAAATACAGCATACTTCTATTTATACGGTTTCAAAACATGCAAAAACAATATTTTCTGTGTGTATATGTGTGTAAAATAAAAGAAAAAGAATGCAGGGGGATAATAAATACTAAATTTAAGATAGTGATTACCTTTGGTGGAAAATGAGTGGGGAAGGGATACTGGGAACTTCAGTTATATATATAACAAGAGGCCTGGCGTATGAAAGTCTCATGGGTAGGGTCTCTAGGCCTGGCCGGTGATTGGGGCAATTGAGGCCTCCCAGCTGCTGGCCTGGGCCTTCCTTCATTCCGGGCCACCCCTGGTGGTCAGTGTACATCATAGCGAGTGATAGAACTCATGGTCTCCCAGTCAAAACTCCCATGGGGACACTTTGCATATTAACCTTTTTATATATAATAGATAGTTGTTTTCTTAAGTTTGGTGGTAGGTATGTGGCTATTTGTTTCTTACTTTTTTTTACTACAGTTATAGCTGAAATATTTCATAACAGGTAAAAGAATTTATATAGGGGTGTAACCACAGACAATATCATGCACATAAGCACACAGGAATGGCCAGGATTTGGGATGGAAGACGAGACTGTTGAATATGTTCACATACCGGACAAGTGAAACAGGAAAGAGTCTCAGAAATTGCTCACCTTGATAGTCCTTTCACCACAAAGACTTTGTTGGAATGTTGCTTCTCCAGTTTGCTCATCACTTCGTAGAGATTGTGGTTCAACTAGAGCCAGCAAGAGAGAAGGAGATGCTAGCCAGATGGAACCTGAGACTGGCATATCCCTTCTCCACTTTCTTTCAGACAGCTCCCCCAAATAAAACCTTCCCACCCTTCACTTCTTTGGCAGGTCCTGTCCCACCACCCCTTTTTCCTTGACTTCCTTCTTAAGTGCTGCCCCTTCCACCAGACTGGCAGCTTTCAAGGCTGGGTCCTTGATATTTGAAATTCTAGCTTCTCAATTGATCCAAGGAATGAAAACTCACTATAATATTAACAAGGCAAATCACAATTTAGCCAAAATAACTGTGGAGGGGAACATGTACGCATGTGGATGAGAATATAGTTTATGATAGTGAGTCTTGGAATCCCAGGACTAGAAAAGACCCCATGAGGTCAGGTTCTGTGTATTCCAGTCACTGAGTAGGATTGACCCTATTTAAGACAGTGAACTACCAGAGAAACTGACTCGTGCTTAAACACTGTCCTCTTGGTTCTGTAGCAATCAAAGATAGATATTTCACAACTTAGTTCCCCATTTCAGCTGTTCCTTCCGTAGGCCTAACCTCCTTTATTCATCTGAAGTTCAAGTTCCAATCCTATTATTCACTTAACGAAGATACGTATATCTGATTTAATGTGGTCAACACAGTTAATTAAGTGCTTTTGTTTTATCATGAGAAAAAGGTAAAAATCTGTAGTGCTGATATGGATACTTAATGATTATATGAATTAGGACTACTTTCATATTTACTAGAAAAATCCACTGAGATGTCTAAATTGACCACCTATGTCTCACCTTGCTCATCTCCCTGTAGAAGACGTCCTTCAAGTTGGAAATGTTTTGAAAGATGGTCACATAACAGCCAATACGACTATCAGGGCAAAACAACAAGCATACAGGTGAAGGGTAGGTAAAGAAAGTTTTTTTTTTAAAAAACACAAGGTAGGAGCTTGAGCCAAAGCCAGCCACCTCCAAGGATCCTCAGAGAAAAGCACCCACATCCTAAGACTCAGGATGTTCTGGGATCTGATTCATCAGAGCCAGCCCAGGAGCACACTTGACTCTCAGGAGTGTGACGGCCAGAGGAGACACTCAGCCCAGGCTGACACCAAAGTGTAACAGATCTCAAGCTGCAAGGAGTTATCCGATTCAGGCTCTTTAGGTATTGAAGCAGACATTACAGTGCTTTGAAGCATTTTTAAAGTGCTATATAAATATAAGGACATACCAAAAAAGGGGAAAATATTATATGCAAATTAAAAAATAAATATAGGGCCATACAATTATAATAAGTATTCTTTCTCGTTATGCAATATTGAACATA
Source organism: Pipistrellus hanaki (assembly GCF_964339955.1). NCBI lineage: Eukaryota > Metazoa > Chordata > Mammalia > Chiroptera > Vespertilionidae > Pipistrellus > Pipistrellus hanaki. The sequence continues at coordinate 142,741,347 of NC_140505.1, read as the reverse complement.
TAGCTTCTATGAAGCTATATGTACATTAATGGAATTCTACTGGAAATGAATTGGGAAAATTTACATTTCAAGAAACTATTAAATTTCACTTCTATTTAAATTAAGTCACATAATGTTTTAGAATACATGTAGTTATTAAAAAGGTTCCATCACAGGTAAACTAATATTAAATGACAATATGAAATACAATTGTTGCAGCTGTATTAAAGCATAGCTTATACAGTGAAAATACAATAGGATACAAATAGAATTCCTGCTCAGCTTCCTCTTCCACTGTCAAAAATTTACCTCTAAAGCACTTTTACCTACTGTGAAGCACAGACATCTTCATTAATGGAAATAATCACCCCATGATTCATCTACGTAACTCTTGATGGTCACAAACCACGCTTGTTTAAAACAATACATCATTGTGGCATGAAACCAGATACTCTTACTATGCATGATGACAGCACTTTACTTGCAAACTCTCTCCTATTCAGCAAGCATCTTGTTTTCAAAGCTAGAAAAGCTGGCTGGGCAAGAATGGTTATCTCTGTATTGCATATGAAGAAACCAGTGTTTAGCGAGATAATATTGCCTAATGTTACATAGCAAGTTGGTAGGCACGCTGAGGCTACAACCTACTCTTGGATGCTTTTTTCATGAGGTGACAGCACTTTCCAGAATCTTAGTCATTACCTATTATAAAGAACAGGTAGCTCCTCTAGTAGTTCTTGGTTCAGATCTTCAAACACAAGCTGGGCTTTGTTGAACTCTTCATCTGCCTGGTTGGTAAGAGAGACAGGACAGTTCCCCTCAATCCTGACCCCCAGGATAGACGCCGCTGCTTTTATCCTGTCAGGGACGAGGCTTACTTGGAACCATGCCTCTCTTCTCAGACCCCTGCCCTCCCCAGCCTTGACTCTGGCTATCCTTAGAGCATCGGTGTCAAAGGAACAGGGACTTCCTTCAGGACACTGGATGTTGAATTTATCATTTCCTAAACCTAGCACGATGGGGAAGGCTTTACTAGGCTTTTTTTTTTTTTTTTCTTTTTAAAAAAATTTTATATATATTTTTTACCTTGGCAATCTTGGCCTCATCTTTCTTCTTGGCATTCTGCACAGCCTCCAGGTGGTGCCGGGCACTGTCATAATCCACGAGTTTCCGACCCCGCTTGGCAATTCTTTCCTAACCCAGAATCATGAGAAAAAACCTTGATATTCTTCAGTGGCCAGGAAGTAGGAACAGAGTATCAAACAGAGAGGCAAGATTCCTGGGTCCTATTATCAAATTTCAAGTTCTAATATGGTTTTGTACCCAAGGCATCGTCCTTATTTGGAAAGAATGGGAATTTTCAGGGGGAAACAAAGGGCAATCCAACACTTGGAAGCCTGCATTAAATATGAACATTTCCTACAAACTCAACTATAAACTAGTTCAGCCTCCGAGATAAGTGGTCTTGAGAATCCTATGAAATTGAAAGGCAGGAGTTTTGGATTTTACGCCCAACACTGCCATCTGTTAGCCTTGTGACCTAGGGCAAGGTCCATCTCCTTTGAAGCTTCAATAGCCTCATTTGTCTTTTGGTGTTATTTTAAAGATCAAATGCGAAATATAAAGTGCTTTGAAAATCCTAAAGCACAATAAAAATATTATGACCATTGAGAGAGAGTCTCCTCAATCTCATGTCTCATTCTTTCAATCACAGAATTTGAAAGGATCTTAGCAGTTATTTGGTCCACGCTTCTATGCAATACATGAACTATCTCTACAATATCTAAATTAAGAAGTAGTTCAACTGCTGTTTGAACAGAGAATAGACAATCCACTATCTTATAGTATACCAGAGACCTGGTGCACGAAATTCACCGGGGGGGGGGGGGGGGGAGGAGGAAATAGTGGTGTCCTTCAGCCCAGCCTGCACCCTCTCCAATCTGGGACCCCTTGAGGGATGTCCGACTGCCTGTTTAGACCTGATCCCGGTGGGATGGGGCCTAGACTGGCAGGTGGACATCCTTCTCACTATCCAGGACTGCTGGCTCCCAACTGCTCGCCTGCCTGCCTTCCTTCGTGATTGTCCCTAACTGCTTCTGCCTGCCAGCCTGATCACCCCTAACCACTCCCATGCCAGCCTGATTGATGTTTAACTGCTCCCCTGCCAGCCTGTTTGCCCCATCTTCCCTCCTCTGCCAGCCTGGTCACCTCTAACTACCCTCCCCTGCAGGGTTGATTGCCCTCAACTGCCCTCCCTTGCAGGCCTGTTGCCTCCCAACTGCCCTCTCTTGCAGGCCTGATGCCTCACAACTGCTCTTCCCTGCTGGCCATCTTGTGGTGGCCATCTTGTGTCCACATGGGGGCAGGATCTTTGACCACATGGGGGCAGCCATCTTGTGTGTTGGAATGATGGTCAATCTGCATATTACTCTTTTATTAGATAGGATAGAGGCCTGGTGCATGGAAGAAGCCAGCTGGTTTGCCCTGAAGGGTGTCCCAGATCAGGGTGAGGGTTCCCTTGGGGCATGGGGTGGCCTGGGGGAGGGGCCTGTGGTGGTTTGCAGGCTGGCCATGCCCCCTGGCGACTCAAGCAGAGGCCCTGGTATCTGGAATTTATTTACTTTCTACAATTGAAACTTTTTAGCCTGGAGCAGAGCCAAGCCTTCTGCTTGCTCTGTGGCTGCCGCCATTTCTGTTTGGATTTGTTTACCTTCTATAATTGAAACTTTGTATCCTTGAGTGGAGGCCTGGGCCAGCCAGGGTGTGTGGAAAGCTTGGCTTTCTCCGTTGCCAGAGAAACCCAAGCCTCCCTCCTACTCTCTGTGGTGTCAGCCATCTTAGTTGGGGTTAATTTGCATACTCACTCTGATTGGCTTGTGGGTGTAGCAGAGTGGTGGTTAATTTGCATATTACTTTTATTAGGTAGGATTCCATTTTACTTCATTTTGGGAAAGCTCTAAAATTAAGGCTCCCTCTCATTTTTTCCTATTAATCTAAAATCAGTGCCTGACAGACTAGGTGATATGAATTGAATGAATCCTAATTCTGCTTTCTAGAACTGTTTAGAACAGGTTCACTTCCTTTTTAAACAAACAGACTTTCTAATATTTGCAGATAACTATTATGACTCCTTCTGCTTCTCTACAGTAAACATCTTTTAGTCTCATTAGCTGTTTTAAACAACTATTAGGGATGTTCTCACCTGGATGTGGTTTAAAATCAGTCCAAATCTAGTTCACTGAAATCTAAGTCTAAACATAACTTCCACCCTACCTTTAACTCTCCATCTTAACCTCCTGACTAACCCTCATTTAATCCTTCTCCTAACCTACTCAACTGTGTTCCTAACCACAGGCTCTAACTCTACTTATAAGTTTAACCTAATATGGTCTCTTATATGGGCCACGCATAACCCATCCTTGTTTCTGTGAATCGAGTGAGTACCTTAATTTCACCAAACTGGGCTACATAGTTTTCCATGGTCCTTAAAGCCTGGTCAGCTAGTTTCTCTTCATAGTCTTCCCAAAGGAGATCATTATTCTGTAGGACAGAGGCAAAGGGGAGTTGTGAGGGCTCCACTTCTCAACAACTGCATACCAGGAAATACCCAAAGTCTTCCTGCAACAGACTTCCTTGTTTGAGCACTGGGAAGAATCAGGTGAAGAAACAGCCCTTCCCCAAGGAACTGCCCTATAAGAGGTTAGACATACATTCAGGGATTAAAAATGGGAATAGATGGTCAGAGTATTGGACTCTAGTGCTTTAAGGATAGGTAAGTTTGGGAGTAAATAATTACATGAAGTTAGATTTCATGAAACCTTCCAAAAGGTTTTAAAGAGGGGAAGAGGGTCAAAAACAGAGTCCACAGGTTAGGGAAAACTTGTTTTTACTTTCATAGTTGCAGTTTTTTCTTCTACATGTGACTGAGACTATACAAATGAACAGTGTGAATTGGCTCTTGCCCTTGACTGAAATCGAACCCGAGGCCATTCAGTCCGCAGGCCGATGCTCTATCTAATGAGCCAAACAGGCTAGGCCTGGCTCCTTTGTTTTCCTATTTACTTGATGGAGATGTTAGAGTGATGCTGAAATGAGGGCAGGAGTGAGTTGGGAAGAGTTGTTAAGCTCAGAACACTTACCCCTATAATGGCCTTCAGCTCCTCATGACCGTCCCACTCAGTGCTGTAGATCTCCTGCAGGGTTTCTGACACTCTCTTTGAGCTTTCATGCATTACTGAAAGGAGAGAGCTCCATAAAGTTTCCCAAAAGTAGTTTGGAATAATCATATGGATAACAGGCATATCAGGGGATAAACTGAGAAGCTTTGGGTTATCAGTGAGGGAAGCTGGCTGGGGCTGGGATAGAAAAAGTTTCTCTTCCTTGCCCACCAAGTTTCAGGAGCTAGAGGCATACAGGCTGGGTTTTTTTCCCCATCCCCCAGAGCTATATAAAAGCCTCTGGATTTTCTCCAGTGCTACAATACGCACCTTTGACTGCACTAAGGAAGTTCTTTAGCTCCTTGTATAGCTTGAGACCCTCTGCCTGAAAGAGAGAAACACCTTTAGTGACTAAAGAGATATATTTGGAAAGACGCTGCAGATGTCAAAGTATAAAAGCAGCTTAAAAACAGAGATAAATCCTGGAACTACTTCTAACACTTGCAAATGTAAATTAGCTTTTACTCTCTTCACCAAAAAGTTGTAGGTTGTCTCTTTGGGGCAATTTTTAAGTTGGTTTGTCTTCTTTCCTATGTTCTTCCTTCCAGTGGACAAGTGCCTATATCTAAGTTTCTGTTGAAATTCAGTGATCATCTGGCTTATGCCTTCCTCTCTGTGTAAACTGCTACCATCTTCTGCAGACACCAGACCCTCTTCCTTCTCTGCTCCCTCACACAGGCATTCTTCTCCCCTAATGTCTTTTTCTGCCTTGGCCCACTTTATCCTTCCCTTCCATCAGCCACTGCTTTATACTTTTCTTCCAAGGAGCCTCATCATTAACTCTCTTGTTCCAACTCCAGGGTCCTCACTGATAGTTCTATCTATCTGCCTGATCCGACCTTTGCTCCTGAATTCTCACTTTGTATGCTAGGACTCCCAAGCACAGAGTAGGTCTCTTCCCTCTAAAATAGAAGAGAGGAAGGAGATGAAGGTATCATTTAGGTTTGGCAATTCAACTCTCAACTGATGAGCTACTTTTGTTATAGCTCTGACAAATGTTCACTTAGCCTCTGCTTCTCAAGGCAACCAGAAACTCACATAACCTTTTGTTGAGGATGAACTTCATTTTAAAGTAGCTCTATCAGAACTTTTGCCCGCTGGCCTTACATTGGCCTTCTGTCCTCTTGGCAGATATCCTTTCTCTTGCATATATGTTTAAACAAAGAGATGTTTCACATGCCCTGTACCAAGTCTTTTTCACAGGCTTCCTCAATTGTTCCTCAGGATGTTTTTTAGAGACCCTTTCCCTTCTGTGTGAACTTCAGTTTTTAGGAGTTAGATAAGAAGGAAGTCTGAGACCAGACCACTGACATTTTAGAGCCTGACTTTAGGAGTATGGGATTGGACTGAAATGGCAGCTAACTTTAAAGGGCCAAGCCCATGGGTCAGAAGAGTGATCCTCCTACCAGTTCAGGTGATGAAGTATCTGAGCAAAGATGCATTATTCAGTACATACTTGTGAACTAGTTCATTTGTTTTATTTGCTTGTGCTCATTACTGGGTAGGCTATTGAGCATGCCAAACATATAAAAAAATTTATAGAAAACTGGAAAATTCTATCTAATAACTTAAATTAAAATTTTGTGTACAACTTTGAAGGAAAGACCATTATTGCTTAATTTTAGCAAAAAATCTAGATCTACTCAGTCAAATAAAACTGGACTAATTATTTCATTTATCTTCTTCCCTCCAGAGCTCTCCTCTAAGCCAGTCCAAACTTTTCACCTTATTTCAGGTTAATAGTCCTCCTCCAGGGGCTAAATATCAGGCTCAAGGGACATGGAAACAAAGATAGTCTCGAGGTAGTCTAACACCCTGTCAGAGAGGGGGAAGAACTGGGATTGTGTAGTGTGTCATAGCAAATGAGAATAAAGACAGCATTAGAGAAATGACCAAAAAAAGAGTCAGATGCTACAGAGTGGTTAGAATTCAGGAAGAATCTGTAAAAGTTATTGGACTTGGTAATGGGAGGTCACTGTTGACCGTGAGAACGTGTTTCAATAGCATTATGGAGACAAATTTGGTATGTTAAAAAAAATTCAAGCACTCAGCACTCACCAGAAAGGAGTCTCACTTCCTCCTTGCTTTGTCATTAAGTCTAACATGTTAAATATACATATTTGTTTAAAAATCTTTATTCTTGAAAGTATTACATATGTCCCCCTTTTCCTCCCATTGACCCTCGCTAGCCCACCCCCACCCCTACCCTAGGCTTTCATCACCCTATTGTCTGTGTCCATGAGTTATGCATATATGCATATGAGTTACTTGGTTGATCTCTTCTCACCCACCAACCATAATACCTTTTAAACATGGCTATGGTAGGTAGGTATAAGTCTGAGAGTTCTGCAAATGTGATAACCCAGGTTTTAAAAAATTCTGAAAGAGTTTTACGGATTATAGAAATTAACAAGAATTTAAATTTATTTTTTTGAAAGAAAACAACTCCGACTCAACTCTTTACTTCACTGTGAAGATTTGGTCTGAAAAATACAGATGTGAGGAACAAAAGCTGGTAAACTATCTTACATAATTTCTATAAATAAAATTCCTAATTTTTATCCCATTGGATATTATATGGCCTGAAAAACCTGGTCAATAATCAGGCTAACATGTATGATGGTGCAGGTTGTATACACACTGTTCAGTACTAGGGGGAACTATTTATACCATAGTCCATAAAATGTGAATGCCTTCTGCCCTCCATCACACTTCACGAAAGTCCTAATCCATTTTTGTGTTTTAGAATCAAGCCTCCTCAAAGTTCTTACACTCTTGTTCCTTCCTTGGAGGAGATGTAGTAGTAGCAGGATGCGGGGTGATGAAAAGCACTGAATGTCATTTAAAAAAAGTTATTATTGTCTAAAGTTTTACATATGTCTTCTTTTCCCCCATTTGACCGCCCTCCTACCCCCATCAATCCCCAGCCATTCCCACCTCAGGCAAGCCCCCACCGCAAGCCCCTACCGCCCCAGTGCCTGTGCTGAATGTCATTCTATTTCTCCGACCTGTCTTCCCTGAAATGTCTCCAGGCTAAATCACCCCAGGTTCTCACTTGTCTGGGAGTCAAATACTTGCCTCTGCCACCAGTGAGCAAGTTATTCCGCTTCTCTGGCTTTAGTTTCCTTACCTGTAAATGCCGGGTAAGGCGATATCTAGCTCTAAATCTTTGTGTCACTTCTGCTCTCTGAAGCCTTGTCCAATTCTTGGCAGCACTATGAACAGTCTGAGTTAGTTCCTCCCATCCCTTATACAAACAGTCCCAGCCCTCAGTTAATGAACCACTCACTCTGCAAGCTTCTCCTAGGCACTCAGGTAGGTAAGTAGAGCTATGTTCTATGGGAGACGGGGGAGTGAGGATAAAGAAGGCCCCAGTCCTGGGGTTCCCTACTTGCTGGAGAAAAATGGACCAGAGAAACCCAAACATTCAGCAAAATAAGGAAACAGCATGACTAGCCCGGAGCAAGTGCTGACAGTGTTTGGGGGAAGATAAAGCTAGATTGTTTGATTGAATTTTAAAGGCAACGATTTAGAAGCAGCTCTCACTACCAGAGATAAGGCGTTAAAGTACTGCTTGGGAAAAAGAATTCTTCCTATAGAATATGTTTTGGAGAGAGGGAAAGAGGGAAGCGAGTAGAGCACTCAAAGAAAAATTACCTATGGAATTTTGATTAGGAATGTAGGCAAGTGCAAGGCCTTGAAATCAAGTTGGAAAGTTTGGGAGTGATGTTTATTTATTAACAAAAAGTTTACCTACAAGTTGACTATGGATGAGGAAAAGGGCACATGACCAACTGGTCCAATTTCTGGAATACTTAACTTTCAATCTCTGGCCTTGTCTGTTTTCCTCCTGTTCGTCTTAGCCACCCTAGGTCCAGCCTCAGACCTGACTGTATGATCACTCTCTTTCATCGTAAACTGTGAGAGCCTACAGGGCAGGTATGTTTCTTATCTGTGAAATCCCAGCATCCAGCCCAGTACCCGCATGCAGCAGGCACTTATGAAATAAATGTTAAATGAACTTTCCAAGCATGTTCAAACACGAGTTACTATACGAGCAGCATTCTCTCAGGAGAAAAGGTTTTCCTTGTTCCTAATCTAACTCCATTTCATTTCTCAAAAATATTCCCCCCTCAAGTGACATTTAGCTGGTGGGCTCGCAGAGAGAATTCTGAGGGAATTGTCCCATCAGATACTCTTTTTCTTCTTGCTGATCCCATCTCTTATCCTTTCTGCCCACACATCTGCCATTGCAGCACCATCTTACAAGGCAGAGAGGGAGAGAAAGGACTGAGGGACAGAATGGGCCAAGAGCTGGAAACCTTTCAAAGTGGGTGTCACCTTACTGATTCCTGGTCTTTTTACCCTGGAGTAGAAAGTAGAACGATAACTGGAGTTGAGAAGAGGCCCAGGGAAGCCTCCTATTGAGGTACAGGGGAAAAAGCCAGGGTTTAATTTTGAATCCTGCAACTATTATGCTATGTTACCTTGATGAAATCATTTCCCTCTCAATCAGATCCTATTTCCCCTCAAAGGAGTTAGACTAGATCAGTGGTTGCCAAATGCTGTTCTCAGACTAGCTGCTACATCGTAATTACTTAGAGAGCTTAAGGTAAAACACAGATTCTCTAGTTAATGATCACCTATGGCTGTTAATATCACATAAAAAAGGAGACAACTATAATGATGTGCCTCCAGCTGGGAGAATAGAACACCTACAGTAATAAATATTCTCGCCACCAACCAAAAGAAACAAAAACAAAAATATGAATCTCATCAAGGCTCTAAATCTAACTATTCATTTTCAGAAAATACAAGTGATAGAGGAACGTGTTAAACATACCATGGGGATTCAATCAGCAAAATTTAGATTATAGGAAAACAATTTAGTATCACCAGCAAATAATCTACAGAGGGATTAGAAACCCACAGATTAAGGGATTTAACTTTAAGAGATTTAAACTTGTCAACCAGTTGCTGATGTAAACAAACTATAAAAAAGACACAATTAAGGGAGTGTGAACGCTGACTGGATATTTTATGATAGTAAGAAGTTATTGCTAATATTTTTAAATGTCACTAAGACATCTTTTTTTTAACATATGTTTTAGTGGGATAGTCAACATGAACTATCTGAAAAGATATTTGTGTGCCGAAACCGGTTTGGCTCAGTGGATAGAGCATCGGCCTGCGGACTGAAAGGTCCCAGGTTCGATTCCGGTCAAGGGCATGTGCATTGGTTGCGAGCACACCCCCAGTAGGGGGTGTGCAAAAGGCAGCTGATCGATGATTCTCTCTCATCGATGTTTCTAACTCTCTTCCTCTCTGTAAGAAATCAATAAAAAATATATTTTAAAAAATCAATAAAATATATATAAAAAAATAAATTTCTAAAAAAAGATATTTGTGTTATTCTGTTAAGTGAAAAAGGCAAGTTATAAAGCCATATAAATGGAATAATTTCACTTTTGCAAATCTCTTTTCTTTATAGTGGATATATTTAGAGATCATACACATATATAGCAAAGTAACTGTAAGAATATAAAACACAATATAAAAATAATTATTTTAAATTAATATTTTTATTGATGTACTTTCTGATTTGTTGTGAGTAAATGTTTACAGAAAAATATTTTTAGGTGCAAATAAAATATTTTAGGTGATTGTATATAACTGGATATATATATATATATATATATATATTATTATTATTTTTTTTTTCTTGAGAGTGGAAGGGAGGGAGAGGGAGAAAGAGAGAGGGGGGAGAGAAACATTGATGCAAGAGAGCCATATTGACTGGTTGCCTCCCACGCATGCCCCAACTGGGGGCAGGGAGCGAATCTGCAACCCAGGTACCTGCCCTTGACCAGGAATCCAACCTGAGACCCTTCCATGCTCAGGCTGACACTCTAACCAGAGAGACACCAGCCAGGTAGCTGATTATATTTTAAGAGTCCTTATCTTTAGAGGTCGATAATGTAATTTTAAAAAAATTTACTTTTATTGTTTAGAGTATTACAAATGTTCCCCATTTTACTCCCTTTGCCCTCCTACACCCGGTTCCTGCCTTACCCCAGACCTTTACCTCACTATTGTCTGTGCCCATGGGCTTTTTATACATAGCTATATAATAAAAGCCTAAGCGACCGTTACAGTGGAACGATCAGAACAACGGGTCACTATGATGGGCACTGACCATCAGGGGGCAGATACTCAACGCAGGAGCTCCCCCTGGTGGTCAGTGCGCTCCCATAAAAGCAGCGCCGCTCAGCCAGAAGCTGGGCTCATGGCTGGTGAGTGCAGCAGCAGAGGTGGGAGCCTCTCGCCTCCATGGCAGGGCATGTCATAGTGACTGGTTGTTCTGCCGTTTGGTCAATTTGCATATTACCCTTTTATTATATAGGATAACTTGACTAACTGATGTTGTACAATAAAATTTTGGCTATGCCAGCTGGTTTGGCTCAGTAGATACAGCATCAGCCTGTGGACTGAAGAGTCACAGGTTCAATTGCAGTAAAGGGCACATGTGGCCCTGATCCCTACTGCGGAGCATTAAGGAGGTAATCAATCAATGATTCTCTCTCATCATTGATGCTTCTATCTCTATCTCCCTCTTCCTCTCTGAAATCAATAAAAAAAATATATATATATATATATATACATTTTTTTTTTCAAGCTGCATAATGAATAAAAATATATTTAAAAAATATTTTGGCTGTTTTTTTATCCCTGGTTCCTGTGAAGTAAATTCCAAATATTTCGGATTTCCTGAGTGATAGGAGTGTTTTTATTATTATTATTAATTATTATTATTTTATTTTTTAAAATATATTTTATTGATTTTTTACAGAGAGGAAGGAAGAGAGATAGAGAGCTAGAAACGTCGATGAGAGAGAAACATTGACCAGCTGCCTCTTGCACACCCTCTGCCGGGGATGTGCCCGCAACCAATGTACATGCCCTTGACCGGAATCGAACCTGGGACCTTTCAGTCCACAGACCGACACTCTACCACTGAGCCAAACCGGTTTCAGCTGTTTTTATTATTAATGGTGGGCCTCTCAGATGGTAGCAGTTCAGGCTGGAAAGATGAACCATGAATTAGAGGGTTAGTGCTCTGTGATAAGTGACATCAGCCCAGGGTAGGAGAGGGACACAGAGATTTAAGTTCAATCACAAGGCCAATGATTCACTATGCAATGAAATCACAATAAAAACTGTATAGACACCTGAAGCTCAGGTGAGATTCTTTGGTTGGTAATTCTAAATCTGTTTGTTGGGAGGGTGATATGTCTTATGGATACAGAAGCTTCATATTTGGGACCTTCCCAGACCTCACCATGTGTCTTCATTTGGCTGGTCTTGACTTGTATTCTTTATAATAACATTGTAATTATACATAGAACACTTTCCTAAGTTCTGTGAATCATTCTAGCAAATTATGGAAGCTGAGCAGCTAGTAAGAAGCCCAAAATTTGTTTAAGTTAACAACTCCCTTCTATTAAAAGAGAGGGTCACAATCTTCAAAACTGATGTAAGAATTAAACGAAATGTGTGTAAAGCCCTGTGCATGATGCCTGGCACGTGGAGATGAAAAATCAAATATCCCATGGAAGGTTAAACCTCTGTTATCTACTTGTTAACATTTCTACGCGAAGAACGTGCTGTTCCTCTACCACTCAGCCCTCCAAACTTCCCTTCCCCATCCTCCAGATTACCTGTTGATTGTAAAAGTTGTTGGCACTTTGTTCAAACCGTTCATCTTTGGTTTCCACAGTTTTCCCCAACTTCTGCAGGACCTGGGGATATAAGTCAGAGAGGCCCATAAGGCTATATACCATATAGTCAAGTCTCTCTTATCTGCTGGCATCACATGACCCTGGCTTCTCTCAGAGTTTCAGATACTACTAAAGGGTTACTGTACTCATATCAGCCCAAGAGAGTTAGATATAGAGCACATTGTTGAATACATCATCATATTTTATAGCTCTTTTCACATTGGATACTCTTAAGGATATGCAGCAGTGTGCTAGAGGATATATATAAAGCCCAAAATAAATAAGGTATATGTTCCTGGAATGACATAGTTATTTACACTTTGCAGGGGGATGAGGAAAGTATTATATTAAAACAACAATTAATACACAGGTCGGTGTGGTTCAGTGGATAGAGCATGGACTGCACACTGAAAGGTCACATGTTTGATTCCCGGTCAGGGCACATACCTGGGTTACAGGATTTTTGTTTTTGTTTGTTTTTAAATATATACTTTTTTATTGATTTCAGAGAGAAAGGGAGAGGGAGAGAGAGACAGAAACATCAATGATGAGAGAGAACCATTGATGGGCTGCCTCCTGCACACCCTGCTGGGAATCCAGCCCACAACCTGGGCATGTGCTCTTGATCAGAATGGAACCCAGGACCCTTTAGGCCACAGGATGTCTGTCACTCTATCCACTGAGCCAAAGTGGGTAGGACAGGGTTGCATGGCCCCGGGTTGGGGTGCATGCTGGAGGCAACCAACTAATATTTTTTCCTCCTCTTCCTCCTTCTGCTGCTTCTCCTTTTCCTTTTCTCTTATACTCTTTCTATAAATCAATGGGGAAAAATATCCTCAGTGAGGATTCACAACAACAACAAAAAGTAAAACGTGCATGGCTTTTAAAGATCTACCTAGTAACATGAGCCTTAAAGACATTTTTCACTTGAGAAACTCTCTTCCAGCCACAGCCCAGGCTCCTCTAGAATAGATGAGGTCAGAGAGGTGGGCAGGAGACTCCTCTCTTATGAGGGCCCTATTTTAAGAAGCCCTGATAAAATGCATTTAAAACTCAGCTAAAAATTAATGCTATCCATGTTTATTTCCTCTCCACCGGCAACCTGAGAGCTAAATATTATTCCTGTCTCAGCACTAATGAAAAGGACATGGAAATGAAAAATGTACAGTACCTGTTTTCGTAGGGGACACTCACATAAACAAATAAGAAAGTCCTGCCTCCTCTATCTGTAACCCATTTTGGAAGGAGGTACCACCAACCCTCGGTCCAAGTTGGAATATCAGGAGTTTCCTGCCCTCAGTTCCTTCTCTCTCACCTCCTTCATCGAATCCCTCAACACGTCCATCTCTGAAAATCATCCCACGCTTTCTAGTCTCATTGCCATAACTTCAGCCCAGGCCCTGATTGTTTCTCACATGGTCTGCCTACCATGCTGCTACTTAAAACCTTCTAATGATTCTCCATTTATCTTCTCAACAAATTGTTATTACATACAAATTGTTATTACATATGTTTCTGTAAATTACAGTTCAAGCTCTAGCATGCCTGCACCACTCACTAAGCCTCAGCTCTCATAGTTACTTCTTCCTGTAGGTCTCTCTCCCCTGCCCTCCCCCAACACTTTATTGGTTTCCTGAATAAACCATATTTCTGTTATTGTAGATGCTGTGCCCTCTTTCTGGAATGTTCTTCCCCACGTTGGTTGTTAGGCCACTATCTAAAAAACTCAATTCAGCCGAAACCGGTTTGGCTCAGTGGTAGAGCGTCGGTCTGTGGACTGAAAGGTCCCAGGTTCGATTCCGGTCAAGGGCATGTACCTTGGTTGCGGGCACATCCCCAGTAGGGGGTGTGCAAGAGGCAGCTGGTCGATGTTACTCTCTCATCGACGTTTCTAGCTCTCTATCTCTCTCCCTTCCTCTCTGTAAAAAATCAATAAAATATATATTTAAAAAATAAAAAAATAAAACACTCAATTCATAATTTATATTCTTTGTGACACTTAATCACATCTACTTCATCTTATCAATCAAATTAATCACCCCATCCTAAGCACTTACAACTTCTGTTACTGTTTTATTATTTTGTATTTATCTACCTATGCCTCTTTCTAAATTGTGAGCTCCCTGAGGATTGGGTACTTGCCTTACTTATCTAGATTTCTCAGTATCTAGCAAATAGATACTTAATACTTATAAAAGGAAGGAGAGTAAGACTGATACAGGAGAGGGTTAGTGTCTCTCACTTCTGGAGCTTTCTCTATAATGGTTAAGATCAAGGACTCTGGAATCATGCCCCCATCTTGGCCTTTCCACTTACTGGATATATGCCTTTGGGCAAATCACTTAAACTCTGGAGCCTCAGTTTACAGAACTCCCTTCCCCCTATTAAGATAATAGTAACTCCTGGGGTTGATGGCAGAATTGAATATTATACATATAAATTGCTTTCACAGTGCTGCCCTCAGGTGAGTAATCAAAACAAACCCACTATCACTATGTCTAGGTCCACCCCCTTCCCTATTTCCTTTTCAGTTGAACCTTACATGTTTGTCTGTCTCTAACTCCACCTTACTCAACACCCAGCCCTGGCTGTGCGGAGTAGGCCATCTTCCTTGGCTCCACCCTCTCCCCTAAGAAAGTTGCAAAACCACCTTGTTTAGTGATTAACACAGCCCTCACTTCCTTCCTGCCACCCCTCCCTTCCTTTATTTGAGGCATATTCTTCTTAGGTGGGGGAGGCTGAAAGGATAGAGGAGTCCACTGAGTCTGGAATCCCCGTGGCAAACTACAAAGCAGACCCATGTTCCCAATCCCCAAAAGGCTCAAAGCAAAAAGGCTTGGAAGGTGTGGGAATGTGTGTGCTGAGGGAACACGCCCATCTTCGATTCTGAAACTGAAAAGATGAGTATTATCACCCTGGAAACATACCCAGTGCCCTGGGCCCAAAGTCATTTGTTGCCATAAGAAATGGGGCCAGGAACATAGACACTATACTATGTTGTAGATGTTCTTTCTTAACTAGAGTTCCTTGAGGGAAGTGGGTGTACACATGCTCCATAGATGTTTGTTGGAAGAATTAGTAAGTTCTATCTCAGGATCACTTCCTAGTAAAGGCCCACTTATGCCAATCCCTGAAGTTCTGCACTGAGAATTCTGACCCAGTGTGGCTTAGCAGCTGGGAAGTTAGAATATAGATACTTAGGGAGAAAGAGCAGGGACAAGAGAGAAAGTAAATGTGGCAAAATGTTGGAGAAACAGGTGAAGAATATTCTAGTGTTCATTGATTTACATTCTGTGTAAGTTGAAGCGGGGGGGGGCGGGGATAAAGCTTTAAAAAAAAAAATCACTGCAGATAAGTTTGCTGCCTATAGTTCCTCACCATGACCCTTCCCCATAATCACATACTAGTATATCTTAGGTTAATTCTCTCAGTCAGAGTAATTTGAATAGGGCCTGCACATGAGATATGAAATTTTGTTAAATTTTTTTTTCTTAGGTGAGATAATGATACTGTAGTTATGTAAGAAATTTTATTTTCAGGATATAGGCTAAAGTAGGCTCTCTTTAACATGGCCCTAATATACTTCCCAGCCTTTTATCCCACCGCTTCTTGCCTAAAAGGATTTCCAGAAGCCACACCTGGCTCATGCTGGCATTCCTCATCTCTTGCCTGAGGAACTACTAATTCGCCATAATTCCTATTTTAAATACAGACTCCCCTACAAAACCTCCCTAATTCTCCTCAATCTTTCTGTCCTCTGAATTCCAACTGAGGTGCAGCTCTCTCAGGTCACTTATTTTACCCTTAACAAACAAACAAACAAACAAACAACTAAGTTGTAAGCTTTGGGCAGACAAAAATGACTCTTACTAATCTCTAAATTTCCTGCTGGGCCCAGCCAGGTATTCTGGACAAAGGAGTTTTTCTTTAAATATTGTTGATCGAACCACCTGAGATACATGTTGAATAAAAGTCAACAGAGGGGAAAGAGTAACAAAGGAGTTGGGAGTTAGAGATCTGAGTTTTCCACAGAGATCTCACCAACAGTTGGTGAAAGCATTAGTGTGAAATGTGAAAATGTATCATCTTGTAAAAACACCATAAAGCCCGTTTGCATGGTCTCATGTTGAGTCTGGATGGGAACTGGAAGATAACACAAGAATGCTTTACCTCCTTTGCGTTTAACAGTCACCAGACCTTCACTCCTAGTTTCTCAGAGGAGGTGGTCTGAGTAAAAGGTAGTCCTACTCCCCCAGCTCTGCTCTGGGGAAAGATCGGAAGGAAGTGGGCAGGCCAGCAGGAAGCGGGGAGGCACAGATGTCCGAGTGGTTTATCGGGAACCTTGTAAAGAGAGCAGCCTGAGTTTGGCATCCAAAGGCGAGACACCTGGGTTCCAGTGATAGTTCTGCCACAGGCCAATCTCCTTTGGGCCCTGTTTCCTCCTTTCTAAAATTGGGATACTACCGTAATAACGTGCTTAAGGGTTGAAAAGATGAAGTGAAATCATATTATAACTACGTTGGCTCCATAAAGGGAAAGATCATGTCTTTCTTAGTGGGCACTGGATATTTGACACATTTGACTATTTGACGTGTTAGCTATTACATACTACTGAGAAGATTACAGTTTCCTAGGGAGTCCTTTCTTATGACTGTAACTTTCACTGTCTTTATCTTGTCTTCAATAACTTCCCATTCAACAACGGAAAAATAAAAATAACTTCCCAAGACTCAAGAACTCTGGCAGGCTGAGTAAGCTGAACTCCTCCCCACATCCCAGGCCGTTCCCACTCTATCCGTTGAGTGTCCGCCATCTTTAAGGTGCCAGCTGAACTTTCCAATTTCTGCCTGCCCTTCTGTCTAAGTTCAGAGTATGTTCTTGTTTTCTGCAACAGCTTGGGAATTCCCCAGGGCAGATCTGAGTTTGTTCCTCGCTCTGCCTTCTCAGGGTTCAGACCACAAAAAACAGTGTACCTGGGCAGCTGGTTCTCCCTTGGGGAGGCATTTGATGCTGTGGTTCAAGGAGCCCTCTCTCCCCTTCTCACTTTTGTGTCCTTACCATGTTGAGTTTCCAAATCACTGAACACCAGATCTCTCATTAATGCAGAATCTGAAGTGGGCAGAGCAGGGGCATTATTTACCTAAGGCTTAGGACTCCATACTTAAAAAAGGAGAGAAATCCCAAAGCAAGGGCATAGTGTTGATGATAGGCTGGATGAGGACAAGAAGGTGAAGGAGTGAGTTAAAGTCAATTTCTGTATCTTTTAAAAATAACTATTATCACCGAAACGAGTTTGGCTCAGCGGTAGAGCGTCGGTCTGCGGACTGAAAAGTCCCAGGTTCAATTCCGGTCAGGAGCATGTACGTTGGTTGCGGGCACATCCCCGGTAGGGGATGTGCAAGAGGCAGCTGGTCGATGTTTCTCTCGCATCGACGTTTCTATTATAGCTCTCTATCTCTCTCTCCCTTCCTCTCTATAAAAATATCAATAAAATAAATTAAAAATATATATATATTTAAAAATAACGATTATCCATAGTTTTTAGCTTTTGGGTTTTCGTATCACTAGAATAGCTAGCCTTCTCCTCTTCTCTAGCACCTCCTCTTTCTCCACACTGTTTCTAACCAGACCTTCCCACAGACTCTGATCTGGAACAAGACAGCCTTTGGAAGGCTGAAACCATGATCAAGGTGAAGTAGGGCAAGGTGATGTAACAGTCCGGTCACACAATGTCCCTTTTCCTCTGCTTTTTCACACGAACCAGCTTCTTCCCTCCCTCCCTTCTTCCACCGGGAGCTTTGGGAAGACAGGAACTCTATCTACATTCCATCAATTCTCCGTTGATAATCTCATGTGGGAGAGCTGGTTGCCTTTAGACCTTCCAGGCCAGTGCTCTGCTTTTAGGAGATTACACAAATATCCCAATCCTTAAGGATGTGGTATGCATCCAAATGCTTGTAAGCCCGCGGACCCTTAGAAAACCACAGTTCTAAGTCGGGTCCTTCTTATCGCTCCCCCCCCCCCCCCCCCTTTTCTTCTGGCTTCTTCATCTTCCCATGCCATCTCATCTAGCAGAGTGTTGACCGCGGGAGCAGAAATGTAGGTTAGAGGCAAAGGAAATACTCTGGGTAGGTACAAACAAGAATGCCATTACATGTGTCGGGAAGTGACCACATCCTCTACATAGGTGGGCAAGTTATAGACAGACAACCTGCCCAAAGGCTAGGGCTGGAGTGGGGCCACCAAGAGCTAACCAAGGACACCCTGCAAAGAGAGAAGCACCTTCATCGGCCTGGATGGTACAGGAAGCAGAAACGGCCACTCTTACAACAGCTTCACCAGCACCCGGAGGCCGGGCGGGGTTAGACACAGAGACTCAGGCGGAATGATCTAGTCCTTGGACTCCCAGTCCAAGCCACCCGGCAGCACTCATTTCTGTCTTATGACTTGGAGGGAATTACACACTTGGAACCATCAATGTCATCATCTGAAAAATACCATCCCTGCGGAGTTGATGGGGTCAAAACTGCTACCCAGCCCTAGCTGGTTTGGCTCAGTGGATAGAGCTCGGCCTGCGGACTCAAGGGTCCCAGGTTCGATTCTGGTCAAGGGCATGTAACCTGGTTGCGGGCACATCCCCAGTGGGGGGTGTGCAGGAGGCAGCTGATCGACGTTTCTAACTTTCTTTCCCCCTCCCTTCCTCTCCGTAAAAAAATCAATCAACATATATATTAAAAACAAAAAACAAAAAAACAACAACAAAAAAACAACTGCTACGCAGCAGTCGCCAATGTTAGTTCCTTCCCTTCATCTTTCCTGGGTCCGCCTGGGCGTTACGGTTCCTGAGAAAGACAGCTGTGTCCTCAGCGTCCCTCATCCTTGCCCAAGATGGGGTGATTCTCATTCTCTCTCTCTCTCTCTCTCTCTCTCTCTCTCTCTCTCTCTCTCTCTCTCTCTCTCTCTCTCTCTCTCTCTCTCTCTCTCTCCTTTCACTGACACCCACTCCCGCTGCTGCTTCCCCGGGGGAAGCCGAAGACCCTCCTCTTCAGCCCAGGCCTCGGGGCCCTGAGCACCCTGACGCCCCTCTGGCCGCCCCGGCCGGCCTCCGCTCGGGGCAGGCGGGCGGCGGCGGCGGCGCTTACCTTCTCCTGGGCCCGGCTGAACTTCTTCTGCACCTGCTTGGCGAAGAGGCCGGCCGCGCCGCCCGTCTTGCCCTCCGCCATCCTGCCGGCTCCCTGGGCGGCCCTGACAGCCTGTGGTTTTCTGGAGGCTCCGGGGAGGAAGTGCGCTTCCCAGCATGCCCCGCACCGCCTGGGCGGGCCGCCCACTTCCCCTGCGGCCGCCCCTGCGGGCTGGGCCCGGCCACCCCGGGCCCTCAGGGCCACCCGGGCCCCTCAGGGCCGCCCCGAGATGCCCCCAAGACCACCCGAGATCCCGCCAAGACCACCCTGAGATCCCGCCAAGACCACCCTGAGATCCCCCCAAGACCACCCTGAGATCCCCCCAAGACCACCCTGAGATCCCCCCAAGACCACCCTGAGGCCGCCCCAAGACCACCCTGAGATCCCGCCAAGACCACCCTGAGATCCCCCCAAGACCACCCTGAGATCCCCCCAAGACCACCCTGAGGCCGCCCCAAGACCACCCTGAGATCCCGCCAAGACCACCCTGAGATCCCGCCAAGACCACCCTGAGATCCCCCCAAGACCACCCTGAGGCCGCCCCAAGACCACCCTGAGATCCCGCCAAGACCACCCTGAGATCCCGCCAAGACCACCCTGAGATCCCGCCAAGACCACCCTGAGGCCGCCCCAAGACCACCCTGAGATCCCGCCAAGACCACCCTGAGATCCCCCCAAGACCACCCTGAGATCCCCCCAAGACCACCCTGAGATCCCCCCAAGACCACCCTGAGGCCGCCCCAAGACCACCCTGAGATCCCGCCAAGACCACCCTGAGATCCCCCCAAGACCACCCTGAGATCCCGCCAAGACCACCCTGAGATCCCCCCAAGACCACCCTGAGGCCGCCCCAAGACCACCCTGAGATCCCGCCAAGACCACCCTGAGATCCCCCCAAGACCACCCTGAGATCCCGCCAAGACCACCCTGAGGCCGCCCCAAGACCACCCTGAGATCCCGCCAAGACCACCCTGAGGCCGCCCCAAGACCACCCTAAGATCCGTCAAGACCACCCTGAGATCCCGCCAAGACCACTCCGAGGCCGCCCCAAGACCACCCTGAGATCCCGCCAAGACCACCCTGAGATCCCGCCAAGACCACCCTGACGCCCCTCAGGTCCACCCTGGGCCCCTCAAGGCCACCCTGAGGCCGCCCCAAGACCACCCTGAGGTCGCCCCAAGACCACCCTGAGAACGCGCAAAGACCACTGGAGGCCACCCAAACCCCAGTGCAGCGAGCCTGGGCCCATACAGTGGCCACCTGAGACCCACCGTGAGGTCACGTGGAGGCCCACTCCAGCCCAGCCCACACTGACCCTGAAGCCCTCCCCTCCGCCCAGAGCAGCTCGGGATGGAGGCCGGGCCTGTTCGGAAGAGGCCAGAAACCCGGCCCGCCCTCAGGCAGTGCTCACTGAAGACCGCCTTCAAAGATCTCCAAATAATTCCTAAGGCAGGGAGCACCAGCCCCAGGAACAGTTTTCAAATGGGGCCAATTAGCCACAACTATTGGCCTGGAAAATAAGGAGGAGACAATGGGGTAGGAAATACTGTGATTTTCACTCAGCAAGAGCATTTATTGTTTGGGAAAGCGCCTCTCACTTATATGGGTATGTATACTGGGTGGCCAAGTAAAATGTGCTTTCTTACATCAGGTTACCTATTTTAAAGATGGAAGCCTCTATCAGAGAGGTTGGCTCTAAGCCTAGGACTGGTTGGGACAGAGCCCACATCTGAATTTGAAAGGGAGGAGCAACTGAGGTAGAGACAGAAATGGAGGTCCTGAGGAAAGGAGAGGTTCGTATTGAAAAAAGAATGAGGAGGAGACTATGGAAGACTGTGAGAGCAAATCTTCCTAGCTTGGTGTAAACTAGAGCAATGTACTAGAAGGAAGCAGATGTGAAGACAGACACAGATTGTGAAAGTTGGGGTGGGACTGCTGCTTTACAACGGTTGCTTCTCTATGTAGGTCCAACAGGAAGTTACTCTCTGACCTGTTTGAGGGGATAGCTGGCAATTAGGACACTAGATTTGGAGGAACCATTTGCTCAAGGATTTTTTCAGTGCAGGTAAAATTCCCTTTCGGAAGGAGAGAGGGTCAAAATACCACTTCCTAAGGAATGGAGAGGGAAACTGGAGGCCCGGGACAAAATGAGAGGCCCTTGTCTATTGTTTTCCAAGCCATTCCCCGAAGTGGACGTGCTACACTGAGGATCAACCGTGTGACTGGCATTGGTGAGTGTTGGAAAGCCGAAGATGAATGAAAAACATTTGATCTTTAACCTCAGATGCTTAATGTCGACAAATGGAAAAAGGTTGGTCATCAGATGACCATAATGTTATGTATTATATATTCTTCATTTATAGAGCTAGAGCCAATATTTTCAGGTAATAGAGCAATAGAATTTATTCTGGGTGCTAGTTGTGAGGATGGTCTAGAATGAAGAAAATGGAAGGGCTTGATGCTGGGTGGGGAGGCGTGGGGGAGAAGCCCAGAGAATGGTGGCGTTGTGGGGATGGACACCTGAGAGAAGATGGTGATGATAGCAGTTGTGTCACTGGCAGAAGCAGGCCAATACCTGTGTCACTTTCCAGAATCTGCAGCATCCTCAGCAGTGCAGCCCGGCCACTGCCTCCCAGAAACTCTCTTCGGTGCTAATTGGTGGTCACCATGTCATGTAATATTAGAGCACAGACAATCTTTAGACATTAACTAGATAGGGACATTGAGTCACAGAAAGGGCTGGTGGCTTGCCCAAGGTTACCCATCCCTCAGGATGGAACTGAGATTGGGAATATAGACATCCTGACCCCAGCCCAGCTTCTTACAGTGTTTTCACTGTTCCGGAGGCTTCTGCTGACATAGTAGCTCACACATTTCATGACCTATCTTAGCCGTGTCTCCTGCTACAATGTTACCTACCCTAGTCCCTCTTGTCTGGTCCTCAGTAACTGCGATAGAAAGCGGCTTCTCAAAATGGGCACCCCAAGGAGGCCCCGAAGCTAATGAGGTTTGAGGAACCAGCTTCTGTGGGAAAAGGGAAGGAGGATTCTAGGAAAAACCATGGAAGGACTAACCCCACCCTGAGCCCCACAGTGCTCTGTCACTGAACCTAAGGGTTTTAAGCTGGTGTATCAGCAGTATGCAGCTCTCTTCACTGTGGTTGGAATTAATGACACCAAGAATGAGATGGCGATTTATGAATTCATCTATAACTATGTGGAAATTTTAGATGAGTACTTCAGCCAAGTGAGTGAATTAGATAGAATGGTTTTTTATTTCTTTATATTTTATTGATTTTCCACAGAGAGGAAGGACAGAGGGATAGAGAGCTAGAAACGTGGATGAGAGAGACATCGACCAGCTGCCTCCTGCACACCCCCTACCGGGGATGTGCCTGCAACCAGTGTACATGCACTAGACCAGAATCGAACCTGGGACCTTTCAGTCCACAGGCCGATGCTCTATCCACTGAGCCAAACAGGTTTCGGCTAGATATAATGTTTAATTTGGATAAAATACACCTTTTTTTTTTGGATGAGAAGCTATTAAAGGCTGCATTGTAGAAACAAATCAGGCAAGAATGCTTGGCTCCTCTATTAATGATTGATAAGATGTCAGAAAGCTGAATAATGGAAGGCTCTGCCAGGCATCATCAGCATAGGAAATGAGAACATGGAATACCTCTCAACAGCTGAAGCCCAAAAGAATCTGGAATAGCATACATTGCAAAATGGGACATCCTTCCAAAGACATTTTAATCTTCACCCAAGGACATGCTTTCTATTTGTTTTAGAGAGAGAAACAATGATCTGTTACCTCTTACATGTGCCACGACCTGGAATCGATCCTGCAACCTAGGTATGGGCCCTTGCCACCTTTTGGTGTACAAAACAATGCTCCAACCAACTGAGCCACACAGGCCAGGGCCAACAACATTTTAAATATGTGTTTTTCACAGTTCCTAAATGGAAAACAAAACTGTATTTTAAAATATGATGTAGGAAGAAACATTTTCTGTGAGAGATAACCATAAGCATTTCCCCCCCACTTGTTTAAATTTTGTTAAATAAAATTGTTAGTCTCTGCTTCCCTTTGCAAATTAAATTCAGGAATAGCAGCATGAGGTGGGAAGGAAGTGTGGCAGCTTTTTATCAGCCAATAAAAATTTAAAATGACTTAAAAAAATAAAAGATTGCTGCTTCTCATCCTCTTAGCCTTCTCCTCTCAGTTTACTCTTCAATCTACAGTAGACCACTCTAACAGCTGAGCCCTGGCCAGGATGAGGCAAATTATCAGCTTCCTAGTTCTCTGTGGTTTATGGAACCCTGGGTCAGGTTGCCTATTTTAGTCTTAGCCTTGAAGTGCTAACTCATACTTAGTTTGAGGATATATATATATATATATATATATATATATATATATATATATATATAATTTTTTTTTAAGCGCTTGTGAGCATTTAATGAACTTCTCTCTACTCGTATGTGGATTAAAGCTACCAGGACACAGGACCCCCGACACCCCTAATCTCCTCACCTCTTCTGCTGAAATACATGGCCTTCATGATGACAGCAGCTTTGGGAGCTTTCCCTTCCCCAGAACTGTGTAGCAGCCGGATCACACCACCTCAGTGATAGGAGCAGCTCCAGTCTTGTTTTTGGCAGCTTTTACCTGTGTCTGCTCACTAACCAGGGTCCATAGTTTATCAAGGTTGACTGTTGGGAAAAAGCTTCGGCTCCTCTTTAAGTGGTAATTCGTCATATCAGTTTTCACCTAGTAACCTGGGTGATACCGTGTTTCCTTGAAAATAAGACATCCGCCGAAAATAAGACCTACTTACAGGTTTCCTTCTGAGTGAAATATAAGGCATCCCCCCGAAAATAAGCCCCCCCCCCCCAGGCTAAATATGAGAGATTTGGTCCACGGATTCTGAAAGAAATGGAGTCACAAGAAATTCACCAGGAAATTCAGGAATTGGATTGTTATGATGATGTTCCAGAAGATGGTGACATGATTGTCATTGAATAAATGAGTAAATTCTTGATACTGTAGGATTCACAGTTTGTCTGGTCTGTCTTGACAACTACCGTTCTACCATACCATATACAGGTAATAAATTTCCTTTATTTTCATTTAACAATAATGTGTACCGTATTCTTCTTCATGGAAAAATAAGACATCCCCTGAAAATAAGACCTAGCGCATCGTTGGGAGCAAAAATTAATATAAGACACTGTCTTATTTTTGGGGAAACAGGGTAGTTGTCCAAGTTGATCCTGAGATGATATAAGCCACCAGAATTACCTCGGCCTCCCAAGTGCTTCTGGTACTTGCGGACGTGGCTGTGGCTGTGGCCATGGCTCACATGAGGCCCCATATAATTGTCTCCTCTCCCTTTTTGTTCTGCCTCTTCCCCTTAAATCTTTATTTTCTTTGTTCGGCATTTTATTTTTTCCTTTTTTCTATTTTTTTACTTCCAAGTCTTTCTAATTTGCCACTTTCTTTGCTAGCACCTGACCTATCATCGAATCCTGTACTCCTGTCTGTAGTGTATCCTTATAAGAAGTTGCCACCATCCAGAACCTTGGGGTGAGCACTTGGTCTAGGCACTGAAGGGGAAACAAAAGAAGAAGGAGCCTACAGTGTACCTGGAAGATCAGAACACATTTTGTCACTCAGGAACATTTAAAAATACTCTGTGCCTTTGTATATAGAAAATATGCATTGGAGGAGGGCAGATGGGTAGATTAATCAATCAGTAGAACATAAGATAATTTAAAAAGGATAATATAAAACCACTCCCACTTGGCTTAGTTTGTGAACTGATATTTTGTGGCAGAAAATGGAAGAACCAGCCCAGAAATGT
The DNA here is from genome assembly GCF_964339955.1 of Pipistrellus hanaki. Classification (NCBI taxonomy): domain Eukaryota; kingdom Metazoa; phylum Chordata; class Mammalia; order Chiroptera; family Vespertilionidae; genus Pipistrellus; species Pipistrellus hanaki. The sequence continues at coordinate 142,716,326 of NC_140505.1, read as the reverse complement.
GGTGAAATCCAACTTGAGACCTATAACTGCATTTTTCTAGAGAGCTTAATTACAAATAAGAAGACACAGTTTGGTAATGTGTATGCAGTTTTATTTGCATTTCTGTATCTGGTTCAGTAATCTCCTAGAATGTTTTTTTCTTGATGGCCTCAAGTGCTGCTGCGAATTAAAGGATTATCTTGGCATGGCTGTTTTACTCAGGAAGATGTTCAGTTGTTGGCAATGACCTGAAGGAAAAGCAAGTTATATCCACAGTCAGTTATTTCTGCCTACATCCTTTCTTTTTTCCTTCAGGGTTCCTAGTTGCGCATGGCCCTATACTGGGTTTATAGGGAGTTAAGAGGTTGTAGGGCAGCTGTGTCAAGACAGTTCAATGTTATGGACACACTAGTGTCTCGGTGCACGGATTCATGCACATTGAAAGGAAATTAATTAGAAGAAATATTTTAATATTGTTATTCGCCCTTTCTTTATAATAGAAGTGTCAACCAAATTCATGATCGACAAATGACAGATCAAAACACACTCATGTGATTGGCACCAGTGAGTGCTTTATATGTATTGCACATGTGCAAGTCAACCTTCTCTATATATATATATTAAACTTGCTTAATTAGACCTGCTTTCTGATTTAGCTAATCTTTTTCCAGCCCAGTGAAGCACCTAGACTCCTCTTTCAGGTAATTGTGAACAACACAGCAGTAAATAGCAACATGAAGGACATTATTATTGTAGATCATGCAGGGAGAACAAAGGATAAAATATTGCAGCAGTGTTTGACTATATTCTGCGCAGTGAGAAAACCTGAAGACATTTTCAAGGTCCACCATTTCTTTTTTCTTTTCAATCGGGTCAAGTTTCTAAACTTTCTAAATTTCCATTTTCCTGCTAATGAAAAGAAAATAGGATTCTACTGAGTCTCCTATCTACCTACTCCAGGACTTCTGTGAGGATCAAATGTGACGAGACATGTGAAAATGATTCACAAAAATTTGGTTAAAGTGTAAAATGTTTGCACCTGGCTATAAAGCAAGTCATGTTCCTGGCTGAAGAAACTCCAAGAAGGTTAGACGTTAGGGAGAGGAGGCTGGGCATTGCTATGTGATGTCATTACCCGGTGCCCAAAGCGACTGGCTGGGCTATGGGCCTCATTTTGTACCATGAGGTCTTGGCTGCGATTTGGTGAGATATTGCTCCAGGGTGGTGGTAGGGCCTGTGTCCCACTTGGGGGAAGTCGAATGTTGGTTTGTTGGCACCAGGTCTGAGGTGCCATTTATTTTTAAATGACCAGTGTGCATCACGGCAGCTCCTGCGTTGAGTGTCTGTCCTCTGGTGGTAGTGTGCATCATAGCTACCAGTCTGATGGACACTTAGCCTTTTATATATATATAGATACCCAGGATTTAGTGGCAAGGACAGACTTCGCAATGGTTGTGAGTTAATGTTCATACCACAAGACTCCAGAATGAGTTAGAAGGCTGCAAGGCACAGGTGAGATGACTTTGAGTCTCTTCCCACTAAATCAGTATCAGTAGAGTTTCATCTAACCCTCAAACATTGTTTAAAGTGGTAAAACCTCAAAGAGTAGAGCAAATTCTCGTAATATGAGAGATTGCTAGTGCCTCTTCCCTTGCCCAGGAGCATGCAGGCCTTCTGAAGCTGTCTTTTCTTGACTTTAACTTAGGACAGCTGTGATAAATGCCAGATTTGTTGTCATCACCATCACCATCTTACCCTAAGCAGTAAACAATATGGTGTAGCCTACTTAGTGGGTATGTGAAGGGAAACTCAGGGTGGTATAATTATTGAGGGAAAGTGCACTGGCGGGGGTGGGGGGGGTAAGGGGAGAGCGCAGGGGGGAGCTGGAAAGGAGTAAACATATGAATGTGATGAAGAAAATGATGGTTTCCCCTTCCCAACTTTTACTCTTCAACCCAGCCAGTGCACAGGTCTCCAGGTGACCCTATTTCAACCCATTATTTGAGAAGACTCACATTATTCATCCAAGAGATGTAAGCAGAGACCCGGGTGAAGACTGTGGGCTTTCTGGAGACATTACAGCCCTGGCTGGACACAAAGCTGGTCACTCCATGGACAGCGTACTGACCATTCACCAAGCAGTGGAGGGGGCCTCCAGAATCACCCTGCAGGAAATAAAAGCAGAGTCCTGAAAAAACAGATATTTTGATCTTTGGGCCTTTGCTCTTGCTTACATCCTGCCCACCCCCCATCTCTGTAAAATTCTGTACAGTTTTAAAACTCCAATTCACATCACCACTTGCTTCATAATCCCACAATCAAGATGAATCTCATCTTCCTTTCTAAACAACCACAGTACTTCTTCCTTTCTTTTGCATTATTTATGTCATGTTCTGCCTTGCATTTTGGTTTCATAATTTGTTTCTACCTCCCACGCATAGCTAAGAGCTTGAGACAGGAGCTATGTTTTGATGACAATTTCCTTTCTACAATGCTAACACAGAACTTTGAACAGCTACAAGTTTAATGGTTTTTATTGGCCTAAATTGAACCTGGGATGGGAGACGTAGGGTGTTCTAATGATTTCTTTATCCCCAGCGTTTAGACCAATGGGTCTAATTAGACTAAACATTTAAACACAGGATATGTAGTCAATACATGTTAAACTAAACTGGGATAGAGAGAAGAGAAAGTAATGTATTGGGTAATGGTTACATGCTCAGACTTAGAATCAAGAACCTGGGTTTATAGAATATGACCTTGAGATGCTTCTTACTCAGTTTCAAGAATGCCAGTTCTATAATAATAGGCATAAAATTGGAAGGTATTTCTCAGGAGAATCTGACAGCACAAGAGAACAAACCTAAAGATACTGACATTGAAAGTCCCCCAAATGAAATAGCTTAGCCAGATCACCTGACAAAGTAGTTCACTATAGATAAATGCCACCTAAATTCAGAGCTACCTATCCACTTCTTAATCACCCCACTCTAAAGTAAGAGCAGACGGTCAAGGATTACCAAACATTTGAAGAAAGCCTCTAATATAAAAATGAAGATCAAAGGAAGAGACAAAGAAATAAACAAAGGCAACCAAGATTATGCAGAGAGAAGAAAACAAACAATAAAAATATGATTAATATTTCATCCATGATACAAGAACAGTATGCTATTAATAGAACATTTGAAAATAAAAAGCCTTTGGAAATTATGAATGTGATAGTAGAAATGAAATATTGGAAGTATTGGAAGAAAGGTAGAACAAACAAACAAAATATAGAGAAAATAAGAGGACCAGTTTAGGAGGTAAACTTATGAATAACAAATTCTAGAAAGAAAGAAAAAATAAAAATGGAGAGGAGGAAATACCAATAATATATATTTTCAGAAACAAAGCTCTGGAGTTTCCAAAAAAAAAAAAAAAAAGCTAGTAAGTGTCCCTCATGATGAATGCAAACAGATCCATATCAAGACACAGAACACTAGGGACAAGAGAAGATAAAATAGGTCACTTACAAATTAATTGAGAGTATGGGGTTGAATTAGCAATAAGTTGAGTACATATTATGCAAATAAATGTATTCCAAGGAATACAAAGTTATGCAGGAAATGAAAATTAATCCTAGAATACCTGGTTTGGTTGTGAATCGCATTTTATATAATTATAACAAACATTAAATGTTAATCTAATAAAAATTATTTTTTGGAGTTTGAGGTGGTGATGGAAAAAGTTCATGCTTGGGGGCAAGTAAAAATGTGTAAAAGAAAGAGATATCCACATCTCTCATAATGCCTGAACTGAAAAATTAAGTAGCAATATAACTATATATATTTTTAGAGAGGTGTGGAAGTGGAAACCAAAAGTCAGCTGAAAAGAGTTGAAAATAGTTCCTTTTAAGGAGCAGGAGCTCAAGTGGTGGAAGGAACACAATGACTATTCTTTTCCATTATTAAGCCTCATAATTTTATTTGCCACCTTAAGCAATTTAATATGTATAGTTTCAATATAAAATTAAAGCTAAAAGCCAAGGCCGGTTTGGCTCAGTGGTAGAGCGTCGGTCTGCGGACTGAAAGGTCCCAGGTTCGATTCCGGTCCAGGGCATGTACATTGGTTGCGGGCACATCCCCGGTAGGGGATGTGCAAGAGGCAGCTGGTCGATGTTTCTCTCTCATCAATGTTTCTATCTCTCTATCTCTCTCCCTTCCTCTCTGTAAAAAAAAATCAATAAAATATATTTAAAAAAATAAAAAAATAAAAAAATAAAAAACCTGAAACTTCTATAAAAAAATAAATAAATAAAATTAAAGCTAAAAAAAAAAGAAGAAGAAGAAAAGAAAAGAACTAGGGAAAGAGACCAAAAGTTCAAATCGGTGATTTGTTTTAAAAAGGAACTAGCTGTACCCCACCTGAACTAATGTTTAGGCAAAGTAGATGTTTTGTTTATATTATTGTACTTAAAACAAACAAACAAAAAAAACAATCTAAACCTCTTCTACCCAAATTCTAATAGGGATTTGAGAATACTTCTGGACTATAGGAAAGTAATTGAATGATATGTAATACAGTGTCTTAAGCTAATGGATCTGAAAAGAAACAAAGGCTCTGGAGAGATGGAGGGCATGGCTGAGGATTTCAGGACAGAAGGAAGAGACAGACAAGAACTCAGTGGTAGTACGTGGATTGAGGTCAGAGAAGCTCAATGAATTCACTCTCAGGAAAGGGGTTGGGGACACAGAAGTCTGAAAACCTAGAAAGTACACCATTTGGAAAACTCCGGTGGGAAGGGACCCAGAGACATAATTATCTTCGAGAATTGTCGATTTGGAATGGCAACCAGAAGAGAAGTACTCTAGTTTTTTCAGAATTCAAGACCCTGGGAGAGAAGAAATTTGGACACAGAGAACACCACGGATGAGAAAAGACCAAATGAGGACTCAGCAAGGTGACCATCTGATAGCTAAGGAGAAAGGCCCAACAAGAACCAAACCTGCTGACACCTTGACTGGACTCCCAGCCTCTAGAACTTAACATTTCACTGACCTGACCTTAGTTTCTCACCGTGGGTGATTGTTGACCTCCAAGCAGCAGAAGACAATAACCCAGTTTTGACTAAAAGTCACAAGATTAGCCCTGACTGGTTTGGCTCAGGCCTGCAAACTGAAAGGTCCCAAGTTCTATTCCAGTCAAGGGCATGTGCCTTGGTTGCGGGTGCATCCCCAGTGGGAGATGTGCGGGAGGCAGCTGATCAATGTTTCTCTCTCATCAATATTTCTAGCTCTCTGTCCCTCTTCCTTCCTCTCTGTAAAAAATCAATAACATATATCTTAAAAAAAAAAAAAAAGTCACAAGATTAAGCCCCTGGCTAACCCCCCTGGATAACATCTTAAGTTATGTGTCAGTTCCTGAGCTCTAAAGCTGGATGACCCCCTTGGCTACCTCTCTTTGAAACTGATTATGAACAATTGGACTCTTCAAAAATATCAATGGCATGAAAGACAAAAAATACAGTAAAATAAAAATAAGGACAATAAAAGAGACTAAAGAGATATTTCTATTACTTAAACGATATTTCTATGATTTAAAAAACTAGAGGCCTGATGCATGAAATTCATTGGGGCGGGGGTGGTGGTGGGGTGTCCCTCAGGCCCGGCCTTCCACCTTTCAAGCCGACGCTCTATCCATTGAGCCAAACCGGTCCCGGCTCTCCCATTCACTTTAACTAATCCAGACCCATACAGTGATTTCCTCTTCAGTTTCAATATCCAGTTTGACTCCTACTTCATGAGTAGACAAAAGCAGTAATGCAGAACACTTGTCAACTTCCATGTACCCAGCATACACAATCATGTTTATGCACATTTTGGCATCCCTCTCCCTGCCCAAATCTGGGACCGCTTGGGGGATGACTGACAGCCTAAACCAATTGGGCCTAAACGAGCAGTTGGACATCCCTCTTGCAATCCGGGACCCCTTGCTCCTAACTGCCCACCAGCTCGCTCCTTACCGCTTGTCTTGCATCTCCTTAGTGCTGCCATGGAAGCAGGGGAGGCTCCAGCCACCGCCGTTGTGCTCACCAGCCATGAGCCCAGCTTCTGGCTGAGTGGCGCTCCTGCTGTGGGAGCGCACTGACCACCAGAGGGCGGTTCCTGTGTTGAGTGTCTGCCCACTGGTGGTCAGTTCGTGTCATAGCGACCAGTCGTTCTGGTCGTTTGGACTTAATGGTCGCTGGGCTTTTATATATATATAGATAAAATTTAAAAAAGACCCTGGGAAGTGAATTAACTCAAGAAGGTTAAACCTAAGAGGTTATAGGTTAAGCTGGCCGTGAAGGACCTGAGAGGTTGTCTTAGTTTCTTTTTTGTCCCTCCTTGCATTTAAAGTTCCTAGGATACAGGACTCTTAAGTTTTAACACTGGAGAAGTCCTGGGAAAACTAGGAAGATTTGGTCACCTTCCATAGTACTAAATGCTCACAAAAAAAACACAGTCTTTTGCTTCTGTTATTTCAGCCAGCCTACCAGTCTCCTGCTGGCTTCTCTTCCTCCTTCCCCTTGCTTGGACCTTGCATTTGATTTGCATTCTTGTCTTTTGCCCTGGTAATGCAAGAAAATCTAGTCCTGGATTAATCCATTCTCTATAACTGGATCTTTGAATGATTATTGTGTAATGTCTAATCTCAGCCTATCAGTAATATTTTGGAGGCCTATCCTTCTCCCATTCACTTTATTTTATTTTTTATTTTTTTAAAAAATATATATTTTATTGATTTTTGTACAGAGAGGAAGGGAGAGAGATAGAGAGTTAGAAACATCAATGAGAGAGAGTCATCGATCAGCTGCCTCTTGCACATTCCCTACTGGGGATATGCCCGCAACCAAGGTACATGTTCTTGACTGGAATCGAACCCGGGGCCCTTCAGTCCCCAAGCCGACGCTCTATCCATTGAGCCAAACCGGTCCCGGCTCTCCCATTCACTTTAACTAATCCAGACCCATACAGTGATTTCCTCTTCAGTTTCAATATCCAGTTTGACTCCTACTTCATGAGTAGATAAAAGCAGTAATGCAGAACACTTGTCAACTTCCATGTACCCAGCATACACAATCATGTTTATGCACATTTTGGCATCCCTCTCCCTGCCCAAAGCCAGCTCCACCTGTGCTCTTGGTTCCATATTTTTTGTTTCCATTGGGAACTTATGCTATCCATTCATTCCCTCTCTTTGACTGTAAAGCACATGTGTCAAACACAAGGCCCGCGGGCCAAATCCAGCCCGCCAGGCCTTGCAATGTGGCCCGCACCGCGCTGTCATCACTGCACTCCACTGTCAGTTTATGACATTGTCAGTTTATGACTGTTCAGTAAACCATTCGGCCCGCGATTTAGGCTGGATTTTAGATTTTGGCCCCTTCTCTGATTGAGTTCGACACCCCTACTGTAAAGGATCCTTCTCTTTCTGCCTTTTCAACACACTTACTTTTCTTCCCTCTTAAAAGGTCCATCTCTTTTTTGACTTCTCATTCCTCTTAAAGCTACCAGACTTTTTTTGTTCCTCTCTTTCACCCAAGATTCTTGAAAGAGTGTCTACATTTCTTTGCTATGTTTTAAAAAAATATTTTATATGTTTTTATTGATTTCAGAGAGAGAGAGAGAGAGAGAGAGAAACATCATGATGAGAGAGAATCATCAATTGGCTGCCTCTTGCTTGTCCTTCTCCTGGGGATCAGGTCCACAACCCTGGCATGTGCCCTGACTGGGTATTGAACCATGATCTCCTGGTTCATGGATTGATGCTCAACCATGGAGCCATACCAGCTGGTCCCTTGCTATGTTTTTATTGCCTCTTCTTCCTTACCCTTGAGTCTCTGCCATCACCACTCCACTGGAACTGTTCTTGCCATAGTTGCCAGTGACTCACCCACTGCCAAATAGTCACTTTCAATTATCTACTGTGAATCTGGCTGAACTGTTTATTTGTGATGACCTATCCATATTTTTTGAGCTTTAATAAAACTCTTATTTTTCTCTTGCCACTAGTCCCTCTTAGATCTTTATGGGTTCTTTGTCTTCCACATATCTCCCTGAAGCACTCTCGTATTTATGTTATTGCAGTTCTGCTAAGTCACTGCTCTTTTTCTAGTGGTTTCCTTGGAGGTGAGGGGTGGGGAGGGAGTGTCTCAGTTGTTGTTAAGGGTATCTCTAGCCCAGTTCTCTTACTCAGGTTCCGCTTTCTTTATATCTCATTTCTTACCAGTTAACTATATCTGAATCTCACAGGGATCTCAGAATCAACTTATCCAGAACTAAACTCTTCACCTTTCCTCTCAAACCCTATAAATCTTGTCTCATTTGAGGGAGCAAACCTCTCTCCCAAATAACTTAAACCAAATGCCTGTAGGTCATCCCCTGTCCTCCTTCTTCCCTCTTCTCCACGGCCCTAATTCAGACCCCCATTTTTTTTTTTTTTTTTTTTTTTGGCCTGGATAATTACAACAGTCTCCTAACCAATCTCCCTGCCAATCTTGTCCTCTTAAAAAAACATGATTATCTTGCCATCAGAGAGTGTTTCTAAAAGGCAAATCTGATCATGCTATTCTGTTTGAAACTCTTCAATAATTTCCCAGTACCTAAGTGATAAAGTTCATGTTCCCCAAGCATGACATTTAAAGCCCTATGTCATGTGGCTCCTACTTGACCCGAGTGTCATCTCCTGACATTCCCTAGTATGGTAATAGTTTATGTTCTAGCTCAAGGAGTCAGCAAACTTTTTCTGTTAACGGCCAATAGTAAATATCTTAGGCTTTGCAGGCTCTGCTACAACTACTCAATTCTGTAAAAGCTGCCATAAACAATACACAAGAAACAACTATACTGTTTTCCACTAAAATATTTTTATGAACATTGAATTTTTATATTTTTCACGTGTTATGACATATTATTCTGTTATTCCCACCCCCACAACCATTTAAAAATGTAAAAATCATTTTTAGCTCAAGGGCCAAACAAAAACAGGCAACAGGCTGGATTTGGACGCTTGTGGGCTTCGACCTCTGCTCCAGCTAGCTGTAGGGAACACCCTATAATTCTGTGTGTGTCCTACCTAGATTCTTGGTGCATGGCTTTCTTCATGCGGTATCTCTTTCTGAATATCTTTCCCTCCTTCTCCTGTTTAACTCTCAGGACTCACTGCAGATTCCACTTTCTCAGGGAAGGCAAGTCTTTTCAGATCCCAACAGTTAGAGGTAAGTACCTATTTTTTGGACTTCCCTATCACCGGGTGCATATCTTCATTAATCATATTATATATTATAATGTTCTCTCATTTCTCCACTGTGTTTGATTTATCTTTGTATCCCTAGCATTTAGCACAGTATCTGGTATTTTATTTAGTAGCTAATAAAGACCATTTGTTGAATTGCATTAAGAAATCTGTAGCCCTAACCAGTTTGGCTCGGTGGATAGAGCGTCGGCCTGCAGACTAAAAGGTCCCAGGTTGGATTCCGGTCAAGGGCATGTACCTTGGTTGCGGGCACATCCCCAGTGGGGGTGTGTGCAGGAGGCAGCTGATCGATGTTTCTCTCTCATCAATGTTTCTAATTCTCTATCCCTCTCTCTTTCTCTCTGTAAAAAACCAATAAAATATATTTTTAAAAAATCTGTAAGATGGTATATTGCTGATTGATCTTGTTTAAAGAGAAAATTATGTTTATACTATTATAAAACCATTTGGGCACTTTTCCCTACTCTATTCACCCATATGCATGGCTGTAAATACTAGTGAAGTGAAAGAGTGGAAATAGAGGAGCTATTGATCATTTATCAATAGATTGATCATTCTTGTAGCTCCTCTAAGGGGAGCTACCTTATACAAAATTACAACCATCACTCCAGGCTTAGCCCCACTGCATCCATAAAGAGTCTAGGTCATGAACAAATTCTAAAGAACATATACCAACACAAATACTAGACCACATACAAGCTTTTGAGGTGGGGCCTCTAGGCAAGATGCATTTTTAAGATTTTTTTTTTCAACTTTGAGATCTTGTGAGCATAGAGTTACTAGCCAAGAATCATTCTCATTCAGAAATGAGAGTAGAAAGTTGAATCTGTACAGGGGGTGTAAGTGTGGAACAGTGGGTAAGGAAAAGGTGGGAAGTGGTAGGCAGAGAGGGGAGGGCTCTGGGGTGGGACTTTAGAGACTTTCTACATGTGCTCACCTGGCATCCAGAGCGAGCGCCATCTCCTCCAGCGCACACCATGGTGTTCCTCACAGTGGAGCCCCAGTAGGAGGGGCTGGAGCAGGTGGCGTAGTCCACAGTGGGCAGGTAAGCCTGCTGCAAGGTCTGGGCCAGCTGTCCATTGGCTAAACAGGACACACAGCATTGGAGATCAGCCCCAAGGGAAAAACCTTCCACATTCTCCCAAACCTTCCCAAGCTCTGATGAAAGCTGAACTCTGGGCAAGCTCCTTTCTGCCCACTGCATGTCATAGATCCTCCTTCCCCTCTCTTTATATGAAATCAATAGGCTCTTTCCTTAGTTTAGGGTGTCATCCTTGATTACTGTTCCCCACTTCTAAAAAACCAATCCTAGTCCTAGTTAGTTTGGCTCAGTGGATAGCACGTTGGCCTGCAGACTGAAGGGTCCAGGGGTTCCAGTTAAGGGTGCATTCCCAGGGCTGAAGGCTCGATCCCTGGTGGGAGGCGTACGGGAGGCAGCCAATCAACGATTCTCTCTCATCGTTGATGTTTCTGTTTATTTCTCCCTCTCCCTTCCTCTCTGAAATCAATAAAAAATATATTTAAAAACACACAAATAATACAGATTAAAAAACAACCACGACCAATCCTACTCCTGCCTTTTTTCTTTTTCTTTTTCTTTTTCTTTTTTTTCTCATGGATACCCAGCGAAGTAACTAGAATCATTTTTTGATAACTTATCTGCCTGTCCTGTTTTTTTCCTTACACTGTATACATGAAGCAGAAATGGGATTGTGTACCCTTGTTTGCATTTCTTAAGAGCTTGGTGCACCTTTTCTTTATCTGGCTCTTTGATTTTTCAAAGCCTTTGCACATGAATTATTTCTTTGGATCTTTACAACCCTTTCATGTTAAAGATCATGAAATTGAACCGCAATGACATTAAGTGAACTGAGAGCAGAGCTGGATTAGAAGTATGTCTCTCAGCTCCAGGTTTTCCCCGGAGACTGGCTGCTCATAGCAAGGCCTTGCCTCTCTTTCAGAGCTCAGCTACTGCCTGGTGGCTGATAGACTTCCATGTCAGGCCTAATATCTCTGCCCTTCTTAACTATCTCTGCTCATAGCCTCTCCCACCTTTCTATTTTATCTGAATAACATTCCTTACCAGAAAATTTCCCATGATGACCGGAAGGAGGTGGAGGCCTCATCTGCTTTGACTTTTCTGGACCTACAGCTACATTAGTTCACTCACTCCAACCCAAAACCCAGTGACTATCTATGGAGGTAGAACAATGGTGTAATGACTACCTCCAGGAGTGGGAGCCAGGATACCTGGGTTCCAGCCCCAGATCAGTAGTTACTAACTAGTAATGTGATCTTGTACAGAGTGTTTAATTTCCTTTGGCCTCAGTTTCCTCATGTTAAGAGACTTGTATATAATGCTGAGCTAAGTAATGTGGTTTGTTTTTGCTGTTGGTTTGCTTTTTGAGTTATAAGAGTCTATGACTCTCTACCTTGATTCCATTGCCTGTTCTTAGCTTGATTTCATGTCTCAGTTATTTTATCTCTGGTTCCTTTGTGGTTTCTTGGCTTCTGGCTATGAATACCTAGTATTACAGAAAATTGTACCCTAGAAGCTCAGCTAATCAAGATTCATGTGGTAGACGGTACTCATGTAGGTGACTTACTTCTGGTCCTGCCCCAGCCTGTGATGTAGCAGGGACTGTTGTTAGCCAGGATGGTTCCCTCCCGTGGCAGAACACCCAGCTGGACGTAGTTGTTGAGGGTAACACTCTGGGCCAGGCGCAGCAGGGCGATGTCATAACTACAGGAGGGAAGAAAAGAGCTGCTCATTCGTGGGCCAGCTGCCCATGGCTGAACAGGTCTCAAGTCTCAGGCCTCAGGCCTCAGGCCTCAGGTGGGCATATGGGCAGACCCTCCCCTAGCCTTGTGACCCCATAGAATTGGAAATCAATGATTTTGAAGAAGAAGGGAGATGACTTGCTAAATCTCAAACTTGAGTCATTATACATTGGATTGTTTAGGACATTATAATTTAAATAACAGCACTTGCTGGTGAAGTTTTCACATTTAAGATTAATTTTTAAAAAACATATATTTTATTGATTTTTTTTACAGAGAGGAAGGGAGAGGGATAGAGAATTAGAAATATTGATGAGAGAGAAACATCGATCAGCTGCCTCCTGCAACACCCCCTACTGGGGGTGTGCCCGCAACCAAGGTACATGCCCTTGACCGAAATCGAACCTAGGACATTTCAATCTGCAGGCCAATGCTCTATCTACTGAGCCAAACCGGCTAGGACAAAGATTCATTTTAAGAAATTTACTTTTGTTGATGAAGTCTATCTCATAAAATCCTATATAATAAAAGACTAATATGCAAATTGACTGAACAGCAGAGCAACTGGTCACTATGATGCTTACTGACCACCAAGGGGAAGATGCTTAATGCTGGAGCTGCCCCCCAGTGATCAGTGTGCTCTCACAGGGGGAGTGCCGCTCAGCCCGAAGACCAGAAACTGGGCTCACGGCTCGCGAGTGCAGTGGAGGTGGTGGGAGCCTCTCCTGCCTCTGCAGCAGTGCTAAGGATGTCCGATTGACAGCTTAGGCCGCTTCCCAGGGGGAGTGGGCCTAAGCCATCAGTTGGACATCCCCCAATGGCTCCCAGACTGCAAGAGGGCGCAGGCCAGGCTGAGGGACCTCCTCCCCCCACCAAGTGCTCAAATTTTGTGCACCAGGCCTTTAGTAAATAATAAATTACAATAAAAATAGAAACATTAAACTCTGTAGAAGAAAGAGCTTCAGGTGATGCAATCATGCAAACCAGCTTAGATCAAATAAATATCAGAAAGTTAAAAAAATTCTCAAATTCTCCAAAATATGAATTCTCAAAGTCCTCATGGACGAATGTGAAGAAAGCCAAAACCTGTTGCTAGTTAGTCAGCCCTCCACTTCCCAGCCCAAGGCTAGCCCAGTCTTGTCCTTACCCGGCAGCCACGTTATTGCTGTTCCAGTATGGATGCACCACGATCCTCTGCACATTCACGTACTGCTCAGTGCCATCATTCTGGCTCAGGTTGTGGTCTCCAACCACCACACGGAATGTCATTCCGCTGGAGTGACAGAAGGAAGCCATGATTAATCCAGGATGCCCAAGCCTTCTCTTTCCCCCTTAGGGAAAAGTTGGGAAACCAGCTTATATCTTATCTCTAGGACAGGAACTCATCTTATCTGGTCCAGCAGAGGAAGGATGAAAAGTCCTGGACATTGAGGAAATAACAAGCTCTCTCATTTCCTAATTAATTAACATGGGAGGACAAAAAAATTCCATCAACTACATTTTCCCGGTTCATTAAACTAAACATCATATGGTGAATATAAATGAAAGAATGGCTTTTTAGCTCACAGAGGAATTTTGAGGAAAGTATAAATTTCTAGACTAATAATTCTTAAACCATGGTCCCTGGAACAGCAGCATCTGCTTGACCTGGAAACTTGCTACAAATGCAGACTATCAGGCCTCACCCTGTACCTACCAAATCAGAAAATGCTAGATGGAGTCCGGCAATCTGTGCCTGCCAGGAGATTCTGATACATGCTCAACTGAGAACCGACAATTGTGCCATATGAAAAATTGTTACCAGCCAGCAATAAAGATACATTTTTAAAAAAAGGGACATCTGGGGGGTGGCAATGGGAGGGTGGGGTAAGGACACATATGTAATACCTTAATCAATAAAAAAAAGGACATCTTTTTTTTCTCAACAATAAAGATCAATTTAAAAATATTGTTACCAGCCAGGCATTGACTAGGCACTCAAATATTTACCTCCTTAAGCCTCACAATAACTCTACAAAGTACGTTTTATTACCTCACTTTATTTTTATTATTTATTTTTTTAATATATATTTTATTGATTTTTTTACAGAGAGGAGAAGAGAGGGATAGAGAGCTAGAAACGTCAATGAGAGAGAAACATCAACCAGCTGCCTCTTGCACACCCCCTACCAGGGATGTGCCTGCAACCAATGTACATGCCCTTGACCGGAATCGAACCTGGGACCTTTCAGTCTGCAGACTGACGCTCTACCACTGAGCCAAACCGGTTTCGGCTATTACCTCACTTTAGAGAGAAAGAGGACTTAGAGAAGTAAATTATCTAAGGTCATATAGCTGGAAGAAGGTGGAATGAGATTTGAACCTGAGCTTGCCTAATGCCAAAATTTATACTTTTCATTATATTGTACTGCCTTCCCACAGGCCTCCAACCAGACTTTTAAAGTCTTGCCCTGATGGTCAGAGATATATATTTCTCCAGAAGGGCCAGACTCTTCCCCTCAGGGGCTCAGTAAAGCTGGTCTTTGTTTTTCTCACTTGTCCACACAGTGAGCAGCTGTCATCACCCAGTTCCGTCTGATGAGGGTCCCTCCACAGGTGTGATACCAGTTACCTCCGGACCTGTACTGGAGGGAAATCTAGACAGAGAGGGAAGAAAGGAAGAATAAGTGGTATTTCTTAAAAGCATTTGCCCCAAATTATGTTACCCCTTAAGTTTCTGACATCCCTCAAAACATTCTCCAACTTTCTGGGCTAGAGATGGCAAGTAGATTTCACTTGATTTGTCAATTGCTATTGATTGATAGTATCTACCTGGTGTGGTAATGAGAAAGGCTGTGTAGATGATCTGGGATCAGCAGGAAAGAGTGCGCCATTGTTGGGCGATGTTTATTGTTTACACATGGATGGGTGTGAGGAGGTAAAAGCATACACACGGAGTGTATCTGTCCCCCCACCCCAACTCTAGGTTGTTGCAAAGAGCCAAGAAGTCATTTCCTTCTATTCCCATTTTCTATTGGGAAGGACATATAGTTATGGATTTGCTCCATCACCTACGACTCATAAGCTTAGGTCTCAGAGCCTCCCCTCCAATGTTTTCAAGATAGACCCTGTCTTCCTACTTCAGGGAATATTTAGAAATACCATTCAAATGTTCATTTTTATCAATTCATGTCTTCTTCATCACCTCATATTACACAATAACTTCTGAAAATTGGGTCTCAAACTTTTGTAAATTGATTTAATTCTAATTTTAATGATTCCTCTCAACTTGCCAATTTTATACATTTAGAATTGCTTAAATCAGAGCCTCGCTGTCCTGTTGTGAAAGTGGAAACTCTTTAGCCAAATAAACAACACACTCTGCTTGGGGGCAGGGAGGCACTTGAAAGCGTGACACATACTGTGTGAAGGTGTGTGTGTGTGTTTGTGTGTGTGTGTGTGTAACAGTGTCAAGGTATATGGAGTTTGAAGTGAGGGTCTGGCACACAGTCTTGTTAATGTGGCACAGATGGTGTTGCTGGGAGTGTAAATGTGATTTGTGTTTAGGTGTGTGTCTGGGAGAGTGAGTGTGGTTAGTGTTTAAATTCCCTCCTTCAAGCCTTTTGCTCTTAGTAAAACCACCTAAGCCTGGTCCCTTTCATCTTTAAAATCTAAAATTCAGGCAGTTGGAGAGCTTCCTGTTGATAAGGACATACACAAACACCTGTAATACTGTGTATCAGTGCCCAGGAGACTCTCATTTTATTGGAAGTCTGGCGCTGTGAAGAAACACCCACCTGAGAGGGCCAGGAATTCCTCCGGGCCTCAACCCCTCCAACTACCCGGGCGTTGGTTTCCGGAAAGTCCTGGGTGCTGTGTCCTTTGTGGGGCAGAAGAAAAGTGAGTGATGACTAAGTTGGGGGAGGAGGGGGATGGGGAATAGCAGTTGTGCTTTGTCTGCAAATTCACAGCTCCTCTCTAGCAAATGAGCCCCCGCCCCCCGCTGTGAGTTCGCTGAGCCTCTTTTGAAAGCAGGGAAGTCTGAGTGCCTTCTGCTTTCCCTCGTGTCCTCAGAACTCTGGCATGCTGTGAAGGACCCACCTCAAATCACCAGGCTGGGGCCTCAGAGACACCTTGTCTCAACCTTCCTCAGGCCTGCCGGGAACCCCCTCCTTCTTGACTACCACCCTACCCCCAAAAACAACAACAACAACACACACACACACACACACACACACACACACACACACACACACGCATGCGCACACGGTGCTTGGGCAGGATTCCTCAGGGGGCATGGACAGCAGTGCTGAGGATGTCTTCTTGTCAGTGGGGGAGGTAGGGAAGCCCGGGCCCCTGGGAGAGGCCTCTCTGCTTCATGAGGGGCCTGCACAAGAGTGGCCCCAAACTTTTCTGTCATGGGCTCCAGGAGAGTAAAATTTTTGCTACACTTACAGGCAGAGTGTCCTACCCGCTCTGGAGTAGAGAGCAAGTCTGGGCTTAGGGATAGCTTTCTGACCCTCCTGCTAGAACTCGGGCCACATGACCCACTCACCATAAAGGACCAGGGTGGCAAAGACGAGGAAGCTCAGCATGTTGCCAGTGGAGTAGACCACAAGTGGCCCCTCACCATGACCCAAGCCCTATTATACTCCTCTTATCAGCAGCTTTGCTAACCTTCCTGCCAGTTGGCGGGGCTGTGGGTGGAAGGCAGGGAAAATGACAGGTGACATGGAAATACAAATGAAAATATTTCTTTTCAAGTAAACTAATTTATCTGTAATTCAAAGACAGAACAAGGTCAGGGCTAAATTAATTATCTACTTTTAGTTGAAAAGCATCCAACAAAATTTTTTTCAGAAGATGAAGAGTCAGGACTGGTTTTTCCTTCAGGGTGATCCCCTAGTAGCATGTCATTGCCTCACTGTCCTCAGTGGCACTACAAACAGAGAGACCTATCCCATGCACTAGGAGGTGGGGGTAAAAGAGGATTGGAGGAAGGAAAGAGTGACTAGCAAGAGGAAAGAAAAGTCAGCAACATCTCCCAGTGCAGAGAGGGAGATGGGACGCATACATATGTCTGTACACGTCTTTCGGGGAGGCAAAAGCAAAGCAGGTGCATTAGAGAGAACTCTGTGGAAGGGGCTACTAGGAAACAGGTTTGGGGAGACTCAAAGAGCTGAAAGGAGAGCGCCCAGAGGACCATGTGGGAGAGTTAGAAGAGGGAACCCTTAGGATAGTGAGATAACTTGAGGGGTATAAGGGTAGAGGCCAGGAGGAGCAGAGTGGAGGAGTGAGCATGTTCTGCAGGAGGTGAAAGGCTCTGCCCATCAAAGTCAGTAGAAGAGGAAAGAGGGAGATGCAGTATGCCTTGAGGTAGGCAGAGGACTTTGGGTTGGGAGGCCCTAGAGCAGAGGACTATGGGTGTAGTGGTTTTTTTTAGGCAGAGGAAAGCCGGGAAGCTTGGAAGGCTAGAGGGAAGCAGCGAAGTCACCAGGTCTTTAGAACTGCAGAATTCAACTTTTCATGTCTGCAGATACAGGAGAGGCTGGGAAAAAGCTGTTAGAAGGAGCTCTGAACAAACAGTCACCTTTTTAGGTCCTTGACCTAGTCAGGGGAATGTGAACCATGATGCTCTGGTAACTTGGAGGGCTCCCTCTCTAGTCTAATTCCCAACTTTCTAACACAAAGGAGAGCTTGGGGAGGAGGGCTGAGCTGGACTGGGGACCAGGGTCTCTTTTGTCATTCTCCTCCCACCTCCTCCCTTCTTTGGAGAGTGAGGAGACAGCTCTAGCCTTAGGATGAGGGGTTTAAGAGGAGGGTTTAGGGCCTCCTAAAAGTTACCCCTCAACGTCACATACTCTAAAGTGTACCTTTAAGGGCAGGGCCAATATCACATCCATCTCTGTATTCGTGGCCTGGCCCAGAGAAGCTCAATCTGTATTTGCTTGAAAACCAAAATCTTTGGGTCCTAACCAGATGGCTCAGTTGGCTGGAGTGTTGTTCCTTACACCAAAAAGATTGTGGGTTCAATTCCCGGTCAGGGCACATACTGAGTTGCAGGTTGGGGTGCATAGAGGAGGCAACTGGATAGATGTTTCTCTCTTTCTCTCTCACATCAATAAAAACATATCCTCAGGTGAGGATTATAAAAAAAAAAAGAAAAGAAAAACTAAATTCTTTAGGACTACATTTAAGACTTTCACAACCAGTGTCAAATCTACATGCCCCGCATCATCTCTTAGTGGTAGGCATAGATGGTGGCTTTGGTTGCACTTTTTATTTTATTTATTTAAAAAATTTTGGGGGGATTTCTCTTCCTTTTTAAAAATATATTTTATTTTTAAATATATTTTTATTATTGATTTCAGAATGGAAGGGAGAGGGAGAGAGAGATAGAAACATCAATGATGAGAAAGAACCATTCATCAGCTGTCTCCTGCACGTCCCACACTGGGGATCGAGCCCGCAACCCAGGTATGTGCCCTGACTGGGAATCGAACTGTGACCTCCTGGATCATAGGTGGATGCTCAACCACTGAGCAATACCAGCCGGGCTCTCTTCTTTTTAATAATGCTGATTGCTTGAGGGTAGAGAGAAAGAGCAGAGGCATCATAAATGCTGAGTCTAAATTCTCAATGTATGTTCTTCTGAGAAGATGACACTGGAAATGTCCAGAGGAAGTGACACATTGTTGACAAATCTTATGCACCAACATTGGCCTTCATAGTCTCCCTGATTTTCTTTATTCTATTCTTGTGTTCATTTGTTTTCTTGAGGTCAACTTCTTTTCATATAGGCCATGTCTTGCAAGTCCATGTTTGGATTCATTTTTCTTTGCATATGGTCATAAATCATGCCAAAGTCAGTTGTCTTGTCATCACCAAAATGGGTTCTGAATCCAAACACAAAGGTGACATCTGGTGTGGTGTTACTCAGTGTGGCTAGTTTTTCCCAAATTTGTGTCTTGGGTACTGTTGCCTTCCCTGGGAAAAGGACGTCAGTGCCCATTTGTTTCTGCTGAAGTAGTCTGTTGGTCATGAACTTCCTGGTTCAATAGTTACTGTGTCATTTATGATAGAAGTTGATCTTCAAGCAACGAGGGAGGAAAGGAGAACCACTCTCCCCTGGCTAATTATATCATCAGAAGGAACCTGGATAGCACAGCTGAGTGGGTGTGGCCAGAGGAGGCCTACCACACCAATCTCTTCTACTTTTTAAAGAAGGCCTTTTAACATTTCTTGTAATACTCCTTCAGTGTTTTCTTTTATGGCAAGATTTTTATCTATCATTTGATTCTGAATGATAGCTTTGTTAGATAGAGTAATCTTGGTTGCTTTTCATCACTTTTTGTGTCAATATTTTGTGCCAATCCCTTCTGGCCTACAAAGTTTCTATTGAGAAATCAGCTGCCAATCTTATGGGAGTTCCCTTGTTGGTAACTAACTGGTTTCCTCTTGCTGCTTTCAAGATTCTCTCTTTGTCTTTAATCTTTGACATTTTATTATTATTATTTTTAAAAGGCACATTTGCCTGGCCAGCATGGCTCAGTGGTTGAGGGCCAACCTATAAACCAGGAGATCTCAGTTTGATTCCTGCTCAGGGTGCATGCCTGGGTTGCAGGTTTGATACCCAGGAGGCAGCTGACCAATGATTCTCTCTCATCATATTTCGCTATCTTTCCCTCTCCCTTCCTCTCTGAAATCAATAAAAAGATATTTATTCAGCATCATTATCTAACTACTACATTTAGCAATCAACAGCATGGGTGCAAAAAAACCCCCTATATTAAAATCCTTTGTTAGAATGCTTTACACTTTCCACAGAACATAAACTAAAATAACCTATTATACCATAAGTCACAAATACAGTCTTTGAGTTTTTGTTTATTTTTTAGAATTTTTGGGATAAGTGGCAAATAAGACCTGATAAATGATTAGATGTTTAATGTTATATTTTGTTTATATATTAATCCTCACATGGGGATATTTTTCTATAGATTTTCAGAGAAAGTGGAAGGGAGGGGGAGAGACAGAGAGAGAAACATTGATATGAGAGAGACACACACATCAACTGGTTGCCTCAATGCCTTGGGATCAAGCCTGAAACCGAGGTATGTGTCCTTGACTTGAATCGAACCCAGGACCCTTCAGTTCTCAGGCCAAGGCTCCATGCACTGGGCCAAACTGTCTAGGGAATCCTCAATATTTTTGCTCATTCACATGAGTATTGTTTAAAGCACATGTGTCAAACACAAGGCCCGCCGGCCAAATCCATCCCGCCAGGCCTTGCAATGTGGCCCGCACCGCGCTGTCATCACTGCACTCCGCTGTCAGTTTATGACATTGTCAGTTTATGACTGTTCAGTAAACCATTCGGCCCGCGATTTAGGCTGGATTTTAGATTTTGGCCCCTTCTCTGATTGAGTTCGACACCCCTAGTTTAAAGCATATCTTCATTGTAGCAGTTAGGTCCTGTCATTACTGTGCTTGGCTGAGTTCACAAATCTGTTGTAACCTGTAGCTTTTTAGGCTCTCCTCTTCTGCTAAGCTTTGTTTCCTGGCAATAATTAAAACCTTCTGTCACTGCCATAACTAATGCTGCTGCTAGAACCAGCATAGCCATCTTGGTTTCGTGGTTTGGCAAAGCATTGGCTTCCACCATCATAGGGGCCTTCTACCTCCAAAGGTTCTTCCTTTCATAAGTTCAAAATTTCTAGGTTGATTGTTGAAATTGCCAAAATCATTGTAGTTTCACCACCTCCAAAATTGCTTCCATCATTACCAAATCTATTAGAGCCATCTCCACTGCCACCATATCCACCACACCACACCACACCACACCACACCACACCACACCACACCACTCCACACCACACCACTCCACACCACACCACACCACACCACACCACACCACACCACTCCACACCACACCACTCCACACCACACCACACCACACCACACCACACCACTCCACACTCCACACCACTCCACACACCACACCACACCACACCACACTACAGCTGCCACCAAAACCACTTCGATCACTGAAGTTTTCTCCACAACCAGCATTGTCACTCCTACTAAAACTACCTCCACAACCACCTCCAAAGTTTCCAGAAACAGTGTATGGCATACACAGACACAATCTTAAAGGCAAAACTTTGAAGACAGTTAACTACACTGGAGTTCAATATTCACAACTGGACATGGTGGTTTCCATTGAGACACAATTTTTCTAGGATTACCCTCATTTTCAAAGGGACTGCATTAAGTCCAGTTTTAGTTTGGCCTGAGTATTTGCATGAACACAAGAATAGTAATTGATCAAATTGATCACAAGGCTCTTTCAAATCTGCTTTGATGGAATTTTCATAAGGAATCTTAATAAACTTTCTCTTATAATTTGGAAAAATAAGTAAAAAGAAAAAGAATGAATTAGACTTAAATAAAATGACATGAAAAATGTCGTTGATATAGTAAAGAAATCAAGTGTACATGTGCATTTGGAGATTTACAGAAAAGCAGTTTCAAAGGGCTTTTACCAAGCAACAAAGTTATATCTAGAGAATGAATTACTAGTTATAGGACCATTGTGAGGATAAATTTCACTTTTTAAACTCACATTTTCTGTATTATTTGACTTTTGTATAGAATTACTTTGTAATTAAAATATAAGTAGATAATAAATTCTGGGACACTTAGCTCTCCTTGGCAATGGCACCATTCCTTTTCAAGTGGGAAATGAATCCCCAAAGAGGATCAGACATTCAATGCTAAGGTAAGAGGCAGATAGTATCACAGGGCTAGCAACAAGGTTTTAAGTGA
Source organism: Pipistrellus hanaki (assembly GCF_964339955.1). Classification (NCBI taxonomy): domain Eukaryota; kingdom Metazoa; phylum Chordata; class Mammalia; order Chiroptera; family Vespertilionidae; genus Pipistrellus; species Pipistrellus hanaki. Next base: position 142,694,480 of record NC_140505.1, on the reverse strand, counting down.
GCTCTGAGAGTGGTTAAAGGGGTGGACTTTAAGGAAGAGGGCAGATGTCAGGTGAGGGCAGATGTCAGGTTAGGGCAAGACCCACCTTGGCTAAAAAGAGGCAATTATGCTGGTTCCTAGAGGCTTTCTACCACCAGTGCCAGTGCTCTCTCCCTCTTCTTGACTATTGCCCTTCACTAGTCCTCTACTCACCCCCAAACCTGGGCTTCCTCTATAGATATGTCATGTGGTTTTTTCTTTCTCATGCTGCACCTCTCACTTCCTGTTACTCTTATGATTGCCCCTGGGGAGGCTATGCTGTTTTTGGTAGGGACAAGGAATCACCTTAGGGCACGTTGGTTGAGCATATATCATAAGATTGGGCTGGAGAGCTGTTGGATGATGTTATAGGGATGTATGAGGGATTTTGGGATAAGTGGCAAATAAGTCCTGATAAATGATTAGATGTTTAATACAACCAGAGTAGGGCTAGGCTTAGAGTTAGGGATCATGGCTCCCTATGGCTCACCTGACTTATTATTGAATAGCATGACATTCAAAGCCTTCTCAAATGGGCCCCAACCCCCTGTTCTACAGGGCTAACCTACCCAGTAGGCATAGCAGGCACAGTGCCTAAAGCCCACAATACTTTTTTTAGGGGCTCAAAAAATGTTTTATTTTATTTAATTTAAAAAATATATTTTTATTGATTTCAGAGAGAAGGGAGAGGGAGAGAGACACATCAATGATGAGAGTCACTCATTGGCTGCCTCCTGCACACCCCATAATGGGGATCAAGCCCACAACCTGGGCATGCGCCCTGACTGGAAATCAAACCATGACCTCCTGCTTCTTAAGTCAATGCTCAACCACTGAGCCAGGCTGGCTGGGCCTTTTTCTTTTAAAATCATAATAAAATGAATACCATCAGCCTGGGTTATATTCATTTTTATATCAAAGCAGTTATAAAACATAATTTTAAATACTTTTTTTATGAAGGCAAAAGTGCCCATGAAAGTTGTAATGTGGCCCTGATCTTCTAGCTTCTACATCTACTGCTCCTTCACCCTGATGTCCTCTTGGTTTCCCAGATCCACTTGTACCTTTGACCCTCTGTATCTCTTCTCATGCTAGATCATGTCTTGTATGAGGTCTTTGTTTATTAAGTCCTTCCCACCTGAGGACTCATCCTTTGAGGTCTAAAGTCAAAGGTCACTGTCTCTGTGAGGCCTTCCCGACCCCCCTGAAGTCCAGGGCCTAAATGGAAGTTGTTCTAACTCACCTAGCACATCTCTGAACACTCCATGACTTGCTTGCATCTGTTTCTCCAGCTAGAGTGTGAGTTCCTCATCTTATAACTCCTCATGTCTACTCATGCTTGACACACAATATGTAGGCCAGAGGATGTGTGGGAATAAGAGCAAGTTGCTGAAATGGACATTTCAGATGTGTGTAGTTCTTCACAGCCTGAATCAATAGATTCTTCAAAGGGATCAGCTAAGGAACCATGCAGGGGAGGAATCTAATGCAAACTTCCTTTACCAAAGCCATAAAACCTTTATTTCTACAGGGATCTCATGTCCAACTCTCTTCTCTTTCTAGAAAAGTCCTTTCCCACTCCAGGCTACACCGTGAAAGAGGCTATGCTCTGCCTCCTCCCTTTGGCTGGGCTATCCCAGAATGTTTCCTCTACAGCATCCTGAAGGCTCTTCAGGGACCTAGGAGACCTGCAACACTGAGTTTCAGGGAAGCAGAGGCAGCTGTGGTCCCTTGGCACCCTCACATGGTGATGCCCAAGATGACAGCCTGCCAGTGAAAGCCATAAGGAATTCTTATGAGTCCAAGTGTGTAGGGTCCGACTTCTTAGAAAAGAGCTGATGATGCACGTCAGGTCTGCTCCACGTGAGGGCTTCATGTGAGTACAGCAGGCCAGGGCAGTCATGCAGTCGTGTTTTGAGTATACACTGTCCTTAATTCCTCAGCCTTCCTACCCCGCTTGTTAGCCTTATCTGGGTCCTCGCTTCAGGGTTGCCAGTGCCTTGCTGTGTGGCCTTGGGCAAATTGCCTCACTTATTTGCCCTCGGTTTCATAATAGGAAAATGATAGGGTTGGACTAAAATGATGGTTTTCAAAATGTCTTACAGAATTTTAGAAGTTCAGGGGCTAGTGGACATTGCCCCTGTCTATCCTCAATTTCATCCATGGCTACTTTGCCTTCTGTTAGATTACATATAGGGCACTAAAAAAAAAAAAAAAAAAGAGTTCTGGGACTTAAACCTAAGAGTCGCTGGCTCCATGAACTGTATGGTTTTCCTCATGGCTACCTAGCTCCATTCTACCTAGCTTTATAATCAGCCAGAAGTTATTAGACTGCAGAGAAGAGAGGATGGGAATGGCAGTGGCTAGTTTAGTGTTTTTGTGGTGTAATGGAAGGCGCCCTTGTTCAGTGTCCAAGTTCAAGCCTCAGTTTTGGCTCCCACCATCCACCAGCTGTGGGACTACAGACAACCTCCTTTACCCTTCCCTGACTCAGCTTTCTTATCAGTAAAATGGGTATGCCAGTCCCTGTCCTGTCTTTCTTACAGAGTCATTGTGCAGATGAAGTAAAATAAAGGATTCCTATCAGGGTGTTTTCTGTAAACCGTAAATGGCTCTATAAACTTGGCGTACTATTAGCAAGGGAGTTGCTCTTAGACCTCTAACAGACGGATCTCTGCTAGAATATGTTATGTCACTAGATTCTGTATGCCCAGCTCTAGATGATCAGGCAGTCACGACATGGTTGCAGAGGTACTTTTCTTGAATTCGGCATTGCTGCCTTGGGCCCCATCCCAGGAGCTTTCTCTGCTTTGGAAGCCTCTGTTTCTCAGACAGAAGGAAAGCTCTGGGTCAAGTACCATGTGTTCTTACAGTCTCTTCCGTCGATCTGGAGAAAAGAAAATGGGCCCAATGTTGTTGCAAGGAGTAGAAAGGTCCTGCCTTGACATCCAACATTAGGTTTAAACTCCATCTTTAAGGCTGATAGAGAAGCTGATGATCAGGTTCCCAAACATCAGGTTCCCCAAAATAATGTTTCCTGAGAGACTTGTGGGAACTCCCACAGGGGATGATGTGGGGTCTAGACGAAGAGCCAGTGCTGGTGGGGGTCACTGGGATTGCAGGAGTCCATGGCTGGCTTTTTGTCCTTGGACGTCAGGCAGGTACCAGATCCCGAGTTCCTGATGAGTTGATCCTAAAAGACGACATTGCAAAGGGTCAACCTGGGCCTCATTCCTGTAACAGTGCTACTAGGGGGCAATAAATAGCACTGTTACAGGCCTGGCAATGTGCCAGACACTCTATGACAAGCATTCCTGAGTTTCCACTTGTGTCAATTACCCACCTCAAGCTTTAGCCTGAATGGCTGGAAGAGAGGAAAGACCATGGGCTAACTGAAAAAGTCTTTAGGGCCTGCCTCCTCCAGATGGCCTGGGCCGCTGCTGCCTACCTCCACTTTCTGCCTTGGATCATATTTAGACTCCTCCCTTCCCTGTAGCCCCAAGGTTAGCCTCCTCTTTCCCTAAGCCAGGGACTGAGGATTGGGTGGAACAGAGTGAGCTAGTTTGTGCTCAGTACTATAGAAGTTACATTAAAAACCCTGAGGCAGTGTGGTATAATGGAAAGAGCCTGTGCTTTTAAGTCAGACTTATTTGGGTGTGAATCTCAGGTCTGCTATTTACTAGCAGTGAATCTTGGGCCAGCCACAAAATTGCTGAGCTTCTTGGGAAGAACCTCTGAAATATTAAATCAATGTATGTGAGTGCATAGTTTTGACACATGGAGGGCAGGCAGGAACCATGAGAGACTCTTCACTTTCATCTACTTAGGTTCAGTAAAAAAATACTTGAGCCATTGACACACCTGACCCTATCTATCAGCCATCACCAGAACCAGCCATCACCAAACATTAAGTCCTGGCAACCCCTCATCCTCCACACTTTCTACATAGTCCTGATCTACTCCATGGTGTCTCAGGAGTAGATGCAGAAAATAAGGAGTGGTGGTGGTGGTGGTGGGGGCAGCCTCAGGTTCTTGCATACTGAGCTTTCTGGGCCGACTTACCTGGGTCAATTCCCATTCTTCGTCCTTGGGGACTTGGCTGTTTTTGCCAATAAAGTGACAACTCCTAAGGCCCAAAGTGCCAGCACTGGCGTGTAGACACAGCTGCTTTGCGATGTTGTGGCGAAGGTCCCTCTGGGTTGTGTACTCAAAGTACTATAAGTCAAGACAAGAGGAGGTCTGAGAGACAGGCGGAGAGTTTACCCACCACCTCCCTAAGATGCCAGCCACAGATGGCCTCCTGAGGAGGCAAGTGAGTGAGCAACAAGACTTTAGTAATTCGCCGAAGCCAACTGAAAGGTCCCAGGTTTGTGCCTTGGTTGCGGGCAAGTCCCTGGTGGGGGATGTGCAGGAGGCAGCTGATCGATGTTTCTAGCTCTCTCTCTCTCCCTTCCTCTCTGTAAAAAAATCAATAAAATATATTTTTTTTAAAAAAAAGACTTTAGTAATTCAAGTGTCACCTTCAGGAATTTTTAACCATATCTGTGTTATACTGGAATAATAGTTAATTAATATTTTTTATTTAATTAAAATATTAATCTCATTCATTTTAAGCATTATCTGTGAAGTCATTTGTGTCTGATACTCTAGTTCTTCTTTTGTTAATAGATTACTAGTACAATAAAAAGGTTCACCAATGTACCACCTACAATCATCATGCAGGCCAGTGGTACAGGGAATTGTTTTAGAAAGACTATCTTCGTATAGGCAGTCTGTTTAGTGTCCCAAGCCACTCCTTCCCTTGCTTCAATTATGGTTCAAGTACTTCTTTCTTACCAAATGCTAGGCATTCAGGGTAGATTGAAGAACTTGGGCCAGGAAAGAGGTGGGCCATTGTAAGGCATGGAGTAAATTTTCAGGATGCTTAGGTGACTAAGATGGCAGGAGGTGGTTGTTTTGGGGTCATTTTTGGGTGGTAGGATCACAGTGTTATTTTCTGAGCAGAAGAGGCACTGAAGATAGAAGTTGTATGTAGATGAGGGAAAGTGCTAAAAGATTTCCCACACTTACCCTAAAACATCCCTTAGCAGCTGGCATCCTCCAGCAAGCCTTCTCTGATGAGCAATCCTCCCCTCCCCCATCCCTTTCTAGCACCCAGCTCTGATGCCCAGTGCTCTCTGTATGTCCCCAGTTCAGACTTCAGACCCTGTCTGTCTCTGTCACGCTTTCTTCCTCAGACTGGGAGTTTTCTGAGGGCAGGGAAACTATTTTGCCGAGACCGGTTTGGCTCAATGGATAGAGCGTCGGCTTGGGGACTGAAGGGACCCGGGTTCGATTCCGGTCAAGGGCATGTACCTTGGTTGCGGGCATATCCCCAGTAGGGGGTGTGCAAGAGGCAGCTGATCGATGACTCTCTCTCATCGATGTTTCTAGCTCTCTATCTCTCTCCCTTCCTCTCTGTACAAAATCAATAAAATATATTTAAAAAGAAAGGACTATTTTGAGTGGAGGAAGGGGACCCCTTCCGAGAGGAGATGCTCAGACCCAGGCTTCTCCTGGGGCTTTCCCAGCAGGGTTGGGCTATATACCTGGTTGCCACCAAGACCGTGGCAGGCATACATGATGAGAGGCTTCTCTCCATGGTTCTTCTCACCCACATCCAGGCATTGGTTGATACCGAGGTTCTTTATCTGCAGAATGGGGAGCAGAGAGGGAAACCAGCATAGTCAGGAGATTTTTAGTTTGTGGTGTCAGGCCCAATTGGAATAAGTTTGCATGACTGGATTTCTCCTCTGCTCATTAACCCAGATGCCTGAAGTTAATAGATAAGGCAGGTGCAGAGGCTGGGCCAGAGCAGGCTGGCCTCCTCCTGGGCTGCTAGGTCTGTGGGAGAAGCCCTCAGCACATGGGCATTTTCTCACGAGCAACGGCTCTCAGTGTGATTCCCCGGATCAGCAGCATCACCCACGGACTTGTTAGAAATGCATATTTTCAGGCTCCACCCCAGTTCTACTGAATCAGCAGTCTGTGTATTAACACTCCTTCCTGGTGATTCTGATGCAGGTGAGCATTTGAGAGCGAGCCCCTGCGTATAGGCCGTTTTCCTCATAAGGATTTTAGCTCTCTCTAGAAGCTCCAAAGTTCTCCTTCTGGATAAAGAAGTGTGGAGAATAAAATTAAGCACTCGTTTGTCATCTGTCTGTGGGGAAAGTGGTCTTGAACCTCTCTAGGGGGTTCTGTGGTGATGGGCAGGCAAGTTGGTTTTGAGGACTCACAGCTCCATAGAAGGTGGGCTTCAGGTCAGGAATGAACAGCTCTGGGTAGATGTTGTGCAGGTACCAGGAGAAGTTACGACAGTGTAGTTGTTCCCTCAGCTGCAGTCGTTCGGAAATGTCACCGAAGGATTTCTGTCAAAAAGACAACCCCCTAAGGGTCAGTACGACCAGCCTTGGCCTTCTTGCCTGGCTTGAAGTAGTCCAGAGTTCTTGGGGTCCCTTTTTCCCAGAATGGGTCTCAGGCTCACTCTTGCTCAGGACCTGTTGGAGCTACTGCCCCAGCCTCACATCCAATCCCAAACCCCATATTGGCTTTGGGAACTCCACTCATATCCCCCTCACTCCCTCATCTCCTGTCACTCCCCAGTTAGTTTCCTCCCAGCCCCATTCTGAGCCTCTCAGAGCAAAGCCAGTCCTCCTGGAAGAGGTTCTTTCTCCAAATCTCCTTGCTCCGCCCTCCTAAAAGATACTGGGGCTCTCTAGGCAGGGATAACAAAGACTCCTCTCCTCATTCTCTAGCTTGCCTGGGTAAGCTCACAGGGTCTAAGGTGGTAGAAATGGATGGGCCTCTACCATTAAGCTTTTGTCAGGGTCTGGGATTCTGTACTTTTCTTTATCTAGACACCCCCTAAGGACCATTTCATCTCACCTCTCGGGCCATCTTTGCTGCCTCCATACTTCTCCGGTAGAAAATCTCCTTGTAGCTATCCATCCAGACTTCAGCCAGGCGCACTTGGTTGCGAGTAATGACATTGGTGCCCTTGGGAAAGGTGTGGGGGCTTTTGGTACGGAACACGTGGCCTACCACAGAGCAGGGGATGATCTCCAGCTGGCCCCCACACTGCCACACCTGCCGTAAGGGGACACAAAATGGGGCCTTTAGGAGCTGGGTGGGACAGTCTCCTCCCAAGCAGCTCTGTTTCATTCCCAGAGCACCAGAACCCAGGTCCCAGAACTCAAGGCAATGCCACTCTCTCTCCTGGAAACAAGGATAATGGCCAGGCTTCTTCTTAGGCCATGAGTACACACACACAACCCCTAGCTCTCTGATATTGGTTCACTCTGACTTAACCACATTTGCACGTCTGAATGGCCCTCAGGGCCCATTTTAGAGAAAAGACAGTTTGGCTAACTTTGGCTTTTTGAGTTGAAAATGTGATTTTATCAGCTCACACATGTATTAGTGGATACTCAAACTTCCTCATATCAAGATAGACTTGTGACCCAATCAGAGCATCAGTGCAAGGATAGTCAACTGCCAGGTGGCCTGTGGTAGTCACCCGGACCTGTAGCACACTAGTTCCCTAGGAGAGAGACTGAAGACAGGACAGAGGCTCATGGATGAACCTAGAATCAGGACTCTGGGAGTTATGGGGAATAAGCTGGTGACCCTTCTGCTTAAGCCTTCCCACATGTATCTTCTCTTTTTAGGTTTTAAGTTAGGTTCTTCATTTTGGTATAGCAGAAACAAATACATAATAACAGCAGGTATTAAAGATGTGCTTAGCAGAAACTGGTTTGGATAGAGCGTTGGCCTGCAGACTCAAGGGTCCCAGGTTTGATTCCGGTCAAGGGCACGTACCTTGATTGCTGGCACATCCCCAGTAGGGGCTGTGCAGGAGGCAGCTGATTGTTGTTTCTCTCTCGTCGATGTTTCTAACTCTCTATCCCTCTCCCTTCCTCTCTGTAAAAAATCAATAAAATATATATTTTTAAAAAAAGATGTGCTTAATATGTGCCAGGCACTGTGAGAGGTGACTTCACAAATGAGCTCATTACTAATTACCTATCCACTGGCATGGGGATTTATGTAGATTTCAGGAAGAGGCAATCCTTTGTTCCTAACCTAATCCTGACTTGCCTTATTCCTGGAACCCTCAGAGTTTTGGGGTCCACCAAAATTTGGGCACCATCTTCTCCTACAGTATGAAGAGCTTTCTGAACATATGGTAGCAAAACTCCAAGACCACCAGGGCACATGTTCTCTGACCTGGAAAGGGGAACCTGATTTTTCTAAAAAAAGATAGTGACTGCTTACTAACCTGTTCCAGGGTCCTCTACCATAACCAGGATCTAATCCTTTTCTACAGACACCATGAAAGAATCTGTAGATGTCCAATTCCTATTACCACTGTTCTCCCTTCTTCCTGAGGAGTTCTCCTCAGTAATTTGTTTCAAGTTGTCTAATCTGATTCCCAAAGCCCTATTGCCAGAGGCAGGGAGGGGAGCGGAGGAAAGCAGAGTCATGCCAGGAAACAGCCACCTTTTAAGTTCAGTTCCAGATGTTATATTTCTGCTGTCTAAGAGACAGGTTCTCAGGCTGTCTGTCCCCTGGGATGTTGTGGTTCCCCCCTCGAAGCCCTCTTCACTCTCACCCGGAAGGACATTTCCACGTTCTCCCCTCCCCAGATCTCCATCTGATTATCATAGGTACCGATGTGCTCGAAGTAGGACTTGGAGATGGAGAACAGGCCACCAGCAAACGTCGGGGATCTGGAGAGACAGAGGGAGAAGCATGTGCATCTTCCGGGGAGGAAGTGTGAGGAGTGGAAAGATGGGACTCACCGCTAATGCTTCCTACCCTATTCCCACCCCCTTTCCTGGCACATACAGCCCTTCTTCCACTAAGTATTCAATAGTTCATTTAGCAAATGTTTATTGAGCTTTTATTATGTCTCTTTACCTCCTAGGAATTAGGTCAAGGAGAGATGTAATGATCATTACTCTCTTCTAAAAGGCACCCATTCATTTATTCAACCAAGGATGTATTAAATACCAGCCACCAGGACCTGTGCTACGTTAGTTAAGAAAGATAGATTTTAGTCTCAGAGGCTCAGTCTAGTTGCGGAGGGTAAAGCTACCATTGTTTGTTTACTTTTTGGCAGCTAAATCCCTGGAGATGGTAGATACTTGGCTATTAGAAGCAATGTGAAATTGTTTTTTTGGAAATAGGATTCAAACCATGAATGAATGAATATTATGAGTTGAACTGACCCCATTGTCTTTCAGAGTCCCTGGCCCTTGAGGGACTAGAAAGCCACAGTGTTAGTAGGAGCCCAGCCCTGGTACTTCACTGCATGAGCAGCTAGCTTTGGGGAAAATCTGCCAGCTGCTCTGGACAGAGGAAACTCCTGGAAACAGAATAGGAAATGAGATGACATCAAGCTCAACTTACATTGAAGGGAGCATTTGGAGGTTACAAAAACATTCTGGCTTTCAGACAAAAGCAGGGAGGCAAAGACCCACATGAAGACAAATTAACAAAAAACTTCTCATCCCTAGAATATAGATACCCAGTGGCTCAGAAGGGGAGCTGGGCTAAGGATTGAAGGTGGGGGTAGGGCCTAGGGGAGACTAGGATTGACTATCAGATACTTAATCAGTAGGTGCTGGTAGCTGTGCCTGGCCAGGCTCTCTTGGACGTGGCTTTGCTGCCCCCTTCTGTTGCTTCTTCACGTAGCCCAGAGCCAATCAAGGTGCTTCACACACAGCAGGGGCTCAATCAGTGTTGATTGGACTGATCTATTAAGGTGACTGCACATGAGCCTGACCTTGGAGTTAACCTTGTGGCTGCTCTTGTTGCCCTGAAGTTGGCTCCTGCAGCTGCTTTCTGGAAGAAATTTTAATTGGGAAACCCTCATGCTCATGCAGGCTTTTTGTCACTGGTTCTGACCTAGGAGTTCTAAGCCAGCCCAAGTAAGGCCCAGAAAGGTTCAGAGAGTCTGGGACTCCAGATTAGCACTTTGGACCTAACCTACTTCTTCTACTCCTCCCTCACTCCCTCTTTCCCTTTCCCTTTCCCTTTTCCTTTCCGTTTCCCTTTCCCTTTCCCTTTCCCTTTCTTTCCTTCTCGCTCACTGGGGATCAAACCCACAATCTTGGTGAATCTGAATCGGGACAAAGGTCTAACCCAGTGGTCGGCAAACCATGGCTCTTTGGCCCCTTGGGTGTTCTAACGCCACTTCAAAATAAACTCGCCCAGGCAGAAAACTGACTTCTGCACATGGGCCAGGAAGTTTCAATCACACTGTACGTGGCACCCACAAGTGGTATTGTGTGGAAGAACCACACTCAAAAGGGCCAAAGAGCCGCATGTGGCTCGAGAGCCTCGGTTTGCCGACCACTCCTCTAACCAACTGAGCTACCTGACCAGGGCTTAACCTATTTCTTCTTGAGGGTCTTCCTGCCTTGGGCCTGTCCCTTTGCTTTGAGAGGTCTCTGAGGATAAACCTTACACAGGGAAACTCACTGCAGACCCACAACCTACAGGCAACTGCCTGGGTTTCGTGGCCCATTTCTTAGGATCCTCTGACTCTCCTTTCAGCCTCCTGTTAGCGTTCAGAGTAAAAGATTCTGCCTGCAGGCCTCCTGGTGGGAAGTATGCATAGTGCTGAGGGCAAGCCATGCATGCCACCAGGCAGCAATTTCATTCCTCAGACACTGGAGCTTTATCTTCCAGCTGTATGGTCCTTGGCTATTGGAGCCAGAGCCATCAGTGATGGGTGGTGGCCAGGTGCCTTTGTCCCTGATCGTGTCACTGTGTGCCTGGCCCCAGCTTGTTGTAGCTGTACACAGTAAACAAAAGGCATCTATGAAGCAGACAGACAGTCAATAGGGAGTTCTCATTTCTTTTCTCCCTCTTGCCTTCTCTTTGCCCCTCTCTTCTTTCTGTTGCTGCTTCTCCTTCTAACGGAGACAGAGAAGCTGGCTGTTCAGGTTCCATGGGATTACTGCTTGTGGCCCCCACCTGAGCCCTCTCCACTGAGATTCTGGGCAGCATTTCTTAGGATTTGGGCATGTGAAGGGGGAGGAACTCCAACACACTCTTCCTTTCAAGCCTTCCCTCTTATCTCTGCTCATTGTATCTCCTACCCCTGCTTCTCTCTCTCCATCCCAGATATATACTCAGATGACCCTGGAATTTCCTGGCCAGTATGGAAAAACAATGGCAGATAATCACAGGATACTCCAAAAGTCACCCCCCAACTCAGTTTGGCTGAAACATCTGATAAAATAAACTTGTGGTTGCCCTGGTTGGGTGGCTCAGTCAGTTGGAGCATCGACCCTACTCCAAAAGGTTTCGGGTTCGATTCCCGGTCAGGGCACATACCTAGGCTGTACGTTTGATCCTTGGTCAGGGCATGCACAGGAGGCAACTAATCGATGTTTCTCTTTCTCTCTCTCCCTGCCTCTCTAAAAGTCAATAAAAATATATTCTTGGGTGAGTGTTAAAATAAGCTGTGGTCTCTAACACCAAAAGGCAATTGGAGAGGGAAGGACAGGGCAGATGTATGAGGGGGAGGTAATGGGTAAACTTTCATGCATCCATCCTATAGCTCAGGGGTTGGCAAATTATGGTCTGGGGGCCAAATCTAGCCTGGCTTTATATAAGACTATGGGTTTATATAAGAATGGATTTTACATTTTTAGAGGATTGTTTAAAAGAAACACAAACAAGGAATATTATGCAACAGACTATATGAGGCTGACAAACCTGAAATATTTACTATTTGGCTCTTTACCAAAAAAGTTCAGGGCAACTGCAACAAACTGCAAACTGCAGGACACTTGCATTATTCTTTTACTATGTTTTCAGTCTTTTCAAAGAGAATGACCTGGGAGCACATGCCATTCACTCTTATTGCAATGGCTATTCAACAATGGCCACTACCCACTATCTCTCAGCACGTCTGCAAACACCAGTCATGGTCTTCTACAATAGGGAGGAATAGATGACACAAAGTGTGCAGAGCCCTTAGTCCAGGGCCAGGCACACAGTAAGTGGCAGATAATGACAGTCTAGTGCCATAGCTAGGAGCATAGGCCTGGATCAGACAGGCCAGGATGGGTATTCCTGTTCCGCCTTTTGTTAGCTGTGTAATCTGAGGCCAATTGTTTATCCCTAGGAACCTCAATGTTCTCACCTATTAGACGGGCTAATCCTAGGGGATGAGAATGAAATAAAATATGTCAGGTGTCTGATAGAGCACTAATACATGTTGACCTGAGATGGCCCAGGTCCCTAGGACTGGGTGAGTCTGGTATCTTGTAGGCCAGGTTGGGGGCTCACCAGGCTGTGGTCCTTACTTGATTGGGTAAGTCTCATCCTTGCGCCTCTGCTTTTCATGTGGAGGGAGAGTCTCCCAGCCGAAGGTCAGGCTCCAGTCAAAGTTGCCCCGGCTATGGACTCTGCCCTTCCGAACGGGCTTGGAGAACTCAAAAGTGTTAAGGTCAATAGTGACGATGTCCGGGCTCACCACCGCTGTCTCATCCTCGGTGATGCGAGCCAGGAGGGGCTCCAGCCAGCCATGGAAGCACTCGCCTGCAAGCCCAGACCAGGAGACAGCTGTCAGGGTCCTGATCACAGCTGAGCCTATGCCCCAGGCCAGCGGGGAGACCCAGGAGGACAAGAGAATTCTCCACCCACTTTCTAGCTATAAGCTGAGAAACGCAGGCAAGCTGGCTCACAGCTGTTCGGCATAGAGAGATCTGAGAACTCCCTCCTCTCTCCTCCCAACCTAAAGATGCAGGCAGCTGGAGGGGAGATTGGAGGTCTCAGGGGACTAACGTGGACTCAACTGATCCAAAAGCACAGGAAAGGCCGGGGATGGGTATTTTCAGATTCCCAGCTTCCCCACTGAATCAGCCCTCCCTCCCCAGTGTGGGTTTCAGAAGCAGGTGTCCCCTCTCCTGGGAATATCTGCATATCAAGCTTCATCTCCAGTTGTGAATAACCATCTCTTTCATTTGTCTAGCCCTTTGAGATTTTCAGTGAACTATATATATATATATATATATATATATATATATATTACTTTATTTGGCCCTCAGAATAATAATTCTGTTGGTGAGTAAGGCCGGTATTCCCTTTCCATCTTTCAAATGAGAAACTTGAGGCTTTGCTAGAATGCAAACCTGGGTCTTCTGGCTTTCTAGGCCTTCCCCAATATACATCACTGCTTTTAGGGAAGTTATTTTTTCCGGAGAATGGTGGGAGGTGTTTCGGTTTGGGGTGAGAGGGAGGCTTTCCTGGCTCCAGGTTGCTCTTACAGTAAAGCTCCACACAAATCAGCTCCCAGTGCTAACAGGAGGCCTCTCTGAGGGGTTGAGTTCAGAACAAGGTACAGATCCTGGGAGAGAGGAATGCCTGGGGCTCCAGAGTATATGCCCAACAATTGTGCGGTGACCAATTGTTTTAGGGTTGTGTGTGTCTCTTGACAAAACACCCTTAGGATTGGGGTGAGAAATGGCTAGAAGAAGCTGGAGAGAGTCCTAAGCCCCCTTCACTCCTAGAACAGAGCAGAAAGGGGCCTGTTGATGCTGTGGTCACAGCTCCTCAATCTACCAGGGAGGGGTGGGGGATGGACCGGACTATACCCAGGCCTCCTGGGTGCCAGGCCAGCACTCTTACTCACAGTGGGAATCCAGGAAGGTGAGCACCTCTGCCTGTGCCACGCTGGCTCCCAGCAGCCGGGCCGTGATCAACCCCTTCCGCTCCTCCTGCCGCACCACCCTCACGATCTGCAGCTGCTTCACGTACTGTTCCAGTTCCTCCTTTAAATAGTCTGGAAGGGACAGTGTCATTGAAGTCAGCTCCCCGCTTTGTTGAAAACCTAATCCCCTGTGGGCACCCAGCCCTGGCGCTCTTGGCTCTCCAGCAGGCCTGAGTTTTTAATCCTCCCACACCTACTGCACTAAGCGATTCCGTGGGAGCAGATGGTGGGGGAGGGGGTGGAAGGAGGAAGTCCTGTGTGTGGCCCAGCACCCCCGGCCACCCAAGCCCACCTTGCCAGGGCACTGGCTCTGCCGTGTCGATCCTGTGCCTGTTTACCTAGGCACCTTCTCTGACGTCGGAGTCAGGATCTCAGGGCTGTTTCTTTGGCCTAAATCAAGTTTAAACTTCCGACAAAGGCTTCAGGCGCCCCATCGGTCTCTGCAGCCTTTCAGCTTCCATCTTTCAGAGCCGTAATTCCATCCTCCTCTTCTTTCTACCCCTAGTGATTGTGAGTTTTCAGTGTCTGCTTCCCTGTCTTCCAGGCTCCTCAGAATAAGTGTGCCAGGTAGAACATACGAATGTTGATTTCTTACTTGCTGGACCAGCAGCAAGAAGTCTTACTCTAATCTCCTTTTTTTTTACCTGCTCTGCATGTGGAATTTCCTAAGAAAGGAAAAGGTGAAGAGCCTCTTTTTAATTAAATTAAACACATGCATCAAGTGCCTGCCATTGGTCAGGCACAGTGGTGAGCCCAGCCGCCTAGGACGATCAGTAACCTGTCAGAGGAAGTTCAGGGCTGAGAGCCTGAGGTGGGAAGGGGGGCGGGGGCAACCATCCTCAATTTGAGGATGAGGAAAGCTATTTGAAGGGAGGGGTATCTCTGCTCAGATCTTTCGTGGGTTTTTTTGGTGTGTTTTTTTCTGAGCAGAGGCTTACTTCATAATCCTGTTATTCAGTCTGGAATCCTCAAAGCATTCAAAATAGGTCTATTCCGAAGCAAGCCATCTTGAAACATATTCCAAATCTTACTTATGTTTTATTAACTGTGATTTTGGTTTCCCATGCTCTTGTTCTGTTCCTGACTGTGCAATGGAGTTTCAGAAGTGGAAGTAGAGGGGAAGGTGTAAGCGATAATTGTGTTCTTTCTCTTTCAAGCTGTGGGATCAGCCCAGTGCTCAGACCTTGCTCTAACACAGTTCTATACAAACTGTGGCGCCTGAGATCAATTTGGGGTGGGGTGTTCCCCCTGTCTGTCTGTCTCTCTTACACACACACACACACACACACACAGTCCAAATACTTGCACCTACAATATACTTTTTAAAAAAATTGATTTCAGAGAGGAAGGCAGAGATAGAAACATCAATAATGAGAGAGAATCACTGACCCGTGCACACCCTACACTGGGGATTGAGCCTGCAACCCAGCCTGTTTCCTGACTGGGAATCAAACCCTGACCTCCTGTTACAACCACTGAGCAACACCAGCCGGGCTGACCTAGGTACTTTTATGTTGAATTTCTTATTTGGTATTCTCTATGAAGATTAAAACACTATGAAATAGGGACTAATGTCCCCAATGTTTATGAGTCAAAATTAGCCTCATTTGGCAGCTTTGGCCCAGCATTCACTCAGTAAACATCTGCTAGCTCACTTCCTAGGTGCCAGACACTACCCTGGTCAGGAGGGGCCTGCTCTGGGTCCTGCCTTCAAGGATCTCCCAGACTCATAATCCAACTACAGCCCCAAGTGCTGGTTCTAACAGAAAGGAGGGAGGAACCCCAACCAAGAGCCTCGCCTTCTCACAGGAAATTCATGGTGATGGAGATAACTCGGGGACAGAACATCATAGGAAGTGGGTTTTGTGGTCAGAAACTGCAGAGCACTGAGCTGTGAACCTCCGGAGACCTGAGCTCCACAGGGCCTTTCTGCCACACCTTCCTCCCGGCTCAGGTGGCTGGCCTGGACCTGCGGATTCTGGGCATGAGTGCAGGCCCTTCTAGGGGAGCGAGACAGCCCCTGACAGTCTTTCGGTCACACCCCTGGACCCACTGGACATATGCTCCAGAGCGTGGAGACACACACAAGCCTATCCATACTTTCTTATGTCCTCTAGACAATAGCCTCCTAATGTAAGTTTAATACCCCACCACCCAACCCAGCTTCATGCCTCATGACAGAGTCTGTAAGACTCCTGTGACCTCCAGCACACATGCCTTATTCAATCTCATCAACATGAAGATGGCTCCTAAGTCTTCTTTCCTGGCCTTGCCACCTTCACATGGATGTATAACAGAACCACAAACCAAACACGCCCAAAATGGAACTCCAGATTTCCTCCCAAGCTGCACCCCAGGCTCCCTCAAGTCAGTATAGAGTACCTGCATCCCTCCAGCTGCTCTAACCTAGGAGTCGTGCTGGATTCTACCCTTTCCTCATCCTTGACAGTGACTCCATCAGCAAGTACAGCCAGTTCTCTCTCTTGGTCCTCACTGTCACCTCAGGAACAATGTCGTTTTAAAATATATATATGTTTTTATTGATTTCAAAGAGGGAAGGAGAAAGGAGAGAGATAGAAACATCAATAATGAGGGATAATCATTGATTGGCTGCCTTTTGCATGCCCCCCACTGGGGAATGGAGCCCACAACCTGGGCATGTGCCCTGACTGGGAATTGAACCGTGACCCCTTGGTTCATAGGTCGATGCTCAACCACTGAACCACAAGCAACAGCAATAATATCTTAACTGGTTTCCTGGCCTCAGTTCTACACCATTCTTTACAATCTATTCTTGACATAGCAACCACAGGGGACATCAGTTATCTTACAAAACTAAATCAGATTATGTCAGCACAGTGGTTTAAAATTGCACTTAAAAACAAAATCCAGTCCTGGCTGGGTGGATCAGTTGCTTGGAATGTCCTTTGTACACCAAAAGGTTGCAGGGTTGATCCCCAAGGGGTGTACATATAGGAGGCAACCAATCTGTATTTCTCTCTCTTTAAGATAAAGAAAAACATATCCTCAGGTGAGGACTTTAAAAAACAACATGAAAAAATCCAAATCCAAACAGTATAGTGGCTCCTCAAAAAATTAAATAATAGAATTACCACATGGTCCAGCAATTCCACTTCTGAATATATATCCAAAAGAAGTGAAAGCAGGGATTCAAACAAATATTTGTATGCTGATGTTGATGGCAGCATTATTCACAATAGCCAAATGGTTATTGTGAAATAACCATTGTCCATGGATAGATGAATGAATGAATAACCCCAATGTCCATGGATAGAGGAATGGATTAATAAACAAATCCAGTTTATACAAACAATAAAATACTCAGCTAACCCAAAGTGCTCCCCAAGTGTCTCCTCCCCTGAGTTTCACTCAGTGCATTTCCAGACTTCAAGGCTGCCCCTTCTTTCCTTTCCTCCACCTGCTGTTCCCTCTGCCTTCCCTTCCTACAGCGCCCCCTTTTGGCCAACCTAACCTCGGTGGCCCTCCCCTCTCCACAAGGAACTTACTCAATGAGGGCCAGTTCATTTCCCAACTCTCCAGATCCTGGCTATGTGTCTCATTTCCTCCCATCCATCTAGCAAATTCCCACAGAAGGGGCTGAGGCTCAGTCTTTCCCAGGACAAGGCAGGGCTTGGACATGGGAATGACTTGTGTGGGGCACAGGAGACTGATGAGCCTGAGGGGCCAGTTTTCATAAGCCTGTAGAGTGTGCCAGACCAGGAGTACATCTGGCATCTGACCTGGCCACACAAGAGTGAAATCTGTGCCCAGAGTTCAGACTCTGAGGTAGGTAAGAAGTTCCTCAGCCTGCCACTGGGCCCCTTCCCCCACCCCAGCATCAAACATCTTGTGTACTTGTGGTCGCAGAGCACTGCCAAGTACCTGGATAGGAGGACAAGAGAGCATGGACATTGTATTTCAGCAGAGACACAGCTCTTCTCTGTGTGTGTGTAATGAGAGCCAGTTAATCTGATTAAATGATCAAACGTGTGGAAAATTTTATCCTGCTGTGGGCAGCAGAGACTTCTGACCATGGATCCGAGTTTTGTCCTTTCTCGACTCAGCTGAACATTTCTGAGAGCATCTCAAGAGTCCGAAAGCCCTCCCGGTGGGGTTATTTTCCTAGGGTCCACAAACTTCCTGGAATTCCATGCAGAACTGTGGTTGTGTGCACAGTGTTGTAGCAATTCTGCACAATTCTAGGGCGTGGGTAAAGCTTTTTACAAACGCTCAAAGGAGCCAGGACCCAGAAAGCTAAGAATGACGGGTTTAGGATTTTCAGGCAGATGATTCTGAGGTGCTGGCATTGGCCCTAAGAAAGAGTCCAGGAGACAGCCAGAGAGAAGGCCCGCTAGGGGCAGGCACTTTGGAGGGGCTATCGTGGCCATTGTAAAGTCCACCTACTAGGCACAGGCTGCTGTGCCCTTTAGATGCTGCCTGTGCCAGCCTGGCATTGTCACTTTTCTAATGTGGTCAGAATGGTTGCCCAACTGGGCACTTGTACCTTATGAACTAAAAAAAAGTCTGGGTGACAATTCCAGTTTAGAGCTTCCACCCTCTGTGATCCAAGGGAAGAAGCATCTGAGGCCTGGCTAGCATAGGTCTGGGGGAGAAGAGTTACCAGAGAGCCCAGTTTAAGAGGAAGGGCAGCTGGATTGACACACTTGCTCCCCATTCCATCCAGCCATTCCATGGCTACTAAGGGGCCACTCCCATCTCTGCCAAACTCTTTGCCCCTCCCTTTCCAGAAGCCTAATCTGATGCTTCTTGCCCACCGGACTCTCTCACTGCATCCCTGATACTTATTTCTTTGCATATATATTGATTTCAGAGAGGAAGGGAAAGAGAGAGAGAGAAACATCAGTGATGAGAGAAAATCACTGATTGGCTGCCTGGTGCACATCCCTTACTGGTGATCAAGCCTGCTACTCAGGCATGAGCCCTTGACTGGAATCAAACCTGGGACCCTTCAGTCCACAGGCCAATACTCTATCCACTGAGCCAAATTGGCTAGGGCTGCCTTTGCTTTGTAAATGCTGCTAGGTGTCTGTCCTCCCCAGGGAAATGTGAGCTCTCCAAAGAAATGGACTTACCAGCACTCACTTCAGCTTCTCCTCCCTCTGCCTTCCCAGCCTTATTCCACGTTTTGGTATCACCTCTCATCCAGAAGGCAGGCAGGAGGCTGGGGAGGTCAGGTGGAGCCACAGCTCTACGGAGTGGCCCCAGGGTATTCTGGGAAGTGTGGTGTCTGTTTCTGCACTCGATTTAGAAGCATGGGCACAGGAGGCCAATCTGAGAGCCTTAGACTCCATGTGCCATCCAGAGGAGGGCTTAGCTCCGGGAGACTCCCAACCTAATGCTGTATCAGTTCCTCAGCCCCTTTCCTAGGTCTGGCCCTATCATCAACTCTCAGGTGGTTATAAGAATTTCCTCTCCTGACTTGGGGTCCTCTGTTTCTCTTTCTGACAATTACCCTTCCCTAAACTGCCATCCTTCTGAGACAAGATCACTGTCTACCTTAAACACCTTCAATGACTCCAAATTTTTTTCTCTCTAAATACTTGTATCATGGCACAAATTTCAATTCAACATCGTTTTAGTGTCATTTCCTAAAACAAACCTAAGTTTCAGCCACATCAAACCTCTCAGTTTCTCACAAATACACCTATGCCTCTAGGACTGTGTGTATGCCATTTTCTCTTCTGGGAATGCCCTTCAGTGCCTCTTCTTTCCCTAGACACTCATGCTTTAGGCTCCAATCTGGCCTCCACTGTGGACTGCCCCCGCCATTGCCACGCAGAAACAACGTCTCCTGACTACATACTCCCAGAGTGCACTGTTCCCATACAAAGACTACATTGAAATCAATGGAGCGCCTTACTCTGTCATCTGAATAATCTCATTTATCACCGATCTCTGATCCCTCACCCACCCTGTGAGGGAGCCATGTCTTCATTTTCAGCAGAGAAAACTGAGGTTCAGAGAGGTTAAGTGTCTTGCCTAAGGTCACACAGTTAGGAAGAGGCACAAGTGGGGTTTGAATTTCTGGATGCTGGCCTTTAAAGTCCACATCCTTGCCGAAACCAGTTTGGCTCAATGGATAGAGCGTCGGGCTTGAGGACTGAAGAGTCCCGGGTTCGATTCCGGTCAAGGGCATGTACCTTGGTTGCGGGCATATCCCCAGTAGGGGGTGTGCAAGAGGCAGCTGATCGATGACTCTCTCTCATCGATGTTTCTAACTCTATCTCTCTCCCTTCCTCTCTGTACAAAATCAATAAAATACATTAAAATAAATAAATAAATAAAATAAAGTCCACATCCTTTTACATCTATCAGAGGTATGTTACAGGCCACACTGCTATGGTTAGCGATGCAAGGAGCCATCTGACCCATAAAGTTTGTTAGCTTTTCAGGGCAAGATCCATCTCACTTGTTATTGGTCATGGTTTCCCCGTTGTCTAGTTTAGTGTCAGACACAGAATACTCTGCCTATTTTTGTGGAGTTACTTCAAAAGGTATGGGTGGAAGTTTGGCGAGCACCAACCACGGCAGAGGGCTTCTGAGGTGGAATCTTTGAGGTAGGAAACAGAGGGAAGGCCCATCCCCACCCTCTGGCCTGCCCGCTCCCAGCATTTCTGACTTGGGTTGGACTTGGCAACTCTAAGGGAGTCTGAAAAGCAAAATCCTGGGCCACCTCTCGCCTCACCCTCAGTGCTGGCATCATCCACCAGTATGATCTCCTTCAGCAGGATGGCAGGGCTGGTGTGGAGGACACTGTACACTGTTCGCAGCAGCGTGGACCAGGCCTCGTTGTGAAACACAATGATGACGCTGGTAGTGGGCAGTGGTGGGCAGCGCCGGAACTTCTGGTCGACACATCTGGAAGGATGAAAGTGTACATATAGCTCTCCAGGTCCCTCAGAGTTCGGGGGGTAAGGGGGGCTCTGTGCACAGATTACCATAACCGCTCACTGCTCTTGGGAACCACCAGTCTACATTCTCTGTCACAGCTGGGAATAGCTGCTCCCTGTTCCCAGCTTATGCGGTGTTTGCCTCCTACTCTGAGCCTCTGCACAGGTCCTAGCCAACTTTCTCCAACACCCGTTTTCCCCAGAGCTGGCTCAGTGCCACAGCTGTGATGCTGAGGGCTCCTCCTGCTCCCCTTCTCACTTCTCTCATCTGCTCTAGGAGTTCCCGGGGCTGACTCTCTCCCGCAGTAACATGTGTGCTGCATGAAGTGTAATCCAACCCAGAGGTCCCAGAGGGGAAGGAGTAAAGGGCAAACCTGACATCTGAGAAAAGCGACTACAGTTTTCATACTCTTCTTGTTACACTTCACAGTTCTTCTCTAATCCATTTCCTCATTAATTCCCTCTCATCTGACACCACTATCACAATCAATTTCCTGTGACCTTTCCTCTATCCTCATCCACTCCAACCACTCGGTGGCTCTTGCTCATGCTGCTGCCCTCTTGACATTGCATCTCAGGTGGGGAGTGGGGATGTGTGAACCCTGCATCTCAAGAATCATGTGGCTCAGCATCCTTTTTTATTTTTTTCCTTTTTGGTGTTGTTAATCCTCACCTGAGGATATTTTTTCCGTAGATTATTTTTGAGAGAGTGGAGGGGGTGGCGGGAGGGGGTGTGAGGAGGGAGAGAGACATCCATGGTGAGAGAGACAAATCAATTGATTGCCTCCTGCTCCTACCCCAACCAGGGATGGGGATAGAACCCCCAACCTAGGTATATGCCCTTGACCAGGAATTGCACACTCAACCCTTCAGCCCATGGGCCAACAATCTAAGCACTGAGAGACACCTGCAGGCTCACACCCTTTCTTATCCCCTCTGCTGGTCAGAAAGATTTCTTATGGAGTCTCCTGAGGGGGCTTCCCAAACTTTCCCTTCTGGCTTCCCTTATGGCCCAACACCCTTCCTTCCCTGCTGAGAAGCTCATGACAATTCCAAGTGGCTCCAACCTCTAGGACTATAATGCTTGCTCAATTCTGAGGAACCCTGGTTCATAGCCCTAGAGAATCATGAATGTGGGGATGGGGGCTGCCACGGGACAAAAGGCCAAAAAGGATATAACTCTTGAGTCAGGAAAGACAAATCTAAATGAGAAAGACACACAATCTTTGACTTGAGGACAGCGTGAACACAGCCTCAATCACATAAGAGTGAGGTGGCTTATGGCTCAAAGATCTAAGTGCTGGTTCACTGCCCAGAGTTAAAATTATAAACAGCTTCACATACAGGTTGGAATGAATTCATGGTCCCGAGCGCCTTGACTGGAAGAAGGAATCAGGAGGTGCGGGGATCGTCCTGACCACTGGAGCCGCTGGCGGGAAATGTCCCTCTCCCAGCAGCTCAGCAGCAGCGTCCCATAGTTTCCGGGGCAGGCCGGTCCCAGAGGGCTTCAGCTCAGCTCGGGTGCAAAACCCAGGGGGGCAGAGGGCAGGGCCACCATATCAGTGGCCTGGAATCAGTCCCTCTCAGTCACCCCTAAGCCAGGTCCTGGTCCCTGACCTTGAGTTCTTTTGTCTGTACACTGTCACCTTCATAATTGTGTTCTGCTCTCATAGGACTCCTAGGCCTCTGGCCTGACCAGAATACTCTTGAACCTCAACCCCTGGGATAAGGGCAACTGGTCAGGAAAAGGGGTGAGGGTGTAGAGGAAATTCCTGTCCATATTCTAAAATCCCCATCAGCTCTTTACCTGGCACTTGGCTCAAGGCCATGGCCATACCAGCCACCCATCTGGCCTCACCCGATGACTCTGGGCTACTTACTCAGGGGGTCGAGTGTCTGGCCCCAGGGCCCTCTGCAGGGAGATCCGGTCACTGGCAAAGGCATTGAAGCAGTGCTTCTTATAGCCCTTGTCCTTTTCCTGGGTCTCCAGGGGCGTCCACTCGTCCTTCTGAAAAGCCTTCCCATCTGCCCCAGGGCCGTTGGGGTCCTGTGGCGGCCGTTCCCAGAAGGGCTTCAGTTCAGCTGGCGTGTAGAACCCAGGGAGGCAGAACTTGTTTGTGGAGAGCAGTGTCTCCTGGGGCTCTGGAGCCCTGATCTGGAACTTGGGCATCGAATCCTTAAGGTTGTTCATGGCCCCCATCATGAGGTCCAGGACATGATCCTTCTGGCTCACCAAGGACTTCAGCCACGGTTTCTCCGTGGCATGTTCCCTGCTGCTGACATCCCTCTGCAGGATGAAGAGGAAGAACACAAAGGCGCTGCCCACTATGGCCAGGCGCAAGGGCATGTGACGTCTGCGGAGGAGCCTCATTCTGGAACCACAGGGGACCCCGGCTGAGCCGGCTCCAGTGCCGGGCCGATCCTGAAAATAGCTTGATATGTCCTGGTGGCCTCACGTTGGGGCCTCAGCCTGAGAAGGGAAAGAAATAAGACAGGGCAGGGGTGGAGAGGGAGTCAGGGGGTTGGGGCTCCAGAGCAGGCTCTGTTGCTGAACAGTGACACCACCTTATCCAATCACTTAGCTTTCTTGCTTCTAAAGTTCCTCCACCCATAAAGTGAGGAGAACCAGAATCAGTGTTTCTTTCTTGCCCTAAGATTCTGACATTAGTGGATCTAGAATAATCAGAACACTAAAATTCTAAATGCAGAGATTTCACAGAAATAACCACTTTGGGAGACGATTTGGCATTATAAAGTAAACTTTAAAACGTACACACCCTATGATGCTGCAGTTCCACTCCTAGTTTTATATTCCATTCAAACTCCAGCGCACATGAACCAGGAGGCATGTAACAGAATGTTTCTAGTAGCACTAAAAAAAATGGCAAAAATAGCAACCACCCAAATTTCCATCAGCAGTAGAATGAGTAGAGTATGAAATATATCCATATTACAGAGTACTCTACAGCAGTAACAAAGAATGAACTATTTCTACATGCAACATTGCAGATGTAATATTGATTGAAAAAGAAGTTGCAGAAGAGTAAGTACGATATGATTCCATTTGTAGGAAATTGTAAAGCATGTAAAACTAAACAATGCATTGTTTATGAAAACAAAAATGAGTACACAATATTGTTCATGAATACAATATGAATATGTGCTATAGAAAGCCAAAGGAACGATGAAACAAAAGTTTCTGAAGGAGGAAAGATTTAAGAATAGAGGCACATGGGGACTTCAAAGTAAATTACTTTTTCTTAAAGTGGATGGTGGCCACTACTGGTACTGTTATTCCTTATACCCTAAACATATTTTATAAATATTCATCTTTATCTACTCATGCTTAATAAAAAATATCTAAGATTCCAGGCAGGACTGAGCTTTGGTGTTCATCAGCTTGCACCCCCAGGCACATACATGATCCCACAGCTCAGAGGATGAATGCTTGAAACGCCTTCTGTGGAAAGCTCTGAAAACACCAGGGTCTCTTGTTAAGCACCAGATGTTCATGGCTCAGACCTGTGCGCAAAGCCCAGTTCTGCCCCTTCTAGTAATAATAGCACCTACCTCCTAGAGTTGTTAGAAGGATTAATAAGTTCAATAAACAATCATGGAAAACACTTAGTAGTCCCTGCACACAGTAAATTCTGAAAAAGTGTTCGTTTTTATCGTTAGTGGCTGTGTGACGCTTGGACAAATTACTTAATCTCTCTATGCCTCAATCTCATCTATAAAGGGGAATAACTAATAACCAACTCACTGGGCTGTGAGGATTAAGTCAGAGATAATGTATGTAAAATCCTTGGCAGAGTACAGACAAATAATCGATAAATGGTTATCGGTTATTTCCACTGTTATAATGAATAAATCCCTGCTCAGCTTTCCAGCAATTTTCCTCAAGCACCTGGTCCTTGGTCAATGCCACACTCATTACCCCACGGCATGTCATGCTATTTAATACTGTTACTTAAACACGCAAGTTCCTGCCTGTGGAGAAGCCTGGCACCTGGAGTCACTTGGACCCGGGGAATGTGATCTCAGGGGGAGCATGGATCCCTCTGAGCTGGGGGAGACAGGTGGTTTTCTTTTATAACATCAGACTCAGCAGCAGCAGCAGCAGCAAAAATAAAATAAAATGAAGTCTCTTTGTCTCTTTTGTGTTAGATGCCTACGAAATGTGAGATGAGCTTGATTCATTCTGCCAGTATTGATGGAGTATCTGCTATATGTGGGAGACACAGAGATGAGCATCCTTCAAGGAGCGTACAGTGAACTGGGGGAGTCAGATTTTAAATAGAGATCACCCAGTGAGAAGATGGCATAGAGATGTGTGGCGAGCGGCCACCGTGTTTGGACAGGTTCAAGCCTCTGACTAATGAGAGGGCACAGTCCTCTCCTGGCAAAGCCACGTGCAAGTCCCAGCTTGAAGGGCAAAGCCCTCCCAGCACAATTACAGCCAAAGGCTATAGTTGTAAGCTTGACCGTATGGTCCGAACCTGTAGCCCCACGTGGCTAAGTGATATAGGCTGCAGGAGGTGCAGCAAGTAAATAAAGCTTGATCAGGTGCATGTAATTGAGCAGATTCGAAACTCATGAGAGCGCTGTAACCACACCCTTACTTTGCCTCCTGGAATCTGTCTATAAAATAAAGACATAGCTTTCAGGCTGTGTGCGCTGTAGCTAGCTCTCCATCAGAAAGGACAGCGTCCCACCCAGACCCAACTCTTTTCTCTTGTCTGTCTTTTCTCAATCCTTCACTGCCCCATCTCAGGCTCACCAAACCTGGCTGAGCTGGCTTGGCACAGAGAGAACCCTTGGGTGCTGAGGAAGAGAGGATACAGGAAACTGAGCAAGTGGTGGGAGAAGTGACATTTCTGAAGCGGTTCTGAGCAGGAGGAGCCTGGGTGGAGCACTAACCCACCACTAGGAGTTGGCCAGGTAAGGTGAGCACACAGAGGCCTAGAGGCAGGAGACAGCATAGCCAACCAGAGACCAGCAAATAAATTGGGATAGTGGGAGTATGTAGTCTGGTCCAAGTAGTAGAGGATGGGCCTGGAGAGGCAGAGGCCACCAAGTCATCATGCCAAGGAGTTTGCTGTTGACCTGAGACCTGAGGAGCAATACAGAGGTAGTGGGAAGCCCAGTACTATAGGAAGAACAATATGACAGCTGGTGGAGGGTATCTAGGAGACGGATCTGATTGGCAGCTGGATGGCCAATTAAAAGGGTTTGGGGATCTGATCCAAGATAGTATGGGTGCTGGTGGAGGGGGAAGAATGTGGTGCTAGAAAACTCCCGAGTGACCAATGGGCCAGTTCACTCCATCTGGGGACAGAGGTATAAGACAAGTGCTCTCCCCACGAGATTTAGAATCTGGTTGGAGACTAAAAACTGGTACCATTGGGTCCAGGTAACACCTGTCTAGGGAGGGGCTAGGAGCAAAGAGAAGATTTTTCACTGAATACCTGTTTGTACTCTGAACCTGACTATATTGCCTATTAAAAAACTAATAAAATGAAAACAGTAGCACAGGCAGTAAGTGCCAAGTTGAAAAGGGCGTGAAGAAGGCTTCAAGGAGGAAACGAGGCTTCGGTTTACAGGCAGCTTCCTGCTCTCAGCGGGGGCTGAGCTATGCATGCTGGGCCAGCACAAGGAGTTCTGCTTGAGCTAGACACCTCATAAATCACGGAGCTGCCCCTGCTAAGCACAGACAGAGTCCCACAGAACGCAGAAGTGTTTGCCATGACAGTGTTGGACTATAGGTCGCACTTCCCTGATATTTTCTGTCTACCTACCCACAGTTGCAAGAAAAGAGGGGGCACAGTTAGAAACAAAGGTGTGGTAATAGGTTAGTTAACAGCTGTTGCCCAGTGCTTAAGACTCCCCTCCTCCAGGAAGACCTCCCTGACTGACTCAGAATCACCCAGGTCACTCAGCTCCCTCTTCCTGGCATTGTGTTGTGGTCCCTTGAAGTGGGGTTGGCTTTTATTACTTTTACTAGTGGCCCGGAGCAAGAAATTCATGCACATTAAAAGGGGGACCCATGCCAAAACTGGTTTGGCTCAGCGGGTAGAGCGTTGGCCTGCGGACTAAAGGGTCCCAGGTTCGATTCCGGTCAAGGGCATGTACCTTGATTGCAGGCACATCCTCAGTAGCGGGTGTGCAGGAGATAGCTGATCAATGTTTCTCTCCCATCAATGTTTCTAACTCTCTATCCCTCTCCCTTCCTCTCTGTAAAAAATCAATAAAAAAGGGGGCCCAGAGTCAAGTCCCCACTCACCCACATGCGCCTCAAAATTGCATGAGATCCAGACCCCTCCCCCCATTGGGCTAGATCCAGACCCGGCCAGTCCCACCCTTGTCAAGCCGTGCTGGGCAGGGGGCATGGCCTCAGATCCCCTGGCCCCGCACCAGGATGGAGGGTGTTGCCTGAGGTCTCCCAGATGGGGCAGGAGACGTGCCTTGAAGTCCCCATCAAACCTCACCCGGTGGGGGACACAGCCTGAGATCCCCTGTCAAGCTCCACTGGGTGGGAGGCATGGCCTGAGGTCTCCCATCACACCCTGCCAGGTGAGGGTGGGGGGAGCCCGCAGCCTCAGGTCCTCTGTCAAGCCCCTCTGGGCAGGCAGTGCAGCATGAGTTCCCCCAACCCAGCACTGGGGGTGCATCTTGAGGTCCCACCCCATCAGGCCCTGCTTGACAGTCTGAGATCCCCTGTCAAGCCCCGCCAGGCAGGGGGGCGCAGCCTCAGGCTCCCCGTCAAGCTCTGCTCCCCCCACCCAGCACTTGATAAGGTCCCCGTCAATCCCAGCCAGGTGAGGGGCGTGGCCTGAGGTCCCCCGGCCTGGCACCAGGAGAGGGGCACAGCCTCAGGCTCCCTGTCAAGCTCTGTTCCCCCCACCCAGCACTTGATAAGGTCCCCCGTCAATCCCAGCCAGGTGAGGGATGTGGCCTGAGGTCCCCGGCCTGGTGCTGGGGCAGGGGCAGGGGGAGCAGCCTGAGGTCCCCTGTCAAGCCCTGGTGGGTGGGGGGCATGACCTCAGGTCCCTGCTGAATGCTTGTCAAGGCTCCTTAAGGGAACTTGGCCCCAGCTGTGGGTGTAGCCATCTTTGTGACAGAGTGATGGTCAGTTAGCATATTCCCTCTTTATTAGGTAGGATTCCCCCTGAAGAAAGAGACCTAGGGTTAAATTGAGTCCTTCCCAGGCATCTGTTCTCTCAATCCAACCTGGCAGTTTACGGCTTTCTCTCTGGAGCCTGCAATTCCTCAAGGTACGGTACTAACCACATCCTGAAGTGAAAGGAGACACCTGTGATTAGCCCTAGCCGTAAGGGACTCGACCTCTAGTTTGTTTGCTCAGCATGCAGGCAGTAGAGACACATAATCTGATGGAAGGCAGAACATTGGGATTATGGGTTCCTGCTCACCGAGTAGATGGGTCCCGGAGTGTGGTTAGCAAGGTCAGGAGGTCACCGTTTTTGTTGTTGTTGTTGTTTTTGTTTTGTTTTATTTTTAAATATATTTTATTGATTTTTAACAGAGAGAAAGGGAGAGAAATAGAGAGCTAGAAACATGGATGAGGGAGAAACATCGACCAGCTGTCTCTTGCACACCTCCTACCGGGGATGTGCCCGCAACCAAGGTACATGCCTTTGACCAGAATCGAACCTGGGACCTCTCAGTCCGAAGACCGACGCTCTACCACTGAGCCAAACCGGCTTTGGCAGGAGGTCACCGTTTTGCCAGCTTTGGAAAGGAATAGCTCCCTCCTGCATGCAGTACTGTACTTTGTCAAGTGCCGAGCTTCACAGGGTCCTCCCCCAGTGTCTGTGCAGCTCCCTCGCCTTTGGGTTCCCACAGTATGGCCACCAGACCAGGTGCCCTGGCAAGTGTGCCTACAGCCCCATCCACTCATTCCTCTTCTGCTGCTGCTGGGCCTTCATTCCCAACCCCTTTTCCTCCAGCCGCTCTTGGGATCTCAACACGTGGGACCATCTTGGTTTTAGTACTGAGATGATGGCAGAACACAAATTCATCTTCTCTCACTGGTCTAAGGGAACTGAGCCTTCACCCAGCTCAGTGTCTATCACATTGCTGACTACAACCCACTATAGGATTGTGAAATAAACTTGGAAATCAACATGAAAAAAATCTTTTAAAAAGGTCAGAATAGAATAGAACAAAAAAGTGCCCAAGTATGTCTCATGTAATATAGGCATTGTTTTATTAAAATTTCATTGCAGTTATGCACTAGAGGCCTGGTGCATGGATTCATGCACCAGTGGGGTCCCTCAGCCTGGCCTGTGCCCCCTCGAAATTTGGGACCCCTCAGGGTATGTCAGACTGCCAGTTCTGGCCCGATCCCGCAGGCCAGGCCGATGGTCTCTAGCATGCCCTTTCCCTCCCTCTTCCCTCTGAGATTCATCAGTCTGTTCCATGTTTCATGCCTGTGCATTGAGCATCTGCCCCCTGGTGGTCATTGTGCCTCACAGCTACCAGTTGAAAGGTCAAATGTTTGCTTAGGCTTTTATATCTATCTATCTATCTATCTATCTATCTATCTATCTACCTACCTATCTAAGCCTAAGCAACTGGCAGACAATTTGAGAATCTGACCAGTAGGTATGACATGCAATGGACCATTGTGGGGGCAGACCCTCAATGCAAGGGTGGAAACCACAGGCATGGAAACATGCAACAGAGCCAGTTTTGGCCCAATCCCCACAGCCCAGGCTGAGGGACCCCCCACTGGTGCATGAATTTGTGCACTGGGCCTCTAGTATATAGATATGTATAGAGTGTCTCAAAGGTCTTAGTGCAGTTTTAAGCGTTAATAACTTCAGAAACAGACTTTCAAAGAACATCATTTGAAAGTTTTTATTTTACTTTATCTTTTTGAGTATTATGAATTTTGAATAAGTTTTTATTTTAATGTTTGTCTCAATCCATTGTTGCTAGACACTTTCTGATACAAACTTGAATTGAAAATTTGTTATTAAAACTTCATAAAGGTAAAAAAAATGGAAACAATTACATTTTCAAGTCGTGTTTTTTGTTTTTTGTTTTGGTTAGTTGGTAGAGTTTGTACCTCTGATGTGATTGCAGTGGAAAATTGCCCTAAGACTTTTGAGATACCCTGTCACATGTTAAGTGGGTGTGATGTTTTGTTGTAAAATGATTTTCTTACTTTGGTCCAGTCACAGAAATCTGGAAGCCACTGACACCATCCAGTTACATCCTAGGCTCCCCCAAGAGGTCTTTTCAGCTCTCTCCCCTGGACCAGAGCTTCCGGGTTGTTTTCACCTCTTTATCACTTGCAAAAATCCCACACAAGTTTAGTATGTAGGAAATAGTAGGAAATAACTTCTTGTTAAAGGACAGATAGGTTAAAGCCACAAGGGTAAGCGCTGGCTTTGCCAAGTGATGCTTTGAATGCATTTACTCCAACAAGCATTGACTGACTGTGAGTCTAGCACCCTCATTTCACAGGACTTCTCTATTGTCACACAGCATGTGGCTCCCAGAAGCAGATGGCCATCTCCTGACTCCCGGGCCGGCTCTGTTCCCACATCTCACCTGCCCTTGGAGGTCTGCTGTGAAGTTTGGGGACTGGGTGTGGCTCCTCTGAGCCTGGGGCAGGGCTGTTTTCAGGAGCATCCCAACGTCACTGTCAGCGCCACCACCTCCACCCACCCCCACCTCCCACCCGAGGCTACAGAGGCTTTAAGGATGCCAAAACTGAAGTCCCAAGCAAACGTTCAGCTTTTATGAAAGCCAGGGTAAACATCCAGAACACGCCCTTGCTGGCCAGGTGGCCTCTTTGTAACAAAGTTTCTTTCTGTTTATCAGCTGAGCTGCTCACCTCCGGGAGACGTGGCAGCCAGGAAGTAAGAGCCACCACACCGGGATGTTTGTACAAGTTAGTCAGACTAAGGCCCGATTACAGGCTTCTGTCGCCACTCTCACCCAGGGCCCAGGTGTGTGGAGCTGGGCATCCTGCTAGGAGAGGGGACGGGACCATTTCAAGCTCCTGGTCAGGGGAGGGGGCCGAGAAGCTGCTTTGGTTACGTTGTCATCCCTCTCTTCCTTGCAATCACACACAGCACTCATCTCACTTCCTCTGTTCTCAGGCTGCGCACCAAGTAGCAAACGATCCCCTTCAAGCCCCTCCCCCCACCTCTGACCCTTCTGATTACAGAATGCTGGGAGGTTTTCACTTTTCTCCGTAATTACACCTTGAAGACACTTCAGCTGCGGTGGCTTATTTTCCCAGAAAGACACACTGGAAGTTGTGTCTATTAAGTTCTTCCCCCACCGTATCGAGGTTCGTTTGATGTTTGCATGGCATTTTCAGCTTGCTATCCAAACACGGATTTTTCAATTGAAATGACCCGCCCAACTTTGCTCACCCTACATACCTAGAACAGTGCCTGACACTCAATAAATATTTGCTGATTTTACGACAAATTTGTAAAAGCCCTTGAAGATAAGAATGTGTAATCAAAGAGGAAGTTCAAGAGCGAGCTCACAACCTTTCACTGGCATTACTTCCAGGCCCTGCCAGGTGGGGCAGCTGTGCGCAAACGGAGCGTGGAGACTGTGGTCTCCTGGGAATCCAGGGATGAAAGAGAGCCTTCAGGTGGGCGTGAGGTGGGATTTTCTAAACCCTGGTGACAGGCCGGGCTTGGGAGAAGGGAAGAGAAAGAGAGAGAGAGAGAGAGAGAGAGAGAGAGGGAGAGAGCACGCTTAAATTGAGTTTTAACATCTGTCAGTTGGGGCAGTGGAGAGAGGGAATTTAAGAGAGGCATTTCTGAAGACTTAGACTGGTCTTCAGATTGGGCTGGGGGTGATAGGAGAGGAGAGAACTGATGTTTTTCCTTCTCTCCTCACCCCACAGTCTGCTCCTGGCTGTAGGCCTTCTACGCAGGTCCACCAGATACTCACCACGCCACCCCCAGAACTCAGGGTCTGTGTCCTACCCCTTAACCTAGCCAGCCTTCCCACTCCCCCCACGGCAGCCAGTAGCATCAACATCCTAGGAACAGCCTCTGCCCGGGCCCCACTGCCAGGTGTGTAGTTCGAATCCCTCCTCAATTTCAGGTTGACCCCGCCCACTGCCAAATTATGCTGATTCATTCCCTGCCTCCTGGATCCTCCTCTTCCTCTTCACTCAAAACTCCCCTGAGAACGGCCCTTATCACCCAACATCTGTAGGATAAGCAGAAGCTGCCTGCCCTCCGCCTTCGCCTCAGGCCTCTCTCCCTTACGCAATCGGAACAGCCATGCTTATACATTTCTTTAGCACCATCTGACTGCGTGTTTCTACACGGCCTGGGCAATCTACTTCCTGTTTGCTAGCACCCTCACTGGTTATCTTTTCCTCCTCAGAGATTCCCCCTCATGTTTTTGCTAAGCAAACCGCTTTTCTTTTCCAAATTCTCACTGGAAACTGCCCTCCTCCAAGAGGGCTTCTTAGGCTCAGGTGCATCTTACTGCCCCTGGGATCCAGGTGTATTTGTTTCCAAGTTTCACTACCCATGTTTCTCCATGTGGGACTTCCCCACTAGATCTTATGGGGAAGAACCAACAGGCCTAGACACTAGGCCTCTTAGATGCTATTTTTGTTCTCCTTCCCAGTCCTTACATCCTGGTCCCAATCTTCTGCCTCTGGAGTGCAATCCACTTAGCCTTCCAGGCCCTGTAGCATCCCTCTGCCCCGAGGTCTTCTCATCGGCCTGTCTTTTGTTCTCTGTTACATGTCAGGTGTGGAGCTGAGGGTGAGGTTTGGGTTTCTTCCTTCTTCAGTCCTCTATGCAGGGCTCGGGACCAGGTTGCACACAGCACAGGAGAATAGCCTGACCCCGCAGGGCTCTTAGGTGCCACAAAAGAGTCTTCTAACAGTGCTTTTCCTCCCCAGACTGAACCCGTCCTTGTTCACTGCGCAAGCCTCTTACATGGCACAATGACGGCATTGAGCTCCACAGAGACAGGCACTGCCCTGTACTTGACCTCTCCTTTATTCAAGCCCTCACTCTCGTTCCCATCGAACGAGAACGGACACTTTGGGCTTTCCCGGAGAGGAGCAGAGGGTGGCATGAAGAGCTAAGTTCACCCACGTCTTCGGCACAGCCATTCGCCGGGCCCG
The DNA here is from genome assembly GCF_964339955.1 of Pipistrellus hanaki. Taxonomy (NCBI): domain Eukaryota; kingdom Metazoa; phylum Chordata; class Mammalia; order Chiroptera; family Vespertilionidae; genus Pipistrellus; species Pipistrellus hanaki. The sequence continues at coordinate 142,661,614 of NC_140505.1, read as the reverse complement.
CCGGTGTGCAGACACCTACCCTGGTCCTCAGCTCCACTTCTAGACAGATGTCGGACTATGTCTGGGAGCCAGAGTTCAGGACAGCACCACCACTTTTTTAAATTACTACTTACCACATCAAGTCAGGCAACAGTTATCTTCTCTGTTTTTACACAGAAGGAAACGGAAGCACAGGGAGATAAAGCAACTTGACTGAAGTCACACAACCAGGAAGTAGCAGAGGCAGGATTTGCACTCAGGCCCACGTCTCCTGGAAGCCCACTCACTGCCGTAACCATGACCCCACAATGCCTTGCATTTGGCTGGTGCTTGGAGCTTTCCCTACACCTTCCCATTCGCTCCCCACCCGGGGAGTGTTTATGTGCGTTGGCCAAGGTTAGACAGCGAAATCAGCGACAGGCCTGAGCCAGCTCCTTACCCCACTGCCTTCTCCCCCTGGGAGGCCTTGGGAGCTAGGTTAGCTGCCCCTCTTGGCTTCTGGTCTAGGCCATGGCTACCGGACTAAGCCCAAGGTCACATTTCCTGCCCAGGTTTCTCCCGCCTGCACTCCGGCTAAGATGCTTCTGATCTCACAGGGCGTCTGACATGGGTCAGGACCTCCCCTTGCTTGCCCGAGCTCTTCTTTGCTGCCTCGGGTGGGAGCCAGCTGTCCCGCCAACTGTGGGCAATGATTTCCCAGGACGAGGCCATCTTGGGCAGCCCTGGATCCTTCCTGGTTCCTCCCACCAGCTCCAGACCACCTCTTCCACTGGACAGCCCTGCCCTGTGCCCCTTAAAGCGTGACCTCTGGGCACCCGAAGCGAACGGCTTTCCTGAGGAACAGCAGCTAGGGAAGTGCCGGCAATGACACTGACTTCTGCTGGATAACGTGAAGCCAAGTATCTTTTAAACCCCTCACCTTAGAGCGTGTTATTCATCACATCCATTTGCCATCTCGTCCTTTCTACCCTTCCCGTGACGGGCAGGGATACGGCCGGTCTCCCTGTGAGAACAGGGCCTGGGTCGTGTACACTCATCTCTGGTTAAATGAACACGGACCCAGGCTCTCCCCGACCCCCTCAACCCCCCCAGGAGAGCTCGGTCCTACCCTCTGCTGAAGTCAGGGTCTAGACTCAGGGCGTAAGGAGCAGTTTCTCCTTTTGGCCAGTCTGGGCTCGGAACAAATGACGGGGAAATCGGGAAGTGGGTGACAGTCACAGTCATGAACGCACATGAGACTCCCTCCCACAACACCACACAGCTCCATCTGCACCGGCCGGAGCCTCCAGAGGGAGGGCATCCCAGATGGCCCCGCCAGGAGGCTTCTCTCGGCTCCCCTCTTCTGCTCAGGGCAACAGGGCCCTGGGGGGAGGGAAGGGGCCTCTCTGGAAGACCTCCGGTGGGGGGCACACGGGGTAGCCCAGCCTGAGAGACCGGGCACCCTGGCGTGGGCGGCAGCATGGAGGGGTGCAGGGAAGAGGTGCAGAGCCCCGGAGGGGGTGCTATGGCTTGTCCCTCCCCCACCCCGCCCACCCTCACCAGCCACAGAGGTCTGAGCTTCCCTCCCATCCATCCTCGAAGGAAGGCACACAGGTGGAGGGGGATCCTGCCGAGGGGGAAGCTAGAGGCCACTAGGACAGCTTGGGGCCAGTCTGGCCCACCCTCTTCCTTTCACTGTGGGGCATGGTGGGGAGGAAGAGGAGGAGAAGAGGCTCGGCAGGGACTGGAGGGAAGTTCCCAGAAGGGGGACAGCTCTAGGCCCCCAGTCAGGGGGAGGGTCGCAGGGGTGGGGGAGAACCCCGGGGGTGGGATGGGGGGGCTGGTGAGGGTCGTGGGCCGCCCCTGCCGCTTACCTGTGGCGCCCAGGCAGAGCCGCAGCCGCGCCGCCGAGCAGCTCAGGCTTTTCCGACGGGACGTCCTGGAGGGCGGGGCCGGGGCCGGGCCTGCGAACTCCGGGGCGCGTTCTGCCCGCCCCCTCCAGGCCAGGTGCCGGCGGCCCCCGCGGCCCCGATCGCCGCTGCGGCCGCTCCGCTCCCGGCGCGGCTCCCGGGGCCCCGGCCCTCGCATCCTCCCCTCCGCCTGCCGGCCGCTGCCGGGAGCCCGGGGTCTCCGGAGCTCAGCCCACCCCGGGTGCAGTCTGCAAATTACCTCTTCCGTCTGACAGCCCCGGCTCCCCGCGCCGCCGGATCCGAGGTCCCGGCCGGAGACGCCCGGCCGCGGCGGTGCAGCCGGCGGGGCGCGGGCGGCGGGGGCGGGGACCGCCTCCTGGTGGCGGCGGCGGAGCGTCCGGAGCCCGAGGCGGCGAGAGAGATGGCGCTGCAGGGTTCAAACGCCGCCGGCAGCGAGGAGCCGGGGGCTCTGTCCCAGGTTTGCATCTGCTGGTCCGGGTGTCTGGGGCAAAGGACTCCCCTCTTCCATCCGACAGCCAGAGCAGTTATGAACGTGTGCCTGGAGCCATGCAGAGGGCTCCCTATGCCAGGATTAGGTAAACCACAAATACCTGCAGTTATGGTCCAGAATACACTCGGTAGGTGGCTGATCACTCAGGCACAGCGATGCTCCAGGCGTGGTTCCTGGACCAGCAGCATCAGCAGCACCAGAGAGTTTGTTAGACACGTCGATTCTTAGGTCCCACCCCAGACCTAAGTAATCCGGATCTCTGGGGATGGGGCCCGGAGATTTGTGTTTTTGAAAGTCCCCCACGTGATTCTGGTGTACACACTCAGTTCTGAGAACCACTGAGCATATTATACTGGCAGGGCTGGTTCTAGAATCCAGGTCAATTCAATTCCTAAGCCCAAGCTCTGAATCATCCATCCCTCCAGCACTGCTCCCTGGTCCGGCCCCGCGCTAAGGCTCTGTGATGGTATCTTTGGGTCCTTATCTCAGTAACAGAGAAGTAGCATAGTTGACTCCACATAGCCAACAATGTGGACGTTTTCTATGGCAGAATCTTAGACTACCAACATTGTCTTTCTTTTGTTTTGACATTTAAATGATTTGTATTTCTTTTTAAAAATATATTTTTATTGATTTTAGAGAAGGGAGAGGGAGAGAGAGACAGAAACATCAATGATGAGAGAGAATCATCGATGGGCTGCTACCCACATGCCCCACCACTAGGAACTGAGCCCGCAACCCAGGCATGTGCCCTGACCTGTAACTGGTCAATGCGCAACCACTGAGCCACACCAGCTGGGCTAAGTGATTTGTATTTCTCAGTCCAAAAGACCTGTGAGCAGGCGTCTGGATGAGAAGATCTGAGCAAGAAGACAGTTCTGGCGTGATCTGGGACAGGCAGGGAAGCCACTTAGGGATTAACAGTCGGATGAAAAAATAATCTTGTTTTCTGATCTGGGACCCCATGGTCGGGGGCCAGAGGTTTTCCAGGGATGGAGTCCGGAGAGACAAGGTCAGCGCAGCATGCAGATCTTGCCCAGCTACACTCCATCAGGGGAGTGGTGAGAGGGACGTTCCCAAGGAGTAGAAAAGGAGATGTCCCCTGGGCATGGTCACCTGTCTCCCCTTACTCCAAGTAGTTGACCAATCCTCTAACCCCTGACTCCCTTTCTTTCACACTAGAGGCTTTCTGGGGTTTAAATTTCTAAATAAAGACTTTCTATAGCATTTACAGACACTCAGGGCTCATTTTCACTGCCATTGCTCCAGTTGCCACCATTCTCGTCATTGGCCTTATGTGACACCTGACTTTCTCAGAAGAAGGACATTCTCGGTCAGAGATTGTGAAATGCTGCCCCACATTGCTCTCTCTCTTAAACAAACAAACAAATAAAAACAAACAAACAAACAAATATATATATATATATATATAATTGATATTTTACAGAGGGGAAGAGAGAGGGATAGAGAGTTAGAAACATCGATGAGAGAGAATCATCGATCAGCTGCCTCTTGCACACCCCCTCCCTACTGTGGATGTGCCCGCAACCAAGGTACATGCCTTGACCAGAATCGAACCCGGGACCTTTCAGTCCGCAGACCGATGCTCTATCCACTGAGCCAAACCGGTTTCAGCCCCACATTGCTCTCTTTCTGGGCACTGGACACCTCTGTATGGGTCTGGCTCTGTTATCTTTGCTCTGGCCTTCCTCTAACTCTGCTCTTTGACCCCCCCTCTGGGTCACGTGGTTCTGACCCGGCCCTGGAGCCTTAGTGAGGACCCAGCCTGACCTGAGGGTGTTAGCTAGGCTGCACTCCCAGCCTCTGTTCTCCCAGGACGGAGTCATGCCCTCCCACCGCATCCCGGCGCTCCTGAGAGGGTGGTGCCCGGTGTCCCAAGGAGCGCTTCACTCTCCAGAAGCGGATTACTCATCCAGCTTCACTGGAGCTGACTCTGATTTTAAACGTGACTTTGAGTCCCTCAGAATCATTAGTAGCCTAATTTGGAGGCACATGCAGTCTACAGGATGTGGGTCCCACCCTAACGCGTCATGCTCTGGGCTGTTCCCTCCGAGCAGGAAGGAGGGTTCGGGCTCCCTGGCCTCTGCTCCAGGAAGGTCTGTGACTGTGATCTCACCGGCCCTGGTGCAGCCACTCTTAGAAAGTGTTTGGAGTTGTTTTTTTAATTGAAAAAGTCATATAGGCACATAATTACAAAAACAAAAATAAAAATCAAGCACTATCTGAAGGTATACAATGAAAGATACATTTCCTGCTGAAACCGGTTTGGCTCAGTGGATAGAGCGTCGGCCTGCAGAATTAAAGGTCTCGGGTTCGATTCCGGTCAAGAGCGTGTACCTTGGTTGCGGGCGCATCCCCAGTCGGGAGTGTGCAGGAGGCAGCTGGTCGATGCTTCTCTCTCATCGATGTTTCTAACTCTCTATCCCTCTCCCTTCCTCTGTGAAAGATCAATAAAATATATTTTAAAAAAAAAAAGAAAAGAAAAAAGATACATTTCCTTCCTCTCTAGACCTTCAGGCCTTCTCACCAGAAATCATCTATGCACATTTATGACACACTCTTCCTATCATCAAGCATTTCTGCAGGACATGCCTGAATTGCCTGCTCCTCAGGAAGCCCTGTGAATTTCATTTCCCCCTCGCAGTCTTACTTTAATGCTGGGCCATTTTAGAATTTGGTTTTGGGGTGTACTGAGTTTCGTTTTTCACATCAGTGTGCTTCAGGGGGTTCCCCCACCGTACAGCAGGAAATACGGTAGCGAGCAGATCAGCGGGAGCAAGTGAGACAAGCCTAACTCTGAGGCTACTGGCATCAGCTTTGGCCCTTTCCAAGTCCCATCTTTCCATGCAGTGCCTGGAAGGAGACACCCACCTCGGTGTGGGCCGAAGGAGGGAGAGTTGCCCATCCGGTGGAGGTGCTGCTGGCTTCACTTAGCGGGAAAAGTTTGTAGAGAAGCTGACCCGAGCTGGCCTGGGAGGTTAGGAGGTGGGCAGCTGGCCTGCTGACAACCTGTCCGCCCTGCTCATGACTTTACTCTCCCACCGAAGGAACCAAGCAAGTCCCTTTATCCTGCTTACATCTCAGTGTGACATTTGTAAAGTGGGGTTCATGATGCCTGGAGTGGTTGTGAAACTCAAGCAGATAACTGAGGTGAAAGTGTGACAGTTTAGTTCTGCTATATCTGTTCCCCCTTCCTTCTCAACTCCTTCCCATGCCCAGAAGAGAAACCATCAAAGCAAAAAACCTACAACTGTTTCAAGTTCTGTCATAACCATTTATGCATAGAGTTCACTCACCTCTGTTTGCCTCAATTTCCTCATCTGTAAAATAAGTATAATATTAATTTTATTATTGAGTTGTCAGGTTAAAATAAGTAAAATGTTTAACCCATTGCCTAGTACACAATAAGCATTCAGTAAGATCAGAATGTTAGTCATTATCATTAGCTGTTTTCCTTCTTTTTTTTTTTTAAAAAAATATATTTTTATTGTTTTCAGAGAAGGGAGAGAGAGAGAGAGAGAGAAACATCAATGATGAGAGAGAATCATTGATTGACTACCTCCTGCACGTCCCACACTGGGGATCAAGCCCACAACATGGGCAGGTGCCCTGACCGAGAATCAAACAGTGACCTGCTGGTTCATAGGTTGATGGTCAACCACTGAGACATGGCAGCCAGGCCCTTCTTCCTTTTCTACCTTCGACAAAATGATGTTGAAGCCCACCATGGGTAGCTTCTGTGCTAGGCATGGGTAGGACACAGAGATACAAAGGTAAAAAAACACATCTTTCTCCACAGGACATCTATAGTCTAGGAAAGGAAGTTGATAAATGTAAAAAAGAGTATGGCCCTGACTGGTTTGGCTCAGTGGATAGAGTATCGGCCTGTGGATTGAGGGGTCCCAGGTTCGATTCCAGTCAGAGTCATGTGCTTTGGTTGCAGGCGCATCCCCAGGAGGGGGTGGGCAAGAGGCAGCTGATCAGTTTCTCTCTCGTTGACATTTCTAGCTCTCTATCCCTCTCCCTTCCTCTCTGTAAAAAAAGTCAATAAAATATATTAATAATAATAATAATAAAAAAAGAGTATGAGTGGGGTAGAGTCAGGACTATGCTAAGGTGAGTGAGGCACTTGCTTTGGATGCAAAATTGAAGGGGGCACCCCAAAACTTAATGATCAAGTAATGTTTTTAAAAAATCAAAATTAATGCAAAAAAATCTGTGACAAAGAAAATATCAACAATCTATAATAATAAAAGCATAATATGCTAATTAGACTAGATGTCTTTCTGGATGTCCTTCAGGGGCTGCTGCTGCGAGGGACAGGGTGGTAGCAAGGCTGCTGCCTCAGCTCTTGGACCCCCTTGCACGAATTTCGTGCATCAAGCCTCTAGTTTAAAACAAAGAATAGTGCTCTGCTGAGCCATTTTGGAGCTTGAGGCAAAAGAAAAAAAAATGTACCCCATATTCATGTTTTTCCGTATATTTTAAATAGTTATTTTTCTAATAGTAGTAGTTGAAGGAATATTTAAAAATTTAAAAAGTAGGTGTATTAAAACTCTCAACATTAATTTAAGTTTTAATATTTTATTTATACCCAAACAGAATATATTGATTTTATTTTAGTTTAAGTTTATTAAAATTTATTTAAGATCATCTCTGGGTCGAGAGAAATTTTCAAACATGGCAGTTTCTCAACTGAAAATGAAATAAGCAAAGAATTAGATTTTGAAAGTAACATTGGTGAGTTTACTTGCATTAAAGTCAATTTTCTTTTTCCTCAGGCTCCAATATAGCTCAGCAGGGCACTGGATTGGGGTCTGAACAAAGCCTGGAGAAAATGGAGGGGGAAATAAGGGAAAGAGAGAGGGTTTGAAGAGTTGGAGGGTGGTTAGTATAGTATTTATTGTTTTTATTACTTACCCAAATATCATATGTTTAGAAAGAACATATACACACCAAAACACAAAGAAGAAAATAAACTACCTATAATAATTGTATTTAGAGATAACCCCTGTTACTATAGTGGCATAATACATTCCATTTTTTTCTAATCATATATAATTCACATACATATGTATTCCATCAATTCTAAGATGTATATTTTTTTAACATTTCTGAAATCAGGATGTGTCTTAAATTGTTGGTATCATAATTTATTTATTTATTTATTTTTTATTTTTAAAATATATTTTATTGATTTTTTACAGAGAGGAAGAGAGAGATAGAGAGCCAGAAACGTCGATGAGAGAGAAACATCGACCAGCCGCCTCCTGCACACCCCCCACCGGGGATGCGCCCGCAACCAACGTACATGCCCTTGACCGGAATCGAACCCGGGACCCTTCAGTATGCAGACCGACACTATCCACTGAGCCAAACCGGTTTTGGCTGGTATCATAATTTAATTAGCAGTGTTTTTCCTTTACTGATATTCTATATCAGTGGTTGGCAATCCATGGCTTGTGAGCCACGTGTGGCTCTTTGGGCCCTTGAGTATGGTTCTTCCACAAAATACCACGTGTGGGCATGCATGTACAGTGTGATTGAAACTTCATGGTCCATGTGCAGAAATCAGTTTTTGGCTCTCAAAAGAAATTGCAATCATTGTACTGTTGATATTTGGCTCTGTTGACTAATGAGTTTTGCTGAACACTGTCCCATATAATAAAAGCCTAATATGCTAACTGTCCAGTCAACTGGTTGGTCATTCAACCAATCAAAGCATAATATGCTAATGATATGCTAAGGCCACTCAACCACTTGCTATGATGTGCACTGACCACCAGTAGGTTAGCATGCTGCTGGGGTCTGGCCAATCAAGACTGAGCAAGATGGGTCAGACACGCCCTGTAGCCCTCCTGTGGTCCCTCCCTGGCTGGCCAATCTCCCACGTCCCGCCCCGACCGGCCCCGATTGTGCGTCAGTGGGGTCCCTCGGCCTGGCCTATGCCCTCTTGGAATCCGAGACCCCTCGGGGGCTGTTGGAGAGCTGGTTTTAGCCTGATCCCACAGGCCAGGCTGAGGGACTCCACTGGTGCATGAATTTGTGCACCGGGCCTTAAGTATAAATAATGATTTGTCTTTAATCCATGTTAGATGATTATATGTATAGTTATGAAATTATATATATACATATATATGAAATTACATAGGTATATAATTACTATGTATATTACAAAATTGGAATCATATCAAATATACTATTTTATGACTTAAATTTTTTTATTTACTATATCATATATTTTTCAAGGTGATGAAATCCTACCTAATAAAAGAGCAATATGCAAATTAATCATCACTCCGCTCACCCACAAGCCATGCCAGCCAGCCAATCAGAGCGAGTATGTAAATTAACCTCAACCAAGATGGCTGTGGCCACAGAAAGGAGAAGAGAGGCTAAGGTTGCTCCCGGTGATAGAAGCCAAGCTTCTGCTGCCCTGGCTGGCCTAGGCCTCCACTCCAGGCTACAAAGTTTCAATTATAGAAGGTAAACAAATCCAAACAGAAATGGTGTCAGCCACTGAGCAGCAGGAGGCTTGGTTCCACTCCAGGCTACAAAGTTTCAATTGTAGAAGGTAAATAAATTCCAGATACCAAGGCCTCCGTTTGGGTTGCCAGGGGCATGGCCATCCTGCAAACCACCACAGGCCCCTCACCCTGCCTGCCCCACGCCCCAAGGGAACCCCCACCCTGATCTGGGACACCCTTCAGGGCAAACCAGCTGACCCCACCATGCACCAGGCCTCTATCCTATCTAATAAAAGAGTAATATGCAGATTGACCATAACTCCAAAACACAAGATGGCTGCTCCCATGTGGTCAAAGATCCTGTGGACACAAGATGGCCACCACAAGATGGGCAGCAGGGGAGGGCAGTTGGGAGGGACCAGGCCTGCAGGGGAGGACAATTGGGGGTGACCAGCCCAACAGAGGAGGGAAGTTGGAGGCAAACAGGCTGGCAGGGGAACAGTCAGACATCAATCAGGCTGGCATGGGAGTGGTTAGGGTGATCAGGCTGGAACGCAGAAGTGGTTAGGAGCAATCAGAAGGCAGGCAAGCAAGCAGTTGGGAGCCAGCAGTCCTGGATTGTGAGAGGGACGTCCAACTGCCCATTTAGGCCCATTGGACATCCCTGGAGGGGTCCCAGATTGGAGAGGGTGCAGGCTGGGCTGAGGGACACACCCCCCCCCACCCCCCATGCATGAATTTTGTGCACTGGGTCTCTAGTCTCATATAAGATTATGAATCACTTTATGTAGATAAATCTTTTTTTTTTTTTTTTTTTTTTTTTTAATTTAACCAACCATTCATTACAGCAGTGTTTCCCAACCTTCTCTCATGATGAGAATCACCTGGTGGAGTTATTAAAACACAGATTCCTGAATCCCAACTAAGAAGTGCTAAACTAGAATTTTTGGGAACATATAGGTAAAATTGTATACTTAACTAGTGCTCTAAGACAGATGTTATATACAGAGCACTAAGTTAGGTATGCAATTTTACCTATATGTTCCCAAAAATTCTAGTTTAGCACTTCTTAGTTGGGATTCAGGAATTTGTGTTTTAACAACTCCACCAGGTGATTCTCATCATGAGAGAAGGTTGGGAAACACTGCATTACAGGACATTAGGTTGTTTACCTTTTTTGTTTTTCTATTATATGTAGTTGGCTATCCACTAGAGGTTAAGTCCATGTACAGGTTTTTCTTTTCCTCTCTGTCCCACCTCAAGTGAGAGAGGAGTCAGAAAGTCACTTACATTGGCATTTATAAGATAAATCAGCTTGAGTCCCTGATATAGTTCCTTTTTCTCCAAGAAATAGCACGGGCACGTGTGTGTGTGTGTGTGTGTGTGTGTGTGTGTGTGTGTGTGTTAGCTAGCCTGGGAAGCACTGAGGGGACCACTGAAGGTAGTCACAGAGTCTACAGGAAAGAGATTTTTATCAGTCTCTTTGTGTTAAGAGGACCTAAAAGAAGAAATGCTAACTAACCTCTTGGAGGTGAATAAGGGAAGGAAATATAGTTTGAGAGAGTGGTGGGTCAAGGAGGCCCTTTATAGCTGGGAAGTGGCTGTGTTGATTATTTTTTTAAAATATATATATATTTTATTGATTTTTTACAGAGAGGAAAGGAGAGGGATAGAGAGCTAGAAACATCGATGAGAGAGGAACATTAACCAGCTGCCTCCTGCACACCCCCTACTGGGGATGTGCCCACAACAAATGTACATGCCCTTGACCAGAATCGAACCTGGGACCCCTCAGTCCGCAGACCGACGCTCTATCCACTGAGCCAAACCGGTTTTGGCTGTGTTGTTGATTAATTTTATGTGTCATCTTAACTAGGTTATGGTGCCCAATTGTTTGTTCAAACACTAGTCTAGAGGTTGCTTAAAAGGCATTTGTGAATGTCCTTAACATATACAATCAGTTGACTTTAAGTAAAGCAGATTACCCTTCACAATGTGAGTGGATTTCATCCAATCAGTTCCAGGCCTTAAGAGCAAAGCCTGAGGTTTGAGGGGTAGAACAGGGATGGGGAGAGAGAATCAATTCAGCCTCAAGATTGCAACATAGAAACCCTATCTGAGTTTTCAGCCTGCTGGCTTGCCCCATAAACTTTACACTTGCTATCACCCTTGGTCATGTGAGTCAGTTCTTTAAAATAAATCTATGTTCTGTTTCTCTAGAGAACCATGACTAATACAGTGACCATGCAGGAGATAAGATTGTGGACATTGGACAAAAGCTCCTAACAGAGATTCCACTTGAAAGAACAGCTTTTCACAAGTTTAGGCCCAGTTGTCTTGGCCTCTACCCCCTTTGCTGCAGAAAATGCTGGCATCTTTATCTGTTATGAAACCTGGTTTGACATAGACAGCATCACTGGAAACAACACCCCTTCTCTCGGAAGGAGTAGAAAAATAGGTACTATGAGTATCTTTTTTTTTTTTTTTTTTTTTTTTTTTTTTTTTTTTTAAGCGAGCAGTATATAAGCACAGCAGGTCCCTATGACTCAGTGTCTAACTCTTTGCCACTACTTTCTGCAAGTCCCTTCATTTACTTGAATTCTTAGTTTATGATCTCCAGAAAATTTTCTGGTGCTCTCCCTCCCCAATTCTTACAGTTTCTTGTTGGAATTACTCCTCAGTATTTTATATTTTGGTTCCTATTGTAAATATTATATTTTCTGGGAGACTCTTGGTCCATTTAAAAAAATGTAACAGAAGTCTTCTTATATCATACAATGAATAATTTTTCCTCTCTTGGGAAACACGTGGGATTGGCAAATTGTGACTAGGCGCTCTTCTACTTAAATAACTCAAGATTTTCTCCTTAAAAGTACTCAAGATGTCTAGGATCTGTGTGTACCTTTTGCAAAAGAGACATTTAATAATTGTGAAGAATAAAACACATAAATGTTGCAAGGTTTTGTTGTGAGAACTCCTTCTTCCTAAAATTATGATATCTGATTGTTTAATGGCGCTCCGTTTCAGAAGGTTCAGTATGCACACTGAACCTTCTGAAACAGAGGTAATTGGATCTCAACCTAATAATTATTTTGCTCAAAGGGAAGTAATAAAAGGAGTAAAAAACTATCCCCCAGAGCAAACCACGAACCAGCTAGCAGCAGCAAATCCTGTTATCTTTCCCTAAACAATGAGGAAGGAAATTCCTATCTTCTTAGTGTTTGAAAAAAGCAATCTATCTGATAGCATCTAAATGTTGTTCAATATTGTTTTGGATTAAAAGTAAAGGAGAGACCCATGACTATATGGTCAATTAATATTTGACAAAGGAGGCAAGAACATACAATATGGTAAACACAGTCTATTCAGTAAATTGTGTTGGGAAAATCAGACAGATACATGCATAAAATGGAACTAGGCTACCCTCTTATACCATATACAAGGATACATTCAAAATGGATTAAAGACATCAATGTAAGACTCAAAGCAATAAAACTAGTAGAAAGCATAGGCAGTAAAATCTCAGACATTTCTCTTAGCAACATTTTTCTCCTTGGGCAAGGGAAACAAAAGAAAAAATAAGCAAATAGGACTACATCAAACTAAAAAGTTTTTACACAGCAAAGGAAACCATCAACAAAATGAAAAGACAACCTATTTAATGGAAGAAGATATTCACCAATGAAACATCCCATAATACGCAAAATTTATAAAGAACTCATAAAACTCAACACCAAAAACAAACAAAGAAACAAAAATCCCACAAAAAACAAAACAAAAAAATCAGCCAGTTAAAAAATGGGTAAAGGACCTAAATAAGTAATTGGATCTCAACCTAACAATTATTTTGCTCAAAGGGAAGTAATAAAAGGAGTAATAAACTATCCCCCAGAGAAAACCATGAACCAGCTAGTAGCAAATCCTGTTATCTTTCCCTAAGCAATAGGAGGAAAATTCCTTTCAAAAAGAACATACAGATGGACAATAGATGAAAATTTGCTCAAAGTCACTAGTCATCAGAGAAATACAAATTAAAACCACAATGATAGTTCAGTTGTTTAGATCATTGTCCTGATATGCCCAGGTGAGGGTTTAATCTCTAATGAGGGTACATACAAAAAGCAATCAATGAACACATAAATAAGTGGAACAGCAAATTGATGTTTCTCTCTCTCTCTCTAAAAATCAATAAATAAATTTAAAAAAATTTAAAAAACACCATAATGAGATATCACCTGACACCTGCCAGAATGGCTATCATGAATAAATCAACCAACAACAAGTGTTGGAGAGGTTGTGGAGAAAAGGGAATCTTGCACTGTTGGTGTGAATGCAGATTTTTGTAGCTACTGTGGAAAATAGGGTGAAGGCTGGTGTGGCTTAGTTGGTTGAGCGTTGCCTCATCACCTGGAGGAAACTAGTTTGATTCCCAGTCAGGGCACATGCCCACCTTGTGGGCTTGATCCTCAGTAGGGGGGCACGCAAGAGACAGTTGATCAACGATTCTCTCTCATCATTGAAGCTTCCATCTCTCTCTCCATCTTCCTTACTCTCTCTGAGATCAATAAAAACAAAACACAACAACAACAGTGTGAAGGTTCCTAAAAAAATTCAAAATGGAACTGCCTATGATTCCACTTCTGGGTATATAGGCTAAGAAACCAAAACACTAATTTGAAAGGATATATGCTCCCCCCCCCCCCCCCCATGTTCATTGCAGCATTATTTATAACTAGAGGCCCAGTGCATGAATTTGTGCACCAGTGGGGTCCCTCCGCCTGGCCTGTGGGATCAGGCTGAAACTGGCTCTTTGACATCCCCTGAGGGGTCTCAGATTGCAAGAGGGCACAGGCCAGGCTGAAGGACCCCGCCGGTGCAAGATTGGGGCCCAGGAGAGATGTGGGAGGTTGGCCAGCTGTGGGGGGTGGGGGGGACGACGGTGGGAGGGCTGCAGGGCATGTCTGGCCTGTCTCACTCAGTCTCAATTAGCCAGACTAGGGGTGTCGAACTCAATCAGAGAAGGGGCCAAAATCTAAAATCCAGCCTAAATCGCGGGCCGAATGGTTTACTGAACAGTCATAAACTGACAATGTCATAAACTGACAGCGGAGTGCAGTGATGACAGCGCGGTGCGGGCCACATTGCAAGGCCTGGCTGGCTGGATTTGGTCCGCGGGCCTTGTGTTTGACACATGTGAGCCACACCCTAGCAGCAAGCTAACCTACTGGTTGGAGCATCTGCCCCCTGGTGGTCAGTGCACATCATAGCGAATAATTGAGTGACCTTAGCATATCATTAGCATATTACACTTTGATTGGTTGAAGGGCCAACAGGTTGGCTGGATACTTAGCACATTAGGCTTTTATTATATAGGTTGCCACGATATGGAAGCAAACCAAGTGGTCATCAATTGATGAGTGGATAAAAAAGTAGTGGTATAGCTCTGCCCAAAGTATTGTCCTGTATACACTGAAGGGTTGTGGGGGGGCACATATCTAGGTTTTAGGTTTGATCTCTAGTGAGGTCACATAGCAGAGGAAACTTGTTGATGTGTCTCTCTCATTGATGTTTCTCTCTCAAGTCAATAAACATTATATGTATATATATATATAATTTATATATATATAATTTATATATATATATAATTTATATATATATAAATTACAGGCCCGGTGCATGAATTCGTGCATGGGTGGGATTCAGCCAGCTTGGTCAGGTAGAGGAGACATGGGTAGTTGACCGGCCTGTCTGCTGGTCGAACTCCTGGTCAAGGGGACAATTTGCATATTAGCCTTTTATTAAATAGGATATACACTGAGTGGTCAGATTATTATGCATTCAGAGATCATAATCTGGCCACTCAGTGTATATATCTTAACATTTGCAACAGCATGGATGATCCTAGAGGTATTGTGTTAAGTGAAATAAGTCAATCAGAGAAAGATAAATACCATAGATTTCACTTATATGTGGAATTTAACAAACAATATAAAGGAACAAACAAAACAGAAACAGACTCATAGATATGGAAAACAAACTGATGGTTGCCAGAGGAGAGGGAGGATTGGGTAAAAGAGGTATAGGCATTAAGTACAGATTGGTAGTTAGAAAATAGTCATTGGGATGTAAAGGACAGCATAGGAAATATAGTCAATAATCCTACCTACTACAGAGCTAATATGCTGATTAGACTGAACAGTAAAATGACTGTCCAGTCGACCTTCTGGACAAAGCTGGGGTTGTGCTGGCTGGCCGTGACTATGAGGGCCGAGCCTGGTGTACAATTTGTACATTGGGCCTCTAGTATTATAATTACTATGTATGGTGCCAGGTGGGTACTGGAAATATCAGGGGGACACTTTGTAAAGTATATGATTGTTGAACCACTATGCTGTAGACCAGAAACTAATGCAAAATAATAATGCAAAATTAATAATAATAATAATAATGAAAGTAAAGGAGAGGCAATAGAATTCAATACTTGTTCTAATGTCCTGACGTCGCCTTCTTCTTTTTTTTAAAAAAATAAGTTTTTATTGATTTCAGAGAGAAGAAGGGTGATGGAGAAATAGAAACATAAATGATGAGAGAGAATCATTGATCAGCTGCCTCCTGCAGACCCACTACTGGGGATTGAGCCCACAACCTGGGCATGTGCTCTGACCGGAATTGAACCAGCCCTGGTACATGGGACAACACTCTAATGTCCTAAAATTTTTGGCATACTACTTATTAATTCCCACGGAGTCTTATTTATTTTCTATAGGTAATGTCCATACGGCACAAGAATTAAAAGTTCAAAAGTCTTGTGGAGTGTAAGTCTCCTTCCTACTACCCCTGGTGACCCAGTTTTCCTCCCTGAGGCAGCTATTGTTACTGCCCAGAGCCATGCTGATTTTAGTAAGTACCTTAAATAGTAACCTTTTTTCATGATATTGTCTGAAACGGTTAAAGTTATTTTAAAAACAGTCAACTTACTGAGCTCTCTTTGTGGTTCTGATGGATTTCCAGTTGGTTCTCTGGGTTGTACAGGTAGACAAACACACCGACGGCATACGGTTTTGACAAAGTGGAAACAGTTTTGAAGCGAGACCTGAGCCGAATCCTGGCTCTTCCAGTTCCCTGCTATCTAACGTGAGATCCAGCCTTTATAAAGATTGGCCCTCTCCAAAGGCAGCTGTAGGTACAGAGTGGTCCTTCCCCCAGGTGTGGCGGGCGGCGTGGGCAGAGGCCACACAAAGCCAGCACTGTCCCTCTGCGCCCTCTGGGATGTGTTCCCCCTGGGTCTGGGTGTGCAGAGACCGGAGGGCTTTGATCTCAGGGATTTCTAAGGACCCAGAGATCAGGAGAAGAGACTAAAAAGGAAGCCCTTGACGAAAATAGTCTTTTCTTTACTAATGAATGGAGTGTGAGCTAAGTTTGCTGAGAGCAGATTAAAATAGATTTTGTTTGAAATCAAGGACATACAGAAGCTCTTTGAAGAGCTACTGATTATCAGTGAGGTTCCGTAACCCCCAGCCCTACCACGATGGTCGCGGCTGAAGAGCCCTACACAATGGAGATGTCTGTAGGTTTTGTCAGAGTTGGGACCCCGGCCAGAGAGCGAGTTGGTGATATTTGGCGAGGAGTGATACTAAGAAAACCTTTGGTTAGTGAGGGGAAAAACACTTCTCACTTGTCCCCTGTTCCATATAAACAGGGTGCTGCTGTAAAGTCCCATTTCCCTAGGGGAAACTTCTAGACGTGGAACTTGCTGGGTCAAAGGCTATGAACAGTATTAAGGTTTTTTATTCTCGTTCATGGAGGAAATATTGTCCATTACTAGAAAAAGAGATGTAAAAAGTCCCTGCCCTTGGCAACGTGGGGAGAACGGATGGCCGAATAATGGACGAGGTGGCCTGTTTTTCTGAAAAACAGACATGCCACAATGTCTATACTAAATTAAATTAAGAACATAAAATGTGGTCTGGGTGCAGCAGATCACAGGGCATTAAACAAATTGGACTGCCTGGAGATTCATGAGACAGAAAACACCGGAGAGACAGAATGGGGTTATCAGACGGCTCCTTGGAAATAGGAAGTGTGGTGGTGGCAGCAGCTGAAGTTGCATTTACTAAGGGCAGCTTCTGCGTAAATGGGGATAGGACGAGAGGAGTGCAAAGAACTAGCATGTCTCTCTCAGGGAACTCTGTATAATGAGGGAGATCACCAGCTACAAATAAAATTATTCCAGGAGAGAGATTTTTCCCCCTGGTATAAGCAAGAACATTCTAACATTCTAGCTATAGTTGGAAAGGTTAATGCGTATGAAAGCTTTGTGGAAGCCATAAAGTGTTATTGGTGGGGGGTACAGTGCTAGGTACGAGGGAGTCAGAGATGAAAGACTAGTCTTGCCAAAACCGGTTTGGCTCAGTGGATGGAGCATTGGTCTGCGGACTGAAGGGTCCCGGGTTCGATTCCGGTCAAGGGCACGGGCACGTACCTTGGTTGCGGGCATATCCCCAGTAGGGGGTGTGCAGCAGGCAGCTGATCGATGTCCCTCTCTCAATGTTTCTAACTCTTTATCCCTCTCAATTCCTCTCTGTAAAAAAATCAATAAAATATATATTATATTAAAAAAGAAAAGAAAAGAAAGATTAGTCTTTGTCTCCCAGTCTACGGAACCATTTCTCTAGAACAGGGGTCCTCAAACTTTTTAAAGTGGGGGCCAGATCACGGTCCCTCAGAGAGCTGGAGGGCCAGACTATATGAACTACTAATTCCTACTGTAACACCTCGGCTGCGCTCACTGCCCAAAAAACCTGGCGGGCCGGATCAGACTCCTCTGCGGGCCGCATGTGGCCCGAGGGCCGTAGTTTGAAGACCCCTGCTCTAGAATGTGATAAGAGCTGTATCAGAGAAATGTAGATGGGAGGCCCAGGAGGGAGTGATTAGTTTACCTGCTGGAGGAAGAGGTGACATAACCAGATTTGTGAAGAACGAGTAAAAATTTGCCTGGTGGGTTTGAGTGAGAGAGACGCAGGTATAGTGAGGGGCACAAGGTGACCTGGGTGGCCCCCATGATTTGGACTACAAGTAACATGCCTCGGCTGTCCCCAGAATTTAGTGTTCCAGGCCCCACATGCAGCGTTATCAGATCCAGAAGTCCAGTCTGGGCCCCCTGAGGCTCCACGCTGTCCCCAGGATCCTTGGGGTACTAGTGTTATGGAACAACAGAGCCAGCTTGGTCCTGGCTAGGTGGGCTCACTGTGGCAGGAGACTGCACTTACTGAGGGGGAGCCAGCCCAGGCCAGGAGTCCTCAAGGGGGAGGCTGCACAGAGTTAGGAGGCATGTGAAAGCGAGGTCTTGCCCCCAGCGTATGTCTCTCAAACGTGAGACCCTTGCACTCCTAGCTTGGACAGGCAGAATTTCCTTTCATTTTTAAAAAATATATTTTTATTGATTTCAGAAAGGAAGGGAGAGAGATATAAACATCAATGATGAGAGAGAATCATTGATCGGCTGCCTCCTGCACGCTCCCTACTGGGGATCAAGCCTGCAACCCAGGCATGTGCCCTTGACCAGAATTGAACCTGAGACCCTTCTGTCTGCAGGCTGACGCTCTATCCACTGAGCCAAACCAGCTAGGGCTATTTTTTAAAGATATTTTTTTATTGATTTCAGAGAGGGAAAGAGAGGGAGGGAGAGAGAGAGAATCATTGATCGGCTGCCTCCTGGAAGCCCCCTACAGGGGATCAAGCCCCCCAATCCGGGCATATGCCCTAAATGGGAATCAAACTGTGACTGCCTGGTTCCTAGGGGGACACTCAACCACTGAGCCATGTTGGCTGGGTCAGAATTTCCTTTTAAAACTGTTGACAACTTCCACCGGGTGCTCAGCTGCCTGCCTAGTGTGGAATGCACAGATTCTGACTGTAGATAGCTGTATTCATTTCCTAGAGCTTCTGTGACAAAGCACCACTAATTGTGTGGCTTAAAACAGAAATTTATTGTCTCATGGTTCTGGAGAAACCTGCAGAGCTATGCTCCATCTAAAACCTATAGTATAGAGGAACCCTTCTATGCTACTTCCTGGCAATCATTTTTTTTTTAATTAAAAAATTGTATTTACTTAGAAGCATTCAGAATGTCAACAAAACAGCTGCAGTTTTTTTTTTTTTTGTAATTACAGAGTGGTATTCAGTTAACAGAACAAGAATTATTTCACATAAGTTGCATCAGAGACAACTGAAGATGAAAAATCTACCATCCCCCTATATTACTAATTTGCGCTGTACATCAAGAACTGGCTTTCCATGCCAATTTACAGCCCTCATACTGTACTAGGCAAGGTTAGTGATCATTGAAAATACCACCAGGACAGGGCTATCTAGACACATTTGGCACTGGCCAGCGTGGCACAGTGGTTGGAGCTTCAGCCAGGCACAGAAGGATTGTGGGTTCAAATCTAGTCAAGGACTCATAACTGGGTTGCAAGTTCATCCCAGACCCCTAAATGGGGCACCTGTGGGAGGCAAGCAGTGGATGTCTCTCCCGCAGTGATGTTTCTCTTTCCCTCCTTCCTTCCGATCTACTCTTTCTGAAAAGCAACGGAAAAAATATCCTCAGGTGAGGATTAACAACAATAAATAAATAAATACACATTAAAAAACACCGTACAGTTTTAAAACATCTTATACAGCTTACATGTTAGTTGTTTTTTTTTTTTTTCTTTAAAAGGAATGACTTGTGTTCAGGGCTGTTAAATGCTTTATAGACAAGGGGGGAAATCCTGTGCTAGAACCAACTTATTCATCATCATCTTCTAATTCATCTTCCTCCTCCTCCTCTTCATCTTCCCTGCCTTCCTCCTCTTCCTTCTTTTTCGTGCTTTTTTCAGCCTTGACGACTTCCTTTTTGGCCACATCAGGCTTCCCTTCAGCTCGGTAGGCAGCAATATCCTTTTCATATTTCTCCTTTAGATTAGCGCCTTCTTTTCACAGGGCTGCTTGTCACTGGCTGCAGTGTGACTCCACAGCTCTCCCAGCTTCCTGGCAACGTCACCCATGGGCAGGCCGGGATGCTCTCCTTTGATTTTGGGGCGATACTCAGAACAAAACAAGAAAAAGGTGGAAGGAGGCCTCTTGGGCATTTGGGATCCTTGAAATTCTTTTTGTTTTTTCTTAAGGAGGAATATAAGTTTTAATTTCTCTTTCTTGATGACCTTGTCCGCTTTTGCCATGTCTTCAGATTTTTCTCTCTCATTAGTTTTTCATCTCTCTGAGCACTCTTTAGAAAACTCTGAGAAGTTGACTGAAGCCTCTGATGCTTCTTCTTATGCTCCTCACAGCGAGTTTGCACAAAAAATGCATACGCTGACATTTTACCTCTCGGCTTCTAAGGATCTCATTTGCCCATGTTTAATTACTTTTCTTCTGCAAGCTCACAGTCACCCAGTGCCATTTGGCTCGAACTTGCCCCGGCGCTGTCTCTGCGGAGCTCAATGTATTCTCTTCCTATCACTCTTTGTCATTCTTTGGGTTGTAGATGCATCACTCCAATTCTCCGTCTTTGCCTGGCCATCTCTTTATAAAGGCACCAATTATATTGGATTAGGGGCCTACTCTAGTATGACCTCATCTTAATTAATTACATTTGCAATGACCCTATCCTATATAATAAAAGCCTAATATGCTGAGTGTCTGGTAGTCTGTTCATCCGTTCGACCAATCAAAGCATAATATGCTAACGATATGCTAAGGCCACTCACTATGATGTGCACTAACCACAAGGGGCAGATGCTCCAACCTGTAGGTTAGCTTGCTGCAGGGTCCGCCCAACTGGGACTGAGTGAGATGGGCCAGACACGCCCTGGAGCCCTCCCACGTCTCTCCCCGGCCCCGATCTTGCACTGGTGGGGTCCCTCAACCTGGGACCCCTGGGGGGATGTTGGAGAGCCAGTTTCAGCCCAATCCTGCAGGCCAAGCCAAGGGACTCAACTGGTGCACGAATTCGTGCACAGGGCCTCTAGTTTCCAAATAAAGTCACATTCTGAGGTACTGGAGGTTAGGACTTCAGCATGTCTTTTTTTTGTATGTGTATGGGGTGCACAATATTTAACCCCATTTCAGATGACAAGGGCTGGAGATCCCAGTGCTTTGGAGCTGCTCAGGGTGACAGCTCAGGAGCTTAGTGTTTACATGTCTCTGCTGGAAGACCCACGCTGCCCAGGATTGTGGCAGTGGCTGGGCTACAGGGAGCGGGAGCTCTGCCACACGCAGTGATGTGCAGTGTGGAGGAAGGGGGTGGAGTTGAGTCTCTGTCAGGGAGCCATTTGGGAGGCCCTTTTGCAGTCATTCTTTAAGAAAAGAGGCTCTGGCCGAAACTGGTTTGGATAGAGTGTCGTCTGCGGACTGAAAGGTCCCAGGTTCGATTCCGGTCAAGGGCATGTGCATTGGTTACAGGCACATCCCTGGTAGGGGGTGTGCAGGAGGCAGCTGATCGATGTTTCTCTCTCATTGATGTTTCCAGCTCTCTGTCCCTTTCTCTCCCTTTCTCTCTGTAAAAAAAAAAAAATCAATAAAATATATATTAAAAAAAAAGAAAGAAAGGAAGAAAGGAGGCTCCCAGTGTAATGTTCACTCTGGAGCATTTTCCTTCCAGAGCAGATGGGAAGTAAGGAAGGAATCTACCCATTTTTGTTGTTGTTGTTTTATGTTTTTTGTTTTCCTGGATAGATTTGCTTGACCATTAAAAAAAATAAACCCTTTTGGTAATGTGTGTGATATCCTGAAATTTATAGAAGAGAAAAAGGGGAATTAACAGCTTTCATAAAATTGAGCTTTTCCTACCAGACACAGGGTATGCTATTCCATTTGCTCAAGACTTCTTTTGTGCCACTCAGTAGTAATTTTTTTTCCCATGTAGTTCTTGCTTAATACGTGTTTGCTTGATCTTTTATTTCTTTGTTGTTGTTGTTAATATTCACCTGAAGATTTTTCTATTGATTCTCGGAAAGAGTGGAAGGGAAAGGGAGAGGAATCGAACCTGTGACCTTTCCATCCTTGTGCTGATGCTCTAACCACTGAGCAACTGGCTAGGACAATATTTCATTTTTTTGCTTATTACTGTAAGGGGAATAGTTTCTCTCGTTCTATTATCTAATCAGTTGGCTTTGTTTTATAGGAAAAGTATTGATGTTTTGCATAATAATCTTGTGTCCAGCCAGTTTTCTGAATTTTCTTATTGTTTGCAATGGTTTTCAGTTGAGTCTCTGAGGTTTTCCAGGTTTACAATGTTATAATTTAATCTCTTCCTTTCTGATGTTTCATATATTTTATTATTTTATGTTGTCAAGTTCCACTGGCTAATCCCCTCCCTCCAGATTAAGTAATAATGGTAATTGTGATAATTATTTTTATAAAATTTTTATTATATACTTTACATTGAGTATTTCAGAAAAGAAAATAATGACAATGATTTCAAAATGCAATCCCTGGATTAAATAAATATCCTTTATATCTATATTCAATTCATATCTAGAAATGTATGTAGACACTAAGTCAGCTAATAAATAATAAAATAACTATGTAAACTAGAAACCTCAGGGATGAGGAACATATATGATCAATTAAGTCACTTTGCCACCATGTATTTTAAAAAACCGGATTCACATTTGTTTCAATCACATACACATGTATTCCAAGAGTTAAATTAGACAGCTGATGCTAACAACTTAGCACTATGATCTCTGTTATCTTAAAAGATAATTTAATTTAATACAGAGAAAATCAAGAAAAAAATGTTAGGACCCTTGATCAGAAGCTTTCGATCCTCTGATGCTCATGAAGGTTCAAGTAAGAGTGCTTCCTTCCACTGAAACATGATCAGAAGAGAGATGAGCTAAGCACTCTGAACACTAGCTAGTCATCAAGAAATTATTAATAAAGGACTCATGTTAGTAACTAGCCGTGTTAAAAAAGCCTTAGCCAATATTACAAAAACAAAACTTTTAGAGTGATATTTACGAATGCAAGCATAATTGGTGTTTTGCTTTTATACATAATCCTCTTTGAAATGCTGAAAGTGAGTTTCAACTGTGGTTCTTTTGAGAAGCTGGTGGTGCACATGGGATGATCTACCGACTTACCTTCTCAAAGTATTCTTTGGAAGCAGATGTGGCTTGATCCTAGGAGAATCCAGTGTCCAGTTTGTGGAAGTCTCTTGTCTTTTTGATAACAGCCATTCTAATAGGTGTTATGTGATATCTCACTGTAGTTTTGCTTTGCATTTTCCTTATGATCAGTGAGCATCTTTTCAGGTACTTATTAGCTATTTGTATGTCTTCTTTAGGACAATGTCTGTTCAGGTCATTTGCCCATTTTAAAATTAAATTATTATTATTATTATTATTATTATTATTATTATTATTTTTGCTGTCGAGTTGTATGAGTTCCTTATAATTTTTTTTTAATGTTTATTAATGGGTATGTGGGGTAGAGAGTGAGAATGTGATGGATGGCACAAGCTGGCCGTCTGGTGTCCTCCAGGTGAGGTCAGCTTTGGGTCAGACCAGAGTAACATTTTGTGTTACATGACCATCAGGCAGCACAGCCTCTATGAACACTCTCCGTTGGGAGCGCCCGTCCTTCTCCAGCATGTGGCCGCCTTTGTAATCAGCAGAGAGGACTGCCAGGCCCCTGGGGCTTTGCCATAACCCAGTCGTAGCAGTTGGAACAGTCGTTCACCGCAGATTGGTTCCCAAATACATCCATCTCCCTCTCTCTCTACCCTCTCCCCGCTCCCCTCTCCCCCCAAATACCTCTGCACATTCTGACTGTCTGAGTCATCTTGCTTTAGGCATGACTCAATAGTTTGGGGATGATCTGTACTTTTGGCATTTGGCCAGCTCAGGGCAGGAAGTGTTCTGAAGTAGTGCTCACTGGCCTGAGAATTTGTTGGATGGAGGTCTCTTTTCGTTTGATAATTTATGTTTTTGAAAATATCTTTATTTCTCTTTAACCTCCCACTTCTATTTCCAAAATCTTAGTTATGAAAAATTTCAAACATAGAGAGAAGATGTAAAACAAGGACAACAAACATATCTGTAAAGCCTCCACTAGTCTCCACAATTGTTAGCATCTTTCCATATTTACTTTCTATTTCTCTCTCTTTTTATCTCTGCCTAGGCATATCTTTCTATTTCTATATCTATATTGCTATAATATTTGAAAATAAATAGTATGCATCATGATACACTACTCCTAAATACTATAGTGTGCATCTGCTAAGACTAATCACAAACCAGTATCACATACGAAAACAAACATAGCGGGATCTTTTTAAATTCTGTATGTCATTGCTGGAAGTTCTCCCAGTGGGCTAGAATTACAGGGGGGCTTGCTGGAGACAGTAATCCCATCCTGATCATGGCCTCTCAGGAATATAAGAACAAGGGAGGGGATCAGAACTGGCTATACTCTTTGAAGGGCCGTCATGTGGAAGAGTGAGCAGATTCTACAGAGAGGAGTAATTGGAATATTCTAGTAAAGAGTGGAAGTTTCAAGGTGACAAATTGAACCAGGAATGTGGCTACTGGCCTATAATCAGCAGTGAGCTCCCGATCACTGGAAATATCCAGGAAACATTAGATGGCCCCTTCTTAGAGGGATGCTGTGGAGAGAAATTGTGTTGATTAGAAAACTGGTCTATAGGACTTTTAAGTCCTTTCCAATAATTTTTAGGGGACAGGGACAAGAAATTCTAGAGAGGCCCAAACTGATCTTTAGGCTACAATCAGATTGTAACGCCCTTGTTCATTTTGTCTACCCAGCAAAGCTGATTGTGTCTACTTCTGTCTTAAGGCTGGATTTGTTATTTGATATTTATTGGGGCCTTGGTAGTTCTTAGTAAATCTAGCATGTATTCTTTCTTTTATAAGAAAATACCAGAGAAATTTGCCTTCTTTAAAGAGAAGGCTGGCCTTTTCAATTTGACAGTGGGAGTTAAAACAACAACCACCACAAAACAAAACAAACAAACAAATGAAGATAAATCAGTGAAATGCCTTCAAATTCTATGCCTATTCTTTCTTGCCTCAGCTCAAATGTCTAAATGGATCACTTTTCTTTTTTATTAACTGCAAAATAAAAGGCCTCAAGGGATGTTTCATGGAGAATAAGAGTGGCTTGGGTTGAGTTTATATCTGAGTCAGATATGTGCTTCCTGAGATAAAAAGCAGTAATAGTTATTTTCAGAAGAACTTCCTGAGTTTGTTAAGTAAACTAATGAATGGGTATCATTACAAGCTTTCCAAAGTGAAAATTATATGAAACTATCATCTGATAGGAAAGAGTAACAGAGGAGAAACCTTGAGTTTTTGCTATGGGGAGTTCATGCCAATTCTAAAAGAAATTTGTGTTCTCACTGTTCCATTGAAATCAATTCAATTCCATGCAAGAAGTGGCTGAATGGAATTGTATTTCTAGGAGCCACTCAATAAAGTGGAAACTATCAGTAGTTTTTCTTTTCTTTTCTTCTTTTTAAGAAGACCTGAGATTGGCTTTATTTTATTTTTAAAATATATTGTTATTGATATCAGAGAGGAAGGGAGAGATAGAAGCATCGGAAATGAGAATCATTGATCAGATGCCTCCTGCATGCCCCCCAGCGGGGATGGAGACTGCAACCTGGGCAGTGCCCTGACCAGGTATCAAACTGTGACCTCCTGGTTCATAGGTCAACACTCAACCACTGAGCCACATGGCTGGGCAGCATCAGTAGTTCTTGACCCAGCTCGGCTATTAACTGACCTGGGCAAGTCCTCCTTCTAGTCACATTGCAGCTTCCGAGTCCATGAAATGTGCTGTGTACATTTGCAGACGCATTGAAGGGAAATGAGATACGGTGATAAAGAAGTTAAGAGTATATAGAATTATACAAATATGAGGTACTGAATTTGCTGCCACCCTAAGGATTATCCCAGGTCTATTGGCTAAAAGTAAGAACTTCCCTATTCCTACTTAGTATAACAAGCTCAGGAGGCCTTATCCCCCGGTAGATAAAATGTAGAGTGAAACTACTGTACGCAAACCTGATTTCTAAGCAGGGCTTGGTTGGGTTAGAAACAGATAAGATAGATTATATTTAATTAATACAAATGTGTTCAGCTCTGACATCAAGGACTTGGCAAGTGGTCCCTGGTTAACACTTGATTCTCCCAAATTCTGGAACTACTTCCCATATGGGTCTGGAATATTCTAGTAAAGAGTGGAAGTTTCAAGGAGACAAACCGAACCAGGACAAGTTACACCCAAGGCCCGCTTTTCTATTTTGTCTGCCCTTCTACTGGTCCTTCCCGCCACCTCTGTCTCTGTCCAGAGATTCTCGTGACTCCTGAGAAGGCAGAAAGTAGGTTTTTGCTATTGTACTTGTGTTTGGCCTCACTTAGTTTGGAGCAAGATGTAAGTGAGTACAGAACAGGGCATTTCTATGGGTAATGTTGGCGATGACAAATGGAGGGGGACTGATTTTCCCAGTCAAGCGTCAGTTTTTGTGGCGCTTCATTGTTCTTCCCTGTGATGTGCAGTGTTCCAGGCTGGCAGCATGCTGTGAACAAAGGAACTTGTATTCTGTAGTCTCTTTAGCTGTGCTGTGACTTGGCAAGGGCTGAAGGCAAATTGTGCACCTGCATAACCTCTTCGGCTTGATGAAGAATGGTATCTCTTTCCCACTTCCCCTCCCTTCACAGAAATTCTCCCAGACGACAGCACAAACAAGCCCTAATTAAGTCTTTCCTTGAATCTCCACATTTTTTCCACCAACCTGTTCTTGGGTTGAGATGTGTAATTAAGAGGAAGTGGGAGGAAGTAAGTCAGGTATGAGATGCAGCTGGGAATTGGGAGAACCTAATGGCAAGCAAAGACTAGAACCTCTGCCCTGGTGGCCCTTTGGACAGTTTAAATGGCAAGAGGCATGGGAAATTGATGGAGGAATTAAGATGCTTTAGAGTTTAGAAGGAAGAGTTGGTTGCAATTGTATGAGCACATTTTCTTAGACCTTTTGAGTTTGTGTTTTTGCCTTTTTGTCTCTGAATAAGAGAATTTCAATGTTTCTCAGCCAACAGTTAAAGATAATACATGGAAGGTACCTACTGCTTCCCTGGGAAGGCTGTGAACATGCCTTATAATTATACTAGAGGCCCAGTGCAAGGAATTCATGCACTTGGAGAAGGCTCAGCCTGGATTTTGAGAGTGCGCAGTCCAGACTGAGGGACCCCCTGGTGCACAATCAGAGCTAAGAAGGGATGTGGGAGGTTGGCCAGCCGGGGTGGGACCGTGGGAAGGCTCCAGGGCATATTGGACCAGTCTTGCTTAGTCCTGATAGGCTGGACCTTAGCAGCAAGCTAATCTACTGGTTAGAGTACATGTGTCAAACACAAGGCCCGCGGGCCAAATCCAGCCTGCCAGGCCTTGCAATGTGGCCCGCACCGCGCTGTCATCACTACACTCCGCTGTCAGTTTATGACATTGTCAGTTTATGACTGTTCAGTAAACCATTCGGCCCGCAATTTAGGCTGGACTTTAGATTTTGGCCCCTTCTCTGATTGAGTTCGACACCCCTAGGTTAGAGCATCTGTCCTATAGTCCCTTAGTAGTCAGTGCACATCATAGTGAGTAGTTGAGTGGCCTTAGCATATCATTAGCATATTATGCTTTCATTGGTTGAATGGCCAACTGGATGACCAGACACTTAGCATATTAGGTTTTTATTATATAGGATTCAAAATTTGGGGCTTTTGTGTACTTATCAAAGGACAGTCTCATATATTTTACAGGGGGTTCAAGACCTACTTTTTCTCCTTCCTACCCCCTACCACTGGTATTACGGATCTAGAGATACAAATCTGGAAGGATAGCCACATTTGGAAGCCATGAAGAGAGGTTGGAGCCTATAAAAGTTAGAGAAGGATGGAGGTCCAGGCAGCCCCATGAGAGGCAGTAGGTGGTTAAGCTTTTGCACTTATATTAGATACATCCGATCTCAGAGCCCAGTGTCACCATGTATTAACTGTGCCAGCTGTGTGATCTGGGCAATCTACACCATAAGCCACAGTCTTCAGTTCTCTCATCAATAATATGGGAAGACAGAACATACCTCATAGAATCATTGCAAGGATTCATTAAAGTTATCCATGTAGCATGCCTCCTTGCTTCCCTGTTGATGTGTATAGTCTCTCTCTATGTGCATTTTGAATTGTATGCCTCATTCCAGGCCAAGCATCCTGTACAGGCCTCAGAAGGCTGAGTTATGTTCTGCTATTTGGTTGGTTTTTCCCCCCTGCTCTCTTTAGAAAAGTAAGAGTGAGGTGGTGTCCTTGACTGAATGTCCTTTTCCAGCTCCCCCAGCTGGCCGGCTAGGCTGAGAGCAGCATATTTGCATTTTTCCAAGCAGTGTAGGGAGCAATGAAAGCTAGGAATCTGGAGCCTGGAGGGTCTCTCAGGGAATGAGACCAAATTAGTCCCGGGGTGGGGGCCGGGGGGCAGGGCCTATAGGCTGCAACTCCCCAGGTGGCAGCTGCCTCAGGCAGCCTCCGAAGCCAACTCTGTGGCCTAGTTCCTTTTGTAATTTTCACAATACACCAGAAGATGGAGCTCTTGACTCTGAAGTCAAGGGCCAGAGGCTCCGACTTGTTTTATGATTGAACTGGAGGGAAATCAGACCCATCAGAGCTCCTGGGAATCCTCTACTTCCTCAGTCCTCTCTTTACTCTGCCCACTCATGCCCACTCCCATCGCTGGGAGCTGTCTTTCTGGGGGGAGGAAAGTGTGGGCATATTTTTCCTTTGGTCACATCCTTGGCCCCTCCTGAATTACCATGTTGCCAGAGCTAGTCTAACTGACCCCCTGCCCCAGGTTTCCTCCTCTAATTGGCTTGCGCCTAATAGCAGATGTTGGCAATGGTACCACGTACATGGGATATGCTGCATGGAGGCCAAGAACTAGTGGAATCAGACAGACCTGTCCTTGACTCGTCTCACAGAAGCAGCTCTCCTCCCTCCTCAGAGAAGCCCTCCCTGAACACCCCATTTAGAGTAGCTCTCCCCAACCCCATGCCAGTTACTCTCTATCACATGACCCGTTATTTACTTCAGAGAAGCGACCACCACCTGTGACTATCTTGTTCACTCTCTCCCCACTAGATTGTAAGGCTCAAGAGGGCAAGACCCTATTTTTTGTCTTATTGCTGTTTCCCCAACACCCAACACAGGGCTGAATACATAGATTCTTAGTAAATAAGTTTGGAATGAATAAATGACTGAATCCCAGCTTAATGACTCCTTAACTTTGAGAAAGCTGCTAAACTTCTCTGAGTCTCAGTTTTCTTAGCAGTAAAATGGAGAAATAATGATGTTATGAATATTAAATGACACAATGTATTTACACTATTAAACTGGTCTTGATGCATGGAGGTGCTCTCTAAGATCACAGTGTTTCACTTTTTATCATGTGAGAAAACTGAAATCAGAACTTTGGCTATAGCTTTTCTTTACCACATTTTTTTTTTTTTTTTACTTCCTACTGCTCCTCTTTATAACTTTCAACTTTGGTCCAAATCACTGTTACCCTGAATGGGCCATGTGCATTCTTAAGTCTTTGCCTAAGAGTTAAGATACTTATTATCCTTACTGTGGCTCAAATTTTTCTGGTCATTCCAGTTGTTCCAGCATTGTGGTCACTTGGCTTTTATATCTATATGCAAAGTGTCCCCTTGGGAGTTTGACTGACCAGGAGTTCGATTGCTTGCTATGATGTGCATTGATCACCAGGGGGCGACGTGGAACGAAGGAAGGCCATGGCTAGCAGCCAGCATCTGGGGAAGGGAGGTCCTGGCTGACAGCTGGCAGCTGCTAGGGACTCTATCCAGACAGGAATTTCGTGCACTGGGCTTCTAGTATATAGATAACCAGGATTTGGGAGCAGCCCAAGTGTCCATCAGTAGATCAGTAGATAAAAAAGCTGTGGTACATTTACACAATGGAATACTACACAGCTGTAAAAAAGGGATGGAATCTTACTCTTTGCAACAGCATAGATGGACCTAGAGAGCATTATGGTAAGTGAAACAAGCCAGTCAGAGAAAGACAAGTATCATGTTATTTCACTCATGTGTGAAATTTAAGGAACAAAATAAACTAACAAACACAATAGAAACAGACTAATAAAGAATAGACTGATTGCTGTCAGAGGGGATGGAGTTTGAGGCTGGGTAAAAAAGGTGAAAGGATTAAGCAAAAAAACTCCCCAAAACTCGTAGACACAGATAATAGCATGGTGACTGCCAGATGGAAGGAGTGGTGGGGGTAGGTAGAGAAGGGTAATGGGGGATAAATGGTGATGGAAGGAGACTAGACTTAGGGTGGTGAACACACCATATAATATAGAGATGATGTGTTATAGAATTGTATACCTGAAACTATATAATTTTATTTACCAATGTCACCCCAATAAATTCAATTAAAATATATTGACTTTGAAGAAAGGTTAAGAATTTGGTGGGAAATGATGGGGTGGATGCCGGAGTCGAGGGACATGTTTAGTGTAGAGAATGACAGAGACTGTGGCAATGAATGTTAAGACTCAGAAATAGGATCAGGAGCTTATAAAGATTAGCAATATGGTTTTGCCTCAGGTATCCTGAAGCACAACCTTGTTTCTCATTTCAGGGGTGGGATGCAGGGTTGGAATTTTAATATGTCCCTATTTATCTTCAGGTGTAGCTTCTGTGGAGACAGGAGAATGATTTGCAACAGTTCTTTTTGTTCTAATGTGACTCACCTACAGCCTGCTGTAATAGTACATACAGAGGAAAAGGCCCCTTCCTTCCGCTTGGGGACAGGGGATTGGTGGATGATGGTCAAACTCTCTTTTCTCTTAAGCATGTATCAAATGGAATGTGTTACTCATGAGTTTCCAACGTTGCCTTAAACAAATAGTTCTTGTTATTAAGTAATAATTTGCCTTCTTGGAAAAGTTGGAAGCATTTTTGTGTTATTACTTCAACCACCATCTTTAGTTCACCCCTGTGCTTTTGGCTGCCAACCTGAGACCCAGGGAGGAGACCTAAATCCTAGCGAGGCTGTGAAGGGGACAGGATCACTGCCTGCGTATGCTTATCTTTAATGCTCCTTAATCTGGCCACGAGCTCAGAGATTAGCAAGTATTCTCGTCCTTTTCCCTCATCCTCAATTACTTCCTTCTGCAATCCCCCCAAGGGACGTTTCCCTAGAATTTAAAAATCATCCAGAGAATAAAACCAGAATAGACAAAAATCAACACTTTCCCACTTCCCCAGGGTGAGGGGCAGCTGCAAATAGAAGGATGAGATTTTTTTCAGTTTCCAACAAGCAATTGCAAGGACCTTCAAGCCCTGAAGGGAGGGAGGCGGTTTCCACGGCAACCTGGGCTCCTCGGGCTGCCCCCCCACCCCTCGCGGTAGCCCTGGGTACCGCCGGCCAGCGTCCTCCCGTGCTCCGCGCGCTGATTGGCTGCGCAGGCCGCGCGCTGATTGGCCGCGGCGATGCCTCGCGGGCCGGTGGCCACGGAGGCGGAGGAGGGAGGTGGATGGTGGACCTTTGGCTCCGGATTAGGGGTCGCTGTTGGGGCGCTTCGCTGAGACCCGCCGGGAGCGTAGGGGCTGCTGACGCTCGGCCTGGAGCCCGCGGGCGACACCGTGCTCGGCTCCGCCATGCGCGCGGGGAGTAGCGAGCCGGACGGCGTCCTCCGCTATCAGGTAGGGCCCGCCTCCCGCCCCTCCCCGGGCTCAGCCTCCTCATCCTCTGCCCACCTCCCCGCCTCTGCCCCCCGGCTGGGCTCCGCGGCCACTCCCTGAGGGCGAGGGGAGGCCGTCCCGGGACACCAGGGGGCGCTCCGCGAGGCTGGGCACTGGGCAGGGACTGCGAGCGGGTGGGTGACCTTGGGCCGAACCCGGGAGCTGGCGGATCGCCGCCGCATCCCGTGTGACCTCCGTTCTCCTGGGGCCTCCCTATTAGCGGGGAGGCCGGCTTCTGGCCTCGCCGTGTGAAACAGGAACGTGGGAGAAAGAGTAGCCAGGGGCCATCCTTTGGGGAAGCAGGTGGCCTCATTGTGTTATTTCTGGGGGTTTCTGGAAGCGCTGGGGAGATGGGAGGGAGGCTGGGACCAGACCCTGGTAGTGTGTCCAGCTTTCTGACTCCCTCATGGCGCAGGCATCTGACAAGTTCTGGGTGGGGAAGCAGAAATGGGCTGGGGAGGCGTTGAGGAGTCAGGAACAGTGTTTACTTAAGAGAACGAGGAAACCAGGTTTCAGTAACTGGTAGCCCAAATGTTGGGGTGGCTAATGTAAGGAAGAAGCACCGGACTGTGTGTCAGCGCCTGTAGATTCAAATCTCATACAGGCTTGGTGACCTTGAGTGAGCCCCTTGCCCCCTTTAGCCTCAGATCCCCATCTAGTAAAATGGGAATGGTAATCCCTGCTTTGGTGTGAGGGCAAGACGAGGGGCCGCTGGTGAAAGGGCTTAGTGAAATAATGTTTATGGCGAGATGGCCAGTGAGTGAGTGGTACCTTACTCAGTTCTGGACGATGACACCCCCCCTTGCCTGGTGCGATCAGGTGTCACAGTTACTGCCCTGGAAAGAGGGACTGATTGAAGAGAGGGCCTAGTCTGAAGTGGGAGGCTGTGAAGAGAAGGATGGACCTTCTTGGGAAGGATGAGGGGTCTTGGAAACAAGTGCCACATTGACATCAGGGATGGTTTCTGTAAGGAGTCAGCAAAAGCACTGAGTTTGTAGCAGAATGGGTATCAGATACTGACTCTCTTCTTCCTGTGGCAGTTTGGTAGTTTGCTACTAGAAGATCTGTAATTCCTTCTTTGTTTGCTCCATCAAAAAGGAATCTTATCTAAGGTTTTGGAAATCCTTATCTAATATGTTAAGGCCTATTAAGTGTATTATTCACTTACATTTGGAATACAATGATGAACTAAAATAGGCAATGTTTTTGCTCTTTGGAGCTTCTCTGGCTAGTGTGTGTGTGTGTGTGTGTGTGTGTGTGTGTGTGTGTTTGGAGGATAATCACAAGTAAATGTGTTATTATAAACGGTGATAAGTTCTTTGAAAGAAAGACAGACAAGATATGGACAAAGATCTAAAGAATAAGTGTCTCCTGAGGGAAGAGGGAGCTCAAAGGGCTTTGGAGACACAAAGAGCACCATGTGCATAAGTCCTGTGGCAGGAGGGGGTGCATCTGGCTATTAGGCCTGAAAGAGGGCCTGTGTGGCTAGAGCCACAGAGTAAATGAGGGAACGGTGTGAGACATACTCTGGTGTCATAATATACAGGGCCATTGTAGCCCATGCTGAGGAAGCTGGTATTTCTCTGAGGAACAAGGGGAAGACACTCTAGAGAGCAAAAGAAGAGAGAGGGAGAGGGAGGGAGGGAGAGAGAGAGCGTGCCAATGAGAGATCAGATTTTTCTATTAAAAAGATTTCTCTTGCCCGGCTGGTATGGCTGAGAGGTTGAGTGTTGAGCCAGGAATCAAGAGTTCAGGGCACATGCCCAGGTAGTGGGCTCAGTCCCCAGGAGGAGTTGTGTATGAGGCAGCCAATTGATGAAGTTTCTCTCTCATTGACGTTTCTATCTCTCTATCCCTCTCCCTTCCTCTCTTTCTGAAAAAAATCAATAAAAACATTAAAAAAATGATTTCTCTGGCTGCAGTGGGAGAACAGGCTGGAATGAATGTGAGGAGACAGTGTCCTTAACGTGCAGAGTGTGTACAGGTTATATTGCCAAGGTCATAATAACCCCTAACCTTCTGTTAGTGTTCTGTGAAATGGATAATTCCCGAGAGCTTCTGGGATAAGATAGAAAATAATTACCTCCTTTACATCTA
The DNA here is from genome assembly GCF_964339955.1 of Pipistrellus hanaki. Classification (NCBI taxonomy): domain Eukaryota; kingdom Metazoa; phylum Chordata; class Mammalia; order Chiroptera; family Vespertilionidae; genus Pipistrellus; species Pipistrellus hanaki. The sequence continues at coordinate 142,627,840 of NC_140505.1, read as the reverse complement.
GTTCATGAAACTTTCATGGGTGGTAGGATGAGGAGAAGAAACTAAATAGAGTAGGAACAGGAGGACCTCATGAATCATGAAGGCTGAGTCAGGTGACAGACAAATGGGAACGTGGATATACTAGCAGGGAGGAAAAGAAATGAGTGTGGAAGGAGGAAAGTAAATGTCTGACTTGTGGGAGACACAATCAAGCAACTGAAAATTACCAATTAGTCCTCCCAAGTAGGCTGTGAGGAAGGGAGATGGACCTTGCAAACTGAGGAGACTGTATAACTTGTGCAAACAGTGATTCCAGACCTCACACCCAAATAGCGTAAGTCTGTTGTTTTCTCTGGTTTGGACTGTTGCACTAGCCTCTCATGATTCCCTCTGCCTTCTTTCTTGCCATTCTACTTCAGGCCTGGCAGTCAGAGGGAGCTTTTAAAAACACAAATCGGATTATGTCATATCTATCTTGAAACCTTTTAGTGACTTTCCAGTTCATTTTAGAATAAAATCCAAAGTGCTTATCAAGCTTTAACATGATCAAGGCCTCGACTACCCTCTCTGACTGCCTCTCTTCCACTCTCTATGCCTCCCTGCACTGGCTTCTGTTTCTTCGATATGGCCAGCTCCTTCATGCCTCAGGATCTTTGTTCTTGCTGTTCCCTCTGCCTAGGACATTTTTCTACCTAGGCCTTCTCATGACACAAGTGTCACCTCCCTAGAGTGTCTTTCCTTGATCTTTAACCACAGTCACTCCCTTTCATATGATACTATTTTGTTTTCTTAATAGCACATATAATTCATCCGAAGTGTTCTTGTTTTGAATTCTTGTTTATTTTCAAATAGAAGTTTCATGAGGGCAGGGACCAGGCACAAAGTATTTTCATCTAACACAGTGCCAGGTATAATATAGGTTTGTGATTCTAGATTCTAGATTGGATGATTCTCCCATAGTCAAAGCCAGTGTGCCTCTCCTTAAAGAGCTTGTGGCCTTGTCAGGATTAGCACAGGGCAACACACTGTCATTGCTCTCCCTTCTATGCTCTGTGTCTTTGCCCAGATGTTCCCAGCTGGAAATCTTTCCCATCCTCTCCAAAATATCCCATTTTAACTTCCAAGCTTCATATCACTATCATAATATAGTCTGTCTTCTCTGCTCACCACACCCACCAAGTTCTGTTTTTTCTCCCACCCCTATGGAATATACAATACCTGTTCTCTCTACTGCTAACCTGGCAGTTCCCTTTGATGATGATGTTGTCTTTTTTTTGTTTTTTAAAAAAATATATTTTATTGATTTTTTACAGAGAGGAAGAGAGGGGGATAGAGAGAGTTAGAAACATCGATGAGAAAGAGTCATCAATCAGCTGCCTCTTGCACATCCCCCACTGGGGATATGCCCGCAACCAAGGCACATGCCCTTGACCGGAATCGAACACGGGACCCTTCAGTCCACAGGCCGATGCTCTATCCATGGAGCCAAACCGGTTTCGGCGATGATGATGTTTTATGTAAGCTTTTATTGGTATTTGCCACGTGCAAGACACTGTGTTAAGTGCTCTCCATGCATCATTTCATTTAAGTCTTTCAATAACCCTGAGAGCTACATGCTCTTATTATCCCCATTTTTCACATGAGAAAACCAAGAGGAAAAAAAGATTAAGCAATTTTTTCTAATATGTGGCTGCCCCTCTTCAAAGGATGTTTCCTTAATCACTCTGCATTTCTGTAGATTTATCTTTGATTCCTAGACCAGTACCTGGCTCAGAGTGAGCATTTAATAAATGTTCAGAAAGATATGTGTGACAAGGTGTACAAAGGATATTATTAGAGTGGGAAGAGACTGGAATGAGGGGGCCAGCGAAGAGGCTATAATTTAGGATGAATCAATGAAGGTCTGCATTATTGAATTTTGATGACATCTGTAGAGGTGACTATTGAAATTTTAGGAGTCAGTGAGCCCTTAAAGGGCGTGACAATGAAAGAAGATAAGAAAGCTTTAGGGAAGCCTAGTTTGGACTGGAACTGGGGACATCTTCAAAGTTCCTAAAATTTCTCCTATGAGCAGTCCATTCTGAGCAGAAAGAAGTGCTGGAGGAAAAGGTGGAGAGGTCCAGGACTTGCAGGGAGGTTCAGAGAAGGTGGAAGTGGAGGAGTGGGGAGCAAGTGAACTTGGGAAATAACTAAGGCTTTTCTGTGAATTAGGCCTGCTCAGAATGGAAAGCTTTGCTGAAGTCTTGAGAATAACAAACCCTGGTAAGTGGGTGGTCATTGAAAAGCATAGCCAAATAGAAAGCAAGTCATACTCTATATCTTATGGTGGCCCTGAGAAAGCTCCAAGGCAGGAGTTCCTGAAGGAGACTTGAATACTCCTGCCCAATGATGCTGGCACGTGTCAGTTAATATTTCCTGAGGGAATGAATGAATGGCTTTGTAGAGAGCAGGTCAACTTTTCTGAGGTCAGTTTATGAGAAGCAGTCAGTATTTGTTGAATGTTATTGAACAAAAGTATCAATCATAGCAGCTCTCCTCTCACTACATTGCAGTGTACAGTCAATACTCCATCACCCTCTCCAAGGAAGGTAGTAACACATTTACTCTGGTTTGAAAGTTAGAAAGCCATAGGGTATGTGTTGGTTTCTATCACTTCCATAACAAATTACCACAAATTTAGTGTCTTAAACAACACAAACTGATACTCTTACAGTTCAGAAATCCAACAAGGTCTCTGAGTGGGTAAAGTCAGACGTTGGTGGGGTTGGGGTTCTTTCTGGAGGCTCTAGGAGAGAATCTGTTTCCCTGACCTCTTCAGCTTCTCGAGGTTGTCTGCATTCCTCCCTCTTAGCTCCCTTCCTCCATCTTCAAAGCCAGTGATATAGTGTGTCTCAGACCCTGCCTTTGGTGTCATATCTTTCTCCATAGCACTACTCTTCTGCCTCCCTCTTCCACTTTTAGGGACCCTTGTGATTACATGGAGCCCACCAGAGAGTCCAGGATAATCTCTTTAATTTAAATTCAGTTGATTAACAATCTTACTTCCATTTGCAACCTTATTTCGGGGTCATTATTCTGCCTACCATTATGTATTACCCAGTAATCTATATTGGACAGGAGTAGCTGACTCCAAGTGGGCTTCAATAAAAGAATCACTGAGAAACCAGAACCAGTTTGAAATTGTATGCCTTTAGAAAGCTGCTGAAGAGTCAGAATGAGAGAATCCTGGGTGTTCAGGAGCTCATGGCTACCCAGAAGAGGTCTGGGACAGCTGGGACAAATCCTGGTGGAACCCTTTTTTCCTATAGGGTGGCTGCGTTCAATGAGGAAGTCAAATTGAAGTCATTCAAGAGTTGGGGATTTATGGGTCATATGCAGTGACAGAGTCTTTATTTTTCTTTTAAAGATATATTTTTCTTTTTAAGTATGTTTTTAATGATTTTTTAGAGAGAGAGGAAGGGATAGGGAAAGAGCGAGAAACATTAATAAGAGAAACACATTGATCAGCTGCCTCCTGCACGTTCCCTAGTAGGGGTTGAGCCTGCAACCCAGTCATATGTCCTTGACTGGGAATCGAACCCACGACCCCTTCCGTGTGCGGGCCAATGCTCTATCCATTGGATTGAGCCAGTGACAGAGTCTTCAAGGGCCAGAATTAACAGACTTTGCTGGATGAAGAGGAAGATGGAAATGAATAAAAAGATGGAGAACTATTGAAAGTCTCGGGGCAGTTTGAGGGACAAGATTCAGGAGCACTAAGGATTTAATGCCGAAACCGGTTTGGCCCAGTGGATAGAGCGTCGGTCTGTGGACTGAAAGGTCCCAGGTTTGATTCCTGTCAAGGGCATGTACCTTGGTTGCGGGCACATCCCCGGTGGGGGTTGTGCAGGAGGCAGCTGGTCGATGTTTCTCTCTCATCGATGTTTCAAGCTCTCTTTCCCTCTCCCTTTCTCTCTGTGAAAAATTAATAAAATATATTTTAAAAAAAAGGATTTAAGAAGGTAATAATGTGGATCTTGAGCTGTTCTGTGGACATGAGCTCTCAAAAACAACCCAGGTTCTTTGCTTTTAGCAGTAGTATAGTAAAATGTTAATGTGAGGAATACAGAGAAACTTGAGTTCTTCCTATCCCATTTAGCTCTTCTGAGATCTTAGCCTTGATTTAGGACTGTTGTGAGGATTAAGTGAGGTAATATATGTAAAGCACAATGCTAGACCATGATATAGTAAATGCTCATAAATATTTGTTTCTAATACTAATTGCATTAACTCAGTTCGCTGATTAGAAACCCTGGTAGCTACTTATATATTTGCCGATTAAAAAAAAATTGGTTAAATATGTTAGAACTTAAACACTTGACTTTCTTTTGTCCAGGGAAGGGGAGGATCGGAGGGTGGAGGGGTACGATCATGCTATTTATGGTCTCTGGAAACATTGGAACCTTAGGAGAAGAAGATGAAAGAGGTCTTTAGAGGTAACATATCTGAGACTGACTGCCAGAAAAGAGGTGGGGCTGAGTCTGGCAGGTATACCACCCACAGGTGGAGCTGAGCAGTAGAGGTGTGTCAGGGAGAGGGCTCACGGTGGGCTCCACTGCCTGCCCTCTTCCTCCTCCCCTGCAGCCTCTGTGGCTGCTTCTAGGAGCAGGGCCATTATGTAAGGCTCAGCCCTCCCCCTGCCTTTTAATTTGTCCATTAACTGTAAGTGAGAATCTGGTTTGCTACTCAGCTATAATTCATTCATTTTTCAAGGCTCGTAACAATGCTTTCTCTCTCACTATGTGCCTTGCAGTTTCAGTGTCTATTTAACTCCTTTAGTTCCTTTTATCTCACTGTGTTCTTGTGATAGGCATTCACATAAACTCACAGCTGTGCCATGGTTCCTGGTCAGTGAGTCAGGAGGAAATACAGAAAAGAGACTTAGAAACAGGGCCTTTTCTCTAGTTCATCCTTTTTTCCTCCCTCCTTTCTTTCTCCTAAACTTATATAATGTGGATAATATGATTCTAATCTTTTTCTGAGTCATAAGCTCCCCTGAGAATCTGGTGAAAGTTATGAACCTTTCCCAAGAAAAATGCACACTCATACATAATCCTCTGAAGTCCAGTTATAGGGACCCTGGAAATCCATGGTTAAGAGATCTTCTCTGCCATAAATAATGATGGTATCAGAGGAAATAATAGCCACTGGTGAGAACTCTGCAACAAGAACAGACCAATGAGACTTGACGTACCTTTCTTTTCATTTTTATGATTTTAAACAAAATTCATGAATACTTGAAATTTATAGGACATTTCAAGCATGTACCAAAGTAAGAAAGACTGTAAAAATGAATCACCATGTACCCAATGACCTGGCTTCAACAATGAGCACACATCCATATTGATTCATCTGTTTCCACCCATCCTCCAAATCCCAGACATCATATCATTTCATCAGTAAAAGCTTCAGTGTGCATCACTAACGATTAAGGACCATTTTTAAAGATGACATAACCACCATATTACAATAGTATTGTTACATTTAAAATGAACATATTCTTTATATAACCAAATATCCATTTAGTTGTTTAAAATTCTGTGAGTGCTTTTTAAAATAGTTGACTTATTTGAATCAGGATCCACAGTCACATTCAAGCCTGACCTTTTAAATGCTCTGACTAATGGTTTTGACAGTGACTCTGTTTTCTTTGCCAAGACAAAGAAAGTAGATGAATGTTAATTCAGTGAGTTTAGGCTGTGATTAACCAATCTGAATTAAGGAAACAAACAACAAGTCGATTTTCAACCTGAATTTTTCAGACGGTTGACCTTGCTCTTTATATTTTGCTTTCATGGTCCTTGAGTCAAAAAAATCAATCATTCCTCCCTTCCTCCTTTTTTCCAGATTCCTGCTGTGTTCCATGCTATGTCAGGTGTCTGTAGGCAGTATTAAGCATACTAATTAATTGATCCTTGTCCTCTGGATATTACAAACCTGTGGAGGAGCCAACATGAAAATTTCTTATGAGAAAATATGTTATATGACTTAAATAAAAGAGTTCAGAAAACTAATAAGTATTTGCTCATCAAAATTTATTGGATATTTACCACATCCTGGACATTTTACTAGGTGCTAATACATAGGAGTGAACATAAGTACGTACCCTCCTGGGACTTAGAGACATGAAAGCTACTTACAATGGTAAGCTACAGTATTAGACTCTGGGAGAACATAAAGAAGAAAATATGTGGTTTCTGCTATCAGGAAATTCATGATCTTAATCATAAGGTAGACGAACAAATAAGTCTAAAACAAAGGCAAGTTTTTTTCCATCTAAAAGTTAATCCTCAAACAGGACTTTATATCGGAGTCTGTATAACTTAGATGGAAGTGAAACTGACATGCTTAGAAAACTGACTCAAACAAAGCAGCTGTGGGGATGAGGAGGACATTGATGTTAAAGATGTATTTGAAGATTTTGAATAACGTTTATAAAGTGTGACAGTAACTAATATTTCTAAGTTAATTTATTATTTTGCATATCTGTAATCTTTCAGTGTTATCTATAAACTAGAGGCCTGGTGCATGAAATTGGTGCACGGGAGGTCCCTCAGCCCGGCCTGCACCCTCTCCAATCTGGGATCCCTCTCATAACTTGGAACCACTGGCTCCTAACTGTGCACCTTCCTGAGAGAGGGATAGAGAGCTAGAAACATCGATGAGAATCATCGATCAGCTGCCTCTTGCACACCCTATACTGGGGATGTACCCGCAACCAAGGTACATGCCCTAGACCGGAATCAAACCCGGGACCCTTCAGTCCCCAGGCTGACGCTCTATCCACTGAGCCAAACCGGTTTCGGCATGCTGTTGAAATTGTAATACTCAAGTGAAGGAAACGAAAGGTAGGTCACTCTTCCTTGGGAATTATATATAGAGAAAGAAGATGAGCCTTAGGATAAGACAGAGAAGATTTAGGCAGGGAACAGGATGGATAATTTCAAGGACAGAGTGTTAAACAGGCTTAGATGCTGCAGAGGTGAAGGAGACCGACCAGTTACACCAAATGAGACAATGTGGTTGACATCACTTACAAAATGCCATTGTATGGATGTATAGATGGAGTGCAGAGATGAAAAGGCATGAGATCTGCAGTCATAAGACTTGGACTCAGTCCTACTTCTCCTTTTATCACATTTGTGACCTTGGGCAATAATTATTTTTTGTTCTCTGAGTCTCAGGCTGTTCATTTAAAAATAAGAAAGAGAATGGCTACCATATTTGTATCTCAAAGTTATTGTGAGGGTCACATTTAAAAAATATATAAACCATTGTGTTTCTCTTCCCAGTGTTACATAAAGAGTCTGACACATGGTACTTAACTGAATGATGGAATGAATGTGTGGGTATTACTATGACTATTTATTTATGTTTTCACAGAGACCAGATGAAGAAGCTGTGGTGGATCAGGGGGGGACCAGCACGATTCTCAACATTCACTATGAGAAAGAAGAGTTGGAAGGTAAGAACTGCTGTTCCACTAATGGGGGAAACAGTGAGAGGCAGCCTTGTGCGAGGGACAGCTTTGTCATCAGGAGACGGGTTTGAGTTCTAACTCTCACAGGCTGTAAGACTTAGGGGAAATCACTTAATCTCCCTTAGCCTCAATTTCCTTGTCCGTTAAATAAAAGTAGGGATAATAATACCCAATAGACAGCATGTGAGATAGTGCTTTGAGCACTGCAAAGTCCACTATAAACATTAATAAGTGAACTCTTACATGAGAATGTGAAGTACTCAGATCAGTTTTTTTATTCTTTTTTTTTTAATATATATTTTATTGATTTTTTACATAGAGGAAGGGAGAGGGAGAGAGAGTTAGAAACGTTGTCGATGAGAGAGAAACATCGACCAGCCACCTCTTGCACAACCCCCACAGGGGATGTGCCCGCAGCCAATGTACATGCCCTTGACCGGAATCGAACCTGTGACCTTTCAGTCCACAGGCCGACGCTCTACCACTGAGCCAAACCGGCTTCGGCAGTTTTTTGATTCTTGACAACTGCTTAGAAATACATATATATGCAAACTTTTAAAAGAAAAATACAAATAAATTTTAAAACTCAGTTTGGCTATAACATCTTATTTGTACCCCATTTACAATGTTTGCTCTTTCCTTCCAACTAAACCCATTTCTGCCTGGCGTTTTCATCTAAACAAGAAAAGGGAAAACATATGTACATAGAGGCCTGCTGCACGACATTTGTGCACTGGGTGGGGGTGGGCCCTCAGCCCAACCTGTGCCCTCTATCAGTCTGGGACCCCTTGGGGGATGTCTATCTGCTGGGGAGTGGGCCTAAGCCAGCAGACGCCCCGCCCCCCAGGTGTGCTACTGAGGAGGCAAGAGAGGCTCCCTCCACCACTGCTGCATTCGCCAGCTGTGAGTCCGGCTTCTGGCTGAGCAGTGCTCCCCATATAAGAGTGCACTGACCACCAGGGGGCAGTTCCTGCAATGAGCACCTGTTCTCTGGTGGTCAGTGTATGTCATAGAGACCGATCCTTCTGCCATTCGGTTGATTTGCGTATTACCCTTTTATTATATAGGATTCTTTAAGAGTCACAGCACAGAGTTACATAAGAATCCAACTGAGTGGACAGGAAGAGGCATTATGATTGACCTGCTGTTTCTAGTTCACCTTATTAAGGCTCTTCTCCCTTTCTCCCTGCCCCAGCCCTAGCTCCCCACATGACCACATGTGGTGCCCTGCTTTCCTTTTTCCCCTGGGCCCTAGTTTCCTGATATGTGGTGATGCTTGGTTTTATTAGAGAACTTTTAATGAGAACCCACATTTGGCTCAAAAGCCCTTGTGAACTCTCCGCAGCACCCGCTCAATGTTGAAGGCTATGATACAGCAACTCTCTAATGACTGGGACAGCATGTGAAAAATCCTCTCTGTACTGCTTGTTCTCATAACTTTTTTTTTCCTTTTCCATCATCGAACTTGTACAATTCCTCAAGAAAACTTGTCCTTTAAATAAGGGGAGTGAAAGCTCTAGACTCAAGAGGCTGACTCGGTCTCTGTTCCCATGAGGACTTATGTGGGTGGCTCTGTGGAGGTCAGTGGGTTTGGATATATCAACGTTAAGTTTTCCAAACTATTTTAACCAGATGGAAGGGCCAATGTGGGTTTCAGAATTGGAAGAAAGCAGGAGAAGAAAAGGGTGTGGGGGTGGGAGGCTAACATTCGTTAAATGACCCTTGTGTAATAGGCATTTGACTGGGGTCTTTGAACAAGTTGTCTTTTTTTTAATCTTCTCAATACAAGGCCAGGTAGGTATTAGACCTATTTGAGGTCATCTAGCCCAATGATCTCCAACCCTTTTCACCACATGGCACACAACCTAATTACTAAAATTCTGTGGCATACCAAAAACATATTGTTTGCCAATCTGGCGCGCACACACACACACACACACATATAATTTTGATTCATTCACACAAGATACCTATTGTGTTGGCTGTTGTCATTTTTTTTTAATCCTCACCCAAGGATATGTTTTTTTATTGATTTTAGAGAGAAAGGAAAGGGAGAGAGAGAGAGAGAGAGAGAGAGAGAGAGAGAGAGAGAGAGAGGGAAAGAGAGAGTGAGTTAGAGATATCAACATCTATCAGCTGCCTCCAGTATACGCCTCAATTTGGGATTGAACCTGAATATCTGGTGTATGGGCTGATGCTCCAACCAACTGAGCCACCTGGCCAGGGCCATTATCACTTTTTAATTTGGCAATCAAAGGGAAAAGAGATCAGTGTCCCTGACTAAATAGTCAGATATTATACTTTTTAAAAATTTCTTGCATCACACTTATGTGACACCGGTTGAAAATCATTGATCTGATGGCAGGTGATATGGGATGAAAGTTGGCTTTTCCACTCTACCACACCATCTGCAAGGGAGGATGGTATCCAGCACTAACTCCCCAACCTCAACGTTTTGTTCCATTATATAAACCTGTTCATGTATTAGCCTCCTTCGGTCCAGATAATCCTATGGGTTTTCTACCCTCTTATTGCCCCCGGGGCAGTGCTGCTCTCAGTTTAGTTGTTTGGGCCCACTGGACCTTTGTCCTCAGCAGGGAGCTAACCATTTATAAACACTTTTGTCTCATTGCAAGTAGAATAATCAACTTGTGCAAACTCTCTTGAATCCTGAGGACTGTGTTCCATTCTCAGAGGCTAGCTGAGTAATTGCCAATAGGATCAGCTTCTTATGATGACATCATCTATTCTTTGTGCATTCTCCATATTGCCATAAAAAAATAGTAATCTGTGATGTCATTAGAGAGTGATGTGTTGGGAAGGCCGTTTATACCTAGACCTTTTTGAAAACTAGAATCTTATTTATTTTAGCACCATTTTAAAAAAAGCAGTTTAGACAAATGGGGACAAATGGTGCCTACTTCTCAGGCCTGATGTGGTCCTAGAGCAGCTCTGGAGAGAAGAGGAATTTGCTGTGGGGCTGGCCCTGCTGTGGGCTCCACCCCGACTGACTCTGAGGGCAGCTCCGGGGACTCAGTGTGGCTGCACTCAGAGTGACATCATCTTTTGAAGGTGTAGGATAAAATTATATTCTAGTTTGATATGTATGCCATGATACAAGGTTTTGTGACTGCAGATAAATCCCTGGTCTTCTTTCCCCTTTAATCCATATGTCTACCTCATGTGACATAAACCATTTTATCACTCATTTTCAGAACTATTCTGAGACTTAATCTCTGGACATTGTGTGAGACTTTTGTAAATGTTTTTTTTTTTTTTGCTTAAGTTAATTTCATCAGTAGGAGATAGTGCATTAAACTATGCCATTGTTTTTGAAGAGTCAAAAGCAAACATTAGAATAGATTTCCAAAGATAAACTCACGAAGAGCAATTATAGTCCATGATGTGCTTCCGTGGTCTCCCCCAGTCTCCGAGGAACATGGAGCAGTTGCTTTAGTTAGAAGAATGGATTTTTCCATTTTTTCTGGCAGATCATTATTCCTGATTAACTACTAGATTTATGAATCCTAGAATAAGTTTAGGGCCTTCTAATAAGTTTTTAACAAATGTGTAAGAGCCATTTGCTCATATTTATAAGTTTAAAAAAAAGAAAAAGAAAAGGCTTGCATCTGCTCCACATGTTAGATTCCCCCTGTGGTTATTGACTTTGAGTCAACCTATAGCTCAGAGGAGGGGAACACCTTTGGTATGTGCTAATGAGTTCTGTCTGCATTCTTGGTAAACAGCGTGTATGGAATGTTAAATATAGCCTCCATCTGGAGGGTGGATCTCACCTGTGCTTTCTGTCCTGCTCCACAAGATTCAGTCCCAGTTCACTAAGGATTGTTCTCTGCATTTGTATACATACTTATCTTTTAAAAATTGATTTTAGAGAGGAATGGAGAGGGAGAGAGAGAGAGAAACATCAATGATGAGAGAGAATCACTGATCGGCTGCCTTCTGTACAACCTACACTGGGGATCGAGTCTGCAACCCAGGGATGTGCTCTGACTGGGAATCGAACCGTGACCTCTTGGTTCATATGTCAATGCTCAGCCACTGAGCTCTGCCAGGTGGGCAAGTATACATACTTATTAAAAAAATATATACACTGTTACATCTTTTGTATAAGTTTTACTAAATTAATACTTGTGTTTGCAACAGATAGCCTCTGAAGAGTGGTAAATAACGAGAAAAGACTGGAGAATTGGATGGGAAGGAGGTAGAATTTGGGTGAGTTGATATTGTAGGTAGATGAAAGGAATGAAGATTGTGAGGGTAGAGAGGGTTGAATGGCTAGCAAAGTGACCATGGGATTAGTTTAGTGAAGTCATCACAATGCCAAAATCCAGTTAGGTCTGGATTTTACTAGTGCTATATTCATTTCCTAGTGTCCATTTCTTTGTCTTCTTTTCTGCTGATTTCATTCAGAAAATCCAAGTTTCTGCTTGAGTACCAGCATAGAAACTGATGCCTAATTTTCTGATAGGTACTTGGACTTACTTAGCTCTGACCTCTGCTGGGGCTTGTTTTCATTATCGCTTGTCTCACTGGTGTTTTAAGAAGGCAGGCACTGTGGTTGGCTAATGTTTGTGAGAACTGATTAGACCAAAAGAACTTATTAGAGAAGGAAGAGTCCTTCTTAAAGATGCATCTGTAGAATGTCTTCCCTGTTACGCTACTGATTTGCCTAGAAGGAATTTAAATATCAAGCAAAATCATACATTAGTTACTCAGCAAACCTTTACTGAGGTCCTTTTACACTAGTAATCTCTTTTTGCAGCAATAAGTAAAGATAGTGAGACCAATGGAACCGTTGTGAATTTTCCAAAGAAAGCCTTAGCCAAAGCCTTTCCTAGGTCTTGAACATTAGAACCTGGACCAGCCATCATTTGGACAAGTCCTGAGAAGCCATTTGGTTCAACTTCCTTGTTTTACTTTAATAGTGTCAGTAGTGAATAAATTAACCAAGAAAATGAGTCTAATAGCATGGGTTCTAATACCTAATTTTTGTGTTCTCAATTTCTCTTAAGAATGTAGTTAAATAATACTGGCATTATGCCAGCACAAGCCCAGCAGAGATATTGGAGTTTGCTTAAGGAGAAGTAGAGGTCCTAGCCTGGCCAGTACCGGGGGTATTTGCTGAGAAGAGGAGGCATATGGTTGGGATGGCTCTGTTGAAGACTGAAAGTTACCCTCAGCCTGTTCTTCACCTGGACACACTTAGTTTTACAATACTTAGGTCACTATTTTAGGGGTGGTTGAAGTGATTCTCTAGGATCTAAATATGCTTTTCATGGCCCACAGGTTCTTCATGTCTGCGCCTGTCTCTAACTTTCCCCCCTCCTCTCCTTTCCTCTTTCTCCTTGCTCTGGTCCTGCTGGCTGTCCCTTTCCCTTGGAACTAGCCACACACATTGCCATCGGAGAGCCTATGTACTTGATCTTCCCTCTTCCTGGAATGCTCTTCTCATGACCTCTCCTCATCACTGGATGTCTCTTCTAATCATCTTAGCTAAAGTTTCCCTTCTCCATCCTATTCCCTACCACAGATATTCTAGCACTTCATTGCATTTTATTCATACAAATGAGCAATATTTGAAATAATATGTTTTTGTTTTTATGATGTCTGTCTTCCCCCACTAGAATATGTGTTTTGAAGGCAGGGATTTTGTGCAGTTCACTGCTGTATCCCCAGCCCTTGGGACAGGATCTGGTACAATTAGATAACTCCAGCCTGGGTTGACCTGAGTGATGTACCACGGGGACCTAATTAAATACTATAGTCAAACGTTGTTAGTTAACAGATGGTATTTTATTAAAGTGGTAGTTAATTACTTGTTTTCATAGTTTATAGTTTCCACTGATTATATCAGAGGACCAGAATCCCACATCTTAGCAAATGACCTTTTCTAGCTCTATATTTCTGTTTCATTGAAGTTTCAAGATAACTACATTATTTGTTGAAATCTGCCTGTCAAAAATGTCCTGAGGTGTGCCCAAGTCAACAGGACTGCCCTGAGACAGTTAGTGTGCAATAAGTGCGATTCTTCCAGATACTAAATATTTTATTATCCTGCCTGCCTCTCAACACTCTAACAAATCTCTGATCAACTTCCCTTCTAATAATTACTGTTACTTTTTTATTTTGCTTTATCACTTTAGATGTTGAGAGACAGAGGAGGACAAAGAAAAGGAGGGAGAAATAAAGAAAGAGTTGTTAGAGTTGTACCCGCAGGCACTTGAACACCACTTGGAAGTGGAGAGCACTGACAAGGAATCCCCAAAGAAGCTGAGCATAGTCTTAGGAAATCCCATTGCTGGGGAGATGAAAATGAAGAGTTGGTATCTCCTTCCATAGAGTCCCCTTATCCAGGAAGACTTCTCAAGTAAGCTTTTAGTTATCAGGTTGGCTAGGGTTTTCTCAGTCCTCTCATGCCCTGGTGAGTATTTCATCTTCCACAAATATGTTCACTTTAGTTACTCATTTCTTTTGTGATCCCCTTCAAATTATGGGCCTTCTTAGGTCATATTAAATTCTCCTGAGGAGATTCTAGGGGTTTATGCTCCTAGTGCAGGCACTAAGGATATATCCCATTTTCTGGATATGTGGAGGGGTGACCATATATAAGACACTTTTGCATTTTGTTATGTGAGGATTCAAAGAGGAAGAAGTTTTGACCTGGGACCTTGAGGATCTTGCAGTTGAATAGTGGGAGATAACACTGATAGAGGCTTAACTTTAATGCAAGGCATAAAATGAATACACAAGAGAATGCTAGCCAAGGACTCTGGGGATTTAGAAGAAGAAGGTGCCATATCTGATCAGGGAGACCAGAAATAACAACAAGAAGGAAGGTGCATTGCAATGAATCTTAAAGGAGCGAGCCACGTCCGTGTCCAGAAAGCATCGGCACATTTATGGAATAGCAGTTTGGTTTAGGTAGAAGAAAATGTGTGAGATGATGGTGGGTGCAGCAGCCAACGTCATGAGGAGGAGACAGAGTCAAAACCAAGCCATTCAATTGCTCAGGTCGATGCAGAAGGTGAGCATCTCTAGATATCCCCTCACCCTGAATATTTATTTGATACGAGCATGTATAGGATTTTAACTTTTATCTCTCTCAGTTCTCTTAGAGGTCTTTCCCTTTATTTTCCTACTGAATGTATAATTAGTCCCAGAGGAGGAAGCGACTAGAAAGGTGGCTGGGACCCTGAGCGTGCGGAGCATGAAGGGTGCTGACCATGTAGGAGTGAGCAGTTCCAGAGCAGCACTTCAGGAGGCTTGGTTTGTGGGGTTTAATTGGCGTGGGAGACAGGAAGACATTCCCTGCTGTTGTCCAAGTAAGAGGAGGGAAAGGCTTGACAGCCCCAATCATAGGATATAACCCTGAGGGCCAGAGTAGAGGTGGAAATCTAAGGTAACTCTGATGTTTCAAGTCTGGAACGTTGAGAGAATGGCGCTGCTGTGGGCAGAAACATGAAGAAATGAGTATGAGCCTGATTTGGGATGGAGCATGGTGATTTGCTTTGAACCATTTAGGTAAAGGTTTGGGAGTCATTTGTAGTGGTGAATTTTGAAACCAGGGGAGTAAAAATTACTAAAAGAAGAGAAGAAAGGGTGAAGGAGGGAAAAGCGGGAGCCTTGCTTTGATTGTGGGATTGTGGGAGCAATGAGGAAGCACAGCCAGAGAAGTGCAAGTGAGTCAGAGAAGGCAGTGGGACAGGAGCTCAGGGAGCCCCGACCACCAAGGGGAGGAAGTGGTCAAGGGATTTGGGTGCTGCATAGAATGTGGGGGGCTCTCAAATAATGCAATGTATGTAAAATTTTAATTGAACTGAGAGAGACGTAAGATGATGGAGATTTGGTGATAGAACTTAGGTGGTCTTTGGTGTCCCTGAGCGGGCAGTGTCAGAGGAGAGAGGTCACATGCAGTGGCTATGGAACGAGGCGATGATGAGAGGGAGCTAGGTTGGTAGACTGTTCTTGAAAGTGGTTTGATGGAGGAGGGAAGAGGACAAGGCAGAAACATGGGAGAGTGGTACTGCATTGGGAAAGTTTTTAAGATAAAGGAAACTTGAGCAGGAGAAATTCATGGAGGGGATGGATGGAGAGGAGAGAGGAGGATAACTGATGGAGCAGGACTTTAGAGGGGTGGGGGCGATCTGCTTGTTAGCCTGGCAAAGAGGAGAAGCTGGGGGAGGAAAGTGAACCAGGCTGAGGTGGAGGAGCTCACCTGAGAGGGCCTGGATTTCCCATTAAAACATGAAGAGAGGAAATGTGGAGAAGGCTGTGGATTTGAAGGCAGCGACTAAAGACAGGAACAGCTTTTGTGATGGGAGACATTGGGAGCTGGTCAGAGCTAGAGTGCGAGCCGCAGCAACGGGGCAGAAATGAGGGAAGACCAAGGCTCGGTGTCGGGGGTGGGAGCATCCTGGGAGTTTCTGATTCTGGACTCCAGGCCAGGCAGGAAGGCGAACGCAGCAGGTGGAGGTGAGAGAGGCCTAGAAGTCATTACTAGAATAAAATAAGGTTTATAGAAGGAATGAGGGAGTAAGGAAAGGAAGAACTAGAGAGGAATGCTATTGGATCACTTTTTCATGTTCCCCTCTTTTTGTACAATTATTTCATATCTCTCTCTATAACCTTAGCCTCCCTCTGGTTTGTAACTAGTCTCTCATGCTATTCTACAGTGCAGAAAAAAAGGAAACTGATCCTAGAATATATTAGCTGCTAACATTTATCCCAGGTATTGTGTTCAGCATTTTACATACATTACGTTATTTACTCTTCACAAAACCCCACTGAGTTTAAATAATAAACTTTCAGTATTCTTTTTAAAGGCAGTCACAGAGAGATCAGATAACTCGTTCCAGGTCACAAGATGTGAATGATGAGGTCAAGTTTTGGACCCAGGCAGGTTGACCTGGGTACTTTTCCCAGCTGCCTCCCTGCTAAGGCTTGTTGCAGTTGTCATAGAGTGATTGTATTGCCTTTTTAAAAATAAGTGATCAGATTGTTGTTGTAATGACAACTAGCATTTGTACTGGCCTCTAATGTTCATGCACATTGTTTCTTTTGATCTTCACAACACTACTGTGAGGTTTGCAGCCACATGCAAGTGACTTTCGAATTCTAAGATCTCTATATCCTTAGCTCTGGAAGTCTTTGAGGTTTATCATTACAGGGTTGTGACCAGGCCCTCCTCCTCCTCCCCCCCCTCCCCCCCCCCCCGTTAAATATTCTAAACTCCTTTTGCTGAGGGGGTTTCTGTACAGACCTTCTGCTTCTTTTCAGGTCACAGAACTCTGTATGTGGGGGTTCGGATGCCGCTGGGCCGGCAGAGCCATCGGCATCATCGAACTCATGGCCAGAAGCACCGGAGACGAGGCCGGGGGAAAGGAGCCGGCCAAGGGGAGGAAGGCCCAGAGGCCCTGGCACACGGCATCGCCCTGGGGAGAGAAGGTGGGTGTCCATGGCCGGGAGGACTGATGAGGCTGAGGGATATTAAGCAGGTGGTTTTGATTCTCTGCCCTTTCTATCGAGTTTTTAGAGCTTGCTTCCAAGAAGAAAAAATGCTTCTAAGAATCAAAAGTATCTTCCTGAAAACTATACAATTCAGGCCCCCAAATCAATACCATAATAGGTGAAATGATTTGCTAGAGAACTAACCATTCCTTTGGATCAGATTCATCAGATTTCCAGTTTCTTGCGAGTTTTTTTTACGTGGTCTTAGTTACTGTTTTTTTTTCTTTTTCTCCCATGAAACTGCTTTCACAGACGAGATTTTTAAGAAATTTTCTGGGAATAAATAATTTTTTTTATGTGCATTCAGGATTATCTTAAATATGTTCTTGATGTTTTAAGGCCCCAGATGTGATAAGTATGGCAGAATTCTATCTCTGCTCGAGCTGAGGCTGGGAGCAGACCTGTCTCTGTGGTTGATTTTCCAGACACACCATCTCAGCGTGTTCAGTTCATTCTTGGCACTGAGGAGGATGAGGAGCACGTGCCTCATGAGCTGTTCACAGAGCTGGATGAGATCTGTATGAAAGAGGGGGAAGACGCTGAGTGGAAAGAGACAGCCAGGTACGTTCCTAAACTAAACTGGGTCAGGGTTTGCTTGGGTAGGCCATGGTACCTTTCAGCAAGTGACAGGCCTGCCTGGTCTTTTATTTCTTCATGGGAAAAGTGGTGGCTGACTTGGGAACTGATGTTTGAGAGTGTTCTTTGGAGAATCTTGATGTTGACCTCTTTGTGGTATCTCTGGTCACACCTATGCCAATTGACCTTGAGCCTAGAATTGAGGTCCTCTCTTATTTTGGGGGGGCCCAGAGTACTTCATGGGCTATCTTGATATTATAGGTCTGGTTTAGAGGATGCCTGACGGGGTCACCTTGGTGTGGACCTAGCCAAGAAGACAGAGCACAGGTTCAGACTTTTCCTACAAGTGAACCATAGAGTCATTTCAGTTTTAATTTGGTGGGAATCACATAATTTCTGATATTTTAACTTCTTATGGGACAGTCCAACTTCAGAGACCTTGAGATTATAGAGTGTCTGACAGTAAGCTTTTTGAAGTAGTTGTAGAGTGGCCGTGCTTGTCTAAGGCTCAAACCCAAGAAGCCCTTAGATTAACTAGAGCCACGTCTGGGCTCCTCTAGTAACTGACCAGTGGGCCTTGTGGATGATGCCTGAGCCTCGGGGTAGAAGGCAATGTGCATCACTAGCAAAGCGTGGCTCCAGCTCACATCGGAATAGCACTTCCTTGATGCCTGCAGTCCCGATGGATGTTTTCTACAGGTAGAAAGGATTAAACAAGCCAAGCCATCTGATACCAAGTGAAAAGGCAATTAATCTTGTCATTTTGTCTTTGCAAACTGCTAAAGGTCACACCGATAGGCTCTTTAAGGAGAAAAAAATCATTTTATTAATGTGATTTGTCAGTGTATCCAAATGATAGAGATTGGATCTATTTTTAATTGCATAAGTAATACATGCTCATTATAAAAATTAGAAAATAAAGATAAATAAAAAGAAAATAGAAATTATGTTCAAAACCCCAGGAATAATGAGGAATATAATATTTGGTGTCTAATACATGGATGTGTTTGTGTTTTTAAAATTTTATTTAAATAAAAATGGAATTAAACTGCACTCAACCTTGCACTGTTGTACAGTCTGCTGTTTTCACTTACCAATGTACCTGGAACACAGAGAGTAGATTACAATGTTCAGTATGATTATTTTGACATCTTTTTTGTGATTTACATTAAAGATTCACTCTTAAAAAGTCCCCATTTTCTATCTTTGGCATCTAGTTCTTTGTAACGCTTTCAGGTGGCTGAAGTTTGAAGAAGACGTTGAAGATGGGGGAGAACGCTGGAGCAAGCCCTACGTGGCAACCCTTTCGCTGCACAGTCTCTTTGAGCTGAGGAGCTGCCTTATCAATGGAACGGTCCTTCTGGACATGCGTGCAAATAGCATAGAAGAAATCTCAGGTGAGGTTAGGTGAAGGAAAGCAGGGGAATGTTTGTGTAAATTAAGAAGTGTGGTATAGAGCAGCGGTGGCCAACCGGTGGTCCGCGGACCACTGGTGGTCTGTGAGGTCCGAAAGGTTGGCGACTGTTGGTAGAGAGGAAAGAATCTAATGGCTGTGTGTCCCTTAAGCAAGTCACTTAGCGTTCCTGACCTCAACATTCTCAGCCGGGGGATGGGTTTCAAGCTAAGAAACCATCTATTTCACAGACTTATGGGATTCAAATGACATGGTACTTAGTCTTCCATTTTTTTGTTCATTCAGCAAACATTTATTTTATATTTATTTGTTTATGCCTGATTATGTTCTAGGCACAGGAAATAAAGGTAAAATACAGCTCCTACCTTAAAGAAGCTCATCTTTTAGTGGGGGAAAGTAGCTATGGAACAATTAATATAAATGCAACAATGGGAGACATATTTTGACAGTAATTTCAGAAAGGGGCAACTAGGAATTGTGCAGAGAAAAAGGGGTTAAAGAAGATTTTTAAAATATGGCAGCTAGGAAGACATGTATGAAACTGAGTCAAAAGTACCTCTGCTTCTTCAGCAAGATATGGAAGGGAGATGTCTGATGACGTTTTATGGAGTGGTGGAGTGTTGTGTTACTATGTTTTGGGAATGGAGTTTGGCATGTGGGTGCATGTGAGGATCTTTTCCTCGGCTTGGCTTGATTTGGCTGGAGAGGTTAAATAAGGATTTCTCCAAAATTTTCTCCATTTAAAGTAAGTAGTTCTGTCTCTCTGGGATCACATGGGGACCTACCGGAGAGGTCAGCATTGATAGGATCCTGTGTCCCCTCTGAAGATTCTAGGGGGAAGTTATTCCTTGATGCTTCTAGCTTACAGCATCTAGCGTCTCTCTAAGGCTCTGTATTTCTCTCATAAAGATATTTGTCAATGTCATTCAGGATGATCTCATCTGGAGAGCCTTAATTACATCTGCAAGGACTCTTAAAATAAAATCACATTCACAGGTCTCGGGGTTAAACATATCTTTTAAGGGGTCACCATTCAACCCACTACAAAAGCCAAAAGGGAAGAGAGTTTTAATTCATCAATGTCAAATGCTATAGAGAGGTCAGGTTAGGTAAGGACTAGAACATCACATCCATCAGATTGAGCAACTGGAAGGTTATTGATGATTTTATCAAAAGCAGTTTCTTTGAGGTAGCCAAATTACAATGGGCTGAAGAATGTTTGTTTTGAGAACTTTAAGTGATAGGAAACAGGGAGAGGGAGAAGAAGAATGAAAAGTTGAGAGAGAGAGATAGAGAGAGAGAGAGAGAAAAAAAAAGAGAGAGAGAGAGAGGGAGAGGAAGAGGGATAGGTGAAATAGATAAAGGAGGACTTGGGGAGGATATTCTTATCCTGTTTTTGTTTTTTGTTTTTTTTTGTTTTGTTTTCCCCCAAGATGAAGGATCTTGAAGCATGTTTAAATATTGGAGCAAGGAAACAATCAATACAAAGGTTAAGATAGAAAAGCATGGATCTTTGGCTTGAATATTTAAAATAGATTTTCTTTATTACTTTTAGCACTTGGATAGTTATGGATGCAGTTGGAGTTGAGAATAGGTTGAAGTTTGGGGAGGCTTGGGAATAGGTATGTAGGATTGAAGTAAAACTGTTATGGTTTTCCATATTAGATACCTGATGTATTCATATTAGTGATAAATCACAGAAATGTTAAAATGCTCTTCTTGGCTGAAACTGGCTTGGCTCAGTGGTTAGAACAGGGGGTGGGGATTGTCCAGCCAGTGGGCCCTATAAGGCCCAAGAAGTCATTTGGTTTGACCCTGCCAAGGCATAGGGATGAACTAATTAAATGTTTGACCAAATATAGCAGGCTAATTTTTAAGTTAATAATTTTATAAATATCCAAATGGCTCTTGGCAGAAAAAAGGTTCCCCACCCCAGGGTTAGAGCATCAGCCCACAGACTGCAGGGTCATGGGTTCAATTCTTGGTCAAGGGCACATACCGTGGTTGCAAGTTCAATCCTTGGCCCCAGTGGGGGTGTGAGTGGGAGGCAGCCAATCGATGTGTGTGTGTCTCTGCCCCGCTCCCTTCCACTCTCTCTAAAAATCAATGGGAAAAAGTATCCTCATTACTTGGGGGAGGATTAAAAAAACCTTGGGGGAAAGAAATATAGAGGACCTTTGGTAGATGACAGAACAAAATGGGTAATAATGTGGGCTTTTGACTCAGACTGCTTGAGTCCCAGCTCTGCATCTTATTAGACGTGAGACTTTGAGGAATTTTGTAATGTTTGAGCCTCAGTTTCCTGATCTGTAGAGATTGTTATACAAGCCACTTTTCAGAGTTTTTATGAGGATAAGTTTAGATAATCTAGTATAATTCCTGGCACATACAAAGTGTTTAATAGTTTCTATTTCTAATAATAATGATTTGTTATATGAATAAAGTATAACTTACCACAACTGCTATCATCAAAGATACTATTTCAGGAAATTGTATCTCAGTGACACTGATTGAACTGCTTCCGGTGCTCACTGACCACCCCTCTCCCACCTCACCCCTCGCCCTTAACCCACTTGACGTTGGCCTCTTTGGGTCCATTGACCATCAGAGTGTTCATGTTAGCATCTCTTTTCCAGACTTGGTCCTGGACCAGCAAGAGCTGTTCAGTGACCTGAGTGAAAGCATGAGAGTTAAAGTACGGGAAGCCCTTCTCAAAAAGCATCATCATCAGAATGAAAAGAAGAGAAATAACCTCATTCCTATTGTTCGCTCCTTTGCTGAGGTTCGCTCCTTTGCTGAGGTTGGCAAGAAGCAGTCTGATCCACATTCAATGGATAAAAATGGTAAGATTATTAGGAGTGACTGTTGTGTTGTGTATTTTTTTAAAATTATTAATTAGACATTTCAGAATTAACTATAGATACTAATTGACTAGAGGGTAGGGCTCTATATTTATCTAATATGCTTCCATGCTCACTTAGACACGGTACTTTTTGTGACTGGCAGGTGTGTGGCTGGTGCTCTTGTGGCACTAGGGATGCCTGCCTCAGATAGACCTCAGTGGACCCAGGGTGAGAGGTTTGTAGGGCAGAGTGGCCTCAGAACTAATATGGCTTTGGGAGATACCCACTTTGGGGGTAATTTGAGGTCAGAGAAGGTAAACTGGAGATTTTTTGTTACTGTTAATCCTCATCTGAGGATATTTTTTCTATTGATTTTTAGAGAGAGTGGAAGGGAGGGAGGGAGGGAACAAGGGAGGGAGGAAGGAGGAGGAAGAGGAGGAGGAGGAGGAGGAGGAGAGACATCCATGTGAGAGAGTCACATTGATTGGTTGCCTCCCACAAGTGCTCCGACCAGGGCAGAGGATTAAGCCTGCTACCTAGGCATATGCCCTGACCGTGAAGCAAACCATGATGCCCTGGTTCATAGATCAGTGCTCAACCACTGAGCCACACCGGCCAGGCTAGTGTAGACTCTTGAGTTGGCCTTGTAGGCTTGAGATTTTGGCTTCACCACTTGAAAAGTGTGTGACTTTGGGAAACCTCTAAGCCTCTTTAAGTCTAATGTTCTCCTCTGTAAAATAAGGATAATAATAGGTTCAACTCCATAAGTTTATTGTGAAACTTCAGTAACTTAATTCACGTAAGGCCCAGGGGCACTCATTGAATTTCAGCTGCTGGTGGGTTTTGTTCTCTGTGGCCTGGCAGGGGGTAGCTTACATTGATCTTGTCCCCACATTTATTGAGTCACAATGTGCAGGGGGTATGCCTGGGAATCAATATATTTGGGAAGTTCTTCATGGGAGTCTGATATGCTTTCCTGGTTAAAGATTATTGCTTACTAGAGGAAGAAAAGAGGATTACAGAGGTGTTCAGAAAGAAGGTGCAGGAGTAGTGATACTTCTGTCCTCCCTTTACCACTAATTAGTAGGTAAGGAGGTAGGCGTGTGTGGTCTTAGCTTCTTAATCATCTTAACCTCTTCTGTATGAGGGCTTTTGCAGGAGACAGTTATAGCTAAACGATCATGGGTGAGGTGTGTCTGAGGGGGAAAGGGCAGAGACTCAGAGAATTCTGTTTTCTCCAAATAGGTCAAAGTCTGTCTCCTCAGTCTGTTCCAACTACACATCTTGAAGTGAAGAATGGAGTGAGTTGTGAACACAGTCCTGTGGATCTAAGTAAGGTGAGTGGAGACATGGGAAGTTAGCTTTTAGGCCCAAGAGTCTCTCTAGTCCTAGGCTAGTGGAACCCAGAGTAAGCTCTGGTACTCCAGCACCCCTTTTCCAAGACCAGAGCCCCCTCTGGAGAAAAGGAGGCCCTCTGCTCCAGTCTTCTTCCTTCTACTGCAGCCTCGATGGGGCCGACTCTGCAGCTTGTTCCACCAGGTTCACCAGGTTCACCATGCTGAAACTGAGACTTGCCACAGACAACCCTCCCTGACTCAGACCTCCTCATTTTTTCAGATTTATTTTGGCACCTGCTCTCTAGAAGCTCCTTCTTGCCTCCAGAAGTTTTGTCAAAACAATGTATTTGCTATGATCTCCTAAAACTTCTTCATGGCTGGGACTGGGACTTTGGTATCCATGGCCTCACTTCAGTTGCTGGTTCAAGCCATCCTGCCCCCAACCTCCTCTTGCTCTAGTCTACCCTTGACATTGTCTTTCTGAAATCCAGATAGTGTCAGGTCATGTCTCTGCTCATGAGGCAGGGAGCCTTCTAAAAACTTGAATCTCTGACAAAGCACTCAAGTATTTTAAAATGGGGAAAGTTTGACCTAGAGCTTCAAAAACAATTTTCTTTGAGGAAGCATGGTATAATGGACTCAAATCACAACACCTGATTTAAATGATCTCTTAAAAGCTCTTGTCCTGAGCTAGTCCACTTTCCCTGTCTGGGTCTCAGTTGCTTAATTTAAATAAAAACCAAAACTCTTATCCACCTTACAGAGTTCTTGTAAGGATCGAATGAAACAGGGTGAGAAAACTTCTGTTAAATCATAAAATGACATGTGACCGGCGTAAGGCATGAGGAGGGTGATTGCCGTTTGAGGTGACGGCTCCCAGGTTCTCAGGGGCTCTTTGGACTTTCAGGTGGACCTTCATTTCATGAAGAAAATTCCCAGTGGGGCAGAGGCCTCCAACGTCCTGGTTGGTGAGGTGGACACTCTGAACCGCCCCATTGTGGCCTTTGTGAGGCTTTCTCCAGCTGTTCTCCTCTCAGGCTTGACAGAAGTGCCCATCCCCACAAGGTAAAGACAGAAACAGCACGGCTCAGTGCATCATATCCAGACTACAGATTGTGTGAGCTCTGGGGGAAGAAGCAAGCTAATGCCAAAACTTAGGATAATTAATAAATTTTGGGAATGCTGCTTAAAATTCAGCAGCGATCTCAACGGGGTATATTTGGTTAACCTCCATGCAGAATTCTAAGACTTTTAAGGCTATGACTGCACAGTATGTGCAGTCTTGGAAATGGAGAACTGAAGAGCATTCAAAGGACATAGCAAGAGCTGTGTTGCCCTCCCAATTCGGCAGAGCCGTATCCCAGGGAAATGTCTGTGAGCAAAGGCATTGATGTCTCTTTCCACAGTCTGGTAGGATTTGTTTGGCCTGCAAATATGTCCACATTTGTTCAAAAGGCTATTCATGCACTCTGAAGGTGGTGATTCAATGACTCAGAGCCTATGAATTACAGAGTAATTCAGAGGATATGAATTACATGTCCACAAAATAATTTAGACTCCTCTCCAAGGCTTGGTAATTTCCACTTCCTTATTCCTTTCCTCTCCCCATTATTTTCTTATTAGAGCCATCAATGAGATACAGATAACCTTGAATTTGCATTACAATGCCATGTCTTGAAAAAGTGTCTTTTCTATAACAAGGAATCAAGTCCATGAAAACCCCAAGAATTACAACCACATTATTAATGGAGTCATACAAATAGCTTCCATTGTCCATAGTGGAGCTATTAGATCAAGGCAGCTCATACTGCTCCCTCATTAGTCCGCCTCCTTTTATTTGAAGGTACCGCAATGATTTCTGCTTGATAGGCAAGATATTTATCTTGCTGTTAGAGAGGAGTAAGATGCCACTTCTTTAATTTTACTTACATGCTTTCATCCTTTGTGTGTGTTGGCAGATTTTTATTTATCCTATTGGGTCCAGTAGGGAAAGGTCAGCAGTACCATGAGATTGGCAGATCCATGGCCACCATCATGACAGATGAGGTATGCACACTTCTGTTTTTTCTTCATTCAACTCATAAATATTTATTGAGTACTTACTATGTGCCGTGCACTGTGCTAATTATTAAGGATAAAATAATTACAATTGCAATGTTGGCTGGAAGCAGTTCAGGTCACTTCTCTGAATTCTCTTTGTGGGAGGACTGAGCTCTTTGGCGGATTTTTCTTCCTATGTCATCTCTTCCTTTTTGAATAACCAAGGATTCAAAGAAATATTTTTCTTGGGAAATTATTATTGCCAAGTAGACTATTAAGAGAAAAAGATATTAAGGCTGACTTAACTTTCTAGAGATTATTATTAATTAAATGCATCCAAACTATTTACATGCAGAAACCTCAGTCCAGTTCCCCATAAATGAGACCAGTTTGTGTAAGTTGGGATTGTGCTCGGCACTGTAATGTGAATGTTCCAAGGCAGCCAGACTTTCTGGCTGAACCCACACTGCATACCCCAGTGAGGACTTCACTGCTCTTGTAAATTGCAAAGGAGGAGTTTCAAGGCAGGTGTCTTAGGAGGCAGAGGAGATGGAGGCTGTGTTTTATTAGCTCTCTTTGATTGGGATGCTTATTTCACAGAGTACCTTCATTAGTAATTCCATCCAGTTTTTCCAACTATTATGATCAGGAAAATTTTCTTTTCTTTCTTTCTTTTTTTAAAATATATTTTATTGATTTTTTTACAGAGAGGAAGGGAGAGGGATAGAAAGTTGGAAACATCGATGAGAGAGAAACATCGATCAGCTGCCTCTTGCACAACCCCCACTGTGGATGTGCCCGCAACCAAGGTACATGCCCTTGACCGGAATTGAACCCGGGACCCATCAGTCCGGAGGCTGATGCTCTATCCACTGAGCCAAACCGGTTTCGGCAAGAAAATTTTTTTATACATCTTCCTCTTTATTCCATTCTTTGAGGAGATAACAGAATTATACAACTATAGAATTATAGAATGTCTTACACAATTATAAGAATTATACAAATGTCTTATCTCTTCTTATACAGGTAGACATATCTTTTTAAAAATATATATTTCATTGATTTTTTTTTTACAGAGAGGAAGAGAAAGGGATAGAGAGTTAGAAACATTGATGAGAG
Organism: Pipistrellus hanaki; assembly: GCF_964339955.1. Classification (NCBI taxonomy): domain Eukaryota; kingdom Metazoa; phylum Chordata; class Mammalia; order Chiroptera; family Vespertilionidae; genus Pipistrellus; species Pipistrellus hanaki. Next base: position 142,601,485 of record NC_140505.1, on the reverse strand, counting down.
AGAAACATCAATCAGCTGCTTCTTGTACACCCCCTACTGGGGATGTGCCTGCAACCAAGGTACATGTCCTTGACCGGAATCGAACCCGGGACCTTTCAGTTTACAGGCCGATGCTCTATCCATTGAGCCAAACCGGTTTTGGCCAGATAGACATATCTTTAGTTCTTTTGACTTAAAATCATTTTAACCTTACTCTTCTCTAAGTGCTAAAAGTTTTCTACATTTCAGATCCCCATGACAGAAATAAAAATCAAGAGATTGTATTCATTCTTCACCATAACCATTGGTGATTGTCTTAAGTAAAGTCATTTTCAACTTTCCCGAAGTTTTTTTCTTCTCTGTAGATTTTTCATGATGTGGCATATAAGGCCAAAGATCGGGATGATCTCCTGGCGGGGATTGATGAGTTCCTAGACCAGGTGACGGTGCTCCCTCCAGGGGAGTGGGACCCTTCCATCAGAATTGAGCCACCCAAAAACGTCCCTTCCCAGGTAAGGCATGCACGTCAGCCGATGGTGGCTTAGCGTCACTTACTGAGTGCCCAGCCATGGACAAAGCAAAGACCATGGAGGGTATATGCTTGTTTTGGGACACCTAGGATGTCAGAACAGTAGTGAGAAAATGAATATGCAGTAATACAGATTGGCTCAGGTGTGATAGGGTCAGCCAGAATTACCCAGGATGAGTTTTAAGCCAACTTTTGAAGAATTGATGTGGAATGGCAGAGAGGAGAGAGAAGGACATTTTTTGGGAGTGTAACATGAATGAAACTATTTTAAATTAAAATAGCAACTTGTATGTACAGAACAAATAGAATTCCATATAGGTTAAAGATAGGAAGGATACTCCTACTATTCAATGGACAGTAGGCCAGATGCTTTACATATGCTAATTCAGTCTTTTCAACAACATCCCCCCCATGGGTATTGTTATCTTTAGTTTTACAAATAAGGAATAAAATTATCTTGAAGGTTTTAAGGTAAAGTAAGATTATACAGAGGCAGGTTTGAAACTGGAACTTAGGTTATATCTGATGCCAAAGCCTCCAATTTTTTTGTTTGTTTGTTTCTGAACAAGGCAGAGTTAGAAGTCAGGTACTAGTGGAGAGGAGGATAAATTACATTTTTTGTGTCTCCCCCCCTCCCGTCAATAAACTACCCCAAATCAATAAATGCATTTGAAAACTATAAACACTTGGGAAATTTTTGGCTGCTTTTGGATTATTATATTGGATACTACTCCCCCTGTTAGTAGAAAGAACAGGATAGATGGCTAACTGCTAATTTTGTGGTCATCTGTCAAAAGGAGAAAAGAAAAATGCCTGGAGTTCCAAATGGAAACCTTTGCCACATAGAAGCAGAACCGCATGGGGGCCACAGCGGGCCAGAACTTCAGCGCACCGGGCGGTGAGTTCTGGGATTTTTCACAGCCGATCCTGCTTGCTGGGCAGATGTGTAAAGGAACGAGTCACCCTCTTTGCTTTCAGCCTTCTCTGTGGTATTTTAATTGCCTGGGAATGACTTTTCAAATGGAACCATTGACTATAAATATTACAAATATATCAAATATTGTATTCATTCAGGTTTCTCAGAACACCTACCATGTTCTGTTTCATCTCCAGTTCTTCCCACACATTGTTCCCTCTGATTTGAGGGAATCCTTCCTCATCTCCTGGTTAACTGCTGTTTATCCTTTGTCTCAGTTTAGGTGTTACTTCTTTTGCTGTAGGTGAGGTTAGGTGTTCCTGCTATGTGGTGTCACAGCTTTGAGCTCTGTCCCTGCCTGCCTGCCTTCCTGACACCAACCCATTGTTATAGCTCTTATTATACTTCGTTATTATTGCTTGATTCATTGTCTTTCCTGCTAGAATGTTTGCTTCATAAGGGCAGGGACCCCATTATATTTCTAGCACCCGGCACAGTGCCCTGCACAGAGCAGGCACTCAATATAGGATGAATGCTTTTAGAATGCTGTCTGTTCAGAAACATGAATGGACTAGGTATGGATAAGTATTAATAAGTACTGAGTGATTATTTTCAGAAACTTCCTTAGGATAGAAAAATAGATGTGTGTCTCAGAATAGGTAGTCTACTCTTCTAGGCCAAGATTTTATTTTATTTATTTATTTATTTATTTATTAAATATATTTTATTGATTTTGTACAGAGAGGAAGGGAGAGAGATAGAGAGTTAGAAACATCGATGAGAGAGAGTCATCGATCAGCTCCCTCTTGCACACCCCCTACTGGGGATGTGCCCACAACGAAGGTACATGCCCTTGACCGGAATCAAACCCAGGACCTTTCAGTCCCCAAGCCGACGCTCTATCCATTGAGCCAAATCGGTTTCGGCTAGGCCAAGATTTTAAAGAGTGATATCCAAAAAGGAGGTTCTCTATGGTAGGCGAGAGAAGCAGGCGCCCAGACTAGGAGGTTTTATTTGCCAGGGAGGAAGATGGTAAAAGAGAATGATATTTTGGGGTTGGAGTGATATCCGGTGATGTCCCTAGATCATGGGAGAAGGTTGAGACTGTGGTCCTGACTCTGTAAATTGTGCTAAGAATGATCTGCTAAGAATGATTCTCTGTACAAGACTAAGCTCGTGGAAAGAAGCTTTTAACATTTTCTGTTCCCTTGCTTTCACTTTAGTTTTTCCTCCTTCTATCTTCAGTACCCTCCCCAGTGGAAATTCGTGGTTTTGTGTTTTTGTTTTTGTTTTTTAACTGTGGAGAGTGATTTATTTTTCCATTCTTGGAAATTCATTGAGAGAAAATGCAAAGAGCCTGAGGAGCAGGAGATAAAGACACTTAACTAGCAGTGTCCTGGTCGGGGAGTATGTGTCTTGGCTGGAGGAATGTATTGAGGATGGGGGAAGATTAGCAGATCCTGGGGAAGAATCACTGGAGGAAAGGAGGAGCTCTTTGATCGAAGGGGCCACTGAAAAGAGGAGTAACCTCTAAGGGTTAAGTTTAATATTTCTTTTAAGTAGTGTGGGGTCTGTGTTGAGTGGGGAAGCCAGGTGTTGAGAGGCAGTTCAAGGGAAGCATCTGTCCTTAGACTAGGTTCCAGGAATGAGACTGTCTTAGAGGAGGTGGTGTTTATAAGGGGAAAGGTGTTAGGGCTTGGACTTGATAATATTTCAGAGTTATGGTTTATCTTTGGACTATAAAGCATGTCTACACCCCAAAATTTAGAGTTGAAAGTAGAAGAAATGAGGACAGCAAAGTTTCCTCCAAACAGATAATCATGCAGAGATAAGACTCCAGGTTTCCTTTGGTGTCAGAGGGAGAAGAAGCTAGGGCCCAGGCCATTTGAGGGGGGTCACTTATAATCACTTCATAGAGAGTTTAGGAGACCCATTAGATTGAATTTCAATAGCTATAGAATCTCAGAAATGGTGCCTAACATTCCGCCAAAATATCCTATATAGCTAGGACCATCACATGTTTAACTACTAACCCCAAATGACTTTACTCACAAATTCAAATGGGGTTTGAGGAAGTTCTTCTATAATGTCATGTCAGGAACCTCTGGAATCGACAAAGCTGAAATTGGAAGGGTTATCTGAGCTCTCTGATGGTTTTATCCAGTGTCTGCCCTGTATCCACCTATACATTCATTGTGCCTAGCCAGATGAGAGAGAGAGAGAGAGAGAGAGAGAGAGAGAGAGAGAGAGAGAGAGAGCTTTTGAATGAAAGGAAGAAAGAAGAGGAGGGAGGGAGGGAGGAAGGGAGGGAGGGAGGAAGAAAAGTAGGAGGGAGGAAGCAAGTGGGTATGATGGAACAGTCTCTGCCCTGTGTCCATGCTTGGTGTGGGAGATGCTTTGTCTTCCTGAGCTCCTGAAGTTTTCTTCAGAGCCCTTTGTAAAAGCTTCAAGACACTTTGCTCCCATGATAGCTCTTTAGGCCAGGCAACCTAATGCTTATATCAGGGACCCATACTTCCATGTCAACTTCCAACCCTAGCCCCTCCCCCAGTCTCATTTTGTTGGGGGTGAATGTGAAAGTTCTAGGATGTCCTTCCCCTGTAGATGGACATCCTAGAACTTTCTGGATCCTCTAGGACTGTATAGACTAAAAATGCATTAGCCTGGGTTTTATCATTCTGCACACCATTAGTAGTGTGCAGAGGTGGTGCACAACCTGGGACAGAACTGGGAGACAGGATATTATCCTCATTGGATGTAGAGGTGTTTGTAGGTGTGAGAATATAGACTCTAAGACGGAGAGAAAGGAGATAGGGCGGAGCTTGAAGATGGCGACCGAACAGTCGGACTTGTTCTGACTCTGGTCCCAGAACAGATAAAAGTAACATCTGAGTCGCTCAGGGAGGGTTGATTGGCAGCTGAGGGGCAGCAGAGGTTTCAAGGAAGCTAGGCAGCGATCCACTGGACAGGATTTCCAGCCGGGTGGCCAACACTGCCACAGCGGGGGTCGCGGCGGCCGCGGCGGCGGCGGCAGAGGCAGCGGCGGCGGTGCTGTGAGAAAGGAGTGGCTTCTCTGAGGCCTGGAAAGCCCACTGCGGAGAGGTCCATCCAGTAGCTGAGACGCCCGAATTGGCGCTGGCGCGTGGATTCAAAGGAGTTCTTCGGTCACCCACGGAAAGGTCAGAATTTGCGGGGAAAGCCTGAGAGATCATGGTCCCGCGGTGCCGGCAGCCACAGTAGCCGGGGAGTTCCGGCCCCGCCTCCATGGAGCGCCCGCAAAGCTGAGCCCTAAGAAGGCTGCAGCGACATCTAGTGCTGGGTTTGGCATAAGCTTCCCCAGAAGCGGGAATTTTTTTTTATTTTTTTAAAAAACGCCAGGGGACAGGGGACAGAGTGTTAAGAATCGCGGCTGTCCCGCCAAGGGCGGAACATCTGGACACCTCGGCGCCTGATCCCCTTCACCCCCTAGCTTCGGAATACTAGGGAAGATCAGCCTAGTTGGGCATATCCGGGGAATTTGCAGGGAGAAAGTGCCTCCCTGGAAACAAGGGATCGGAGCCAGAAGAGATAGTCTGGGAGCCAGCTGGCACCCTGCCAGCTAGAGCCATAGAGAAAGAAGGCCGGAGCAACCAAAAAGACTGGGAGGTCAAACCGGAAACACTGACACCTAAGAGCTGAATTACAAACTGCCCTTTTTTTTTTTTTTTTTTTTTCTCTCTTTTTTTTTTCCTTTCTTTTCTTTTGTCTTTTAATTAATCAAAAATAAATGGACACAAATATCTAAGATATAGTCTACTAAAAATTAAGGATTACCTTACAAAACTGAGGTGCAGTGGAAAGCTGGGAACTGCAAGACTGTCTGGTCCGAGAATCAGAAGTGCCAAATACATTAACTGAGGAAGTGAGTGACCAGTACTGGTCATTTTTATGCTAATTTTGCTATACTTTATTTTATTTTCATTTTTTACATCTTTTATTTAATTTTCATTTTTCATATCTTTTACTTAAGAAACAATTTTTTTTTCTTTTTTCCTTACTTGATTTTACCTTTTCAATTATTACATTTTTCAATATCTATCACTATTACTACTGCTATTTTGCAATTTTTTTAAAAAAAATTTTTATTTATTTTTTTTTCTTTTCTTTTTTTTCTCTCTCTAGTACCATTTTATTTTTTCTTTATTTTACATTGGGAGCAACCTTCATTCTATTTTAATCTCTACTATAGCATCACTCAACCCTATCTCAACTCAACCTTTACACTATCACTCTCTTACTAAACTTCACCCTTTAGTCTACAGTTTATCCTATCCCTTTCCGGCTTTAGTTTTTCCTCTATTCTCTCTCTATACCCCCTGCTAAAGCTCTCACTATACTTATAGACCTAAGTTCCAACCCCTGATCCAAGTGTATAAATACCAATCTCTGCACTATATTAACTAGTTAAAAAAAAAAAAAAATCCATTCTCCCCTCTATCCTTTTCGCATTGTATGTGTGAAGGTTGATTTTTGTGAATTTTTATGCCTTTTAGTGAAATTGTTATGCTTATTCCTGTATTGTTATTGTTGCTTTGTATTTTTTTTTAAATCCTCTGTTTTTGTTTGTTTCTTCTACTTCTGTATATCATAGCCTTACTTAATAATAGTGGATATTGTAGTTTGTATTAATCTCCAAGTATTGTTACTGGCATTGGCTGGGTCCAGAGGTTTTTCTATGGCAATTTTCTCCACATATATATAGTTTGTTTCCCATTTCTCTTTTAGTTTGCTTCTTCTCTCTCTTTCTCTCTCTCTCTCTCCCTCTTCTTTTTTTTCCCTGTTTTCCAACTTCATTTTGTCATTACTTTTTTTTTCTTCTTCTTTTTCTATCTCTTTATCCCTCTTTTTTTTTTTTTAATTTACTTAATTTTTTTTTAATTTTAATTTTATTTTTTTTTAATTTTTCTTTATTTTATTTTTACCTTTATTCCTTCTCTCCTATCCCCTAAGTTGCCTTTCTCTAGTGGTCACCTTTATTAGAGGTTATTAATTTTGTAAATACATTCCTGTTAAGTGCCGCTTGTGTTGTACCTGGTAGTGTTGTATTTTGTACCTCAAAATCAACACAGGAGAAGGAATACCACATAACCAGACATCCTGAAAAGAGAGGCCATGGGGAGACAAAAACATAGTCCGCACTTGAAAGAAAAGCAGGCATCACCAGAAAAGGAAGTAAACGAGCCAGAGGTAAGCAGCCTGCCAGAGCAAGAATTCAGAGTAATGATCATAGCATGGCTAAAAAGAATGGAAGAGAAATTTGACAAAAGCCAAGAAGAAATGAGAAAGAACCATGAGGAAATGAAGGAGAGCCATGAGGAACTGAAGAAGAACCAAGAAGAAATGAAAAGTGACATCGCTACCATGAAGAACTCAATAGAAAGCATCAAGAGTAGACTAGATGAAGCAGAGGACCGCATCAGTGAGCTAGAAGATAAGATGGAAAAAAATACCCAAGTAGAGCAACTTCTAGAAAAAAAGATTAAAAAGCAGGAGGAGAGCCTACGGGAGCTTTGGGACAAAACAAAACAAAATAATATTCGAATAATAGGGGTTCCAGAAGGAAAGGAAACTGAGGTAGACATGGAAAAAGTATTTCAAGAAATAATGACAGAAAACTTTCCTGAAATAGAAAAGAAAAAACCCACACAAATCCAAGATGCCCGCAGAGTCCCAAGCAAAATGAATCCCAGAAGACAGACTCCAAGGCACATTATAATTAAATTGGCAAACAACAACGACAAAGTAAGAATCTTAAAAGCAGCCAGAGAGAGACAGAAAGTTACATACAAAGGAACCCCCATCAGACTAGCAACTGATTTCTCAACAGAAACTTATCAGGCCAGAAGGGAATGGGATGAAATATACAAAGTCATGCAAAGGAAGGGTCTGAATCCAAGAATACTGTACCCAGCAAGGCTATCAATCAAAATTGAAGGGGAAATCAGGAGCTTCACAGACAAAAAAAGACTGAAGGAATTTATCGCCACCAAACCAGCAATGCAAGAAATGCTAAAGGGTCTACTGTAAAAATAAAGAAATAAGAAGTGAAGAAGGAACACGGGTATAGAATAAAAATGGCGTCAAATGAGTACCTATCAATAATAACCTTAAATGTAAATGGATTAAATGCTCCAATCAAAAGACATAGGGTAACAGATTGGATAAGAAAACAAGACCCATACATCTGTTGTCTACAAGAAACACACCTCAGAAAAAGAGATGCACACAGACTGAGGGTGAAGGGATGGAAAAAAGTTTTCCAGGCAAATGGAAATGAAAAAAAAGCTGGGGTAGCAATACTTATATCTGACAAATTAGATCTCAGAGTGAAGGACATAACAAGAGATAATGAAGGCCACTTCATAATACTAAAGGGAACAATCCAACAAGAAGAAATAACCCTGGTAAATATATATGCACCCAATACAGGAGCAACCAAATACATTAAAAAACTGCTAGAGGACATTAAGGGAGAGATTAATAGCAATACAATCATAGTAGGAGATTTTAATACCCCACTGTCACCCTTCGACAAATCATCTAAACAAAAAATCAGCAAAGAAATATCAATCCTAAATGACTCACTAGACCAGATGGAATTAATTGACATCTTCAGGACACTCCACCCCAAAGCCACAGAATATACATTCTTCTCAAGTGCACATGGGACATTCTCAAAGATAGACCACATTTTGGGACATAGGCAAAGTCTCTTCAAATTTAAGAAGATAGAAATCATATCAAGTATCTTCTCAGACCATAATGGCATAAAACTGGAAATTAACTACAATAAAAATAATCCAAAGAAATCAAACACATGGAGACTAAACAGCTTGCTATTAAACAAGGACTGGGTTACCAGAGAAATCAAGGAAGAAATTAAAAACATCCTGGAAACAAATGACAATGAAAGCACAACAATCCAAAATCTTTGGGACACAGCAAAAGCAGTTTTGAGAGGGAAGTTCATATCCTTACAAGCCTATTGCAAAAAACTAGAAAAAATAGTAACAGATGATCTAACTCTACATCTCAAAGAGTTAGAAAAGGAGCAACAAGAAAAACCCAGTGTAAGCAGAAGGAAGGAAATAACAAAAATCAGAGCAGAGATAAACGACATAGAGACCAAAAAAACAATACATAAGATCAACAAAACCAAGAGCTGGTTCTTTGAAAGAATAAACAAGATAGATGGACCTCTAGCCAGGCTAACCAAGAAACAAAGAGAGAGGACCCAAATAAACAAAATCAGAAATGAAAGAGGTGAAATAACAACAGACCCCACCGAAATACAACGGATTGTTACAAAATACTACGAACAACTCTATTCCAACAAACTGAACAACCTGGAGGAAATGGACATATTCCTAGAAAAATACAAACTTCCAAAACTCAATCAGGAAGAATCTAAAAATCTCAATAGACCAGTGACTTGGGAAGAAATTGAAACAGTCATCAAAGAGCTTCCAGCAAACAAAAGCCCAGGGCCAGATGGCTTCACAGGAGAGTTTTACCAAACATTCAAGGAAGAACTAAAACCTATCCTCCTCAGACTATTCCAAAAAATTCAAGAGGAAGGAACACTTCCAAACTCCTTCTATGAAGCCAGCATCACCCTAATACCAAAACCCGATAAAGACAACTCAATGAAAGAGAATTACAGGCCAATATCCCTCATGAACATAGATGCCAAAATCCTCAACAAAATTCTAGCAAATCGGCTCCAGCAGAGCATCACAAAGATCATACACCATGACCAAGTAGGATTTATACCAGGAATGCAAGGTTGGTACAATATCCGCAAATCAATAAACGTGATACATCACGTAAACAAGTTGAAAGATAAAAATCATATAGTCATATCAATTGATGCAGAAAAAGCATTTGATAAAATCCAACACCCTTTCCTGATAAAAACTCTTAACAAGGTGGGAGTACAAGGATCATACCTCAATGTAATAAAAGCTATATATGATAAACCCACAGCCAACATCATACTCAATGGGCAAAAACTAAAACCATTCCCTCTAAGAACAGGAACAAGACAGGGATGCCCACTATCACCACTCCTCTTTGACATAGTACTGGAAGTACTAGCCATTGCAATTAGACAAGAGGAGGAAATAAAAGGCATCCAAATTGGAAAAGAAGAAGTAAAGTTATCCTTATTTGCAGACGACATGATATTGTATATAAAAAACCCAAAAGACTCCATTAAAAAACTAATTGGCTTAATAAATGAATTTGGCAATGTAGCAGGTTACAAAATTAACACCAAGAAATCTATGGCATTTCTATACACCAACAGTGAGTTTATAGAAACAGAGACTAAAAAAGCAATTCCATTTACAATCGCACCAAAAAAATTAAGATACCTAGGAATAAACTTAACTAAGGAAGTAAAGGACCTATACGCGGAAAACTACACGACACTGAAAAAAGAAATAGAGGAAGATGTAAACAGATGGAAGAACATACCATGTTCATGGATTGGTAGAATCAACATCATCAAAATGTCCATACTTCCTAAAGCAATCTATAAGTTCAATGCACTCCCCATTAAAATACCAACGGCATATTTCACTGACCTAGAAAGAACTCTCCAAAAGTTCATTTGGAACAATAAAAGACCCCGAATAGCCACAGCAATCCTGAGAAAGAAGAGTAAAGTAGGAGGTATCTCAATACCAGACTTCAAACTGTATTACAAAGCCACTGTTCTCAAAACAGCCTGGTACTGGCACAAAAACAGACATATAGATCAATGGAATCGAATCGAGAACCCAGATATCAACCCAAATCACTATGCTCAATTAATATTTGACAAAGGAGGCACTAATATACAATGGAGTCAAGACAGTCTCTTCAATAAATGGTGTTGGGAAAATTGGACAGATACATGCAAAAGAATGAAACTAGATCACCAACTTACACCATACACAAAAATAAACTCAAAATGGATACAGGACTTAAACATCAGACGGGAAACCATAAAAATACTTGAAGCATCCACAGGCAACAAAATCTCAGACGTATGCCAAAAAAACTTCTTCACTGATACTACCCCTAGTGCAATGGAAGCTAAAGAGAAAATAAACAAATGGGACTACATCAAAATAAAAAGCTTTTTTACAGCAAAAGAAACCATCAACAAAACAACAAGAAAGCCCACTGTGTGGGAGAACATATTTGCAAATGTTACCACTGATAAAGGTTTAATCTCCAACATCTACAAACAGCTTATACAACTAAATAAAAGGAAGATGAATGATCCAATTAAAAAATGGGCAATGGACCTAAATAGAATATTTTCAAAAGAAGACAGAAGGAAGGCCAAAAAGCACATGAAAACATGCTCAAAGTCACTAATTATCCGAGAGATGCAAATCAAAACAACAATGCGGTACCATCTCACACCTGTCAGAATGGCCAACATCAACAAATCAACAAACGACAAGTGTTGGCGAGGTTGCGGAGAAAAAGGAACCCTCGTGCACTGCTGGTGGGAATGTAGACTGGTGCAACCACTGTGGAGAACAGTGTGGAGTTTCCTCAAAAAACTGAAAATGGAACTCCCATTTGACCCAGTAATCCCACTTCTAGGAATATATCCCAAGAAACTTGAAACACCAATCAGAAAGGATATATGCACCCCTATGTTCATAGCAGCACAATCTACAATAGCCAGAATTTGGAAACAGCCTAAGTGTCCGTCAGCAGATGATTGGATCCAAAAACTATGGTACATCTACACAATGGAATACTATGCTGCCATAAAAAAGAAGGATTTCTCATCATTTGCAGCATCCTGGATGGAATTGGAGAACATCATGCTGAGTGAAATAAGCCAATCAATGAAAGAGAAACACCACATGACCTCACTCATTTGTGGATAATAAAGAACATTATAAACTGGTGAACCATAAGATAGATACAGAGACAGTATATCAACAAGTAGACTGTCAAGTTGCAGCGGGGATGGGAGAAAGATCTGGGGGAGATGATAGATCAACCGAAGGACCTGTGTACATGCATATAAGTGCAACCAATGGACACAAAACTCTGGGGAGGGAGGGGATGTGTGGGAGGGAGGAAGGGGGTAAAAAAAAAAAATCAATAAAATATATTAAAAAATAAAAAAAAAATAAAAAAAAGAAAGGAGACAGAATTGAGAACAGAACTCCTAGGTTTGCGTTACCTGGTCAAAAACCCAGGGCTCAGACAGTGTCTCAGACCTCCCATCACCCCCAGGCTGGGTAGGCAGTGATGCCAGTGCGTTCCTGTGTGTAACAAAAGGAAGGTCTGATTAGAGTGTTCCTAGGCCAGACCCTTCACAGCAAAGAAGATATTCTGGAAAGGAAGATTTATATACTTAATTGTGGGTGCCACTCCTAGGAAGGGTTAATGAAAAAAAAAAAAGAATTAGCTGCTATCTCGATGATGCCCCCAACGCTTCAGACAGAGTTCTTCCAAAGCACACCAGACAGACGGCTGGCTGGCCTGCCTCTAAAGCCCCCAGAGAAGGGCTCCCTGAGTCAGTGCTCCAGAGCCTAGCGACCCCGTTTTACTTGTCCTTTCTTGCATCAAGCTTACATTCCTATTCCCGTGCGCCTCCTGCCCCCACCTCCAGTTTGAACATTAAGGAGAGTGTTGAAAGGGAAAGGAAGTCTAAAATGTGGGGAAAGCATCCATGTCTATTAATACCCGGGGTAGATGTGCAATTATGGTCTGATTTTATGCACGAGTGAGGTATGTGCTGACTCCATAAATAGTGTTCAGAAATCATTTCAGTAGTTTTTAATTACACTATCAATAAGAGCCTCAGATCTTTTCTCTCCCCTTTTAATTACAGCCAGGCAGACAGATGTCCTCCCTTTCTACGGCTCCCCATAAATCCATTGCAGATAAATCTTTTGTCTGTTACTCACAGACACTCCTTCCTGAAGGTGCCTCCTGCGCCCAGAGGCTGACCAATCCTGGCAGCGTCTCAGGTTGCCTCAGTGGGGTGAGGCTCATTATTGCAGAAGGAGATTCTTCTCTCAGAAAAATACCCTTCAGAGGAAGGTCATTGGTGATTGAGAGGTGAGAGTCACGTGGTACTAAGATGCTATGTTGGCTAAGGACCCAGAAACAGTAGAATCTTGCCCCAGATTAATTGCAGCTGCTGTAAGTTCCTTGAGGGGCTATTTACCCAGAGAAGAAAGCAAGAAAAAGCACTTAATTACAAACTGGAGTCTTGGTCCCAAACCCTGAGGTGGATCTCTTGTGTTCTAGGTTGGATCCTGTAGCTCCTTCTTAAGCTAGGTTTGCCAGACAGGCTAAACCGAAAGCAGGTCACCAGGCTGGTTCTGCTTCTCTCCCCTAAGCCCAGATCCACACTGGGATGTTACTGCTGTGAATCGAGAATGGGTGAATCCCAGCTATGTCCACCCAAACCAGAGGAAAAGAGCAAGTGGGTGTGATAGAATAGTGTCTTCCCGGTGTCTGCCAGCACACTTATTGTACCTACCGAGAGAGAGAGAGAGAGAGAGAGAGAGAGAGAGAGAGAGAGAGAGAGAGAGAGAGAGAGAGAGAGAGAGAGAGCTCTTTCAAATGGAGAAAGAGGAAAGTGCTTGGTGTGCCTTTTCTCCTGGCATTACAGGTCCCAGACCTTGTGGCACACTTCCAGGCTGCTAAACAGAGGAAAGAAGGAAGGGAGGGAGGGAGAAGGAGAGGGAGGGAGGGAGGGAGGAAGGAAGGAATGGCTGGTCAGATTTCCTTTTATGAGAGAGTAGATTGTTTTTAAAAAAATATATTTTAATTGATTTTTTACAGAGAGGAAGGGAGAGAGATAGAGTTAGAAACATCAATGAGAGTCATCAATCAGCTGCCTCTTGCACGCCCCCTACTGGGGATGTGCCCACAACCAAGGTACTTGCCCTTGACTGAAACCTTTCAGTCCGCAGGCTGATGCTCTATCCACTGAGCCAAACCGGTTTCAGCTGTTTTTAAGTTTTTTATTATAGAAAATTTCAAATATAGAGGAGAGGATAGTATAAGGAACCCCCATGTGCCAGTCTTGTTTCACCTATTTCCCCCCACTTAGTTGTTTTGTTTTTATGTTTTCTAGATTATTTAAAACAAATAACCAGTAGCATGTTATTTTACTTGTAACTACTTCAGTATGTATCTTTGTTTGATAAGGACATTTTACAAACAACTGTCATGCCATTATTACATCTAACAAAATAAACAGTAATTCTTTAAATTTGCATGTTGCTCAGTCCATATGCAATTTTTTGTGATTGTCTTAGCAACATCTTTTTAGAATTAATTTATGTGACCTAGGATTCAATTAAGGTTTGCATTTGATTATTATGTTTCCATTCTATCACAGCCCTCCCTCCTTTTTGTCCATGCCATTGATCTGTAGAAGCAACTGGGCAAATTGTCCTGTAGAATGCTGAATGGCTCTTGCTGTTATTCACCGTGGTACAGTTACTCCACTCTTAGAAGTGACTCAGTGTGGGAACACTGCTCACCTCGTGTGGAATATACTGTCTCATCCTTGGGGGGTGGAGAGGGCTCCTGAGGTCCTGCCACTGAGTCCTGTTGCTTTAACCCCTGAATCCATCCACCTCTGCCTCTAGTCTTGCCCCATGTTCCATTCATTACACCCCCACTAGAGTGATCCTTCCAGGTTGCAGGTTTAATTATGTTGCTTCCCTGTTTACAATCCTTCAGTGACTTGTCATGCCTTTAGGAAAAGTTCTAATTTCTTAAAACAGTTTCCAAGGCTTTTTGTGGCTCAGCTTTTCTAGCTTCTCCAGCCTCGGCTATTGCCCCTCACACCGTCTTATCTAGTCATATCTCGTTCAGCACCTGGAACCTGCCAGGCACTCTCACCTCCAGGTTTCATCCGTGCTAGCCCCTCCGCCTCATCGGGTTAATTCCAAGTCCATTCACTGGGCCCCCGATAAAATGCCCCTCCCTACCCTGTGTTTCCATGGCACCCTCATAGCACTGCCTGCCTCCTGCACTAGGTCTTTGGTCCTATGTTTGCTCACTGCTGCATCTCCAGAACCTGGCACAGTGCCTGGCTCCAGAATCTGCTGCTTCTTATCAACTGCATGAATGAATTATTATGCTAATTTCTCAAGTGTAAGGTGGGTAGAAAGTGCATGTGAAAGAGGCTTTTTATCTAGAAAAGATGTAATAATATTAACAATTTTAATTCTTTGAATTAGTTTTTGCACATTTCCTCATAACAGCTCAAATTTGAAGTTTGAAACTAATAATTTCACATTAATTTTTTGGAACTTTCTATTGAATGGGTAATATACACACCTAAATTAATTCTTTTTATGCTTAGGATAACCATTCAAATGCATGACCTTGGTTGCAAATACAGTCTGTACTGACCCCAGCCTGTACTCTTGCTAAGATGAAGTACATGCAAACGATTCGTTGGGGCACACATGAGAACTAAGACAGGAATGTACATAAGCCCACATGACTCACTGCAGATGGGCTGTGGACTCAGTGATGATTTTTCTCCCCTCTCAGAATGGAAATGCATCTTGTACTTGGGGTAGAATTGAAGCCAAAGTACTCCTTCCGGGCAGAGCGCATTCGAAGAGCTTTTAAATGGGTGCTGCTCACATGCTTCTGTGAAAGAGGGACTGTGCTGGAGGCCTGTCTGCTTGTCTCCACAGGCTCTTTGGAGGCTTGGTGCTGGACATCAAGCGGAAGGCCCCTTGGTACTGGAGCGACTACCAGGACGCACTCAGCTTGCAGTGCTTGGCCTCCTTCCTGTTCCTGTACTGCGCCTGCATGTCACCTGTCATCACCTTTGGGGGGTTGCTCGGAGAAGCCACTGAGGGACGCATAGTAAGAACTTCTTACCACCACTCATGGTCCCAAAGAGGACATCACACGTGGTGGCGGCTGCCACGTCCACTGGGGGAGGAATGGCCTGGGCTGGGACTAAGGAGCCAGAGTCTTTCTGTTGAATTACTGTGTATTCTGATGTCATACCAAGCAGCAACACAGTTCTTGCTTTAGAATAGACTCACTTCTGCTTAAATATCAATTTCCGTAGCTGATTGCCCAGTTGAATTGCCTGTTGCTCCAAGGATGGAAAATAATATATTAATGTCATTTAAAAATAAGATTTAGGTGACTCTGTGTGAATGGTATTACTGTGCTTTCTAAATCTGTTAAATCCTGAAGGGAGTCACTGTAGAACAGGACTTAGTTAAGGAACCATGTGTGGATGGATTTGGGCTTCTGAATTATCAAAGTGATGCCATTTACAGGAGTATTAGACAGTGTGTACACATCGCTCTTGCTAAGACGAAATACAAGCAAATGATTCCTTGGGGCGTGCAGGAGAACTAAGTCAGGAATGTACATAAGCCCACATGACTCATTGCAGATGGGCTGTGGACTCAGTGATTTTTTTTCTTTCCCTCTCAGAGTGCAATTGAATCCTTGTTCGGAGCCTCCATGACTGGGATTGCCTACTCCTTGTTTGCAGGACAGGCTCTCACCATCCTGGGAAGCACTGGGCCAGTGCTTGTGTTTGAAAAGATTTTGTTCAAATTCTGCAAGTAAGATACTTGGTTTACTGAAGACTCTAATGGATGTGTTATTGGGCTATTAGGTTTGAATGACAGGGTCTTAGATATATAAGTAGGCAAACATCATTCTTGACAGTAAAAACCTGAAGAATGAAGATCATTTGGTCTATTGTCATGCCTCCAAGTAGTACCATACCTGAAACAGAATATTGCCTAGTCTTTTTTTTTTTTTTAATCCTCACCAGAGGATATGTTTTTACTGATTATAGAGGGGGAAGGGAGAGAGAAAGAGAGAAACATAGATTGGTTGCCTCCTGTACGCACCCAATGGGGATTGAACCTGCAACTTGGTATGTGCCCTGACCAGGAGTCAAACCAACAGTCTTTGGTGTATGGGACAGCACTCCAACTGACTGAGACTGAGCCACACCTTCACTTTATCTTTAAAAAAACTTTCCCTAGCTAATTCAGACTTCTTCCATTTCCATTTCAAGTCAGTTTTAAATTTGGCCTAATATGTCCTTTTATATTCTGATTGCAATACCCTAATTTCCCTATTTTTTCCTAGAACTGGTTTTTAAATAGACTTTTGTATTAGAAATAGAGCATATGGAACAAGAGCTATATAGCTCTTTTTTACAATATATGTATACATTTTTATTGATTTCAGAGAGGAAGGGAGAGAGAAACATCAATGATGAGAGACTCATTGATGAGGTGCTTCCTTCATGCCCCCTATAAGGGATTGAGCCCACACCATGGGCATGTACCCTGACTGGGAATAGACCAATGACCTCCAAATTCATAGGTTGATGCTCAACTACTGAGCCACACCAGCTGGACCAGCTTTTTTGTCTTAACTTCAATAATAAGATATTAATCGCATTCTGCAGTAATGGCAGAAATGTGTGTGGGACAGTTCTCCATTTTCCATGTTCTTGTGATAGCAGATACTACCCATGAAGCAAACCTGTGTCACAGCTGTCCCAAGGCAGCATTTAAAAGCGAAACACAGTCAGAATCAGGGAGAAATTGGGTTGCAATACTGGTATAGATAAAATGAGATGAAGTAACCATGTTTCTGACCCTTTGTCTCTTCATGCCATCCATCCATGCTCTTTGATGAACTTTTGTCTTGTTTCAGAGACTATGCTCTTTCATACCTCTCCTTGCGTGCTTGTATTGGACTGTGGACCGCCTTCCTATGTATTGTTCTTGTGGCAACTGATGCCAGTTCCCTTGTCTGCTACATTACTCGCTTCACCGAAGAAGCATTTGCTTCCTTAATTTGCATTATTTTCATCTATGAAGCAATAGAAAAGCTGGTTCACCTGGCAGAGACCTATCCCATCCACATGCACAGCCAGCTGGACCACCTCAGCCTGTACTAGTAAGTATGCTTCTGCAAGTCTTTCTTTCTTTTTTTTTTTTAATTGAGCAAAAGGGCCTGAGTTCAATGGCTTATATAGTGTATTATGCCAGGCAGTACTTACACCTT
Source organism: Pipistrellus hanaki (assembly GCF_964339955.1). Classification (NCBI taxonomy): domain Eukaryota; kingdom Metazoa; phylum Chordata; class Mammalia; order Chiroptera; family Vespertilionidae; genus Pipistrellus; species Pipistrellus hanaki. Next base: position 142,583,963 of record NC_140505.1, on the reverse strand, counting down.
CTGTTATGGAATGTCTTGGCCCTTTGGGAAACAGAGCTAAGGTATGGATGTGGAGAGTCCTGCCAGAGGAGAACAGTCAAGATGGACTAAGATAAAAGTTGAGCAATGCTTTCCAAGCATGTCTTTTGGTTCCAGGCATTGATGCCAAAAGAGTAGTAGTATTTGTGTTTTCAACCATCAAGAAGAGTCTGGTCCTATACAACATTTCTCCTCTGGAATAGTATTCTCCAAATGGTAACTAAAGACTTTCATCCTTTAGCTCTAGCTCTGTACCTCAAGTTCCCTCCTTTCTGGCTGTACAGTTCTGATACAGGGGGTCTGGTTGTGAAGTGGACAATTTCCACCTGAAACTGCCTTGGTGGATAGAGCGCACTGCATGGAGGTGTCTGCTAACTATCAACAACGACACTTTTGTAGATTTCTAACTACCTGTTCGTCAACCCAAAAGAATCAACATTTATTAGAATTTCTAAAAATTGTTTTATCACAAAATAACAACCATTAGGGAGTATAATCTTTGAAGCCTAATGGATTGCCAATCGGCGTTGGAGCTCTGAATTGCCTATTGGCAATGGAGTAAGTCCATTCTTTGACCTTTTTTTATAATTTATTTATTTAACAAGTATTTGCTGAGCATTTATTTGCCAGCACTGTTTTAGGCCCGGGAAAAAGTGATGAATATGATAGACAAAGGATCTATCCTCATGAAACTTGTATCTGAGTGGGAGAAGACAGAAGAAGTGATCAGCCCTGCCCTGAGTAGACTTTGGGTCTGTATACTGTAGTTCTTTATTAATAAAGCTCAAATGGTGTTTTTATTATTGCATTCTACTGTTGGTTCATATGGAGCTGATGTGAAGCTAGAACTTCCCAACTCTTTAAATTACTTTATGTTAATATGTGTGGAACTGATTTTTTAAATGTAATTTTTTAAAAGAGCAGGTTTAGTTAGGTCCACAACAAAAATGAGCAAAAAGTACAGAAAGTTCCCATATACCCTCCTGCTCCCTCATAAGCATAGGTTTCTCCACTATCACTATCCCATACCAAAGTGGTACATTTGTTGTAATCAATGAACTTACATTGATACATCAATATCACCCAGAGTCTATAGTTTACATTAGGGTTTACTCTTGGTGTTACACATTCTGTGAGTTTTGACAAATGTACGGGAGCATTCCATCATTATAGTTTTATATTGAGTAGTTTCACTGCTCTAAAAATCCTTTGTACTCTGCCTTTTCATCCTACCCTACCACCCCAGTCCTTGGCAACCACTGATCTTTGTACTGTTTTTCACAACGTCATACAGTTTGGCAAAATCATACAATATTTGGCTTTCAGATTGGCTTTGTTCATTTAGATGCATTTGAAGGTCTTCTATGTATTTTGGCTTGATAGTTCGTTTTTTAAATTTATATTTTAAATTTTTATTAATTTAATTTTATTTTTTAGAGGGATAGAGGGGGAAGAGAGAGAGAGAGAGAGAGAGAGAGAGAGAGAGAGAGAGAGAGAGAGAGAGGAGAGGGAGAGAGAGAGAGAGAGAGAAACACCAATTTGTTGTTCCACTTATACATTCATTGGTTGATTTTTATATGTGCCCTGACTAGGGATTGAACCCACAACCTTGGCATATTGGGTCAGTGCTCTAACCAACTGAGTTACTTGGCCAGGACTAAAATTTATTAATTTTAAATTTATTGGGGTAACATTGATTAATAATTATATGTTTCAAGTGTACAATTCTATAATTCATTATCTATATATTGCATTGAGTACTTACTACCCAAACAAAATCTAGGCTCCTTCTGTCACCATATATAGTGTGGAGCAAAAATAGATTAATAGTTGTTCATATCCTATATAATAAAAGCCTAATATGCAAATGACCAAACTGGATTGGGGGAACAACTGGTCACTATGACATACACTGACCACCTGGGGGCAGACACTCAATGTAGGAGCTGCCCCCAGGCTGGCCGAGGCAGGTGCTGGGGGTGGGGTGGGGCAGAGAATGGGGAGGCCAGTCACCCCGCAGATCAGCCCTGATCACCTGGCCAGGCCTAGGGACCCTACCCATGCACGAATGTCATGCATCAGGCCTCTAGTAGAAAATAATACAATAATTAATAAGTAATGATATAATAATAAATAAATAATAATAAACTCTGTGTTTCAGGTACTCATAACTATAAACCTACTTTTGCCCTATCCTTCATTTAACCCCCTTTAACCCTATTCATCCTCCCCACCCCTATCCCTTTCTTGTAACCACCATGTTGTTGTTTATGTGTATGAATTCATTTGTTGGTTTTGTTTGTTCACCTGTTACTTTTTGTTTTATATCCCACATATGAGTGAAATCATGTGGTTCTTTCTGTCTGACTTATTTTGCTTAGTATGATATTCTCAAGATCTACCCATGAAGTAGCAAATGGCAGTATTTTATACTTTCTTATGGCTGAGTAGTATCCCATTGTATACTTATACCACATCTTCCTTATTCAATAGTCCATTGAAGGATCCTTAGGTTTTTTCTTTTTAGCACTGAATAATAGTCCATTGTGTAGCTATACTAAAGAACATCCATTCACCTACTGAAGGACATCTCTGTTGCTCCAAAGTTTGGAATTGATTTTTTTTAAACTTAAATCTAGGACTTTATATAGATTTCCGTATCACTTTTCATTTTGTTGATTCCTTCTATTTTGTAAACTGTTGAAATATTTTTGAATTTTAATTCTGTTTATGCTGTATCCTTAGAAGACATGCTCATTAGATTCTTATATGAAACAAAGTTGGTGGGAATGATTATGTTAGCTGAGTGTACAAGGAGCCAGTTCAGGCATGAAGCATGCTGAAACTGGGAGGCAGCATGGTGGCCATGGGACAGGTCTGGTCTGTTTAGATAGAGGAAGAGACCTGGGAAGCCAGGGAATGGCCAAGCTAGTGGATTACTAGGGATGTCACAGTGTTAGGAGAGCTTACATCACAGTTCCTGGAGACTCTGAATTTTAGAGCAATAGTGAGACGGGTATAGGGAGCAAGGCATCTAGCTTTAGAGAAAACTGTTGGGAGCAGAGTGGGTTACCATGTCCTCCTTGCTATGTATATTAGCTTGTCCAATTCCAAAGGGCAAGCCTAAGAGGTAGAAACTAAGAAACCTCTATGGCTCTTTCTGAGTGCATCAGATGCTAAGCTTGGTTGTCGATACAACAGAATCCAAAACCCACACACTAATTTGAGTCCATCTTTATTAACGACTGACTGAACAACCAGGGTGTGGTTGGGCCTCATCCAGTAGAACCAACCTCAGGAATCTGAAGTGAGCAAAGGAGAAGCAAAGCAGGCTCTGATACTAAAGCCTTTAGCCCAGTCATAGCTAACCATACTTTATTGAATAGTTGGCTGCTTTCCTCAGGAATCTTTTTTCCCCCTCCAGCTGCAGGTGTACTGTCCCAGAGAATCCAAATAATCACACACTACAGTATTGGAAGGACGAAAACATCGTGACAACAGAAGTCCACTGGGCTAACCTGACTGTTACTGTAAGTCTGGAGCTGCCAAATGGCCTAGCATTGTGACTACCAGGTTTAAGGGAGTCTTCTAGGTAGAAGCAGGTAGCCCTTTAACAAGCTCTGGCATTTACATAATAAAGCATTTTCCTTCTTTTAAACTATTTTACTGACTTCCCCTTGCACATAAAGATAAAAGAATATTATCTCTTACTTCTATCCACATGCAATAGCTACCCCCCATCCAGTGACCCTGCAGAAATGATATGTGGGGATGAAACCAGGCAGATTGGGGAGCAGATTCCGATTTTATGGAGCTTAAAGGACATTCAGATCAGCAAGGACTCTAATAAAAATAGTCCAAATTGCTAGGGCCCTCTCAGAACCTCGTGTTTTCTTTAAACAGTTCTGGTTTCATTTTCAAAAGTGTCTTAGTTTGGCCCAACCAGTGTGACTCAGTGGTTGAGCATTGACCTATGAACCTGGTTTGATTCCCGGGCAGAGCACATGCCTGGGTTGCAGGCTCAGTCCCCAGTAGGGAGCATGTAGGAGGCAGCCAATCGATGATTCTCTCTAATCATTGATGTTTCTATCTCTCTCTCCCTCTGAAAAAAAGTCAAATATCTTAGTTGAGACCATAAGTAGGCACCCTGCCTGGAAGGGGCCTATCCAAGTGAGACCCACACAGCTGCATGGAGGTTAATGCTGCTGGCAGTGAGTGGTGGACTCAGAAGGCAGCCACCGGTTACTCCCTCTTGCCTGCTTTTCATTATCCAGAATGTTTGTTTCTCCAGGAATGCCAGGAGATGCATGGAGAGTTCACAGGACCTGCATGTGGCCATCACGGACCCTATACTCCTGATGTGCTGTTTTGGTCCTGCATTCTCTTCTTCACCACCTTCATCCTTTCAAGCACCTTAAAGACATTTAAGACAAGCCGCTATTTCCCAACCAGAGTAGGTAGCATGTTCATACATTTCTTTTGTGTTAGAATCCTATATAATAAAGGGCTAATATGCAAATCGACCTCACGGTGGAACAACTGGTTGCTGTAATGTGCACTTACCAGGAGGGACCAGAAGCTCAATGCAGGAGCTACCCCCTGGTGGTCAGTGTGCTTTCCCTACTCAGCCAGAAGCCCTGAGCCAGGCTCATGGCTGACTCTGTGGGGGGCGGGTCTAAGTCAGCAGGTGAACACCCCCCCCCCGAGGGGTCCCAGACTGTGAGAGGGTACAGACCGGGCTGAGGGGACCCCCTCCCCCAGGAATGTCGTTCACCAGGTCTCTGGTCCTAATATAACAGACTCGTCTCAGCCTCCATGCTACTTGCTGAGTAGAGTGGCAGGTGGAGAATTTTAAATGTCCTGGTGAGCCACACTGCAGCATCTCTTCTTCTAGTGTCCAGCAGCCCCTTTCAGAGATGTGTGGTGTGGAATGAGGAGTTAATACGTAAAATATTTTTGATTTAAAAGCCATAGGTGAGTTTAAGGTGGAGTAGTATTCTCTAACAGCTACTAAGTTTCGCTTCTGAATTGCTATTAAGTTTTATTTCTAGAATGCAATAGTTAGAGCTGGCTACTTAATATATATAATTAATATAATCAATTGGGATGATTGCTTTGGATTAGGTAGGGGATCCCAAAGTCTCCTCTCAGGAATGGCTCTTGTAATAGCTTGTGAAATCACTGGTTAAATTGGCTGCAGCAGTGAGAACGCTCCTGTCGTGGTTTGCCTGTATGTTGGAAGCCTCAATGACCTCGCCTTGATGCAGATGACACTGTGTGTCATGCCCAGTATGGTAGGACAGAATTATAGGCCAAGTTTAGAGTGGCCAAAGGGGCTATTCTTTTGAAAAGGAGCTTCAATCAGGAGGGATTGGTAGTTTTTCTGTGAGGTTTCAATCAGGCACATTTGCAGATCAGGATGTAAGAATGGGGAAAGGGGTCAGTTGATTGGCTATTTACTGTACACACATACATCACTAAAACATCCTTAGACTTCAGTGGATCTACACAGTAATTAAGGAGATACATATTAGATACGCTCTGGGTCATTGTTTCCAGTCTGGACGAATGGTGAACAAATGGCAGTTATGTACTAACTACTTGCTTAGGTCTGGGTAAGTGCTGTAGGGGATGCAAAAGATTGGATAGGAAGTGGAAACATGAAACAACCAGAGCATATGAGACAGTAGTAAAGAGTTGGATGTAAGTGCCATAGAAGTTCAGAGGAGAGAAGCTCATAGGAGTTCATGATGTTCAACATGGCTGAGATATATTTCCTCTATTTCTGTTGGAAGTTCAGCTTAAGACAGGCACTGAGCATTTCAGAAGCATTGTATTTATTAAAGCTACACTAAACTATAAAGTGGGTTAGTCCTCTTAGGAAAAAATGGTGATAAATGCTATGGAGAAAAATAAAGCAGGAAAGGCATATAGGAAGAGCGGGGGAGGCAGGTGGCAATCAATTTTAAGTAGGGTCATCATGAAGATCTCAGGAAGGTCATATTTGAGTGAACTTAAAGGAGGTAAGGGAGCGACCCAAGAGATTACTGGAGAAAACGCATTGGAGATAGAGGGATGAGTAAGTTCAAAGACTCGGGTGGAAGTGAGTCTGGCATGGCTAAGAAACAACAGGGAGGTCTGTGTGCTGGAGCAGAGAGCATTAGGAGCTGGGTTCAGAGAGGAAATGATGCCAGTGAGTATGGGTTTCATAGGCCAAGAGGGCCTTTTGGTTTTTAACTCAGTGAAATGAGCAACCATTTCGGGGTTTTGGTGGAGGCATTAACTTGGGCATATTAGCATATTCCTGTTGTTGAAATATGCTTGTATTAATTCAAGTATAAGATTAAAGCATTCTCCTCTGAGAATTGTTAAACCTTTTATAATATTAAAGTCCTTCCTACTGCCTTCATCCTACTAAAACACTTTTCTAATTCTTTTGCATGTCAGGTGCGCTCCATGGTGAGTGACTTTGCCGTTTTCCTCACAATCTTCACAATGGTGATTATTGATTTTTTGATTGGAGTCCCATCACCAAAACTTCAAGTTCCAAGTGTGTTCAAGGTAAACAGATCTCAGGGTACTTGGTACCTCATAGTATCTGCTTTGGAGTTAATTTCAAAGGCCTCTTTCCATATCCTAAACGCTGAGTTTTTCAGTCCTCTATGAGCCTTGCTCTTTATGCTTTCCTTTTCAGAAAAGTGAACTCATCAGGCTTGGCTAAGTTCAAGTCAGAAAAGAGCAAGCCTAAGTTCATTTAATGAACAAAAAGTATTATTTATTGTCACTAATGCAACTTAACTTTTTATTTTTTAAATTAATTTATTTTAAAATTTATTTTTATTGTTGAAAGTATTTCAGATTCCCCCTTTCCCCCTCCCCCGTCGACCCTTTCTACCCTCCATACCCCAGGCCTATGGCACTGTTGTCTGTGTCTATGTGTTATGTTTATATGCATGTACATGTAAGTTCTTTGGTTAATCTCTTCCCCACCCCTACCCTTCCATATATATATAAGGAAGCATATATGCACCCAGGTAAAGAGAACTGGGTAAGGGAAATGTGTAAAAATCTGTTTTTCAAGTATATAGAGCTTATACTAGGGAAAAAGTTACTGTATTCATGCCTTTTTTTTTTTTTTTAAGTATTCTCATTAGGAATAAAAGAGTTGTGGATATGTGATTCAGTTTGATCTGTTTTGCCCTAATGATTATAGTTAACTTAAAATACAAAATAAAACCTTGTTTTTTCCTTTAGCCAACAAGGGATGATCGAGGGTGGCTTATTAGTCCCATTGGCCCCAATCCCTGGTGGACCGTGATAGCTGCAATTATCCCAGCTCTCCTCTGCACTATCTTAATATTCATGGACCAGCAGATCACAGCTGTTATCATTAACAGAAAGGAACACAAGCTCAAGGTAACAAAAAATTCTGACCGACAAAGATAATTTAATTAAAAAAAAAAAATCTGACCGAGAAGGATTAATGGCATCCTATTACATTTTTAAAAAAATTAGGGTAAATTCGTTTAGACCTGTAGCACCTGAATAAAAGAAGTCATGGAAGGAGCTCTTAAGAGTGGAGTACAATGGTATGATACAAAAGAAGCTTGGGCTCCACTACTCTCTCTCCAAACCTATGGGGAAGCTGGACTGGCAGAGTTCCTAATGGTCCTTATATAGCCACTTGCTCTGGGTCAGGCTCATCTTCCTGAGGTTCAGGTCAGGGCGTGGGCCACTGTTTCCTAGAGGCAGGTATTCTCCCATTACTAGGGTTTCTAGACTGAACCTTAAGCTCAAAAGATCATACAGAGGTAGGGTAAGTTCCAATGTATGTATTAGTGAGAGACTTAATGTGATCATCTCTGTACTTTCCTTGCTTAACGCCAATTTAGCAAGGATCTGGAACCCAATAAGGACACTTATCTTTAACTCCTATAATGTCTACCATCTAGAATGGTCAAGGTGTGGCTTGATCTCTGGTTAATCTTCCAAGAAAAGGATGAATATTTGAATGTGTGAGACTCAGAGTGAGATCTGGGGGACTTGCATAAAGTATGGACATTGGCATATTTTGGACAAGCTAAAGTTTCCCTTTTTTTTCTCTGTTCCCTCCAAGCCAGAAGGGGCTGGACTACTCTTAGCTCACTGTTCTATGCCCAACTGATGGTGACGGAGACTCTGTTTCCCTACAGAAAGGCTGTGGCTATCACCTGGACCTGCTCATGGTGGCCATCATGCTGGGTGTCTGCTCCATCATGGGCCTGCCCTGGTTTGTGGCTGCAACTGTCCTGTCCATCACACATGTGAACAGCCTCAAACTGGAATCTGAGTGCTCCGCTCCTGGGGAACAGCCCAAGTTCTTGGGCATCCGAGAACAGAGAGTGACAGGCCTTATGATTTTTGTGCTGATGGGCTGCTCAGTCTTCATGACAACTATATTAAAGGTAATCATTCATTTATTCCTTAGGTAATATATTGAGTGCCTGTTTTGAAAATAAGAAATAGCATATTTTAATTGGATAAGGTAGATAAGATGTGGTTAAGAAAGTCAATTAAAACCCTAACTGGTTTGGCTCAATGGATAGAGAGTCGGCCTGCGGACTGAAGGGTCCAAGGTTTGATTCCTGTTAAGGGCATGTACCTTGGTTGTGGTCACATCCCCAGTAGGGGATGTGGAGGAGGCAGCTGATGGGTGTTTCTCTCTCATCCATGTTTCTAACTCTTTATACCTCTCTCTTCCTTTCTGTAAAAAATCATATATTTTTTAAAAAAAGTTAATTAAGAAAACAAACAAGTCCTGGCTGGATGGCTCAGTTGATTGGCTGTAGGACTGTGTACTAAAAGGTTGCCAGTTTGATTCCCAGTCAGGGTAAAGTCCATCAATGTTAATTCTTTTATCAATGTTTTCTATCTCTCTTCCTTTCTCTCTAAAAATCAATTTTTAAAAATCTTAAATAAAAACCAAAAGAAAACAAACATAATAATTAGAGAATATATGTGATAAAAGGAAAAATATAGTGGTCTATGGTGCTATATAGAATTGCAGGGGTACTGTTTTTTAGTTAATGTTGTTGGAAAAGGCCTCTCTAAGGAGATGGCATTTAAGGCGAGATGGACAGTTGAGATGGCAGAGGGAAAGGGAGAAAGCAGTCTAGTGAGGCTCTTAGGGTGAAAGAATTATATATGTCCCAGGAAACATCATGACCATGTGGCTCAGGGATGCTGAGTCAAGACAGAACACAGTGAAATGAGACTGAAGAGTGAGCAGAGGCAGATCATGCAGGGCCTTGTTGATATTAGTAAAGGTAAACTTTAAAGGATTTTAACAGGAGCGGGACATGATCCATTTTGTATTTTTAAAAGATTACTCTAGTTGATGATTAGACTAAATTTTAGGGATGGGAAAAATAGAAGTAGAGAAACAGTGAGGCTATTACAGGTAAGAGATTATGATGATTTGGCTAAGGAAGTTGGTAGTAGGGATGGATAAAAGGAATGGCTTCTGTATATTTTTGAGATAGATCCAAAGGTCTTGCTGGATGTAGAATGGAGTGAGGAAAATGGAAAAGTAAAAATGTTGACTCCCTGGGTGGAGAGTGATGGCATTTAAGTAGATGGCAATGCCTTAACCATATGCATGTTGTTAGGTTCTAGAACCTCTTCCATCTTTTCTAAAATATATTTTTATTGACTTCAGAGAGAGGAAGCGAGAGGGAGAGAGATAGAAACATCAATGATGACAGAAAGTCATCAATGGGCTTCTTCCTAAATGCCCACCACCAGGGATTGAGTCCACAACCCGGGCATGTGCCTTACCTGGAATTGAGGTTGAAGCTCAATAAACCACACTGGGCACTCTTCCATCTTTGATAAGGGGAGTGCTAACCCTCTCTCCTTTCATACAGGACTGAGGGTGATGGCATTTAAGATAGAGAAGACTGCCTGAAGGAGAAAGTGATTTCGTCAGGAGCAAGGCTGTGGACAGACTTGGGATAAGATGTTCAGGAAGCATCTGAGTGAAGAGGCTAGAGGAGGGTTCTGAACTAAAAACATGAATGTGGGCATCACAGCACATAGGTGTTATTGACAGCCAAGGGAGTAGATAGATCTCTCAGTGAGAAGGTAAATATAAAAGGGAAGCAGGAGCAGAATATAAGGTGCTTCAAATTTAGAAGTTGGGTAGAGGAGGAGACAGCAACAGACTCTGAAGGAGCTGCCAGAGATAGGAAAACCGGGAAGGTATAGTTTCAGGATGCCATGTGAGGGGAATGTTTCAAACAGGAGGGGTAGTTGGAGACTGTTTAGAAAGATGAAGACTAAACCAAAACTATTGGGACCACACAGAGGCCTAATGTGACTTGACAAGAGCAGATACAGTAGGAAAAAAAGGGCAAAAGCTGAGTTACAGGGACTAAAGATTAAACAGGAGTGCAAACAGACAGCTCTTTCAAGGGGTTTTTCTATGAAGTGGAGCAGAAAAATGGGCAGTGGCTGGTGTGAGATGTGGGAAAAGGGATTTTTGGAAAGTGGGAAGATAACTTAAATATGAGAAAATATGTTTTTGTGTGGGTAGAAGACCTGTATCTGGGAAAAATGGGGTGAAAAGGGACCTCTGTGGCCATATCTCCAGGCCTCAACCATTGTGGAAGGATTGGGCCTAAAGTGGCAGTCAGACCATCCCCCAAGGGGTCCCAGATTGGAGAGGGTGCAGGCCAGGTTCAGAGACACCCCCTGCCCCACATACAATTTCGTGCATCGGGACTCTAGTAGGGAATATAATTAATATTGCAATAACTATTTATAGTGCAGGTTGGCACTTGAATTATCAGAAAGAACACTTTGTAACCTATATGAATTTTTATCTTCTGTGCTATATACCTAAAAGGAAGTGTTGAATGCAAACTGTACTAAAAAATAAAATAAGAAGTATCAGTTTTATAAAAGAGGGAAGTGTATGTCCAATAATGAACTACCAGAAAGAGAAATTAAGAAAACAATCCCATTTACAATTGCATAAAAAAGTACTTAGGAGTAAATTTAACCAAGAAAGTAAAAGATCTGTCCTTGGAAAATGATAAGACATTATAAAAAAGAAAAAAAAGAAAAAAGAAAAAAAAAGAGAAAATTATAAGACATTGAAGAAGATACAAATAAATGGAAACATATACTGGCATTCTAGGGTAGGAAGAATTAACATTGTTAAAATGTTCACACTACCCAAAGCAATCTATATTCTGTGCAATCCCTATTAAAATAACAATGGCATTTTTCACAGAACTAGAACAAATAATCCAAAAAAATTTATATGGAACCACAAAAGGTCCTGAAATACCCACAACAATCTTGAGAAAGGAGGAAAAAGTTGGAGTTATCATGCTATTTGACATCATACTATATTACAAGACTATAGTAATAAAAACAGTATGGTTCTGGTATAAAAACATATAGATCCGTGGAACAGAAGAGGGAGTCCATAAATAAACCTACTCCTATATGGCCAATATATTACGAAGGAGGCAAGAATGTGGTCCTGACCAGTGTGGCTCAGTTGGTTGAAGGTTGTCCCATGTATCAAAAGGTCACTGGTTTGATTCCCATTCAGGGCACATGCCTGGGATGTGGGCTCGATCCCCAGTAAGGGGCGAGTAGGAGGAGGAGACCCCTTGAAAGGGCTGTCTGTTTGCACTCCTGTTTACTCTTCCTCCCTTCTTCCCTCCCTCCTTCCTTCCCTCCCTGTCTTTCCCTTTCTCTCTTTCTAAAATCAATAAACATATTTACAAAAAAAAGGTATATACAATGGGGTAAAGATAATCTATTCAAGAAATGGTATTTGTATCATTGGACAGATACAAGCAAAAAAGGAAAGTAGACCACCTTCTTACACCATCCTATCTAATAAAAAAGTAATATGCAAATTAACCATCACTCCACTACACCCACAAACTATGCCCACCAGTCAATCAGGATGGAATATGCAAATTAACCCAACCAAGATGGCTGCAGCCACAGAGCGTGCAGGAGGCTTGGGTTTCCCCAGCAATGGAGGAAGCCAAGCTTTCTGCACACCCTGGCCTGCCTTGGCCTCTGCTCAAGGCTACAAAGTTTCAATTATAGAAGATAAATAAATCCCAGATATCAGGGCCTCTGCTTGGGTCGCTGGGGGGCATGGCTGGCCTGCAAACCACCACAGGCTGCCCCACCCCCCACCCTGATCCGGGACACCCTTCAGGGCAAACCAGTTGGCCCCCACCTGTGCACGAGGCCTATATCATATCTAAAAAAAGAGTAGTATACAAATTGACCATCACTCCAACACAAAAGATGGCTGCCTTCATGTGGTCAAAGATGGCTGCCCCCATGTGGACACAAGATGGCCACCACAAGATGGCCAGCAGGGAAGGGCAGTTGGGAGAGACCAGGCCTGCAAGGGAGGGCAGTTAGAGGTGATCAAGCTTGCAGGGAAAGGCAGTTTGGGGAGGACTCAGGCCTGCAGGGTAGTTCAGTTGTGGGGGATCAGGCTTGCAGTGAAGGGCAGTTAGGGGTGACCAGGCCTGCAGGGGAGGGCAGTTAGGGGCAAACAGGCTGGCAGGGGAGCAGTTAGGCATCAATCAGGTTGGCAGGGGAGTGGTTTCGGATGATCAGGCTGGCAGGCAAAAGTGGTTAGGGGCAATCAGAAAGGCAGGGAGGCAAGCAGTTAGGAGCCAATAGTCCTGGATTGTGAGAGGGATGTCACAGATAGGAGAGGGTGCAGGCTGAGCTGAGGGACACATTGCCTGTGCACAAATTTTGTGCACCAGGCCTCTAGTATATAAGAATAAACTCAAAATGGATGAGAGACTTAAATGCAAGACTCGAAACCATCAAGCTCTTAGAAGAAAAAATAGGCAATAAACACTGACATTTCTCTTAGAAACATTTTTTCTGATATATCTTCTCAGATAAAGGAAACAAAAGAAAAAAAATAAACAAATGGAACTATATCAAAATAAAAAGTTTTTACACAGCAAAAGAAACAGTTAACAAAATGGAAAGACATCTACTGAATGGAAAGAGATATTTGACAATTTTACATCCTATAAAGGGTTAATATTCAAAATTTATGAAGAACTCATAAAACTTAACACCAAAAAAACCCAAAACACACACACACACACACAAAACCACACACAATTCAATTAAAAATGGATTCTGTAAGTCCTTTTTAGACAGACATGTGAAAAAATTCTCTGCACTGATCAGCAGGGAAATGCAAATTAAAACCACAGTGGGATACCACTTCACTGAATGGCTAGCATGAGGAAATCAACCAACAACAAATATTGGTGAGGATGTGGAGAAAAGGGAACCCTCTTGCAATGTTGGTGGAAATGTAGATTGGTGCAGCAGCTGTGGAAAATAATATGGAGGGTCCTCAAAAAAGTAAATATGAAACTGCCTTATGTCCTTGAGTTCTTGAGAAACCTTTCCCTAGTCTTGCTGGTCAAGCTATTTTGACATTTCTAGTGATTCCACTTCTGGTATTATTTGAAGAACTCTAAAACACTTATTAGAAAAGATATATGCACTCCTATTTCATTGCAGTGTTATTTACAATAACCAAGATAAAGAAGCAACCCAAGTGCCCATCAATAGATGAATGGATAAAAAGTGGCAGGACATATATATAATGGAATCTTTCTTGGCCATAAAAATGAATGAAATCTTACCATTTGCAACAGCATAGATGGACCTAAATGATATTATGCTAAGCAAAATAATTCAGACAGAGAAAGACTAACATGATATGATTTAACTTATATATATATAGAATCTAAAGAACAAAATAAATGAGCAAAAAAACACAAATAGACTCATAGATACAGAGAATAAACTGAGCATTGCCAAATGGGTGGAGGTTGGAGAGGGCAGGGAAAAAAAGCTGAAGGTATTAAGAAGTACTAATTGGTAGTTACAAAATTGTCACGGGGGTATAAAAGTATAGCATAGGGAATATAGTTAATAATATTGTAATTACTATATATGCTATATATGGTGCCAGGTGGGTACTAGAATTATCAAGGGGATCACTTCATAAATTATATAATTGTCTAACCACTATTCTGTAAACCTGAAACGAATTAAAATAATATTGAATGTCAACTATTATTAAAAAATAACATTTAAAAAATGAAAAAAAATACACTTTTTCTCTCGCACTAGTAAAAAAAAAAAAAAGAAGAAGAAGAAGAAGAAGTGTGTGTGTGTGTGTGTGTGTGTGTGTGTCCATCCCCACAGAGGAGAAAGAGCCAAATATGGGTAAGACATAATTTAACCAGGACCATATTACACTTATGTGTAATCATTTCATTTCAGAACAAAAGAGTTTTTGTCAGTCAAGTTGTTTTGCCTCTACATCATGAAAAGGCAGCAGAAACTAATGTAATGTTTATATTGTGATTTTGTGACTTGACTTCCCCCTTGGAGACTTAAAAGTTGTTACAGTCTTGAGTGTGCTGATTGATACCAAGTGTAATCTCTGGTCTTTCTGCCCTTTGTGTTCAGTTCATCCCGATGCCGGTACTCTATGGAGTCTTCCTCTACATGGGAGTCTCTTCCCTACAGGGAATTCAGGTATGTATGGCTCAGCCAGTGCAACGTCTTCTCACTGCGCTCACGTGTCCTAACCGGGGGGCCAGAGGGTGGGAGGGGGCAGCTCCAGCACCAACGAGTTCTTGAGAAACCTTTCCCTAGTCTTGCTGGTCAAGCTATTTTGACATTTCTTTGAACTTTGGGCAGAATACAACCATGTTGGCATGCGGATATGATTTTGTGACTTGACTTCCCCCTTAGAGACTTAAAAGTTGTTACAGTCTTGAGTGTGCTGATACCAAGTATAATCTCTGGTCTTTCTGCCCTTTGTGTTCAGTTCATCCCGATGACTCCATAGAGTCTTCCTAGAGTCTCCAGAGTCTTACAGAGTAGCCTGGCTTGATGTCATGGTTCCAGTAATTTGTTATAGTTTTCAACAGGCAATTATTAGGCACACATTAAATAATAGGTGCTTTGTCAGGTGCTGGTCCAGAACCACACATGGACAGTGCTAGGCTGAAGTGTGAGCGAGGGGTTTAGCTGGGGGCACTTTGGTAAAGAGATTGGGGCATGGTGGGAGCTGCTCCAGGTGAGCAAATAGTACTTCCTGGCACACTGCCGGTTCCCATCTGCCAGCTCATCCCTCTGAATCCTTTGAACAGAGAAACTCGGGAGCTTGTCACTGATTAACGCAGGTGATATAATGACGTAGCTGCTTCTCCTATTGGTGGCTGGTTCCTCTTTTTTTTAAAGAATGTCCAGTGGTCATTCTCATATACTGAATTGTAATATGACTGTGGACAGGTTATTTAATCTCTCTGGGCCTTTTTTTTTTGTGTGCATTTTATAATATAAGAATAGTCATACTTTCTATATCCAGAATGTTATGTTTCATTTTATATTTTTACTATAAACAATAATGAGAATCTCCAAACTCCTCCAATAGCCAAGAAGAGATTTGGTTTTGATAATAGAAAGATGCAATTGCTTATTTTATTTTCAGTACTCTCTGAGAAAGAGCTTTTTCAGGATCCACAGTGTGGGGTAGGAAAAAGGAATTTGAACCTAGATTTTAAAAAGATGGATTTTAAATTTGACTCTATCTCTTACCAACCTTTGCCAACTTGCCTATTCTGAGACTTGGTTTCCATTTCTGTCCAGTGGAAATGGTTACTGCCTGCCTTTCAGAGCAGGTGATGTAAGTAAGAGACATGAATTTGCCTAAGAAGTTTCTGACCCAGAGAAACCTCCTGAAAATAAATACCAGTCCCCTTCTTTCAGTTCTTCGATCGGCTGAAGCTCTTTGGGATGCCCGCGAAGCACCAGCCGGACTTCATTTACCTCCGCCACGTGCCGCTGCGCAAGGTGCACCTTTTCACCCTCATCCAGCTCACCTGCCTGGTCCTGCTCTGGGTCATCAAGGCGTCGCCGGCCGCCATTGTCTTCCCAATGATGGTGAGTTTTAAAAAATTATTATTTATTTTTTAAATGGTGATAAAGTACACATAACATAACATTTACCGTCTTAATTTTTAAGTACATTCACATCGCCACCATGCACCTCCAGAACTTTTTTCATCTTGCACAACTGAAACTCTGTACCCATAAAACAGTAACTCCCTCTTCCTTTCTCCCACTGGCCCTTGGTAACCACCATTCTACTCTGTCTCTGCATTTGACTACTCTAGGTACCTCATCTGAGTGGAATCCTGTAGTATTTGTCCTTGTGTGATTTGTTTATTTCACTCATAATGTCTTTAAGATTCATCCATGTTGTAACATGTGCCAGAATTTCCTTTCTTTTTAAAAAATGAATAATATTTCATTACGATATAGACCACATTTTGTTTATTCATTTGTCAATAGACACTTGAATTGCTCCCACCATTTTGGCATTGTGAACAATACTTGACTCTGTGAATAATGATACCAGGAAATAAATGCCTGTTTGTGTCGCTGCTTTCAGTTCTTTTGGGTAAATACCAAGAAGTGGGATTTCTGGGTCTATGGTACTTCCATTTTTAATTTTTTTGAGGACTGTCACGAAATGGTTGCACCATTTTACATTTCTACCAGGAGTGCACAGAATTTTAATTTCTCTACATCTTTGCCAACACTTATTTTCTGTTTTGGGGATTTTTTAAAATAACAGCCATCCTGCCTTAGCTGGTTTAGCTCAGTGGATAGAGCATCAGTCTGTGGACTGAACCATTCCAGGTTTGATTCTGGTCAAGGGCACATTGCTGGCTCGACCTCCAGTGGGAGGTGAGATGAGGGGGGAGCATGCAGGAGGCAGCCAATTAATGATTCTCTCTCATCATTGATGTTTCTATCTCTTCCTCTCCCTTTCTCTCTAAAATCAATAAAAATATATTTTAAAAAATAATAGCCATCCTAATGGGTGTCAAGTGGTATCTCATTGTAGTTTTTATTGTATTTCCCTAACGACTAGCGATGTTGATCATCTTTTCATGTGCTTATTGGCTATTTGTATATTTTATTTGGAGGAATGCCTATTCAAGTTGTTTGCCCATTTTTTAATTGGGTTGTTTGTTTTTTTAGGAGTTCTTTATAAAATCCGGATATTAATATCTATTGATGGTGAGGTTTTGTGTTTTGGTTGGTCTTTGGAGGAGCAGCATTATTCTGGGGACCTTGAGGTGTGGGTGCATGTGTGTAACAGTTTGCCGTGTTTATTTTCCAGGCTACCAGTCTACCTGTTCTTTCTTCCTTCTTCCCTCCCCCACCTTACTTTCTTTTGTGAATCTGACATGGAAAGGATTCTTCATGTTTGCAATAATTTGCACATTACTTCAAAGCAGTAGAGTTCCAATTTATAATTTAATGCAATTAGGAGTTTCTCAAGTGGTGGAAATGCACTGATTTGAGCCACTGGGAGAGAGGAAGAGGTTGTCTAACACTGAGTGACTGGGACAGCCTTGGGAAGTGAGCTGTGTGTGGTGCAGGTGACAAGCTGTTTTCTAAATCTAGGCTGGTGATGAAATTCTTGCCACCTGACTGTTTCATCGCCGCCTCTTGATGCCTTCTCTCTGGCTCCCTCTGTGTCATGAGGAAGCTGAGAATTCAGTGGGCCGTTTGAAAGTTAATTAAAGGGTGGGCCTCCAGAGAAAAAAGGCAGTGTTTGATACTTGTTTGGGTACTTTTGAACCCTGTCTTACTGAGAGAATATTCAGGGTTAGGAAACTGGAGGGGGGTCTCTTTCTCTCTAGTCTCTTAGATGTCTCCTCTCCTGATGGGGCTTCTCAATTTTGTCAGAATATCTCTAGGGTTCTGCATTTGGGTGTTAAGTTCAGGGGCTGAGTGTTTGTTTAAAAACGTAGCAAATTCATGGCAACTCCTGGAAGGGATGCTATCCATTTTAGATAGATTGGGAAAGTAGTCAGAGAAATTCAGGAGAAATGTGGTTGAATTTCGTAAGCTCGATTTGCCTCGTTCTTTGTCCAGCCACCAGAGGTAGCTGGTGAACCTCATTGAATCCAGGCAGGTCATTCTGGGTTATTTGTTCTCCTTTGGCTGAAGTGGCCCTAATGGGGGAAAATGGAGCAGCAAATGAGGCACCCTGAGCTGTTCCTATTAAGGCGATTAGCTGTCAGATTTTAGGCAAGTTATTTTCTCTCCCTGGGCCTCAGTTTTCCATTTATAAAATGACTATCAGATCAGACCAGAGCACCAAGACAGAAACCACTACAGTTCATGATGCAGGGCATAAAGCAAGGATTTTGTGGGGAAAACGCATAGGCAAAGGATTGGCGGGAATCCAGATAGTCCTTCAAGTTCCCTTCACCCCATGGAGAGTATGCTTAGGCTGAGCTGTGTTCATGTTCTGTGTTCACTGTGTTTAGGCTGTGCTGTGTTCACTGTGGCCATGTTCCCCATGCTTCCTGCTGCCCTTCCTGCTGGCCCCATGCCAGGGGAAGTAGCTCTTAGGGCGTCCACAAATGAAGAGTTTTCTCTTTTTAATGAGGGAATTAAATTAATTGCTCTCCAACCTATTCCTCTCTCCCAGTAGCTCAAAACAGTGCATACTTTAGACACTTCAGAAAGTTAACTAAAATATTGTATATAAAACACTTACCTTAGTACCTGGTACAAAGAGGACAGTCAATAAAAGGCAACTATAATGATTATTATGAGTTTGATTTTTGCATGAAGTGTCCTATTCTGCTGTGAAAATAAGATTGTGCTTTTAACAATCAGGAAGTAAATGAGTCCCTTTCATTTACTTTTTTAACTTTCCTTCAGGTTTTGGCCTTGGTCTTTGTCAGGAAAGTGATGGATCTCTGCTTCTCTAAGCGAGAGCTGAGCTGGTTAGATGATCTCATGCCTGAAAGCAAAAAGAAGAAGTTGGACGATGCCAAAAAGAAGGCCAAGGAGGAAGAGGTCAGAGTTCTTGCACCAACTGTACACTTTAGGGCAGCCTCAGATTACAGGACCTAGGCAGGGCCACATGAAAAGTCAGCATGTCTGGAATCCCAACTGTCATATTTAGGAGCTGGGAAGATTCCTCCAGAGCTGTTCTCAGCTGAGAGAGGATTGAGGACTCTTGTCTCTGTCCTTCATTTTTGGATTAGATAACCAGTTGTTTTTTTCCTTTGTTTATCTAGCCTATTCATCAGGTTCACACTTAGAATATGAACACAGAATCAGCTCTTATATCAAATCTAATGGGTCATGTTCTCCCGAAAGGCCTAATTTGACAAGTATGTTTCTTAAATCTTTTTAGGAATTATCCTTCTATCCTTTTTAGTTTTTGTTGAAGAAATTTGGTCTTTGACCTATAGGGTTTCCCACCATTTAGATTTTATTAAATGTGTTCTTGGTGTCATTTAACATGTTTGTTTGTCCCCTGTGTTTCCAGGAATTAATAGTTTAAATCCTCAGAGTCAGGATTTAAAAAAAAAAAATTCTATCCCATAGGTATAAATATTTAGTTGTCTCTCTTTTTGTGATGAGGCAAATGTAGGAAAGAACATAATTATACCTTTCTTTTTTTATAGTAAATGTGCGAAAAATTAGGTAGAAATTACCATGATAGAAAAAATGGACTAGTGTAGACTTATGGTTTTACTTGAAACTTCTACTTTACAAAATATAATAATGTCTTCTTTTCTTGCAGGAGGCCGAGAAAATGATAGAAATGGAGAGAGACAAGTTCCCCTTAGAGAGCAGGAAGTTACTAAGTAGTACTGAAAAGAACAACAGTTTCAGGTAGAATAACAAGAGGTTGACTGTTTTGATTGTTCTGTAAATGTTCTGGCTGTGCGTGTGTGTGTGTGTGTGTGTGTGTGTGTGTGTGTGTGTGTGTGTCGGGTGGGGTCACAGTTGTAGTTGCTGGCATAAAAAGCCAACACTCAGCTTCCCTGTTTGAAAATGTGGAAACACCTTTTCCTTTCATGGTTTACTGGGGACAAGCCCTGAGTGATGCACTAGACCGGTGCTGGGAATCACGAGGCGGATAGAGCTGAGGGAGCCCATGCACTGAGCGTCTCCTGTGCCAGGACTGCGCTAAAGGATTTACTACTCTATGTGCTCTCATCTAATCTTTACAGCAGCTTTCTGCTCTAAGTCTCATTATCCGCATTTGTACAGTGAAGACGCCGGAGCCTGGAGGGTTTTAGGTAATTTGCTCAAGGTCACAATGCTGCTAAGTAAGAAGTTTAAGATTCAAAACCCTGGTCTTTGCACTCCTCAGCCCAGTGTTTCTTCTGCCTTCCTCTGCTGCTTTTCAAAGATGAATAGGATGTGGTCTTTGTTTTCAGAGAGTTCTCAGCCTGGTGGGCATGAAATTCTCACAGTTAGGCGGGCCTTTGGGGACGGGCAGAAGCACCCATTCCAGCTGGGCTCATGACATTCACACTCCTGTGAACTGAGCTGGGATCACAAAATTCCTTCCCTCTGCCAGTGACATCAGCCCTTTCTCTATCGAAGCTTTTGCTCACCACAAGTCACAGGAAGCTAAACGGGTCCATTTGTGGTTTCATTCCTGGCATTTTGTTTCCACTCTGGAAGAGAGACGCGCAGCTGAAAGAAGCCCGGAGGTCAAGAAGGGGCAGAAAAGGAAGAGAGGGGATCTGGGTCATCTAGATCCTGGATAATTTATTGCTGAGTCATTGAATTCATTGTGTTTATACAGAAGGGGAAGTGAGGAAAGTCTTTTCTTTGAACATTTAAAAATTTTTTAAATATATTTATTTTTGACAAATAAAAGTAGTACATATTTAAGGTGTACAAGGTGATATTTTGATGTATATATTGTGAAATGATTACTACAGTCAAACTAACTTATGCATCACCTCCTATAGTTAGCGTTCTTTTTTGTGGTGTGAATACTTGAGACCCACTTTCTTAGCACAGTTCAGATGTACAGTACATTATTGTTCATTGTGCTCACCATTATGTGCATGGTCTTCAGAATTTATTTATCTTATGACTGAAAGTTGGCATTCTTTGATCATCATCTTCCCTTTTCCCCTCTCCTAGCCTCTTGTAATCACCATTCTACTCTCTGGTCTATGAGTTTGATTTTTTTTTTTAACTGATTGCAGAAGAATGGAGTCTTTGGACCTTAATAAACTTTCTAGAAGGTTGTTCTAGAAGGAACCATAGGCTTTGAATTCTTTGGCAGCAAAGTAGGAGCAATGTTCCTCCTCTGTTAGGATATTGCCTGCTCTCTTGGCCTTTTGAAAGGAGACCGTTTGGCTTGTAGAAAATGTCAGAGGACTCTGGGGTTCTAGGAAATGAATGACTGGATTCAAGGTCTTGATTCTCCATTTACTGACATTTGACCTTGGATGGTCAATTAGCCCTGGGAGCTTTGGTTTCTGTGTCTTCAAATAAGGATGTTAATAATCTCTGAATCTGTGATAGTTAAGATAATATAAGTCTTTTATTAACTACAAATGTAAGACATTTGGCTAAGTAAGAAGATGAATGAAGCTTGCTTAGCCCTGTGGCTGGTACAATAAGTGGGAGCTGATGCCACCACCACTGGCATCACAGCACCGACACCAGCTTCCCCAGAGGGGCCTCTCGAAGGAGTGCAGGATTGTGGGGGCGGGACTGGCCACCACCTGGCACACCAGCTCCGCCCTCAGCAGCCAGCACCTTATAGGTCACCTTGCCTGTCTACATCCGACCATCTGGATCCCAGGCCTCTAAGAGCTGTTAGCTGTACCCCTTCAGACCTCATCTCTTCCCTTTTGGCGGTCACTATAGGCTGAGATATGTATCTTATTTGTGTGTCTGACATTTACTGTCCTAAGTATTCATTTCAGATGTGACCCCTCTGAGATTAATATATCTGATGAAATGCCTAAAACCACAGTCTGGAAAGCTCTCAGTATGAACCCTGGAAATACCAAGGAAAAGAGGTAAAGAGAACTATAATTGCTGATTTTTATTTATTTCTGGCTTTTAAAAATAGCAATCATGTTGCAAGTAAAAGATATATTCTTTAGACAAATTCAATTCGTAAAATTGAATTTGTCTAACAAATATCCCTTCTAGGACTGCTACTAACCCCACGAGAATGACTGTAAGGCTAAGAAAGTAAAAATGTTTCCTAACTATTATATTTGAACAGATAATGCTGTTTTGAGCTGAACATTTGTACAGGCCAAAGTTAGAATGGAGTTATTTGGGGATATAAATTTGCTTAATCTATTTAGTTCCCTTAATCTTCTTTCTAGTCCCCATTTCAAAACCTATAGAGCATTTCTCTGCTTACTGCAACCACACAAATTGGGAAATTGCTACAATATTTAGATAGTGTTGATAGTATCGATACAATTCCATAATGAGAATTATCGCCAAGTAAAGATTTTAAAATATTGAATTGCAGATGTTTTCTTATTTTGGAAACTAAATTCTGTGTATCATTTGCCAATAGCATAGATCAAATTTAATCAGGTTAATGAAGAAACTGGAAGGTCTTGAGGTGTCTTTGCCTACAGGGAGGTAGGCTATGCACCCAAATGGAATAATTTAGTCCAAACACCATTTAGGTTTAAGTAGGCAGGTAGCTGAAGGGAAGCTCTTAGGTTTTATTAACTTTACTAAATAAAAAAACAAAGCAGTAGGGAAGCAGTGAGGAGACCTAGCTTAGTCATTCTAGGTTCATTCTGGCAGGCCATGTTTCTGGCTCTCAGTTTACTGGGCAGGAAAATGGGAATAGTACTGACTGTTGCACTCAGAAGACTGCTCTGAGGAGAAACTGGTTATTTCTTCATCGAGTGGGTTAAAATAAATCTGTGCTGAATGTGGGTGAAATATAGGATCTTGTTTCCTTCAGAGGAAAATCCAGGCAGCTGTTGAAATGTATAACGCATATGGTTATTTTTAGTTGAGAATTAGTCTACTTGTAAATGGACTTAAAATATAGCCAGATCCAAATTGTGGTGACATCTTCAAAAGCATTGTGTTAAAAGCAGGAATGAATCATGTGTTCCCTTCTTGTCTAATTGTAACACTTTTATTCAGTCTCTTCAACTAGAAGTATTTGCCGGATGGAAGATTTGGGCCATGAGATGCCTCAGGGAAGTTCTGGTTACAGAGCAGAAGGCAAATTTCTCAGAGAAGAAGCAAGACCCAGTCCGGCCCTGTCCTGGGTCATGTCCAAGCCATGCCGAAGCACTCAGTTATCGCGGTGTGTGTTGGAGGGCATCCAGCTGTCCCCATGCCAGCAGCCACATGGAAACGTGGAAGCAGAAGACCACCTCCTGTTGGTACTTCTCCTCTTCCTTCTCTTTCTCTTCAAAACGGCCACTACTGAAGACCCAGCTTCCCATCTTCCTGACATTTTCTCTGAAACTCTCTGCCACGCCATACGGATCTGTGCTGCCATTGAGGATTCCGTTAATGAGGTCCCTTTTCCTAAAGGATTGGGCAGGGAAGTGGGAGCAAAGCAGAGAGAAAGGGGAAGGCTCTCTAGTCCCATAGTGTCAGTGGGCTCCTAGGCAGCCCTGGGCTTGGTTGGAATGCCTGTTGTAAGGGATGCTGGTCAGACTCAGAGGCTGTCAGGAGGGCTGGCTACAGGAGAGTCAGCGGCCTGGGCATTGGCAGTGCCCATCACTGTAGCCAGAAGACGCCTCTGACCGGGGTGCAACTTTATTGTTTCCTAGGAGCAGTTTGCATAACTCAGCAAGAACCTTGGATGATGAAAGAGCCCAGAAGGACATGGGAGTTGTTTAGCTTAGACAGGAAAAGGCTTGGGGGGAAATCAGTAATGAGAAGGGAAGATGAGGAGCTCCTCTTGGTTTCAGGGAGGAGAGAGTTAGAGACTGAACTTAAATTGCTATAGAAGGATTTTGCTTAGACACTAGGAAGGACTTCCTAAGCTGAAAACTTGTCATAGTGTCTGCTTTCTCAATACCTGGGAAAGGTTTGATAACAGTTTGTGAGTGGGAAGGAAGATAAGGTGTTCTTATTGGCCATGTTGTAGAAACACCCATGTCTTGCTACTCTCTCTTGAGAACACATCTGATTGCATTCCTGGAGAATCCAAGTGCTTATGTAATGTCTCCTTAGCTGCCTTAGTAGTGAATCATCGTCAGCTCAATGGACCCACATCACCTTTCGCCATGTGGTTTCTTCACCATCACGGATTTCTGTTAGTTGACCAATGTTCTGGCTCTCAGATCTAAAAAGCCACATTGGGAAATGAACTGTAAGTGGTAAAATTAATTTTGTATTTAGTTTACAACTACAATTATAGTTTTTTTCCTCTTTTTTGTTGCAATGAATAGCAATAGTTTGGGCTCCAGTGCGTATAGATCTTCCCTTCCTTTGTGCACAGAATATGACTAGCAAGCATGTCAACACCAAAGGAATCCGATCACATCAGTTTTCCAGTTGGAAAATCTTTGTAGAGTGGGATGTTCCCTCAGTGCGCTCACCTTTCCATAGGTGAAGCAGTGGCTACATACCTTAAGGGAATTTTGCATTCCTTAGACTTCTAATATATTAGTGTATTCTAGGATTACTCTGAGGACCTTTGATATTAAAGGAATCCTGCAATTCTTTCATATTTTCCTAACTCTCAGAGCCACAGTTATTTTAATACATAGGTGATTTTCAAAATATTTAATAACTGGCTTAGGATGGGCACCATCCACTCAGAATGGTCACCTGCTGTCAACAAGCAATATGTGTGATCTGTCTGCTGAACGGCACGCTGCTTTCAAACGCTAAAATGATATCCCTTTGAGTTGTGGGAATTGTTCCTGATTTTTCTGATTTTCTCCTTATAAGGAAGCCTCAATTCCTTTCATGTGGTGCAGACAGGAATAGGAATTATTTGAACTACATGGGCACTAAAATCTTTGTGAGCCATCGCTTCACATTTGTCACTTTAGGATAAATGTTGTAATTGTGCCCGTTTACATTTACCTACCTAATCTAGAAAAATCAAAAGGCAACCTGTCAAAGAGAAAAGCTTTCCTGCTAGCTTACCCCATTCCTCTCTGGCTGCTTCCTGGAGTTTGCCTTCTTTCTCACCTTTGTTTTCAGAGAATATGCCTGTCTACGCTGTCTTCCATCTTGCCCCTCCCGTCTTCACCTGCCTCCTCTGGGTAGGGAAGCTGGTGACTGCTTCGCCTATTCCCTAGCCTCAGCGTGGTTGTAAGAAATATAACAGGAAGGCCCTTCGTGCAATGAAACTGGGTGACAATATCTCAGAAAAATCTCTCTTCTGATACGCTGATGTCTTGTGATACTTTGTGTCTGCTCAGCTTCCTCAGAGTAAGGATCCCGCCTTTATTAACTGTGCAGAGAGTGACAGGACCACCGGTGCACTTTGGGGTCCCAAACCAGACCCTCCCAGGTTGTTGCGCCTCAGGAACTTCCGCTGATTTCGAAGGCGGGTCAATACTTGTAGGCAACTAGGTTTTCCTAAGACAATAGCCAGATTCATTTCTGCTACATGTCTCTTCTGTTTCAGCTCCACCAAACACCCAGTCTCAGTTCTGGCTGCTTCCTTGGCTCAGGTCTGTTGCTGGGGTAGCAGAGTCAAGCTGGGCTGTGTGTGGAATAGCAAACTGGGAGTGGAGGTGAAGCAGCAACGTGTGTGTGAGCTCGCGGCACACGCACGTATATGCATGCATATGTGGTTATCCGTAAGCTTTCATTGCTGCTATTAGTCAGTCCGTGCAACCTAATCTGTAGGGATATCAAAATAATATGATCATCCCCCATTTATGGATCCCCCCTCAGACTTCACCAATGGAATAGCTCTAGGACAAACATAGGCTGATTAGTCTGTAGAAAAAGGTGAGAACCTGACTTAGGGGTGGGAAGCAAGGTGGCTAGTTATGAGTCCCGAGCCCCGGTGTTTGGGTCAGAAATGCAGTCACCTCTTTTAGGACAAGGGCAGATTTCAGTTGAGCGTTGGAGGGCCAAGGGGCTGGTGGTGCAGAGGCCCGGGATTTAAGAGAGTGATAGCGAGCGGAATCTTGGTTCTAAGAGGGAAGGAAGAACTAGCATTGCTAAGAGGCTGTGCTACTTCCTAACCCATGAACTCTAAGGAGGGTCTGGAGAGAAGGGGAAGACCAGCAGAAATATGCTGTGTAGTTGTCAAATACATTTGGTTGCATAAAATGCAGGCCAGCCCTTTGAGGCTACATGTGGTTTCAGACTTCTGATGATAGGATAATCGGGAGATCTGATCTTTATCACATACAGCTCCTATCCCTGTCTCCTTATTCAGAGAAATTGGCCTTTAGGATAGAGGGGTAGTGAGCCATACATTTCCAAAAAACAGGAAATATTAGTGTATTCTAGGCTTACTCTGAGAACCTTTGATATTATCATAAAGGAATCCTGCAATCCTGCAATGTGAACATTTGCTGTTTTTCTTTGTTTGGGATGGCTGGCTTTTAATTTAGTAAAAAATGTGTTGTTGTTGTTGTTTTTAAATATGTTTCTATTGATTTTTGAGAGAGAGGAAGGAAGAGGGAGAAAGAGGAAAAGAAACATTGATGCAGGAGAGAAACATCTATGGGTTTCCTCCTGCACACACCCCAACCAGGGACGGAACCTGCACCCTGGGCATGTGCCCTGACCAGGACACAGGATGATGCTTAACCAACTGAGTCACACTGGCCAGTCATAAATGTTTGGTAAAATCTGGTACATGCTAAGTCTCAGGCTTGGTTGATGTCTCAGGCTATGACCACTGTGACCTTCAAGAGGTCTGTGATTCTAGGCATCTGTGGTTTCTAGTCATCCCAAACAGACAATTCCCAGTTCCACATCACTTTCTACCCACTCAACTCCAGACTCTTCTTTAAAAATTAATAAATAAATATATATATATTATTGATTTTTTACAGAGAGGAAGGAAGAGGGATAGTTAGAAACATTGATCAGCTGCCTCCAGCATACCTCCTATTGGGGATGTGCCTGCAACCAAGGTACATGCCCTTGACCGGAATCGAACGCAGGACCCTTCAGTCCATAGGCTGACGCTCTATCAACTGAGCCAAACCGGTTAGGGCCAGACTCTCCTTTTAGTAGAGGAGTCAGCAATTCTCCCTGAATCTTCTCCATTGATTTCAATGTCCATGTTCTGAGACGCCATGACTTCCTGAAGCATAGGAGGAGACCTGACCCCAGGTCCCCTAGCTTTCCTTATAATGTGTGTCAGAAGTACTACCCAGGATGTCTCTCTGCTACTTTACCGGCTTCTCTAAATTGCTTCTTTTGTAAGAGAGTTAGCACCTTCTCCTAGTGCTTCAACAGTGTTTGCTAGTTAGCTGCTGCATTTCCTTGGACTTCTCAGCTTCCCAAGTCACGTCCTGGCAGGACGCTCGGGAGCCCTGCAGTGACCATCCTTTCGGTTGTAGCTGCCGGGCCTCCCTTGTGGGAGGAGGCCTTCCTGCCGGCCGGCCAGGGCTGGCCAGATCATCCAAGTTCTACCTTCTACTAACTCACCTTTTCCAAGCATCCTTCCCGCCTTTTCCTCGGTCTTTCTAGTTCTCCTTGGAGAGAAGAAGTTCTTGGTAAGAGGTTCTAAAAACCACCACCAGTTTTGAGGTTGGTGAGAGAGGTGAGGGGGTTTGCGGTTTCTTGCAAAGGGGCATTATGGTTGTTTTTCTTAGTTAGGATAAAGGATTATGGATTCTCAAGCTTTCAGAATCACCCATATTTCAGTATAAATATAAAAAGACATTCTGAAACCCCAAATAGAAGTGATTTTTTTTACTAAAATTATTCTTTATTATTCTTTTTAAAAATATATTTTATTGATTTTTTACAGAAAGGAAGAGAGAGGGAAAGAGAGTTAGAAACATCGGAGAGAAAGAAACATCCATCAGCTGCCTCTTGCACACCCCCTACTGGGGATGTGCCTGCAACCAAGGTACATGCCCTTGACCGGAATCGAACCTGGGACCCTTCAGTCCGCAGGCTGACTCTCTATCCACTGAGCCAAACCGGTTTCGGCTATTATTCTTTTTTTTAAATTGTATTAATTCTAGAAAGAGAGGAAGTATAAGAGAGAGCAAGAGAAAGAGAAAACTCTTGATTTGTTGTTCCACTTATTTATGCATCCATTGGTGGCTTCTTGTAAGTGCCCTGACTGGGGATCGAGCCCACAACCTTGGCGTATTAGGATGATACTAAATCAACTTAGTTACCCGTCCAGAGCTTTTCTTTATGGTTCTTGGAACCCTTGGCCTCTTAATGAATGGACAGTTGACTCAGTTAACATTTCTTTACCTGAAAGGAGGCTAATTTCATAACCAAAAGAGGTGTGGAGTCATGCTACCCATCACTGCTTGAAACATGAAAAGAGGAAAGGAGAATTCTATGCAATCTTTTCAGTAGGAAAATCCAGAAGGTGGAATGATTCATCCATAGGCCTAATTCCTGTGGGAGATTCTGTGCTCAAAGGGAATGGAATAGTTTCTAATCCTTCAGAAAAGGAATGCCATTCTCCTTCAACCTAACCCACTTTCGGCTCCGGAGAATACTGAGCTTTGTCTTCTAGCTGATGGCATTAATATTTCCTGAGAGAGAGAAGCCACCCACGGCACTGCTCTGAGCCCAGCCGGAATCAGCAGAGCTAGGCTTCTCTTAGCAGGTTTGCAATTGACGCCAACACACAGGTTTCTCACACATGCAATAATGTTGGAGACAGAAGTACCAAACTGAATGTGCAATTACTCCTTTTGCAAAAGAGGCCAAAATCTTCCTCCTCATTCCTTTCTCTCCCCTACCCCCGTTCACTCTCCCCCTCCCTCCACACCCCCCTCCCCCCCTTCACTCCTCCCGGTGACGAGCCTCCCTCTTGTTACCTGTGTGTGTCTGTCTGGTGGTTCGATGCGGCTGCCCTCCCAAACTAAGGGTGTCGGGTGGAGAGCAGAGCAGCCTTCCCATGGGAGGGACAACCTGAGGTGCTGGTAGATTTCCCTGTTTTCTATGTTCTTCTTTCTAGTAGGTTTCATGTAGAGATAGAGATATTTTTGTTTTAGAGATTCCAAAGTATATATTTTTAGTGTAAGAAATGTACCCTCCCCACACTCCATGGTGTAAATAGAACCGGGAACCATGTCGTTGTGATAACCCCATAGCAATCTGCGGCAGGACGAGGCCCCTCTCCCTTACCACCGAGTCTCAGTCCGCCTGGGACGGGGGAGGGGGGGCGAGCCTCGGCCTGCCCAGACTCTCCAGTGCTCAGTGGGCGAGAAATAAAGTCTGTAAACTGCTCACACATGTGGTGTTGTTTGAGTCAACCGAGGGGCTGTCAACGCCAACCAACTGCAGAACGTGTGAGGAAGAGCTGGGAAGGGGTGAGGGGAGGGTGTGTGTGTGTGGACTGTGCCTTGGGAGGGGCATGGCCTCTGAGGGCAGAGCCATGGATCGCTTACACTTACGTTTGGGTAGCGGGACAGGACAGTAAGAAAAGAAAGCTCATTTTGGAGATGCAGCCAGGCTGATGAGAGGAATTGCTAATATTTAAGAACTCTCCACTGCTTCGAAATTCAGATTTAAAAATTTTGCTGTCTCTAGAATTTTGGGTTAGGGTTAGGGATCAAACCTGCAACCTAGGTATGTGCCCTGACCAGGAATTGAACCTGTCACCTTTTAGTGTATGGGACAGCACTCTGACCAGCTGACCCACACCAGCCAGGGTGCAAGCATTTTTTTTAAATGAATGGCCAAGGGCGGTAGTGACCACTCCTGAGCAATCCTGGCAGAGTTTTCTCAGTAGGAGCTTGAGAGCTTGTTGTTCAGATGTAAAGAACTCAAGCACTAAATCAGGTATTTGGGAACCAAGTAAGTCACTGCCAGTGGCCAAATTGTCTCATCATAGCCCACTGCACCCCTCGGCTCAGGGCCCATGGCTTCCCGGTGCTGACACTGGTCAGCCCACAGGTGTGCTCTCTGCGTGGTCTGCACAGCTGCTGGAAGAACAAGCCCGAAGCATGCCCTTACGAGAAACATTTGGAAATAAAAAGAAAGTGGGGAAGAGACTCAGGGAGCCCGGGCAGCGGGGTTTATCACATCATTATCCTCAAAACTCTTAGTTTGAGCGCCCACCTATGCAGGGTGTGGGGGAATAAAGCAGTTTTCCGAGGACCTACAACCGGACTCATCAAAAACAGAGCGTTTGCAAAGCCCAGTGACAAAGGCTGGGTTCTGCAGCTGGAGGAGATCCTTTCAGAGCGTCAGGAGGTCAGCCCCCCAAGGACAGCACAGGGTGGAGGAGGGAGGAAGCACAGGGTGGAGGAGGGAGGAAGCACAGGGTGGAGGAGGGAGGAAGCACAGGGTGGAGGAGGGAGGACAGCACAGGGTGGAGGAGGGAGGAAGCACAGGGTGGAGGAGGGAGGACAGCACAGGGTGGAGGAGGGAGGAAGCACAGGGTGGAGGAGGGAGGACAGCACAGGGTGGAGGAGGGAGGAAGCACAGGGTGGAGGAGGGAGGACAGCACAGGGTGGATGAGGGAGGATAGCACAGGGTGGAGGAGGGAAGATAGCACAGCACAAGGTGGAGGAGGGAGGACAGCACAGCACAGGGTGGAGGAGGGAGGACAGCACAGGGTGGAGGAGGGAGGAAGCACAGGGTGGAGGAGGGAGGAAGCACAGGGTGGAGGAGGGAGGAAGCACAGGGTGGAGGAGGGAGGAAGCACAGGGTGGAGGAGGGAGGACAGCACAGGGTGGAGGAGGGAGGACAGCACAGGGTGGAGGAGGGAGGACAGCACAGGGTGGAGGAGGGAGGAAGCACAGGGTGGAGGAGGGAGGACACGGGCTGGAGACTGGACCCCAGAGTCAGAGTCCTGATGGGAAGTTCTGATGCTTGAGCTGGTGATTCCGTATAAGGAAGCGATTGCATTAACAGCAGAGGCAGAAGAAAGAAGACCTTAAGTGCCAGGTTAAGGAGTGAGCACTCTCCCAGCCACTGTCCACAGGGAGAGGGTGCTCGTTGGTGTTTGGGAGAAGTTCACCAGGTGGCAGTGAGGAGGAAGAATTGGAAGGGGAGAGACCTGAAGTGGGTGCACAGGTCCCTGGGATGGAGGGAGGGCCGAGGGGGGAGACGAAAGGAAGAGACTGGGTGGGGGCATGGAGTGAACATCACTGTGACGTCAGCCACCGGGGGAAACGCTGCCTGTGGACAGAGGGAGCTTGTGGGCGGCGCTCCGGAGGACCTAACTGGGACCACGTGTCCTCCTAGGAGGCAGATTGGACATGTGCTGGGAACTCGGCCCAGCACTGTCACAGAATGGACTCGTGGCCTCGGAAGACAGCGAGCGCCCAGCACCGAGATGCTCACTGGGCGCCGGGCCGCCTGCCAGGAAAGCTGCAGGTGACAGGGACGGGCAGGGCGGGTGTGCCGACAGACAACACCGCCTGGGAGCCGAGGAGAGCGGGGAGGGTGGTGGGAGGGTGGTGAAGGAGTGGGTGGGAACAGATTCTGAGTCAAGTGGAGGGAGCAAACAGTGTAGGGGGGAATGGGGAGGAGAAAAAGCGGGGGGGGGGGGGGGGGCGCTGGGGTCTGCTCTGAGGCCGAGAGGGTGAGGACAGCCCGGCACTGCGAGTCCCCTGCTTGGGGACTTGGTCTTGGGTCACATGGGTGCCAGGTTACACGGATCTAGCTTAAAAAAGGGGTCCACACAGGACAGGAGCGGGAGCTTTCCTGGCCCAGGACCGAGGAGACGGCACAGCGTGCGTGCACTGAGGGGGAGGCGGGGGCAGCAGGGGCTCGCTGAGCAGAGGGCAGGGCACTGTGTGGCACCCTGTAATGAGTTATTGGAAAAACCCAGCGGAGGGAACCTGCATCCTGTCACTGTAGAGAAAGCCACATCCCCGGACATCACTGTGACCTTGCGGATCCATCCCTGGAGCCGGCGCTCGTCCCGCTGGCAGCGGCCCAGCCAGGAGGGCGGAAACGAGCACCTGCCCATGGAGAGACTCGTCTAGGCCCCCTTCCCCCCCCCCCCCCCCCCCCCCCAGCAGCCTGCGCTGTCCGCGTGAGAAATGGCTCGCACTGGCTCTCCCCAGCTCTGGGGGCAGGTGATGAGAGCTAATCGTCTACCTGCATCCGGGTCTCCTCCCCACTTACTATTCCCCTGACACAGCCCCTCCCCACATCCTCGGCCTTCATTCTGCCCACTGGCTCCTCCTCACCCATCCCCTCCCCCTCGCTCAGGGTAAATATGTGGAAGAGTCATATCCCAGAGGACACTGGAGCCTCATTCTCTCCGGGGCTCCCCGAGCTCCAGGGCCCCCTGGTGCCTCTCACATTACTCCCCGCTCCTGCTGTGCGTGCCCTGCAAGCCCTCTCCTGCCTGCAGCGCCTCCCTCATCCACGGCACCCTCAGCCTCCCCAGGGATTGGAACTGGCTGAGGTTTATGGATGCTGTTGGGCTATACAGAGTCTCAAATAAAACACACCTTTTGTGGAGCAGTGCATTGTAGGTGTAGTTATTCCTATTTTATAGAAGAAATGGGCTCAGAGATGCTAAGTAATTCTCCTAAGATCACACAAGCTATTAGGGAGCAGATATAGTAACTCCAAAATCCTTTCCTCCTCCAACTACACTCATTTACCTCCCAGAGCCTCCAGAAAAGGCGAGCCTTTTAACCGGTGCTCACTACCCGAATATGAGAGTATTTCATAATAAATACGTGTGCTTTTCCCACTCCGTGTCCTGCTGCCTTGTCACCCTCGGAGCCTGCTGTGCACGTTCACAGAGGAGATTCTCGCCAGCCTGGCCCAGCCCAGCACCCCAGGACCTTTGAGGGGTGTGATTCCAGCAGGGGGAAGGCCAGAACCTCCTGTTCTCAGCCAGACCAGTGCAGTCAGAAAGAAAGGCTCCTGCCGGTGCCTCGGAGTGAGCAGCACAGGGCCTGTGAGTGGAACCGGGCAAAGCCGGGGAGCGGGCCTTCGGGCTCGGGATGGGGCCTCTGCCCGAACCATCAGACAGCACTGACGCTCCCCGGAAAGCAGCTCCTCTCCAACCAGTCTGTCCCAAACCGGAGGGGCCTGAGGGGCTGGCGTCTTCTGTCTGTCTTTGTGGCAGCCTTTCTGCATAAGCATCTGACCTGATCCCGGAATCTGTCATAAGGGCAGTTGTTCCTGATGTTAGCGGTCAGAGCACTCAGGGCCGAGCCAGTCAGCGCTGCCCCTCAGGGCCTCCTGTCGGGGTTCGCGCGGTATCACACCCTGTCAAAGTGGGCATTTACCCGCAGTTTGTTTCATGGGTCAGATTTAAAAATTACAAAAATAAATTACAGAACCGTGTTGTCAAATACGCTACCCACTGGCCACATGTGGCTATTCAAACTTAGCTCTTTTAAATGTAACAATTCAGTTCCTTAGTCTCACCAGCTGCATTCGGAGTGCTCCACAGCCTCGCGTGGCCAGTGGCCCGTGGAAAGAAGACACGATAGAATCTGTAACCCCCATTGCTAACGGGGGATAGCCTCCCAGTCATTTTCTGAGCATGTCCCTTTTTTGCATTACTAAAATCACATCCCTGCAATTTGAACCTGGATTATTTTTCGCCACTGTCATGCCA
The DNA here is from genome assembly GCF_964339955.1 of Pipistrellus hanaki. Classification (NCBI taxonomy): domain Eukaryota; kingdom Metazoa; phylum Chordata; class Mammalia; order Chiroptera; family Vespertilionidae; genus Pipistrellus; species Pipistrellus hanaki. Next base: position 142,550,341 of record NC_140505.1, on the reverse strand, counting down.
TGGAGAAGTCATTACACACGTCATTATTAACGGCTGCATAGTGTCCTACCAAGGGATATATGATGGCGTTTAACTAGTTTCCTCTTGTTGGAGGTACAGGTGCCTAACTTTTTGCCCATTATTATCAACACAGTGACAGACGTGTTTGTGCTAAGTGTTTTCTACATGTCACACTGCTGCTTTAGTCCTAATGGGCATAAAGGGCCTGGCAGTTCTTCAGGCTCCTGATACAGCTGCTGGCTGCTCTCCCCAGCGGACCAGCGGGTCTCCCCGCAGCGGGTGAGCATGCTCCTTTAGCCGTGCTAGGGCTCCGTTTGGGACGTCCTGGTTTTGGGTGAGTTGAGATGCTTGCACCTCCCTGAGCGGGATCCCAGACTGAGCACTCCCCCCTCCCCCCAGACAGGCCGGGGTATCCCAGACTTCTCATCAGCCCGCAGGACTCGAACAGAGCCCTTACCAGGAAGCACTTTGCCCCAGTCTGGAGGGAGTGGCAGGGGCCACTGGGCTGGGGCCTCCTCCAGACACCCCAGCACGGAGGAGAGAAAGAGGGAGCTCCTGCTGTCAGGGTTTGACTGCTGGTCCAGCAGAGTACAGGTGCCCTCAGAGAAATAGGAACTTGGAGCGATAGTTTGAAATTTAGAAAAGGCGTGCCCACATTCTGTTTTTTTTTAATTTATTTTTTATTTTAGGGGAAATCATTCCATATACACAGCAGAGTTTATTAGAGAGCAACGTGGCTACAAACTGGAGGTTCTCATGACCCTCCCCTGGTTTGGAAACTTGCGAAAGTGGCTCACAGGACCTAGGAAAACAGTTATTGCCAATTTATTTCAAAGTATATTTTATTTTTAATATGGTTTTATTCACTTCAGTTAGAAAGGGAGAGGAAGAGAGAGATAGCAACATCAATGATGAGAGAGAATCATCTATCTGCCGCCTCCTGTATGCCCCACACTGGGAATCGAGCCCCCAACCCGGCCATGTGACCTGACTTGGAATCGAACCACAACTTCCAAGTTCATAGGTCGATGCTCAACCACTGAGCCACACTGGTTGGGCTCAAAGTATATTTTATTTTATTATTTTATTTAAATTCTTTATTGTTTGAAGTATTACATGTCTCCCTTTTCCCCAATTGACTCTTCCCAGCTGCTCCCACGCCTAGCACATGCCCTCACCCTTACTACTGTCCGTGGCCATTGGTTATGCTCAAATGCATGCATTCAAGTCCTTTGGTTGATCTCTTACCACCTCTCTCCCCTGCCTTCCCTCTTAGGTTGGACAGTCTGTTCAATGCTTCTCTGTCTCTGGATCTGTTTTTGTTCATCAGTTTATGTTGTTCATTATATTCCACAAATGAGTGAGATCATGTGATATTTATCTTGCTCTGTTTCTTTCTCTCTTTTTTTTTTAATATATTTTATTGATTTTTTTTTACAGAGAGGAAGAGAGAGAGATAGAGAGTTAGAAACATCGATGAGAGAGAATCATCCATCAGCTGCCTCTTGCACACCCCCTACTGGGAATGTGCCCACAACCAAGGTACATGCCCTTGACCGGAATCGAACCCGGGACCTTTTAGTCCGCAGACCGACGCTCTACCACTGAGCCAAACCGGTTTCGGCTGACTGGCTTGTGTTGCTTAGCATAATGCTCTCCAGGTCCATCCGTGCTGTTGCAAATGGTAATAATTCCTTCTTTTTTACAGGGGTGTCGTATCCCATTGTGTAGATGTACCACAGTTCCAAAGTGTATTTTAAAGGATACGAACAAACAGCCCTATGAAGAGATACACAAGCGAGGTATGAAAGGTCTCAGCTGCAGGAGCTTCTGTCCCCAGGGAGCTGAGGTGTGCCACCCTCCCAGGCAGAACGGTTCGCCACCCAGAAGCCCCGTGGTTCAGGGCTTTTGTGGATGCTTCGTTACGTAGGCACGATGAATTATCAACTCAATGTCCAGTCCCCTTCCCCCTCAGTGTGGGGGGTGGAGCTGAAAACTCTGAGTTTCTAATCACGGCTCGGTCTTCCTGATGACCAGTCCCACCAGGAGCCCACCAAGAGCTGCCTCATTATCATAAAAGACACACCTATCGCCCAGAGATGCTTACCATCTCCTGAATGCCCCTATCATTCAGAGATGGCAAGCTTTAAGAGTTCTGTGCCGGGAATCGGGCAGAAACCGATATATGTGCATTGTATCGGTTGGATGTGCGGTTTGTGCCAATAAGTTGACTCAGGACAAGCCTGTTGGGTGTGCCCGCGGCCCTGAGCCATGCTGTATTGGGGTAGAATGCAGAGGTGCGTGGAGGTCAGTCACACGGGCACTGCATGTTTGTAGGACCAGTCCCCAATAAAACCTTGGATGCCTTGCCAAAACCGGTTTGGCTTAGTGGTAGAGCGTCGGTCTGTGGACTGAAAGGTCCCAGGTTCGATTCCGGTCAGGGGCATGTACGTCGGTTGCGGGCACATCCCCGGTAGGGGGTGTGCAAGAGGCAGCTGGTCAATGTTTCTCTCTCATCAACATTTCTAGCTCTCTATCTCTCTCCCTTCCTCTCTGTAAAAAATCAATAAAACAAACAAACAAAAAAAAAAAAAAACACCTTGGATACCAGGCTGGTTGGCAGTATTTGGCAAGTGTTGTCACTCAGTCTCTGGGGGGATTGAGTGCATCCTCATGCAGCTCCGTGGCAGAAGATCCTGGGAGGCTGAGGCTGGTTTCTCCGGCCTGTCACCTTGCACGCCCCCCTTGGCTGACTTCTGCTTGCATCCTTCTGTGGAATAAGCTGTAAGAGCTCCCCTGAGTCCGGTGGGTCCTTCCAGGGAATCACTGCACGCGAGCTGGCCTTGGGGACCCTCAGCACGAGGCGATGAAAGAAGCTTAGATGTAAAATGGTCTCTGTCCTCGGCTGCACTGATGCCTTTCCACAGACACACGTCCTTCGTTTATGTAACACATGTTTCTTGGACGCCCACCATGTGTAGACATGAGTCCGGTCAGTGACATGAAGATCTCTGCCCCTCAGGGAGCGTGGGTTCCAGTGGGGACAGGGGAGCCGGATGGGACCCAGGGTGCTGGGGTGGGGGTGGAGCTCACTAAGAAGGTGAGATGTGGCTTGACAGACACGAGGGCGCTACCCTGAGGGTCACTGCTTCAAATGCTCTCTGGAGGACCTGCCGTGTCCCTGAGCATTGGGGCACTGTGTGTGTGTGTGTGTGTGTGTGTGTGTGTGTGTGTGTAATCCTCACCCAAAGATATGTGTATTAATTCTTAAGAGAGAGAGGAAGGGGAAAGAGAAACATTGATGTGAGAGAGAAATATTGATCGGCTGCCTCCAGCACGTGCCCCAACCAGGAATTGAACCCGTAATCTTTTGGTGTACAGGGCGACACTGCACCCAACTCAGCCACCAGCCACGCTGGGCAGCGTTCTTATTCTGTAATGGGTACCGTAATCGCTTAGGGAGCTTGTGAAACACACACACACACACACACACACACACACACACACACACACATGTCCAGACCTCCTTGTGTGTGTGGAGGGAGTAGAGGGTTAATTTTTTTTTAGATATATTTTTTATTGATATTTTACAGAGAGGAAGGGAGAGAGAGAGTGAGCTAGAAACGTCGATGAGAGAGAAACACCGACCAGCTGCCTCTTGCACACACCGTACTGGGGATATGCCCACAACCAACGTACATGCCCCTGACCGGAATCGAACCTGGGATCTTTCAGTCCGCAGGCCGACACTCTATCCACTGAGCCAAACCGGTTTCAGCTAAAGGGTTAATATTTTACCAGTAAACACGCACTTCCAGTTAGCTGGACACTGGTGGCCTGGGAGCTACAGTGGGGACATCCCTGCCCCCGGGCAGCCCGGCAGGTGGAGAAGACACAGCCTTGCCCTGAAAGAACATTCTCTTCAGTGACAGGCAGGGCATCTGGTGAAATGTGACCCCTTTTGGAGCATTTCTCTGCCGTTAATCCATCCCCTGGGCTTTCTGAATTGACAGTTGTGGGGAGAGGAGAACTCTGAAGGGACACACGTTGAGGCCCTCGGGGAGGAGTTAGGGGGCGGAAATGAATGCCTGGTGCCGAGATCCCGGGAAGGTGAGCGCACTCTGGTCCTTCGAGGGTCTCCCCAGACCTCCCCTCCCACGTCCGTGACGCTGTCACCAATGCCCTGACCGTCACTGTCCACCTTGGCTGCACTGAGCCTGTACTCCACGTTCCCCTCGTCTTCCTCCCGTTCCGCAGTGAGCAGTTGATTTGCGATCTCCTCTAACAAGACGGCCAGTTGTTTTCTTTCCTGCCCCCACAGGTCTCTAGAACTGTTTTCTGTTTCGTTCTCCACGTCTGCTGTCGCCCAGTGCCTAGCTCCAGGGTCGCCATCTGGAGAGGCTGAACGCGCAGCCCACCAGGCGGGCTCCCTGGCAGGTCTCGTGTTTGCGGGGACCCCCCTTTCTCCTCAGCCGTGAGGCCTGCAGCCTACATCTGCCGCCGACCACACAGCGCCGCGGCCTGGAGGGACAGCGGCTTTGATCCCCTGGAGACTGATCGATAGAAGAGCCCCTGGAGAGAGGAGCAAACACTGCTGGTGCTGCTCCCCGACCCCCTGGGATCCCTGGTCACCAGCCGTGTCCATCCTGCAGCTTCTGTGTGTTCACTCCTCAAGGCTCCTGTCAGCAACTGTATTCAAAGGCTAGGACATGGGCTGCCAGGCCCTGGCCAGGTAGCTCAATTGGCTAGATCATCGTCCTGATACACCAATGTTATGGGTTCAATCCCCAGTCTCAGGGTACATTCAAGAATTAACCAATGAGTGCATAAATAAATGGGACAACAAATCGAGGTTTCTCTCTCTCCCTTCGTCTCTCTCTAAAATCCATAAAAGCAAACAAACAAAAACCATGGCCCACCAGAACCACTTCACCCAGATACATCAAGAGCTAGAAGTGCCTGCACATTTATGTCCCTCTGGGCCGTCAGAGCCAGTGACGGAGTGACTGGTGGTGCAGGAGCGTGGCAGTTCTGTACTGTCCGTCCCTTTGCCCAGGCGGGACCGGCCCTAGCTCCCAGTCACACTCAGAGCTCCCTGCGGGGTCAGGCCCAGGCTGGACCTGCCCCTGAAGCCGAGCACTGGCTTCTTCCCTACTCTGCTCTCCCCACCCACTTAGCGTCATGGGAATACTTCCTTGTAAACCACCTGTGACTGGATCTGTGCCGTCTAACCTGAGACAGAGACAGGTGTAGCACTAGAGCTCACCTCCCTGGCTCACCGTTCTTTAGCGAGAAGGAACAATGTGGGGAGGGGGGAGGGAGAAAAGCTGACCTCTCCCCTCCCCCATTCCGGACTGCCCAAACCTGCCTGGCCGAGCCCCTCTAACAGGGCATTGCTAGTGCCCAAGGAGAGGTGGCATCAGGCATCAGACTGCCCTGAACCATGGCGCATGCAAACTCAATATCAATTCCAGGCAAAGACAAAGGAGTAAATTTGGAGCCCATATAACTTCAAAATTCACACAGAGCCAGCTCACCCTTCTTGGTAAGCCCAGAAAGCTGTCCAGACCGTTCTGGCTGTGCTGAGACCAACAGGAAGCTTGGTGGGACAAGGAACTTTCCATCCCACCCTTGCTCAGCCTGCCCTCTGCTGGAATGACTCGTGAACAGTGTCGGGAGAGAGAAACCCAAGGCAGGAGGCTCCCGGAATCCCGCGCAAACCCTGCTCTTCCTTCAGGCTCCCATTTAAATGTCACCTCTTCCAGGAAGCCCCCTCTGGGATCCTTGCCCTTCAAGACAAGTTCTTTAATGTGAGCTCTCACCGCCCTCCCTGCACACATCCGGAACGGTGCTGTCTGTCTGACATCATGGTCACACAGTACACGTGTTATCTCTCCAACTAGTTTGTGAGCTCCCAAAGGAAAAGCATTTTTTTTTCCCTTGAACTTTGCTCCGGAAGGATTTTGCACCTGCCCAGAAAGGTCTCCTACAACCGAACCCTAGGTTTACATCATTAGAGAGAGACCTTTGCATTCCAATGCATCTCCGGAAAGAATCAATTAAAATGTAACTGTGAAAAGGTGTGAACATGCTGCCTACACTGTGAGCCATTGGCCACTTGGGCATTAGCAGATTAGCAGAGCCCAGAGCTCAGGGTCCTGATGACATGGGAATTTGGTGGCAAAAAGGTGAGAAATGGAAGAAGGGTAGAGGACAGAGGAGGAGAGAGTTGAAGAAGTTGACTGGATGAGGTGGGGAGCAGTAGGGACATTGGAGGGAGGGAGGAGGGAACTAAGGACCCACTTACCCTGGGGTAGAGCTTCCGAAAGGAAAGATGGGGACACTAGTCAAAGGAGCGTTTCATCTTGTATAGAACTGAGAAGAGAATCTTGGCTCCAAACACAGAAAGAAAGCAAAAGTAACAAATGATTAACTGCCAGCAGAACCCAACGTTATGCCAGCTTCATTAATCACAAAGTTTAGCATTGATTGTCATTCCATTTGGAAAGAATTTGTGGGTTAGATTTCCTCACTTCAGAAGAATTCCCGAGTAGAGATGGTGACTTCTGAGAAATCGTAGCCACTTGCAAATTAAATATTATTCAGAGCCAAATAATTCCCAAAATAAAATTATAAAAATCCTTTCAAATTCTCAGGGCAAAATTATAATTATTGTGGGATGTGAGTGCACTGGAACAGGTTTGATATAATAAAGGTAGGCGTCCCTGGGGCTTACAAAGTTCCTTAAATGGCCTTGGGTACCAAAGACCAGTTTCATCCGTCCCCTGAGTGACACTCTTGATGACATCACAGGCTTCACCTCCCACAGACCCGTAGATGAGCTATTTCCTCCTCGGAAACACAAAAACTTACCTTCCTGTCCGTCCCTGGGCCAACAGCTCAATAGTAATGGGCTGATTAAATGCTTGCTCTAGATAACCGAAAATTTTCCTGTTCCCCAGGGACCTTCCAGAGGGGCCCACTGTTATTTATTCCTTACGTACATTTTCTGAGTCTCTTACCCATTTACAAACAAAAACCAAATACATATTCTCTTCTTTCCCCTTTTACACAGCCACTAATACACTGTGTACCTTGTCTTTGCTAGTTAACCATCCAATCCCCTTTTTAAAACCCTTAAGTAGGAGGAAGCTACTAGTACCCCTCCCCCCATAATGGTCAGGAGGGAGAGGAACATGCACCCTTAACGTTAAGCGCCCTATCCTGGGGAGCAGTAGGGACATTGGAGGGAGGGAGGAGTCACCGGTGACTGACCCTATACTTTCTGTTCAGAAGACAAAACAGGCTGGGCGCTTAATGTGTTAAGGAGGTAGAAGCAGTTTGTATCCACTCAGAAAACACTGAGCTACAGAATGTAGTTAAAGAGAACTCTTAACTTATTTAATGCAGAGACGATTCAGACACCAGGAGAGAATGCCAAAGTGGGGGGTCTGATGTGAGTGAGTCCTGCAGTAGCTTGATGGCCAAGGGTGACAAGCTTTATTGCAGGAGAAACGGTGATATAGAAGGCCGAAGCATTGTCCTTCTTCTCCCCCTCCTTCTCTCCCTCCTCTTCCTTTCCTTCCTCTCAGATTCTCGATGGAAATAAAAAAGGTTGCTGAGAAGCCTAGAGGAATAGCCATGTGGAAGCAGAGAGAAGCCGGTTGTTCAGTAAAAGCTGAGCACACACTGGTGGGATGGGAGCTCAAGGGCCTGGGCACACAGGGCTGCAGAGAACTCGACATGAATGCAAGAGACCTGGGAAGCTGGGCTTGGGTCCATCATTAGGAGCGGAAAGCAAGAAAGGGAAACTGACATTTATTGAGTTCCTACTATATGCCAAACAAACAGTGTGTCACACAGATTACATTATTCTTCATAGCAACACTGGGAAACAAGTATTTTCTCCCTGTGCAAAGGGAGCAGGTGGGCCGAAAGGTTAAGCAACTTTTCCAAGGTTGCACAGCACGACAGCAGCAGAGCCGGGATTGCCCTCAGGCGGCCTGTCTCTGGCTCTCTCCTGCCCCCCCCCCCCCCCCCATCCTATGTCCCTGGGGTGCTCAGGGCTGCCCCGCCACCCACCCACCTATGCTTGTGATTTGGCTACTCGGCCCCGTTCTCTCTGCAGAGGCTCTCTGTTGGACCCAGGACAGCAGACTCACCAGCTGGGAATGCTACTCTCCCCACATCGTGTGGTGCATTAAAAACAGCCGCACACTCTTTGCTGCTCTTCCACTCAAGGGATGGAGCTTATTCCTCCGCCTCTTGAGTCTGGGCTGCCCTTTGATTTGCTTTAGCCAGTAGAACCTGGCGGTGGGGATGTAGGACTTCCAAGCGAGCTCCGGAGACCTAGCAGCTCCCACGTTGGCCCCTTGGGCTTCTGCCCGGAGACCACCAGACTGAGACGTCCAGGACAGGAGCGCCGGGGGAGGCCGGGCCCGTGGGCATTCCTGCCCTCGCCAAGGCCCCAGACACAGCGAGGCCGCTCTGCACCGCTCCTGCCTGTCTCCCCCCCCCCCCCCCCCGCCCCCCCCCCCCCCCCCAGGGCAGCGGCAGAAGTGAGGGCAGGAGGCACTCACGGAAGAACTGCCTTCTCAGCCCGCAGAACGGTGAGCAATGACAGACTTGATGTTTCTGCTCCTAAATGTTGGGTGGTTTATGAGCGGCAATTGGTAACGGATACATTTATAGGAGAAGTCATTGTTTTGAGTGCGTTTCCCCTACACTTACCCAGAGGGTTTTCCCTCTTGCAATAGTAAAATATTTATCTACGGACCTCCTCTCCCTAGGTGGCCCCTGCTTAGGGCCCCCTGCCCTGGGGGAGAGAATCCAGCCATCTTCCATGCCAATCACTGCATCGCTGCTAGGGATGTGTGCCAAGCATGGGAAGGAGGTGCCCAAGCCAGGAAGCTAGACCCCTGTTAAAATGACAGCTGTCATGGAAAAACAGAATGTCTGAAACTGACTTCAGAGAATGGTGTGTTCTTCATTGGCTGGTGTCTCGCCACCTGACATTGGGAGGAAGTTAGCAAGCCAGAGGGAGACTCAGTGGCAGATGGGAGAGGCCACGTGGTGGCCATTCTGCAGGCAAGAGAGGAACAAAATAATTTCCATTCCCAAGAAGTTGTTTCTCTTTTCTTTTTTTCAAAAATATATTTTATTGATTTTTTTACAGAGAGGAAGAGAGAGGGATAGAGAGTTAGAAACATCGATGAGAGAGAATCATTGATCAGCTGCCTCTTGCACACTCCCTACTGGGGATGTGCCTGCAACCAAGGTACATGCCCTTGACCAGAATCGAACCTGGGACCTTTCGGTCTGTAGCCTGATGCTCTATCCACCGAGTCAAACCGGTTTCGGCTGTTTCTCTTTTCTTTAAAATTTTTAAAAATTGATTTCAGAAAAAAGAAGGGAGAGAGAGAAACATTGATATGAAACATTGCCTCCCATAATTGCCTCCCATATGGACCCTGACCAGAAGATCGAACCCGAAACTTGGGTATATGCTCCAATTGGGAATCGAACCTGCCACCTTATGGTGCACAGGATGACACACCAATCAACTGAGCCACACTCACCAGGCTCTTTGAGTTCCCAGACAGCAAGACATCAGTAGAATCATAGAAGTCAATTCATTCCAACAGGCAATTCTGAGCACCTGTGCAGTGCCACCCCCTGTGCGTGGGAATGCAGCGATAACACTATTCCTGCCTCCAGGAAGTCGGATCAGAGCGGGTTAAATCCAGAAGCTTTAGCTATAAGTAGCGTGGAGGTACAATTTCAGGGCGTCTGCAGCAGCTGTGCTATGCTATCACGGTATCTGTGGTTTCCATTGGTAACCAAGTCACAGGTACCTCAAATTCTGCTGGAGTTTGTTGCCAACTTTCATAGTTGAAAAGAATGCTAATTTTCAGTTAGTAATCAGAGAAAATCTTTGATTTCCCCCCCCCCCCATTCAAGCCCACAGTTTCCCTAAATTCTATTCGCAGACACTAGGTTCAATGTCCAGTGCAATGTTTTGCTTTTCACCTGTACACCACATGCTCCCCTTCCCATCGCTTTACAGCATTTCACCTGTAAATATTTCAGTGTGAATCACCAAAAAACAAGGACTCCTAACTAGAAAGACATAATCATAATGCCATTACACACCTTAATAATCAACAATCATTGCTTAATATCAAAGATCCACTCAGTTCGGTTTTGCATGTTTATTTTTTTACAGTTTGTTCAAATTAAAATCCAAATATTATATTGAATGATAGGTCTCGAGTTCCTTTCAATCTGTAGCTTCTTCCCTTTCTCTCTCTCTTTTTTTTCAACTTAGCCGTGGAAGAAACCAGGTCATTGGTCCTACAGAGTTTCCCACTGACAAGATTTTGCTGATGGCATGCCTGTGGTATTATTTTAAATATTCCTCCATTCCCTATACTTCTTTTTAAAATTCAGGTTTTATTTATATTCGCAGGACTATTTTAGAAGATGCAAGGAAGGTACATAGGTCTGAACTAGTTTTCAACACAAGAACTGGAACCATTAATTATTGCTAATTAAATATGAAACCCTTCCTTAACAATGGTCTCAGTAGCCGAAACCGGTTTGGCTCAGTGGATAGAGTGTTGGCTTGGGGACTGAAAGGTCCCAGATTCGATTCTGGTCAAGGGCATGTACCTTGGTTGCGGGCACATCCCCAGTGGGGGCTGTGCAGGAGGCAGCTGATCGATGATTCTCTCTCATCAATGTTTCTAACTCTCTATCCCTCTCTCTTCCGCTCTGTAAAAAAATCAATAAAATATATTAAAAACAAACAAACAAACAAACAAACAAAAAACCACAATGGTCTCAGTGACACATGATTGGTCATAGCAGCTTCTCATTGCCTGTAGATTTCTTTGATTCATTCCAAGGAACTTGGCATTTTTCCTATCTTCAGTTGTCTTAATTGCTTGGCTTGTGATGTGATGATAGACATGCTTTTGCATATATTTCAGGAACAAAATGAGGTACAATTTCTGCTAATTGTGGGTCTCTTCCTTTCGGGGGTCCTGTGAAGCTCTTGGTCGGTCTTTACAAGAGAATTGAGCAGTTTGGCCATTCTTCCAAGGGATATGTTTGCTTTATTACTACCAATTTGCCCCGGCTGCTCTCTGTCTTTGCCTTCTTGTGATTACAATAACCTTTTGTCTCAATGAAAATCCATTAAAAGGCATTTTAAACATCAATCAAACTCATCCACAGCGATGCCACTGGAAGAGCCATGCCAAGTTCACATGTGTGAAGGCAGTGACACAGCTGCTGCCCGGCCAGCAGTGACCATACAAGGCTTCTCGATTTCCAGAGATGTTAAAATGTGAGAAAATGTGTGTCTTAGAACTGATGAGTCAGTGTGTTGAAGGGAAAGGCAAAGTCAGAAAATTACTATTTACAGAGTTAGAGGAAGTCTTACATACTTGCATAATTCAGGCTGAAAATAAGCAGGATGTATTTCAAGAACCTAGAAAAAAGTCAGGGAATGGGTCAAAGGAGAAGAACATAGGCTGCCTACAATAAATATACTATGCATGATGGAGGCTGGTGTGCATGAACTTGATATGGAGAAGCACGGCTGGTCTCCCTCTCTGCTTTGGAGGCAAGGGGATATGATAGCTTAGAGCAGTGGAGTGCTGATAAATGTTTAGCAACCAGCTTTCTGGAAAAGAAACTGTACATATCTATAAGTTTATTATAAATGTTACTGGTATAAATGATGTGTAAGTTATCAATTAGCTAATTGAGTCCCATAGATTGCTTTTGTAGGTTTTTCCTTAACTCCGTTTCCATAGCCAACCTGTGATGCTAATGACAAATGAGTACAGTTAGTTGATATTTTTATTTACATGGAGTGAGGAAGAACAAAATGAAACAGAAAAGCATACGTTGGAACTTCACTCATTTGTCAATGACATGAGTTTTTTGCTGAATCGGATAACAGTCTTCTAAGGCAGAAAATAAATCTTTCTTCAATGTTTCTGTGTTATGAAAAATATAATCGTTACACACACAACACATTTAAGTTTAGTCTATATTATTAACATTTTCCCACCACCTTCATAAGTCTGAACAATAAAAATGATAAATCAAGTCAAGATATGTAGTGTGTGCCAATTGCTGTGTTGTAAATACTCCCACCATGGCTAATTTTCACTTGTCAATGTGGAGATGGAAAGAGATGTGTATAATAGCACACCATTACGTAGTATTTTCACCCTGCAAATTAAAGAGATGTAGATTACCTTAAGAACATAGACACTAGTAAAAAATTAATAATAATCAGCCCTAACCAGTTTGGCTCAGTGGATAGAGCATCAGCCTGTGGACTCAAGGGTCCCAGGTTCAGTCTGGTCAAGGACTTGTACCTCGGTTGCAGGCACATCCCAGTAGGGGGTGTGCAGGAGGCAGCTGATCAATGTTTCTCTCTCATCCATGTTTCTAACTCTCTATCCTTCTCCCTTGCTCTCTATTAAAAAAAATCAATAAAAATTTAATAGTAATCAGGTTGTGATAAATTTTGAGTATTTATTACCTTTTAAAAAATATAATTTATTTAATTGAAAGTTTGCATCATTTAATTTTTAATAATGGATGTGTTTAACAAATACTCATAAAAATTCCTAAAATATTCACTATCAGCTCTTACAAGCCTGTATGTGTCAGCTCCAGCAACCTCTGCTTTGGGGTCACACCACTTCAGGTTTATGTTTAACACTACCAGTTCCTTATTCCTCAGCCATGGAGAATACACCCAGCCTCTTCAAGCCTGGGTGATTTCTACAACAGAGCTACTAACACCTACATCACAGAGGAGGGAACAAGATCAGGTTTGTGGCGTGCCAACATCAGCAGAATGTAAAGTACAGTTTCATTTTTTTCTCTTCCTCTGGTCTTACTCTTGTTTCATCCAACCTGAGAATTGCTTGTTAAAATTATCTTCCTAAAACAGAGATATTGCTCTGTCAGCCCTTTGACTTACATTGGCATTAAGCACAAACTTCAATTTGCTATCAAAGTCCACATCTCACCAGTCTCATTTTTTCATTACTTTTAAGATGTTGTCTGTGCCTCGACTACGAATCTGTTGTCATCTCTCGCATCGTCCGTGTAGACCCCAATTCTACCCCATTGCTCCTGGCTCCTTCCCAGGGGATCCCTGGACCATCCGTGCTGTCTTCTGCTTTTCCTGAGAAACACATCTCCGTGAGGCTTCCCTTGTTAGCCCCTTTTCACAATAATATGTAACCTGTGTGGAGTGCTAGGGAAGTGCCAGGAGCTGTGCAAAGCGCTTTATATGCATCATCCTATTTATTTGTCCAATTTAGAGTTGAAGAAACAGAGACCAAGCAAGGATAAACAACTTGTCCAAGATCGTACAACCAGTGAATGGTGAAGCTGGGATTGCAGCTCAGGTGGTCTGACTCCGAACTTGGTCTCTTAGACATCATGTCCCACTTTACTGCCTGAACAACTGCCTTTGAAATAAATGACCTCTGTTTGTGTTAACGTTAATATATCACATTTTTGGCCACTTGCATATCTAGGTTTATATGCTTCATCATAGTACCGTATTCTTGAGGACAGAGGTATTCATTGATCAAACATTTATAAAGTTCTCTACCCATGTATCAGGCAGTATAGTAGGCACTGGGGGACTAGTCTTAGGTTTTAAAAAAAAGACAAAACATCCACAGAGCAGAATACTATACAGCAATAACAAAGAACGAGGAGGCTCTCTGTGTAAGAACACGGGAAGATTTCCAAGATACACTGTTAAGTGAATAAAAAGCAAAGTGCAGGATACTTCATGCACTATGCCACCTTTTATGTAAAGTACAAGGAGGGGTTAAATTTTTTCTATGTTTACCCATTAAAAAAACAAAAAACAAAAAAAAAACCCCAGTCCTTATCATTATGAATTTCACAGTACAAACAAAATACTATAATAATGCTACATAATTGATGTACAATGGAAACTTAACCTTCAAACAATATACATTCTGAAACCTTCATAAAGCCCTAAAATAAATACCACTGGGGTAGCATAGACCAGCTGTTTAATAAAGCCTCATTCTCGCCGAAACCAGTTTGGCTCAGTGGATAGAGTGTCGGCCTGCGGATTGGACTGAAAGTTCCCGGGTTCGATTCCGGTCAAGGGCATGTACCTTGGTTGTGGGCACACTCCCAGTGGGGAGTGTGCAAGAGGCAGCTGATCGATGATTCTCTCTCATCAATGTTTCTATCTCTCTCTCTTCCTCTCTGTAAAAAAATCAATAAAATATATTATATATATTAAAAAAAAAAAAAGAAAGATCGATGGGAGAGAAACATTGATCAGCTGTCTCCTGCAAACTTCCTACTAGGGATGTGCCCTCAACCAAGGTACATGCCCCCGACCGGAACGGAACCAGGGACCCTCCAGTCCACAGGCCGACGCTCTATCCACCGAGTCAAATCAGTTTCAGCTCATCTTCTTTTTCTTCCTTCAGTGTTTTTATTTTCCTATCAGATACATCATCCATACAGCAGAAGACATAAAACACAGAGTACAATTTTCAAGAAACACTGGAATACAAAGACATGTAAATGCCAAAGCAAGCAACAAAACTCTGCCAGCCCCCGAGAAGCCTCTAGTCAGTCCTCCCTCCCCAGTGACAGCTTCTTTTCCTTCCCCGGCAGCGGGAGCCACTCGCCTGACCTTGGGGACAATCATTTCTTTGCTTTTCTTTATCCTTTTTACCAGCTATGCCTGATGCCCAAATCATGTAAAGTAGTGGATCTGCTGTCGAACTTTACGTAAAGGGAGGAATCAGCTCTGTGGACCTGTGTCTTGCTTTTGCTTGTGAGAGCGTCCATGCTGTTTCATGCAGCTCTCATTCATTCATTCTCACTGCTGTTCAGAGTCTTTTCCGTGAGCATACTGCACTGCAGCTATTCGTCCTGCTGTTGAAGAACATTGGACTGGGGCAAACATTGCTGTTATGAACATTCCTTTTCACATGCCCTGGTAGAGATGAGCATGCGTTTCTTAAGGCAAATCCCCTGGGAGTGAGCTTGCTAGGGTGTGGAAGAGGCCTGTCTTCAGTTTGACTGTTTCGCAAAGTGGCTGTATGACTCCACATGCCCGCCAGGGGTGTATGGAAGTTCCCTCATTCTTTATCTCTGCCAACATTGGGTGTTGTCAGACTTTACGTCAGCGGGTCTCAACCTGTGGGTCTAACAACCCTTCCGCAGGGGTCGCCTAAGACCATCGGAAAACACAGATACTTACATTACGATTCATAACAGTAGCAAAATTACAGTTATGAAGTAGCAACGAAAATGATTTCATGGTTGGGGGTCACCACAACATGCGGAACTGTATTAAAGGGTCGCGGCGTTAGGAAGGTTGAGAACCACTGCCTTACATTTTTTTTTTTTTTTGTCAATCTGATAGGCATTTCATTGTGGCTTTACTTTGACTTTTTGATTATTAATAAGTTTATATGGTATATATTTATTAGTCATTTAGATTCTCTTTGAAATGCCTAGTTTAAGTCTTTTGCCAAGTTTCTAATAATGGTTTTACTCCTGATTACAGGCATTCTTAATCTTAGATCTGTGTCAGTTATATTTGTTTCAAATATTTTCCCTACCTTGTGTTTTCACTCCCCTAATGGAATCTTTTGGGAAATAGACACTCTTAATTTTATCAGGCCTGGATTTACCTTTTCCTTTATAGTTAACGTTAGTTGTGTCTTGTTTAAGAAATCTTTCTTTCCCCTGAGGTGATAAAGTTGTTTTCCAGTATTACATTCAAAGCCTTGATAGTTCCGGCTTTCACATTTAGATCTCTATTTCACCTGAAAGTAGAGGTCTAACTTCATTATTTTCCATGCGGTTACCCAATTGTTCCAGCACCATTGATTGAAAACTGTCACTTTCCCAGTGATCTGCAATGCCACCTGTGGTCATTCATCAAAGGTTCATATATGTGGGGATTTCCATTCTGTCCCACGGATCTATTTGTCTAACCTGTACCACCATCATCTATATTTTTCCCATTTCAGTTTTCTTTTGTCATTCATTCAGCACATTGATTCTGAGTGTCTGACGCTGTTCCAGGTACTGAGGAGAAAGCAGTGACTAAAGCAGACAAAAATCCATGCCCTCCCAGAGTTTATGTTCTAGTGGGAGAGTCAGACAATAAATAAAACCCATAGCCGAAACCGGTTTGGCTCAGTGGATAGAGCGTCGGCTTACGGACTGAAGGGTCCGGGGTTCGATTCCGGTTAAGGGCATGTACCTTGGTTGCGAGCACATCCCCAGTAGGGGGTGTGCAAGAGGCAGCTGATCGATGATTCTCTCTCATCAATGTTTCTAACTCTCTATCCCTATCTCTTCCTCTTTGTAAAAAATCAATAAAATATATATTTAAAATAAAATAAATAAAACCCATAGTATGGTAGGTGATGATTCATGCTAGGTTGAAAAATAAAGCAGGGGAGGGGAAAGGAAGTGTTGGGGGTGGGGCTGAAATTTTAAAAGGATGGCCAAGAAGGGCGTCCGGAGGAGACCTCTGAGTTCATATCTAAAGGGAATAGAGGGGTGCCCTGTGGCTATCTGGAGGAAGAGAGGTGCAGGCAGAAAGTTCAGCAAGAGCCAAAGCCCTGAGACGGGACTTTCCCTGGTCTGTCTGAGTAATAGGTAAGCCCTGGCAGTGTTGCTTAGTGGTTAGACATCGTCCCAGGCTCCAAGTGGTCACTGGTTTGATACCCGGTCAGGGCACATGTCTGGGGTTGCAGGCTCAATCCCCAGGAGGAGGCATGCAGGAGGCAGCTAATGGATGTTTCTCTCTCCCTCTCCTTTCTCTCTCTAAAACAAATAAAAGCATATTTTTAAAAAGAGAGAGCGAGGCCATAAGAGAGTCAATAGTGGCCAATCATGGGGGCGGGGAGCTTATAATTGCCAGTACAGAATTTGTTTTTACTGCTATTGGATGGTTTGAGCGAAGTAACTTCATCTAACTTCTACTTAAAAGGATCCTTCTGGCCCAGCTGGCCTGGCTCAGAGGTTGAGCATTGACCTATGAATCAAGAGTCATGGTTCAATTTCCGATCAGGGCACATGCCCAGGGTGTGGGTTGGGGGCTCTGTCCACAGTGTGGGCATGCAGGAGGAGGCTGATCAGTGATTCTCTGTCATCATTGATGTTTCTATTTCTTCTCTCCCTCTCCCTTCCTCTCTGAAATATATATAAGGGAGAGGGAGAGCAAGAGCGAGAAATAGAAACATATATATGACTCTTATGGATGTTGAAATGGGAAAAGATTGAAGAAGGACCAGGGTAGAAAGAAGAGATTTGCTAAGAGTCTGTGGAGACAAGTCAGGTGAAAGATAATGGCGACCTGGTAGCTGGGGTGAGAGAGGTTCGATTCTGGAGTTGCTGATGGATCAGATGTGACATTTGAGGGAAGACAGTAGTCAAAGATGACTCCAGAATTTCTTCTTAGGGATATTTTCTATGGAGGAAGGGAGTTTTTATTACTTGATGAGCATTACTCTACATAGAACGCTGACAAACAGAGAAGAGGAAAACGTGACGTAGGTGCCGGGCCAAACTCGTATGCCATCACCTTTACCAATGAAGGTCAAAGGAAAGTTCTTGGAGGTCAACATCAAGCTGGTTTTTTGGAAGGAGAAAAGGAGAATGCCAGATGAGCCCTGGGCCTTTCCCATACAGGAGTGGATGGGTAAAGGCCTGGAAGAGTGAATGAAGCAGTGTGGGCAGCCATTTCCAAACCTGCTCAGTCTACTGCACCCTGAATGTCTTGGTGACTTCTTCCCCGCTCCCTAGGCCAAAAGCAATGCCTAACAGCTCCATTCTGGCAAATTAGTTCTAAACATATTGATGTCCTAACAACTAAGTAGCTTCTTGGGAAAAAAAAATACGATTAAGTTGAAAGGAAATGTTTTTTATTTTACTATTAAGCAACCACAATGGCACACTAATAGGATGTATGCACCCCCGCGGCCCTATACAGTGTCTCGGATGTTTGGATCAGATTGGGGATACCACCAAATTTCCCGTTCCACGTTGATTTCCGCTTGTGTTTGCTTTTTGTTACAGTCGAACGTTTCAACTTCACAAAGAGATAATGTTAGTCATCTAATGTTGAAACTGTGAACCGCTTCCAGTGAGTAGTGTGTGCAGTATCTGACAGATGTTCGTTACCAGTGTAGCTCCCGCTAAACTTTAAAATACCTCCTCAAACCCCGGTGAGCCAAGTGTCCTGGGTTGCCCTCGCACACAGTTTGGAAGCTGCAGGCATCAGACGTGTGGGAGAACTAAAAGCATCTCAGTGCTGCGGGAAGGTAACATGTTTGTGCAGAGGAGAGACAGAGGCAATGAAGGCGGACCATTCGTCAGCAGGAAACGTGTGTCAAGTGTTGTCGGTCACATTCCATTTTGTCCAGGCCCAATGGAATGCCAGGAATGCATAGTCTTTGTCTCTGGAAATGCAATTTATAGCTGGAAAGATGGAATGAATATGTGAAATGCAATGCATTGTGATTACTCCTCTAACAGAAACATATACCAAGTGGTTGATTTTGATTTGGGAGGAAGTCAGAGAAAGCCTCAGAAAGCATAGAGCATGAGGTTGCTGCTTCTTCTTCTTCTTCTTCTTCTTCTTCTTCTTCTTTTTTAAAATACATTTTATTGATTTTTTTTACAGAGAGGGACAGAGTCAGAAACATCAATGAGAGAGAGTTATCGATCAGCTGCCTCTTGCACACCCCCCACTGGGGATGGGCCCGCAACCAAGGTCCATGCCCTTGACGGGAATCGAACTTGGGACCTTTCAGTCTGCAGGCTGACGCTCTATCCACTGAGCCAAACCGGTTTTGGCTATGAGGTTGCTTCTTGAGAAAATGAGGAATAGGTGGGCAGTGGGAGAAAGACAGTCAGAGACCAGGTATGATAGTGGGAGAAAGACAGTCAGAGACCAGGCAGCTTCTCCATGAGCTGCCAGGACCCCCACGGCTGGGACAATGAATTAAGACGGCAGGAGACGAGAAGGAAAGGATAGGCTGGAGCCTGCCGGTGAAGAGCTTTGTAGGAGATCCTGTAGAGTTTAGACTTTATTCTGAGAAGTATAAGGAGCCGTCAAACACGTTTGAAAGTTGATCATGTGATGAGATGATTCTGGCAGCGTGAGGGTGGGTTTAAGCAGGAAGACTCGGTGGGAAGATGGTTGTGTCAGTCAGCTCCTGCTGTGTCCATGCTTCTCAGCCGTGCACCTGTGGGTTGGCTGCAATGCAGCTCGGGTCGGTGGGATTCCAGGCTCCAGGCTGTCGGCCCCGATTTGTTCCCTGTGTCTCTACGTTAGCCCTGGACCAGGGGCTACGATGGGGTGTGCTCTTCTCACGGTAAATTTCATTGCAGGTAACCAAGCCAAATGGTGTGCAGGCACATGGATAGCCTCTGCTTGGGTTATTTCTGCGAATTTTCTGTTGAATTAAGCAGGTCACATAGCTTGATCCAAAGTCACATGGTTGGGGAAGAGAAGCAAGAATTAGCAGTACTCCATTCACAGTACTCCTGTCATTGTCGTAGGGGCAAGCCATGATCAGGGCAATGACAATGGAAAGGAGGGTTTAGAGTCAAAGGCATAAGGGAGAAAGAACTCCCAAGACTTAGGTCCGTTAGAATTAAGGTGAGTAAAGGAACAAAGGTTTCTATCCTGAGCATATGGATAATAAATCAACACTTACAGAGTGCTTCGTAGGTGCTTGGCACCCTTCTAAGCTCTTATGTCCACTGACTATAATAATATAACCTTGTCTTAACAACACTATGAGACAGAAGCTATCGTTAACTCCATTTAACAGATAAGGATACCAAAAACAGTAGTTATTTAACTTGCCCAAGATTATAGGACATGGTGATGCTTGGATTTGAACCTCTGACATCTTGCTCCACGGTCCGTTAGCTGACCACTACGAATACTGCCACGCAACTATGTCTATCAAAGAGCGCATTTGCTGCGCAGGATGCAGAGCAGTGCCATCGATGGGGCTGCAGATGCCGAGCCTTAGGCATGAGGTATGCTCTTGTATTGATAGATGCAGTTTGACCAAATGAATTGGTGAAATATTTGAAAAGTGACACTAAAAAGCAGGATAAACCAAAAGTAAGATAAACCAAAAGCAGGCTAGTCCGAAAGTCCACAGGCTAACCCTGGGGCACCCTGTACATGGGGAGTTCACACTGGTTGCAGTGGAAAGGAAGCCAGAGTGAGTGGTATCTTCCACATCACCAACATTTCTGCAGGGCTTGCCCGTGTGGGCGGAGATTAGGAGTAATCTCAGCGATAAAATCTTCAGGCAGGAGTCCGCTGGCAGCACAGAAAGCTAAGGGTTTAAATCCTGTTTCTATGGAAGGAAACAGTACTTTTAGAGGAAGCAGTAATGTCTGGAGCGAGGGACAGAAGATGAAGTAAATTATTACTGGGTCGAAAGGTAGAAGAAACGAGGCATGGCGCCGAAGGAAGGAAAGCTCTTCTGCTGGGCGGCCACCAGGAAACCCCCTGCGATCTCTAAAAGCAGCGGTAAGGCTGGGGATAGAACCAAGGTCCAGCGGCTGTCAGAGGGGGCAGGGGCGGAGTCCCACTTCATGCTTTAAACATCTGTGTACACCGTGCTTCCTTCTCCTCGGGTTTAGCAATGAGTTCCAAGTTGGATGCGAAGTTGTGCGTTAGGACATGTGCACGCGTGTGCATGGATTGGCACCTTTATCTGGGGAGAAGAAAGATCCAGAGCTTGCATCCGATTTTTAAAGGGGCCCTTGATTCTAAAAAGGCCCAGAACAACTGAGCTTACAGTTTGCCTTTGACCCTTTGCACTCCGAACCATTCTGGACATTGGCTACCAGCTACTCTCGAAGCTACTTTGCAGCGGAAACGTGCATTTACAGACCCTCGTATTATTTAGTATAATTTTGGAACCAAGTAACGTATTATAATGATATTGGACTTATATGAATTGGGTGACATCAAGGAATGTATATTTGAAAAAAAACACAATATTTTATTCTTTATAATTTTGTACAGTATGATAAATTTCTAATTGTTATTACTAACTGACAAGATGATATTTACCAAAATAGCTTTCACCAAACAATTTATTCACTAAGAAAAGAATCACTTTTCCGATTTTCTCACTCGTTAGATCTATGTGCACTGCTCAAAGCTTCAAACCAAAATGAGCTCAGCTTTGAAAATCTTTTCCTCCAGATGTAGACTTGTTTATTTGTAATTATATATCTCACTATACAGTGCGCGCTATGTTCGAAAACCGACCTTTCTTCTACAAACTCCCCTTATCGCTCTTTTCAAGTGGCGTTGCGAAGTGCTCGGACCGTCGTGAGCACGCATCTCACGTTCTCGTCCGACACAAAACCCGCTGACATTTCTTGTATATATCTAAGTAATTTTACGATATTTTGATTTAATTTCTTGTGCCATTTCAAGATAAAACTTCAGGGAAACATGCATGTCTCAAAAAGTTGCGTTGAAATAACTCAATTCCCCGTAATCACTAATAAACTGCAATGTCCCCTAGAGGGGACATCCGAGTGATATGCTAGAATTCTGATGTCCCCTGAGAGGAGCCAGCGGAGTGCAGAGTGAGCAAACACCATTGGCTCCTTTGCTCAGGGGCTGTTTTGTGCTGATTTGCTCTGTTAGACCCTCTTTCCTCACCCTGAGCTTCTAGGAACTCCTGCCCCCAAATCTTGATTTTGCCCTTTGGAGCAACGCTGGGCAAGTCTTATCTTTCTTTCATCTTTTTAAATGGAAACTCATTTCTCTGAGTATTAAATTTTCCCTGATATAAGCTTGGTTGTAAAAAGAAATCCTTAACATTTTTTATGCCTTCAAAGATTCTCCTGGAGTCAGCAAATATCCTCTTATTTTGAAAAGTTTGTAAGTTCAGCTAACAGAAACTTAAATGTAGCAGATTCTTACTTAAAACTCATGTAAGGGATTTAAGGAATTTCCATGTTCTTTAAAATATTGGATACAGGAGTCTGTCCTCTCTTACTTTTTGGCAAATAAGGTCTAATGATAGCTCCAAAGAGTCTGATTTTCAGGAAAAGCACTTTAATAAGGAGGGCACAGGTCCTGATTGTAACAACCACACAGCATTGGGAAATGCAAAACAAAAATTATTTAGAAAAGCAAGTCTATTTTTCAGAAGGAGTGTCTCTAAGTTATGGAATTGGATTTTTTTTTTTTTTTTTTTTTTAATCTGTGACCTTAGAATTTCTTTAAAACACATTGGCTTTCTTATACATTCCCCAGGGGCTTTTTTTTTTTTTTTTTTTTTTTTTTAGAATTTGACAAGCTGATTCTAAAATTCATATGGAAATGCAAAAGACCTAGAAAAGCAAAATCAATACTGGAAAAGGAAGAAGCACAAAGTCAGGGGGCTTACACTATCTGACTTCAAGATTTCTTATAAAATAAAGCTAGAGTAATCAAGACAGTATTGTATTAATGTCAAGATAGACAAAAAGATCAATGAAATAGAATATAGAGTCCAGAAACAGGCCCTTAACATACCTGATTAATTGATTTTTAACAAAGGTACAAGGGTAATCAGATAGTGGAGGAACAATATATATATAAACATAGATACATATGTTTAAAACTTTTTTATATGAGTCCAAGAGCATGATCTATAGAAGAAGAGATAACATGTATCAAATGTCATAAAAATAACAAATTTTTGCTTTTTGAAAGGCACTGTTAAGAGAATAAAAAGATATGCCCAGACTGGGAGACCATGTTTACAAATAATGTACCTGATAAAAGACTATTCAGAATACATAAACATCTCTCAAAACTCAATAATAAGAAGACAAAACCCAACTTAAGAGATAGGCAAAAGAGTTGACCATTGACCCAAGAGGATTTACTAATGACAAATAAGTGCATAAAAACATGCTCAGTATCACTGGTCATTAAGGGAATTCCAGTGCAAACCACAGTAAGATAATACGACTCACTTGTTAGAATGGCTAAAATGAAAAAGAGTGATCATTCCTAATGCTGTCATATACTGCTCGTATGAATGTAAAATGTCACCACCACTTTGGAAAGCAGCTTGGCCCTTTCCTAACATGTTAAATATGCTAAATATATACCTACAGTAGGATTCAGCCATTCCTAGATATTTACCCTCAAGAGAAATGAAAACATATGTCCATACAAAGACTTGCACACCAATACTCATTACAGCTTTATTTGAAATAGGCAAAAACTGGAAATAACCTAAATGTCATCAACAGGTGACTGGATACACAAATTGTTGCATATCCTCATAAGGAATACTACTGAGCAATAAAAAAAGAATGGATTGATAGACAACCGAATAATTGACAACAGAATAATCTCAAGAAAACAATGCTGAGTGGAAGAAGCCAATCAAGAAAAGTACATCCTGTATGATTCCATTTGTTTAAAGTTCTGGAAAGGGCAAACCAATGTACAACAATAGAAAGATTCGTGGCTGTCTGGAGAAGGAGTGAGTGTGGGAGTGATGTGAAGAGGGATGACGAAAAGGCCTGGGAAAACTTCTGGAGGTGATGGCTAAGTACGTTCATTACCTTAATGCTGGTGATAGTTTTCTGCATGTATACATAAGGCAAAATCGCTCACTCTAACCATGGATAGTTTATCCTATGTCATTATACCCCAGTAAAGCTATTTTAAATGGCACACTACATGATAGGCACAATGCGTGTGGCAAATCGTGTTGTAAACGTGTGAAACGCATACTCTTCTTTGATCCTCACAACGAACCTCCAGGTTGTTGCTATGACTGTTCCCTTTTACAGGGGAGAACACTGAAGCTTAGAAAAGTCAAAACTTGTTCACGTCCAAGTTCACTCAGTAAGTGGCACCTGACCATACTCTGACTTTTTTTTTTTAAATAAATCTTTATTGTTGCTCTTTCACTCTAGAAACATGTAGCAGAGAGGCACAATGACATGCTTAGAGTCCTCACACTCATTATCGAGGCCCTTGTAAGAGAGGGCGGAGAAAGCAGTTCACATGCCCGTGCCCATTTTACAGATGGGCAAACTGAGGCTGCAGGTAAAAGCGATCTTCACACAGGCTTAGGCCTGGGGACTGTCAGGGGAGCGATGTTTCCCTGCTCCTCATAACAACGCCCTGGCCCTTGAATTGCGAGTCTCCCACTGCGTCTGTTTTTTTGTTTGTTTTTATTTCTACTCATTTAGCCAAAGGTCATGTGGATGGACTCCCCGGGTGTGTAGAGGCCAGAAACTCCCCGCCGAGCGCGGCACTGTTCCCAGGCGTTTCCTTCTGCGGCTCGGCTCCGGGAGAAGGTGAGGCTGGGCCCTTCGCGGGGCCACGGGGCGCCTTTGGTCCCGTCGCCCGGAGCGGGCGGCAGGCGGCGGGCGGCGGGCCGGAGTCGGCGCCCCTCCCGCGCGCTCCGGACGTCGGGGAGGCGGGCCCGGCGCCCCCGCGGCGCCCCCTGCCGGCGGCCGCTCCGCGTCCTGGATGCGGTCCGGGCGGCGCGGGGACGCCGGCCTGGGAGCCCGCTGGCGAGCGGGCGGGCGGCGCGGCGCGGAGCGGCCGAGCGGGTGCGCCCGCGGGGTAGGTGGGCCGCGGCGGGGCGGGGTGGGCGGGCGGGGGGCGGCGCGCGGGCCGGGCGGGCGGGGGGCCGGGCGCGGGGGCGCGCGGCGGGCGCGAGCCCTCCGTTACGCCTGAAGGGCCCGGGCGGGCGGCGCGGGCGGCGCGGGGAGCGCTCCAAGATGGCGGCCGCCGCAGTCCCGCCCGCCGCAGCCCCGGCGCCTCTGCAGTCCGGCCGCGCCTCCCGGGCCCCGCGCTAGGGCCGCCGCCGCCTCCCGCCGCCGCCGCCGTAAGTCGCCCCCGGGCCCCCGCCCGGCCGCCCCGGCCGCCCCGCGCCCGCCGGGCTCCCCCCTCGCCCGCCCGGGACCCCGGAGCGGACTCGCCGGCTCCTCTCGGGCTTTGCCGCAGAGTGCGCGGCGGGGCGGCGGGGCCGCGGGTGGGTGCTGCCCTCCCGGCGTCGGAAGTCCTGCTTTCTTCGCTGGTGTGTACGGGGGGCTCCTGAGGAGGCTCGGGGACCACCTGCCCCCGCCCCCACCGCCCTGGATGCCCGGGAGGACGCCCCCTCCTCCGCAGCCCCCTCACCCCGTGGCCCGGCCCGGGCCGGGCGGGGTGGGCTCCCCGCCGGGTGGTCCTGAGAAGGGCAGCGCCGCGGGGTCTCCCCAGCCGCCCCTCCGCGCCGCCCCCTCCCCCATGCCTACTGCATCCTCTCCCCCATCCGACCGGACCGTTACCAACTGCAGGACCAGGGCTCCCGGCTCCTAGGGCAGCCAGGACTCCTGTCCTTCCCTGGACGCGCCGTCCCCGCGCTCCGGGGCTGTGCACCCCCCGGGGGAGGCCTTCTCGGGAAGGCCAGGGTTCCTGCATTGGGGAGCACTCCACTTTCAGAGCATCCCCTTCCCCCTCCACGCCGCCCGGTGCAGAGCTGCTCCCGTCCTCTCCGCCCTCCCTCCCCCACCTCGCCTACATCGGCAGCAGCATCCTGGGCTTATTAGCCTGGGCTTGGGGGACTGCCCAGCTCCGCAGGCTTGGACCCTTCCTCTCTGGTTCCCTTAGGGTCATTGGAGGACCCCAAAGCCTCTGCATCCCCCACCCCCACCCCCAGAGCTCTCAGCTCCGTCCCCTCCGAGCCAGCAGCAACCACCGGTGGAGACTTGGCAGCTAACTTTCCAGGGGGTTCGTCTGGGCTGTCAGACCCCTTCCGTGGCCCCAGCCTCGAGGTGGCGGGGAGAGAAAATCCTGCTTCAGCCTGACAAATAAGACGCCTCAGACCTTGCGTGCCTTCCAGCTACTCCACCCTGTGCCCTCTTCCTCACTTACACTGCAGTTTGGGAAGCATGAGGGAATACATTTTATATCCGGAGATCCCAGGATTCCGAATCTGTGTTCATAATACAAGGGTGTTATCTGTTGGGGGAGGGGGGAGGGGGGGTAGGTTAAGAAGAAACTTTGCATCGCATCCGGTTAATTCAGGGGGAGGGAGACTAATTAGCGGGGAGCAAGTTCTAGCTGCAGGGAAAGCTGCTCTTCCTGCACAGTGGGCACTGGGGAAGCAGGGGTGGGAGCGGGAAGGGTGGGGGAGGGCGTGGAGGGCAAAGGGGGAGCGTGCTTTTTGTAACAGCTCTCTCAAGTTGGAACCCGGCGAGCTTTGAGAGAGGTAGCCGTGTGTTCAGGCTGCGGATGGGCTAGCTTTCCCAAGGAGATTTCGGGTGTGGTGGGTTTCCACCGCTCCCCAGTCACTCCGTGCTTCTCTTTTCTCCACGTGCATGAGAAGGTTTTTAGGGGTGGGGGAGCTTTTTCTCTCCTCCGAAAAAGAAAAAAAAATTTTTTTGATGTGTAATGCAAATGGCTGGATAACATTACCACCCAGTATCATCCTGGTAGGAATCTCGGGGGAATCACACTGAAAACGCTGAAAGCTTTGTAGCACATTGCCTGTAACCTGGTTCTTGAAATACTGCAGCATTTTCCGTTGGAACTCATGACCCATAAGGCCTTCAGTTCTCCCTGAAAGAGAATTTGATTGCTTGGAAGAGGGAGGGGGGGGGGGAGGAGGTGGCAGTGGTGATTTGGTATTCTGCAAGCATTCCCTGTCCTAGAAATTGAGGCTCTTCCTGGAGAGGGCTGCAGGCATGTTCTGTGACCCTTGACCATGATAAGGGCATGTGTGAATGTGCCGTGGCTCTTAGTTGGGCTGGCAGTGGGTATGGCAAAGCAATTCTTGGTAATTCAGGCCGGTTATTGGTTTCTCTCTGGTTGAGTTTGAGGAGCTGACTTAATATACCTTTGGTTTTCATTGGGGTCTTTGTCAACTTTTTTTTTAATCAAAATATTTGAAGGAGTTTATTTTAGGTTAATAAAGGGTTCTGGAGTGGAATATGGCATATACTTAAAAACAACCGTCCAGCTGCTTGTTGGTGTCTTTGTGGGAGCTTTGACAACTTGTTCTCTCCAGCCCGCTTAGGTTGCTTGTGGTTGGTTAGGCTCGCGCAGGGCTCCTTGCTGTGGTGCTGAAAGGACAGCTCCCGGGCCAGCCCCGCGCGGGAGGTCTGCGCACACAGGCTGTACATGGTTTGGGCTCTCCTGTGCTGTTATTGTCAGCAGGCTTTTCTGTAGCTGTGTGTGCATGCGCAGTTGGGCTTATACTCGAGGTTGCAGGCCCAGTTATCATATTTTATTACTCCCACATAATTCTTCATTTTGGCTGTCCCTCGCGGAGACAGTGTTTTACAGGCTGCCACAGATCCATATGTAAGGGATACAGTGACATTTTGCTGACTGCATTATTTCAGCACACCTCAGTCATGTCAAATAGCAGGAAGCTGTCAATGCTGTGGGAGTGGGTCTCCACAGGGAGTAATCAGAAAGCACACCAAGTTATGCTGGGTCAGAGGGGCACCTTCTCTGGTTGATTTAAACAGCGCACTGAGGAAAAGGCTCAACATAGCAGAGGCCTGTATGCGATCCATCGTATCACTAAGTAGACTTGCCAAAAATTATTTTAAAATCCTAGAATAGGAAGGGAGCCATAAAATACAGCACATGTAACCTCCCACCCAGCACAGGAATCCCTTATGAGAGATCTCTGCTTTGAATACTTATATTGGTAGGCACCTCATTACCACAGAAAGTAGCTCATTCCATTTGGGTTTCTCTGGGACCGAAGTACTCTAACGCCATTGGAAAGGTAGCATACATAAAGTTAAAAGACATAAACTGGACTTGTGTCAGGGGACAATGTCGTAACTTGTGTTTGTTACCAAGAAAAGACTGATAATCAGTGTTGTATCGAGCGTATGCTAGAAGCATGCACCTGCTTGAACAGAATACAGAGATAGAGACAATCCACCGAAAGCAAGAAAAAGATTGCATGAATGAAGAAAATATCTTAAATGTCCTGATGTTATGTAATACGTTATTCTAGAGACATGTGCATGAATTAATGAATATTAAATTCTGACAGATTATACTTGAGAAAATAAACCCACGCTGTATAGAAAATGTTAAAAATACAGTAATGCAGAATGAGATCAGTTTCCTTAATTATAAAAAAAACACACTTATTGGAGAAAAATTTTAATATATGTAAAAAAATGAAAAATGTCAGTCTTATCACCGTAAGCAAAAACAGTTGTCTGTGTTTTATGGTATCACTTACAGTTGACATTCAGTATTATATTAGTTTCAGGTATACAACATAGTGATTAGACATTTATCAACTCACAAAATGATCACTCCGCTTAGTCTAGTACCCACCTGACACAATATTACAATATTTCTGACTATATGCCCCTCACTGTACTTTACATCTCTGTGGCTATTTTATAATGATAAATTTGTACCTCTTAATGCCTTCACCTTTGTCACCCAACTTCCCAAGACCCCTCCCATCTGTCAACCAGTATTTTTTTCTCTGTGTATCTCTGAGGGTTTTTTTGTTGTTGTTTGTTTATTTATTTTGAAAATAACAGTATTTTTAAAAAATATATTTTATTGATTTTTCACAGAGAGGAAGAGAGAGGGATAGAGAGTTAGAAATATCAATGAGAGAGAATCATTTATCAGCTGCCTCCTGCACACCTCCCACTGGGGATGTGCCCGCAACCAAGGTACATGCCCTTGACCGGAATCGAACCTGGGACCTTTCAGTCCACAGGCTGACGCTCTATCTACTGAACCAAACTGGTTTCGGCAAAAATAACAGTATTTTTAAATAAAGCCTTTGCAACTCTTATGTTCATAGTCCATTAATTATTTAGGGAATTAAACACTAGATTGCTATATTTCAATTTATCTTTTTTTCTGAATAATTTTTAAAATTTCCAGAAAACTACCTTTAATATGAAATAATTCATTCTTAGAATCGGGCTCCTATAAAGTCTCTTGATTTAAATATAACAAGTTCATTAAAGGAGTAAAGAAATCTTTCTTAATCAATGAATCAACAAATATTTCCCCTCTGCACCTACTGTGTGTGAAGCAATGTACTAGCTAGGCACTGCCACTCTTTAAATGACAGGAACTAGTTTAGAATATGATGCCATGCCCGACTAGCATGGCTTAATGGTTGAGCATTGTCCTATGAACCAGGAGGTCATGGTTCGATTCCGGTCAGGGCACATGTCTGCGTTTCAGGCTTGATCTCCAGTGGGGGATGTGCAGGAGGCAGCCGATCAATGATTCTCTTATCACTGATGTTTCTATCTCTCTCCCTTTCCTTTACTTTCAGGAATAAATAAAACTATATATATATTTAAAAATGAAATATGCCATGCTCAAAAACTATGGCTATTAAAATACTGGAAGCAGGAAACATCTTTTATTCTTTAGGTATATTAATGCTGAAATGTTGTGTAGCAGAATTATAGGTCTATCCCAGTGATTCAACCTAAAAAAGAATAGTTTGTGCAGGAATAGGAACTAAATGCAGGAAAAGAAGAGATAAAGAAGAAGTCTTAAGGAAAAATTTTATCTGCCCCTTTGTGAAGTTATAAAAGACACAATGAGGACATGCAGTAAGATGGTATGCCAGGAAGTAAGGTGAAATGAAGACCCAAGGTTTTGCTATTAAGAAAATGCGAGAAGCAGTGTGGGCTTTGGAGTTAGGCAAAACCAAGTTCAAGTCTTCACTCTGCTACTTACTAGCTTTGTGACCTTGGGGCAAGTTATTTAGTCTTAAGCGTCCGTGTTCTCATCTACAAAAGTAGGAATAATAATGTCTACGTTACAAGGTGTTTGTGAAGATTAAATGAAATCTCTGTTTCCTTATGGTTTCTGACACACAGAGCTCAATATATATTTGCTCCCTTCCCTCTAAGGATTTAGCAGCTTAGTGTGTATTTATGTGTGTATTTGACATAGTATGTATGTACTGTACTAAATTTCAGTAGTCTGAAAAGCAGGCAGTTGCCTTAGCTTCAGTCTGGCATGCAGGATAGAATCACAGGCACCCTGACTTGGTTGGGCATTGCTAGTCTAGATGGAGAAAGGTTTCACTCTGCAATTGTAGTGCTGGTCTTCACCATCTCAGTGCAATTGCAGTTACCAGAGTAACTCGTGCCTCGTTCATTCCCAAACGATTCTAGAATAGGACTCTTTACCCGAAAGGAAAGCTTTGGCACTCACCAGTTGGCAGGTAACTAAGCTGTTTTTGGCTAAAGCCTGGGGTCTGGCAGTGGAATGGACACAACAGCCGAGACTCCCCTTT
This sequence comes from Pipistrellus hanaki, assembly GCF_964339955.1. NCBI lineage: Eukaryota > Metazoa > Chordata > Mammalia > Chiroptera > Vespertilionidae > Pipistrellus > Pipistrellus hanaki. Next base: position 142,519,967 of record NC_140505.1, on the reverse strand, counting down.
ACTTTCCCACGAGTTGGATGTTTTAACGTGGTAAGTGATTACACAGGAGTGGAGTTGCTTTGGGCTTCAGCACGATTCCGGGTGTTCCCGTTATGTCGTCTTTGAACTGCTTTGTTTGAATGGGCCTCCTGCTTTTAGGTGTCATGGTTGACCTTTGTTGGTTAGTATGTTTATAAAAACGTTTAAAATCATTCTATCGGATGATTATTTGAATTAGGTGAGGCAAATATTATTCTACCCATCTTATAGCCGAGGAAACGGAGTAAGTGTCCAGTGCTTCAAGTGAGTTGTCTAGGGCCAGCGGACAATGAAGTGGTGGAGTGGAGACTGAGGCCAAGGTTGGTGGACACATACTTAACGTTTCTTTTCCCACTAAGTGGTGTTATATCCTCCTGTTCATATAACCAGGTAGTGTGAACAGTTTTGACTTTCTAAAGAAATTATCATTATCCCAGGTAGCTAAACACATACATTTTAGTGCGTGGGCATAGTGCACGAACCTGGGACAGTCAGAAGAAAGGCAGAATGCCTTTGAAGGAGAGCATTTTGGAGGTAGGAAGAATGAGGAAAAGATGGGCAGAAGATGTGTCAGCAAAGAGATCATGGGTGAAAATAAGAGGCATTGAAGTAATATATTTGTTTTGTTTCTGCAACTATCCTAGCTACTTTTTAAAAGGCCATCATGTCTTGGTGTCTATTTCCTTTCTCCTGCCCTTAAATAGATACACTTGGCTACTAATAAATGCTCTCAGATTGACAACCTAAGTTATGACCAGGATCACAGTGGCGTTTTGACCACTACCACCTGGACTTTGCCTTTGCAAGGCTGAAATGAACGTAGGACTGAGAGGACAGTGTGTACTGGGAATCAGTGCTAGGAGGGGTTTGTGCGCTGGAGCAGAAAAAATTCTGGGAGAATCTTGGGCTAGAAGAACAAAGGTGAGAGAGGATAATAGTTAATATTTCTCTGAGGTATGTGGAAATGTGTCATACTGAGGAGAGTGTAACAAAAAACAAACAAACAAAAATGCTCGAAGCCTGAGGGTCTAAGAGGTGCTGTTGGCACTGAGGCCCTCTGGATCCTGGGAGCGCGCTGGGTTCGGATGATGCCATGCTAGCCGGAAGCTTGGAGCACTGGTACAGGCACTGTTGCTGGTAGGGCGAGGCATCCTGTCTTCATCAGGATTGTACCAGAATCTGGAAATGGAAAGCGCTGAAATCCCTCAAAAGACACATTAATGGACTCCTTTCATAGTCAGTTAATTAGCGCCGTTTTTATTCTATAAAATCTTTTGAGTTCCTGGGAGTAAGAACATTAGAGAAATACAATGAATGTTTATTTACCAAGGGATGGATTATCTAGTCTGTGAATTATCTAGGCTGTGAATTGTACATACCATTTATTTTTCTCCCTTTTTCTACATTTGGGTATTTAATTGATCATTAGCATTTCTACCAGGGTGAACTTGGGAAGAGAGGGGGGGAAATAAAAATTAAAATGTCACTTTAAATTTTGAGATAATGATTGATAAAGAGAACACCAATAACAGTCAGTGAAAAAGCAATTCATTTTCATCTATTCTTATTCTCTCCTTATTTTAGTAGTATAAACCCTTGGTCGGCAAAGTGCGGCTCGCGAGCCACATGCGGCTCTTTAGCCCCTTGAGTGTGGCTCTTCCACAAAATACCACGGCCTGGGCGAGTCTATTTTGAAGAAGTGGCGTTAGAAACAGTTTACATTTAAAAAAACTGGCTCTCAAAAGAAATTTCAATCGTTGTACTGTTGATATTTGGCTCTGTTGACTGATGAGTTTGCTGATCACTGGCTTAGACAATTGAAGGCTGAGCCTTCAGAAGCTTAATGTTCACTACCCTATTTCCCCAAAAATAAGACAGTGTCTTATATTAATTTTTTCTCCCAAAGTTGCGCTATGTCTTATTTTCAGGGGATGTCTTATCTTTCCATGAGCTAGGTCTTATTTTTGGAGGATGTCTTATTTTCGGGGAAACACGGTAGAAACCAGTGTGCAATAACATTTTCCTTTCATTTCACAGAATGACAGCGCTGTAAATAACTAGGGCTTAATGTATTACATGGTTAGTTTCTTGTTTCAGAGGGATTCTTCTTCAATTAAAGCTAACACAAAAGGCTTCCACTTCACATCCGCTAGTGTCTTTTTGTCTTCATAAGAGCCGAGTAAAATGCTTTCAAATGAAAACAAAATGCTTTCAAATGAAAACAAATTATTATTAAATTGCAGAGAAAAAGTGAGCAGGCTGCAAATGAGACTGGTAGAGCTTTCTCAGAGGTCAGAATAACCAGAGATCTCGCTTGTTGGAGAATTCTCAGTTGGATTTCCTGAGATTTTGGTGAAGACAACAAAGGAGAAAATGTCTCAGGAAAGAAGAAAATAAGGCATTTGAGAAGATTTGTGTTGTGATAGAGAAGAAGGTATTGGAGAGTGAAGGATCAGTAGAGCGGAGAGGGAGAGAAAGGGCATGACTGCAGGGAACTGGCTGGGGACTTGGGGAACTATTCAGGTTTTAAGAGAAGGGCTTCTCTCCCTCCGCAGATACCTTTGTGCACTGCTGAGCTAGAGTGATCCCAATAACAGAACTTTAGGAAGGTGTTTTTGCTTTTTAAATTTATCTCTAAGTCTGCTAGAACTTTGCTGCAAATTGCTTTCTTTTTCTTTTCTTTCTTTTTCTTTTTTTTTTTTTTTTTTAAATATATTTTATTGATTTCTTACAGAGAGGAAGGGAGAGAGATAGAAAGCTAGAAACGTTGATGAGAGAGAAACCTCGACCAGCTGCCTCCTGCACACCCCCCACCGGGGATGTGCCCGCAACCGATGTACATGCCCTTGACCGGAATCGAACCTGGGACCCTTCAGTTCGCAGACCGACGCTCTACCACTGAGCCAAACCGGTTTCGGCATCTTTTTCTTTTCTTTTTTAAAAAAATATATTTTATTGATTTTTTGCAGAGAGGAAGGGAGAGGGATAGAGAGTTAGAAACTGGATCAGTTGCCTCCTGCACACTCTCTACTGGGGATGTGCCTGCAACCCTTGACCAGAATTGAACCTGGGACCCTTGAGTCCGCAGGCTGATGCTCTATCCACTGAGCCAAACCGGCCAGGACTCTTTTTCTATTTCTGCATTGGAAAAGCTGGGAATATTTTCTTGCTCTAGAGTAAAAAAATTAGTAACATTCTTAAAGGGTTTTTAAACCTTTTTTTTTTTTTTTAGGATTTTAAGTTACCTATGCTAATATAAGCCTAGGTGGCCCTTGCGTGCTACATTGTCACAAGATGGCCATCACAAGATGGCCACACGCACAGCGGAGGTGGGGCCCGGTGGTCGCTCTGTGTGGTGAGCATGAGGGTTCCGCGTGGCATGGAGGAGGCCAGTCTGGCGTGTCTGCTGCCTCGTGCAGAGGAGGTGGGTCCCAGAGGAGGTTGCAACAGGGGAGGGCAGTTGGGGGCGATCAGGCTGGCAGGCAGCAGTTAGGAGCCAGTGGTCCTGGATTGTGAGAAGGATGTCCAACTGCCCGTTTAGGCCCAATCCACCCTAATCTGGCAGTCGGACATCCCCGGAGGGGTCCTAGATTGGAGAGGGTGCAGGCCGGGCTGAGGGACACCCCTCCCCCGTGCACGAATTTTGTGCACCAGGCCACTAGCTTAATATAAAAACATTTTCTCAAAGGCACTGTTAAAGGCATCTCTTCCATCCTATGTGTAAAGTATATATTTTATATTGATTTGTTTCAGTAGTTAATAGAGTTCGAATATAGGAGAGTTCACAGTTAAGTCTTGTTATACTGTCACCCAATCACCCAGTGTGCATCCCATAAAGGCAGCTGCCGTTACCAGTTTCTGTTGTTGCAGGCACACACTGTATATGCAGGCACACACATTCTCTCCCCTGATCCCAGGCACATTAATTCTGTTGTCTTTTGAGGAAGACCATTAAAATAGTTTGAGGATTTGAACTCTAATTCTAGATCACCTTAGATTAATCAATCCCCCGTTTTCCTCTAGACATAGATAGTCCCTCTGTTTTATTTTTCATAGTGAAATATATATCCTAATTTCTTAGCTTATTTAAAGTAAAACATTAGTTTGGGTCAAAGGAGTCCTGTAGTATTACATACATTGCTTTTTAGGATTTCCATTGGAAAATTATCTATGAAAATGAAAGTATAGAGGGAGGCATGACCTTGAGAGCTATTAGTCTCACTACATACATGGAATTATTGCTTTCCGTGGGGAACTATCAGTCACCTATTCTGACCACACACAACCCACAGATATTTAGTGAGCAACAACTGAAGGTGAGACCTTGTGGCAAGTATTGAAAGATACAAAAAAAAAGACCTTATATTTTAGGAACTTATTTATCTGGTGAAATAAATTAGAAACACAAAATGCTTAATACGTAGACGTTTTCATAATGGTTCATGATAGCAATTGAAAAAGGCTTAATTGGTATACATAAGTGGTATAGAAAATAAGTAAATTGATTCTTGAGAAAGGAAAGAACTTCAAGCTGGTATGATTGATGGAAGAGGTATGATTGGCGCTGGACTTCACAGAATGGTTGGGTAGAACAGGGTGAGCCGAAGTGAGAAGGTGAGGACGTAGAGTGTTTTCAGGGAGCCGTGAACAGATCCGCTGGGCTTCGGTGGAATCCCCCGGGGGCAGAGAAGCCTGGGAAGATAGATGGGGTGCCGTTTGCCAAATATTCAGGCTTTTGGGAAGTTGTCCTTATCCTTAGAGACCATGGAGAACATAGAAGATTTCTGAGCGAGTGCAGAGTGCCACACCATCAAAGCTGCTCTAATGTTTGAGGAGGATAGGGCAGCCATGTCTAATAGCACGGACTAGAAGGAACAGCCAGCTAATGGCTCTTTGATTGGGCCTGGCTGTGTGGTGACAAAGGCATGGAGTAGGATAATAATGAAAAAGATGGGAAGGAAGGAAAATAATATGATTTTGTATATGTGTGTGTTTAAGTAACAGTTTTCCAATGTAAGACATAGTTTATAGGATGACTCAATAGGACTTGGTGGTTGACTTTATAAGGTGAAAGGGGAAGGAGGAATGGTTGAAGATTATTTTGCTATTTTAAATTTTTAGAGACAGAGAGTATTCTGTTTAGAAAATCTGGGGAAGTATGCTCTGTAATACATGTTGGCAGTCTAATCCAGAGCGTCTTGGTTTGCAGGCTATCTTTATTTCTGATTTTTAAGCCTTTCTCTGCAGAGGGGTTTCCTCCCCTAGAGCTTCCAGTGTTATTTCTTTAAGGAAAACCTAAACCTTCCAACTTCCTTATTCTCTGTGCCCTCTCCCTGATGAAGATGACTTAATCTTTGTGGGTCTTTATCCTTTTCATATTCTACCCATTTACAGCCACTTAATACACGTTTTTTTTTTTTTTTCTTGGTATTTTCAACCAACCTTCAGATTAGTGTATAGAGAAACAAAAATTATACTCCTCTTCATAGACCTGATGGATGACTGTTTTGTCTTTGCTGAAATACCCTGGCTTTCTTTCTGTGGTCATTTGCTTATATCCTCTGTGCTTCACAAGAGAAATAGTGTTTGAAATTGCAGGGAGAATTAAGGACAGCAGCTGAGAGGATTCTAATGTGTGAAAGCAGAAAGAAAGCGGTAAAGCCTTTTCAGCCAGTGCTGCTGCTTTCTCTTAGGATACTACATCAGGGTTTGGACACAAAATGTCCGACTTGACTTGCATAAACTTCCTTGGCCAAGCTGGAGAACAAGACACATGGGCTGTCATGTGCAATTTCAAAATATAGTGGGGATTTAGAGCAAAGGCTGAGCTCAGGGAACTTGAGTTCTGTTCCAACCTTTTGTAGTTAGTAAAGATCATTGAATAAGAAAAATAAAGAGTGATTGGAACATCCTATATAATAAAAGCCTAATATGCAAATTAACCAAATGGTGGAATGGCCACTATGATCCACACTGACCACCAGGGGGCAGATGCTCAATGCAGGAGCTGCCCCCAACCTGCAGGCCTCAGGCCAGCCAAAGAGGGTGCCAGTGGTGGTGGTGGGTGGAGCCGGTGAGCAGGCAGCACCAGGCCAGCCAAGGTGGGTGCCAGCAGGGGTCCCCCAACCCCCATTGCCCTGCTGGTTGCCCCACAGATCAACCCTGACTGCAAGCCAGGCCTAGGGACCCTACTGTGCACTAATTTCGTGACCGGGCCTCTAGTCAGAATATATACATACAAAATAACAGGATGAGAAAAGTAATTTAATGTAATGCATCAAAACATTTCCTTTAATTTGTTAATATTTTTTCCCTTCTCACCGCTAAAGTTATTGAGTTCATGCAAATTCCATTAGCGTTTGCCACAGTCTCTGCTTAGACAGTTGGCAGAAGTCCCCATGGTTTGTGTGGAACCAGTAGAGCAGGCAGAGCTCATGTACAAAATGTTAGTAAACTTAGCAGTTTATTTAGGGGTACAAAGCATCCTTACAGAATTCCCATTGGGAGGTTATCTGCAATCACATTGTACGTGTGTACCTGCTTCCTGGTTTGAGTGCTCACAGTGACGGTGATTAAGAACAGGTAAACAACAGCTCCTTGGGATGGCATTCTTCAGGTAGCCTAGGATGAGGAAAGTTGGTCAAGACCACTTAACTGAAGGATGGCCATTTGTTTTATTAATATAGATATTCTAGTGCAAGTATTATTTATAGATTCAACAAAATTTTTTGCTTTCCTTTTTTTATAATATTTCTTATTTGTTGTCTCCAGAAAAGGCAGGGTGACTATAAGACTCAAGAAAGGCACAGGTTGAGTGGTTAACTATAGAGGGGAAACAAAGTAGAATGATGATTATTTCACTTACCTCACAGGCTTTTTCTTTTTCTGGTTCCTGCTGGAAACTTCAGGCGTAAGTGCCAAACGGGTAAGACTTCTTTTATTTTAGGATCTTAATGTAGACTCGTGGCATTAGAAATTGCTCAGAAGCTTTTTCATTCAAAGAAAGTAAGTCCATTCTGTGTGATGAGTGGCTGTCAGAGACTCGATATTAGATTTGAGCGTTTTTCATTTTGTTTGTTAATGGTCACCTGAGGAAAATTTTTTCATTGGTTTTTAGAGAGTGGGAGGGAGAGGGGGAGACACACAGAGAGAAACATGGATGTGAGAGAGACACATCGATTGGTTGCCTCCCACATGCACCCCAACCAGGCCAGGGATAGAGCCTGCACCCGAGGTACAGACCGTGGACTGGAATCGATCCCGTTCCTCCCACTCCTCAGCAGGCCACCTTGCTGGTTTCCAGTGATGAGGCACAGCAGTCGTATAGGGCACTGCTGCCTTTGCCCAGGGGAGCGCTCAGAGGAAGGTGTTCTGTTTTTTTGTTTTGTTTTTAATATATTTAATTGATTTTTTACAGAGAGGAAGGGAGAGAGATAGAGAGCTAGAAACGTCCATGAGAGAGAAACATCGACCAGCTGCCTCTTGCACACCCCCTACTGGGGATGTGCCCGCAACCCAGGTACATGCCCTTGACCGGAATCGAACCTGGGACCTTTCAGTCCGCAGACCGATGCTCTACCACTGAGCCAAACCGGTTTCGGCAGGTGTTCTGTTTTTTGTTTGTTTGTTTGTTTGTTTGTTTGTTTTAAGAGCAGTGCATTTATTAGTGCAATCTGTTGCAAATTTTCAAGAAAAACAATCTCCAGATAGTGTCACTTTTCTAGCCAGAAACATCCGTTCCTTACAGGCACTGATTCTGGTTATAAATGCTTGTTTTTTTTTCTTCCACAGATTAATCACAAAACCTGGGGTAGAACTCTTATTTGTGACAACTGAATGCTGACTTTTGGAGGTATTATAAAAATCCAGTATAGAGTTCAAAGTATGGGTGCTAGTCTGCATTTTGAGCAAGTATCAGTGTTGTTATGGCCAAAATTTAGATATCAGAACCCCTGCAGTCTAGTTGTGACTTTAGCCAATACAGTGTTCTTTGTTCTGTTTGGAAATATATTTCTGTTAGGGAACTATCATCAAATAGCACACTGTCCTTCAAAGACTAAGTTCAATACAACTAATATTTGAAAAGCTTTTAAAGTTCTAGTTCATATGTAGCGACTGTATTTTTCCTTTTATTTTTAACAGCTTTAGTTATTTTTTTTTATTGCTACTATTTTTACAATTTACCAGTAGTACAGTTGAAGAGATTTCGGTATACAGTTCCATGAATCTTAGCACATGTATAGATTCATGTAATCACCACCGCAGTCAGGACAGAGAACAGTTCCTTCACCTCGAGAAACTTCCCCCTGCTGCCCCTTTGTAGTCAGATTCCTTCTGACCTAATCCCTCGCCAACCCCGATCAGTTCTCCATCCCTGTGCTTTCGCCTTTCCTAGAATGCCTTCTAAACGGAATCACACTCCAGGACGTACCCGTAGCTCTTTGAGATTGGCTCCTTTCACTCAGCACAGCACCGTGGGGATTTAATCCATGTTGTTACATCTGTCAGTAGTTTGTTCTTTTTTATTGCTGAGCGGCATTTCATTGTTGCTTATGTAATAGTTTGTTTATCCATTCATCAAGTGGCTGTACCATTTTACATTCCCATCAGCAATATATGAGTGTTCCATATCCTCATTTGCACTTGGAATTGTCAGTTTTTTAAAAGTTTATGTTATTGTGGCCGAGACCGGTTTGGCTCAGTGGATAGAGCGTCGGCCTACAGACTGAAAGGTCCCGGGTTCGATTCCGGTCAAGGGCATGTACCTTGGTTGCGGGCACATCCCCAGTAGGGGGTGTGCAAGAGGCAGCTGATCGATGATTCTCTCTTATCGATGTTTCTAACTCTCTATCCCTCTTCCTCTCTGTGAAAAAAGTCAATAAAATATATTTAAAAAAATAAAAGTTTATGTTATTGTGATAAGTACACTTAATGTGAGATTTACCCTCAGCAAAAGTTTAGATGTGCAATACGTTATTGTTGACTATAGGTCCAAGGTTTATAATATCCCTAGAGTTTATTCATCTTACTTAACTGAAATTCTATGCCCACTGGTTAGTAAACTCCCATTTTGCCCTCCCCCAGCCTTTGTCAACTATCATTCCACTTGAATTCTGTGAATTTGACTATGCTAGGTAACTCATATTAACAGAATCATGCACGGTTTCTCTATCTGTGACTAGATTATTGCACTTAGCATAATGTCACCAAAGTCCGTTCATGTTGTAGCTTGTGTCATATTTTCCTTTACTTCTTTTAAAATGTTTTAAAAAAATACTTTTGATTTTTAGAGAGAAAGGAAGAGGGAAAGAGGAAGATAGAAACATCAGTGATGAGAGAGAATCATTGATTGGCTGCCTCCTGCACGTTCACACTGGGGATCAAGCCTGCAACCTGACCGGGAATTGAACCATGACCTCCTGGTTCATAGGTCAATGCTCAACCACAGAGCTAAGCCGGCCAGGCAAATTTTTCTTCTTTGAAAAGGCTGAATAGGCTGAAACCGATTTGGCTCAGTGGTTAGAGCGTTGGTCTGCGGACTGAAAGGTCCCAGGTTCAATTCCCGTTAAGGGCATGTACATTGGTTGTGGGCACATCCCCAATAAGGGGTGTGCAGGAGGCAGCTGGTCAATGTTTTTCTTTCATCGATGTTTCTACCTCTCTATCCCTCTCCCTTCCTCTCTGTAAAAAAACAATAAAATATATTTAAAAGAAAAGAAAAGGCTGAATAGTGTTCCAGTGTGCTCCATTTTAAAATCAATTCATCTATTGGTGGACATTCCCAATGTTGGCTATTGGGAACAGTGCTGTGATGAGCACTGGGAGAGCTAATATCTCTGCGTTCCTGATTTCAGTTTCTTTGAGTATATACACAGAAGCGGGATTGCTAACTCATAAAGTAGTTCTTTTTTTAATTTTTTGAGGAACCTCCATACTGTTTTTCCATTGCAGCTGTAAGCTTTTGCATTCCCAGCAATAGTGTGCAAGGCTTCCAACATTTCTCCACAACCTTGCTAACACTTAATGTTTTGAGGGTTTTTTTGTCATAGTCATCTGACAGGTGTGAGGTAATATCTCATTGTAGTTTTGATTTGCATTTCCCTGATGATAAGTGACATTGAACATTCAGATTTTTTATTCTAGCCACTTTAATAGGTATGTAGTGTTATCTCGTGATTTCAATTTGCATATCCCTAATGGCTAACGATATTGAGCATCTTTTCACATACTTATTACCATGTATTTTATATATCTTTGGTGAAAGTGTCTGCTCAAATATTTGCCTGTTTTTTTAAATTTATTTTTGAGAGGAGAGAAGAGAGAGAAAAAGAGAGACAGATGAGAGAATACATCGATTAGTTGCCTCCTGTACATGCCCCAACAGGGGGCCAAACCTGTAACCTAGGTTTGTGCCCTCACTGGGAATGGAGCCTGAGACCTTCTGGTGCAATGGGACGATGCTCCAGCCAACTGAACCACACCAGCCAGGGCCTTTTGCCTAGTTTTTAAATTGAATTGTTTTCTTTCTGTCAGTTTTGAGAGTTTTTTTTTCTTTTAATATATTCTAGATAGGAGTCTTTTGTCAGATAAATAAGTTGTATATACTTTTTCCTAATGTGTAGTTTTTCTATTTCATCTCTTAACAATGTCTTTTGTAGAGCTAAAGTTTTAAATTTTCATTAAGTCATATTTGTGTATTTTATGAATCATGTTTTGGTATAAAAAAATCTTTGTCCAAGATTACCAAGATAGTCTTCTTTGTTTCTTTCTAAAGGTTTTTTTTTTTTTTTTTTTAATAGTTTCACATTTTACATTTATAACTATGATTCATTTTAGTTGATTTTTAGATGACTTATTAAATTAGGTCAAGGTTCACTAAAATATTTTGTTGAGGAATTTGCATCTTTGTTCACGTGGGTATTGGTTTGTAGTTTTGTTTTTCTCTTTGCTGTCTTTGTCTAGTTTTAGTATCAGGATAATGCTGGTTTTAGAAAGCCAGTTAGAAAATGTTCCGTTTAATTTTTCTGGAAGAGATGTGTAAAATTTTCTCTTTCAGTTTGGTAGAGTTCTCCAGTGAAGCCATCTGAGTCTAGGGTTTTCTTTGTGTGGAGGTTTTAAACCACAAATTCGATTTCTTTAATAGATATAGGTTATTCAGGTAGTCCGTTTCTTTCCGGGGAGTTTTGGTACTTTGCAGCTTTTAAGGAATTGGCCCATTTCATCCAAGTTGTCGAATTTATGTACATAGATTTGTTCGTATTAGTATGCTTTTAATGCCTGTGGATCTGTAGTGATACTGCTTCTTTCGTTCCCGGTATTGATGCTTTCTCTACAGTAGGCCCCCCTTATTGTGGGGGATACATTACAAGGCCCGTGATGGATAATACTCAGCCCTGTGTATGTAAATTATGTTACTTTCCTTATACAAACATACCTATGGTAACATTTAATTTATAAGTTAGGCACAGTAAGAGATTAATAATCTATACTAATAAAACAGTAATATGCTAATTAGCCTGGGAGACCTTCCAGGAGACCTTCCAGACATCCTTCCAGACAAAGCCATGGTAGTGGGGCTGAGGCAGGGGCAATTAGGGGTAATCAGGCTGGTGGGAAGGGGCAGTTGGGGGCAAGGGGAGCAAACAGGCCAACGGGGGGTCGGGGGACTGTTGGGGGCTCTCAGGCCAACAGGGGGCATAGTTGGTGGTGATCAGGCTGGCAGGCAGAGTGATTAGGGGCAACCAGGCAGGCAGACTGCTGAACGGTTAGGATGGCCAGGACCGGTTTGGCTCAGTGGATAGAGCGTCGGCCTGCGGACTGAAAGGTCCCAGGTTCGATTCCGGTCAAGGGCATGTACATTGGTTGTGGGCACATCCCTGGTAGGGGCTGTGTAAGAGGCAGCTGGTCTATATTTCTCTCTCACTGACGTTTTAAGCTCTCTATCTCTCTCCCTTCCTCTCTGTAAAAAATCAATATATATAAAAGTCATGTGATTGTGGTGTCTCTCAAAATACCTTATTGTATTGTACTTACCCTTCTTATGTGAGATGATAAAATGCTTTATTAACTTGAGAACTATAGTCTGTTCACTTAAAGGAAGCACTTTATAACTTGTCTTTGGCATATCTGAATTGCCAATATCACTTCTCTTGCACTTGGAGGCAATTATTAAGTAAAGGAAGGGTTTCTTGAACACAGGAGCTGTGATACCATGACAGTAGATCTTATGGGTGGGTAGCATAATTTATGTCCCAGATGGTTGTCCCAAGAGAGGTTTCATCAAGCTACTTAGAATGGCATGCAATTTATAACTTATGAATCTTTCTGGAATTTTTCCTTTAATGTATTCAGACCGCAGCTGACTGTGAGTAACTGACACTACAGAGAGTGACACGGCAGGTAAGAGGGGACTGCTGTATTCATTCATTTTGGAGGGTGGCTAGAGGCCTGTCAATTTAACTCATCTTCTCAAAGAACCAGCTTTTTATTTTATTGGTGTTTCTCTTTTCAATTTAATTGGTTTCTGTTTTTTATTCTATTTGCTTTGAGTTAATTTCCTCCCTCCCTCCCTCCCTCCCTCCCTCTCTCTCTCTGTAGGTGGATGGTTGATTTAAAACCTTTCTTCTTTTCCAATATAAGCTTTTAACTCCATAAATTTTCCTCTCAGCACTGCTGTGGGCTGCATTTCACAAATTGATATGTTGAATTTTTATTTCCCTTGAGACTTCTTCTTTGACCAATGGATTATTTAGAAGTGTGTTGTTTTGAGTATTTGGAGTGTTGGAAGCTTTTCCAGAGTCTTTATTTTATTGATTTCTAGCTTAATTAAATTTTGGTCAGAGAGCATACTTTGTATTATTCCAGTACTTTAAAATTTGTTAAGATTGTGTTTTATGCCCCAAGATATGGTCTAGCTGGTTGAATGTTCCATGCGCACTTGAAAACTGCTGTTATTAGATGAAATGTTTTATAAATTTGGTTGATGGCATTGTTCAGTTCCTCTCTATTATTGATTTTTTTTTTTGCTTAAAAAATTAAAATGTGATTAAATTATTTAATTGCAACATTATTTTTCTTATTTCTTTATTTTTCGGTTTTATTGAGGTCTATTTGACAAATAGGAGTTGTATATATGTAAAGTGTACAACTTTATGTTTTGATGTCCTTGGTTATTTTCTGTGCACTTGTTTTATTGATTACTGAGAAAGGAAGATTAAGTCTCCAACTATAATTGTAGATGTGTTCATTTCTCCCCTTAGGTCTATCAATTTTTGCTTCGTATATTTGAGGCTTTTACGTTCGGTGCATGTACATTTAGGATTGTTAGGTCTTTTGGTGAATTGAGGCTTTTTATCATTATTTAATGTCCCTTTTTAACCCTGGTAGTTCTCCTTGTTTTGACATATACTTTGTGTGATGTTAATACAGCCACTGCAATTTTCTGTTGATTAATGTTTTCATGGTATACATTTTCTCCTCTTTTTACTTAAAATATACATTTTTAATTTTTAAATAATTTCAGATTTATAAATGAGTTTCGAAAATAACACAGAGAGTTCCTATATGCCCTTTAGCTAGCTTCCCCCAATGTTAACATCTTATGAAAGGCACATTTATCAAAAGTAAGAATTTAACATTTGTATAGTACTCTATTAAGTCAGCTACAAATTTTATTTGAATTTCACCAGATTTTCTACTAATGTCCTTTTTCTGTTTTATAATTCAATCCAGGTGCCATATTACATTTAGCATGCTTTTATTTTTAACCTACATATATCATTGTATTTAGTGGGTTTCTGGTAGAGACCATTTACATTTAATGTAATTATTGGCATTTTGGATTTAGGTCTGCCATTTTATTATTTGTATTGTTTGTTCCCTCTGTGTGTTTTGTTGTTGTGTTTGTTTCCCTACCCTTCTTTTGGAGTATTTGAATATTTTTTTAGTATCCTATTTTATCTATTGAGATTTTAAATATCTCCATTTGTATAGTTATACAGATTATAATATTCATAATTAGTATTCAGTCTTCTTAGAATTAACATGTATCACTTCAAGTAGAATGTAGAAGCTTTAGTACCATATAGATTGGCTTATCTTTTCCCTTTTATGTTGTAATTCTTATATGTATTACATGTACTTTTATTGAAAACCCCATCACACATTGTTATATTTTTTGCTTTTAGCCATCATTTGTATTTTAAAGGACTTTAGATGAGTAAAATAAGTTATTACATTTACTTAGATATTTATCATATTTATTGCTCTATCTTTTCTGAAATTCTGTTTTCCTATAGTATCACTTCTCTTTCATCTGAAGAATTTTCTTTAGCAGTTCTCTTTAGGTGATTAATTTTCTTAGTCTGAGATTTTATTTCACATCATTTTGATGGATATTTTCACTGGATATAGAAATCTGGGTTGACAGAATTCTTGTTTTCCAGCACTTAAAAATCTTGTTCCACTGCCTTTTGTCCTTCATAATTTCTGATGAGACATCCACAGTTATTTGAATTATTGTTTTCTTATGTATAATGCATCATTTTTCTCTTATTGTTTTCAAGAATTTTTTAGTTTTCATTGGGCAAGAATTTCTTTGCTTTTATCCTTTTTGCTGTTCACTGAATTTCTTGATTTATGTTTATATCTTTTACCAAATTTAGGAAGTTTTCAGCTTTTATTTCTTTAGCTATTTTTTTTTTTTTTTCTGAACCACTTCTTTCTCCTTTCTTTATAGGTATTTGATGATACAAGTGTTACGCCTTTGGTGTTGTTCTTTTTATGTCTTCCGGGGTTTTTGTTTGTTTTTTCCACAATCTTTTTTCTCTCTCTGTTGTTCAGCTTGGAAAATTTTTGTTGATCCATCTTCAAGTTCATTGACACTTCTGTCATTTCAATTATATATTGAGCCCATCCAATGAATTTTAAAATGTATTTTCTAGTTTAAATTTTTCCTTTTTTAACAAAGCATTCTATTTCTTTAAGACTATTTTTCCACTCACTTCAAGAGTGTTTGCCTTTATTTCTTGGAACATGATTATAGTAGCTGCTTTAAAGTCTTTGATAACCCTAATATCTTGGAATAGATGTCTGTTGATTATCTTTTCCCTTGTGAGGTGTTGAGATTTTCAGTTTCTTTGTATACAGTTTGGAATTTTACCTTGGACACTTTTAATATTATGTTATGAGACTTTGGGTCTTGTTTAAATCCTATAGGTTATATTTCCTCTTGTTTTTTAAAGCAGGCAGTCAATTCAGCTAGATTTAGGCTGCAAGTACCTACCTGCCTTCTATGAGCTGGGATTCAGTACCTGTTCAGTTTTCAAAAGTATTTGCTGTGCATGCATGTTTAGTTTGGCCCATGTATGGCCAGTCTCAGACCTGGGCAGTGGTATACCCCATAGATCAAAATCTTTGGTGTGCTGTACAGTCAGATACTTGCATGTGCAGCTTAGAGATGAGCTCTGGAGTTCACATACAGCTTTATGGAGCTTCCTCTCCTTTCGGTTGTTCTCCCAATGTCCCAGATCCAAAGGATTCTCCTTCCTGCTTCTCTTACTAAAAGGCTAAGACTAATTTCTTTGCTGTGCCTTGAACTCTCTGAGCCGACATGTCCTTTGGGAACCAAATGGCAAGAGGATGGGGAGAGAGAACAGAGCAATGGAGATTCCCTGTGTGCTCTTGGGATCTCAGTTCCTCTGATCAGAGCATGACATCAGCAGCTAGATGGAAGAACCTTTTTAGGTTCTTCCATCTAGCTGCTGATGTCATGCTCAGTGCTGCCCAAGTGCCTTGGGGTAGGACAGGAGAGAGCAGAGAGAAAACAAACAAAACCAAGGGATTTCCTCTGCTCCCTTTGACTTTTAGGGGCTCCTTTCCTGTTTCTTGGATCAAAAATGGGGTCTTCTCATGGAGTTCTTTCTCTCTGCACGTGGTGCACATTCTGGGTTTGGTTGCCTTGAAGTCCAGAACAAAAGATACCAGAAGAAGGAATAAGGGAAACGCTCTGCTGGTTTTATGATATACTGAGTCCTGGTTTTCTGTTGACTTCGGTGGGACAGATAAGGTGGGGTGGACTTACTCCATGTTAACTGGAGTTATAACAGAAACGTTGGTTACTTAATAAACACATGCTGGAGAGGAACCGGTGGGCAGGTTATCAGTCCTGAAAGGCCAAGTGCCTGGACTGGACTGACAGGTGGGCCTCAGGCTCCCTTTGGGAAGAGACACCCTCAGGAGGGACTCCCGCATTTTTGCACAGAATGCTCCTTTTCATCTTAAAATTTTTACGGCTTAAATGTTATATCTTTTGCTTCTTTATAAAGTTTTGTGACCTTTTCTGCTTAGCAGATAAAGCATATTAAGTAAAGGTGGCCCTTGTCTACTATAAACTTATTGTGTCTTTTTGGGTCTAGAAATTGCCTTTTGAATGCCACTTTCTGAATTCGGATTTAGAGATAAGAATTTACGTTGTCAGTATACATCCTTCCGAAGGGCAGCCAATGAATTCTTAGTATTCTAAATCATTACCTTAAAAAACAGGACTACTTTTTGTTTGGGAAATGCAAAGCGCATTGCATTGACGATCCCTTTTAAATAGTGAGCTCTCAAAAAATCTAATAGTAGGAGTGCGTATCAGGTGCTGCTCATCAGTTCTGATATCTTTTGCAGAACCTATGCAGGTGTTCGACAGACTAGGATATCGCTGTTACCAGTTTTTATGTACATGGTGATGCTTCTGTGGATAATTTAATATGGAAACAAAGAGACTGGGCTAGTTCAGGTCTCTTTAGTTTTGTATCAGAGACCATAGTGAATTCTAGACGGAAGGGGCAGAGTCTCAGCCACAGCCCTAGGCCTATTATAGGAAGACCAGGGTCCAGACCATACAAGGAGAGAGTCCCAAGCGAGGCCATAGTTCTACTACATAGGCAGGATAACCAGGGACACCCAGTTAATCTCATCTGGAGGCACAGAAAGGAAGGAGTCCTCCAAGAAAGAATATGTAGTTGTGTAATTTGGGGAATATTCCTACCTCTGGTGAAGCATCTGACCATGAATGTGCCATGGAAATGCATTCTTTTTATCAAAAAAAGGATCCATACAATGGATTCACTTTATAAGATAGTATGTCAAGTGCACTCTGTTTGTTCTCTGTAAAAAGACATATCACAAAGAAATCATGCAAATAAGGTTTTTAAAATATATATATATTCTTGCCAAAGCCGGTTTGGCTCAGTGGTAGAGCATCGGTCTGCAGACTGAAGGGTCCCAAGTTCAATTCTGGTCAAGGGCATGTATTGTACATTGGTTGCGGGCACATCCCCGGTGGGGGGTGTGCAAGAGGCAGCTGGTCGATGTTTCTCTCTCATTGACGTTTCTAGCTCTCTATCTCTCTCCCTTCCTCTCTGTAAAAAATCAAAAAAAAATATATTTTTAAAAATATATATATATTCTTTTATTGATTTCAGAGAGGAAGAAAGAGGAGGAGAGAGAGAGAAACATCAGTGATGAGAGAGAATCATTGATTGGCTGCCTCCTGCACAACCCATTCTGGGGATCAAGCCTGCAACCTGGGCATGTGCCCTTGGCTGGAATCGAACCTGGAACCCCTTCAGTCCATAGAAGGATGCTCTATCCACTGAGCCAAACCAGCTTGGGCAAATAAAGCTTTAATTAGTTAATTTTTCCTCACTAATTTGGTCCTAAACCAGCATTAGATAATTTAAAAAATCAACTTTTAGTTTGGGATAATTTTTAGTTTGAATATGCAGAAAGTTGCAAAGACTCAATTCTAATCTTACTACCTTGGTATTTTTGTCAAAATTAAGAGACCAATATTGGTACATTGCTATTAAATTCCAGGCTTTATTTAGATTTTACCTTTCTTTACACTAATGTTTTTTTCTGTTCTAGGATCTAGTCCATTGTACCACATTGCAATTGCAGTTAGTCATCATGTTTCCTGGTATCCTCTGGTCTGGGACAGTTTCTCGAACTTCCCTTGTTTTTTATAACCTTGGCAGTTTTGAGGAGTACCAGTGAGGTGTTTTGTAGCCTGGCCCTCAGTTTGGGTTTGTTGAAGTCTTTCTCATGATTAGACTAGGGTCATAGGACTTTTGTTTGCTTGCTTTTCTGTAGGGGGGTTATGGGTTTTAAGGAAGAATGCTAGGTTAGGTTGTATTTGCCAGGTTTCCCACTCTCCATTCTGCATTATTTGGAAAGGAATCACTGAGTCCAGCCCAGACTTGGGGGGAGGATTAAACTCCACCTCTGGAAGAAGTATCTATACGTATATTATTTGTAATTCTGTAGAGGAAGATTTAGTTTTTCTATCCAAGTGTTTGTTTATTGTCATTAAATTTTTTCAGTATGAACTCATGTATTTATTTTATACTTTGGGTTACATAATACCACGCTATTCATTTCGTTGCTCAGATT
Organism: Pipistrellus hanaki; assembly: GCF_964339955.1. Taxonomy (NCBI): domain Eukaryota; kingdom Metazoa; phylum Chordata; class Mammalia; order Chiroptera; family Vespertilionidae; genus Pipistrellus; species Pipistrellus hanaki. Next base: position 142,501,508 of record NC_140505.1, on the reverse strand, counting down.
ATTCCAGTTTTGGCTACTGTCTTCCTTTGACATGTCGTCATCCTTTTGCTACTTGAACACTTATTTTCTGGAACTAGAAGGTGTTCCCGACTCATCTTGTGTTTTCCCTGCCCGAGGTCTAGAATCAGCAGTTTTCCTAAAGAGCCCTGGCTCTTCTTTTTTATTCTTTTAAGATTTCTTAATTGATTTTTAGACATAGACACAGACACACACACACACACACACACACACACACACACACAAAGTGTGTGTGCATTGCTACTAGGCCCTCTCAATGGGTAGAGCTAGGAAATATACATATGTATACTAACCCATGTTTATATGCACATTTATAATTCTATTAGAGGCCTGATGCAATAAATTTGTGCACTGGGGGCGGGGGGGTGCGCGTTAGGGTCCCTCAGCCCGGCCCGTGCCCTCTCACAGTCCAGGAGCCCTCAGGGGATGTCCAACATCCTTAGTGCTGATGCAGAGGCTCCTGCCACTGCTGCTACTCTCACCAGCCCTGAGCCTGGCTTCTGGCTGAGTGGCGCTCCCCCTGTGAGAGCGCACTGACCACCAGGGGGCAGCTCCTGCATTGAGTATCTGCTCCCTGGGAGTCAGGGCGCCTCACAGCAGTGAGTTTTTCCACCTTTGATTAATTTGCATATTAGCCTTTTATTATATAGAATACCAATGGTACATATCTATATCTATGTATATATAAGTTTGTATGTATATGTGTGCTTATGTACATATGCACACACACATAACATATATATTAAGCTAAGCATAGGTTCACACGGATGTTCTTAACTCTAATTCAGCACCACAGAGTTTATTCCAGCCTTCCCCCTTGCCATTTGCGGTTCCCTCTCTGACAGTGAGAAACCTGCCTCTCACCATTCACCGCGGGAGAGGGTGGATTGCTGTTTATTAAATCCTACATACATGTAATGTAGGGTAAGAATTGTTAACTCAGACTTATGTGAGCAACAAATTTACCAACTAGAGTACACTAATTATGTATAGTTCCTTCTGTCTTTAGCCTTATAATTTCTAGCTAAAATTATATTAGGAAACTGACAGACTGTGCAGTATTAGAGTTTAACCACCCATTTGGGGTTTTGTTTTGAGGGAAGAGGGGATAATTAACATCTGATAAGATTCAGGCTTTTAAAAAATCAACTATTTATTTATTTATTTATGTAAAATTCAGGTTGTCAAGTGATATATATATATATATTGTGTGTCTATATATATATATATATATATATATATATATATATATATATATATATATAATATTATTACATTTGGCAGCCGCCATCCATGGCTTGCCTGAGCCTCGGGCAGCTGCTGCGGGTTTGTCCAGAAGGATGCAGCACCAAGTCCCCGCCCACCTGCGTGTGCCTGGAGCACACAGCCCCACCACCGTGCATGCCTGCTGCACGCGCAGCCTCCTGCTGATCGGTCATTAGGGTGTGATGGCATGACACCATTAGCATATTATCTCTTTATTATATAGGATTAATTTTTAGGATCAACAAAAATTCAAAAATTTGTAATTGAAAGAAGAATTTATTATTTATATTTTCCAAGAGAAAGATGCATGCCATCCCACACAGGGTCCCGGGGGAAGCAGGTTTGGTTGGGAAGAAGAAGGAATGAGGGGAAAGCATGGCCCAGAGCCTTCGTTGTGTTCTGCATGGGAAAGGCAAGGCAGGGCAGGGGAAGTGGTTTCGGATATTTGGGTAATTGCAGTGGGCTCTGGGAGTCAGGAGCTGTCTCCAGCTGTCGGGCACTTGGCTCTGGGTTGGCTGAGGGCAGGGAAGTATTGGCTTGGTTGTGAGAGTTGGATAAGGTGGTGGTTCAGAGTGTTTATAATGCCTTATAAATAAAAAGCCTCAGGGAAAATTGAGGGAATGAATGAATATATCTTTTTTTCTTTCGTTTCTGACATTCATTCCAAGAAATAAGAAGTTAGGGAGTTTGATCTTATTTTCTGAACTTCTCTAATATTATAATCTGCTCGAGGCCCAGTGCATGAAAATCCATGCATTGGACAGGGGGAGTCCCTCAGCCTGGCCTGCCCCCTCTCACAGTCCGGGAGCCCTCAGGAGCAGGAGGCGACCCAGCCATCAGGGGGAGGGGACGCCCCATCATACCTCTGCTGCTGCCACTGCTGGCAGTGCAAGCCTCGGGCAGCCCTGGTTACCTGAGCCTCGGGCGGCCCTGGGCGGCTGGGCCGCTGCCATCTGAGGCTTCCCTGAGGCATAGGCAGCTGCTATCCAAGGCCTGCCTGTGCCTCAGGCTGGCCCTGGGGGGCTGAGGGACTGGGAGACTCTGGAGGCAGGCGCTCGGAGTGGCTGGACCCACCTGGGGGTGGACCCCGCCTTGCCATGTGCCTGCTGCCCCGGCGGGGCTGAGGGGGCTGGGTGCCACCATCTTGTGGCTGTGGGTGCTGCCATATTTGAGGGCATGGCAGTCAATTAGCATATTCCCTCATTGGCTGTGGGTGCCGCCATCTTTGAGGGCGAGACAGTTAATTAGCATATCCCCTCCTTATTGGCTGTGGGTGCTGCCATCTTTGTGACAGTGTGAGGGTCAATTAGCATTTCCCTAGGATAGCTATAATTTAGTAATTATGTGCTTTCTTATATTTAGTGACTATTTTGAATGAGTTAGTCTTGGTACTTTAAAGTCAATAACTAAAGTGAATACATATTTTCTGTCTGTTATAGAAGCCAGTGGGCAAAGTACATTATGGGTACTCAATAAATATTTGTTGATTGATTGCTACTTGTTGAAAGTTTAGCACATCTAAATAAAACTGTGGGGGACTAATTCTAAAGCAGAACAAATGCAAGTGAGTGAGAAGTTGGTATACAGACTGAGAAAGATCCACGGGGAATGGGGCTAATAAAAAAGACTTGATAGAAGGTTTGCGAGAGATCCTGATACAGAACTTAAAGGCCCTGAGGTTTAATGTGGGAAACAGAAGAAGGACATGCCAGAGAGAGGATTGGAGGTGTGAATGAGACTGGTGTATCAGAAGGTGAATGACTGGTGGAGCAGTAGCAAAGGTCAGGTTGGCGAGGTTTTAAGAATAACTTTAAAATTGCAGTTATTCACTGTAGCTCTCAGAGTCAAGCAGACAGCCTTCCAACTTTGTTCAAAAGCAAGTCCTTGTCATTATATAGACTCTTCAAGGTTGAGACTTGATGCCTACAAAGCCCCTGGCTTTTGGAGAACTGCTGATGTCATTAACAATATAATTCATGAAGAGTGTCAGTTTTTTTTTTTTTTTTAATCAATTTTGTAATCCAGCCAAGCAGATAGGCTAGAAATTAGCAGCCTTTCATGGATATGTGCCCAAGTTTGGGTTACTTTCCTTCTGGAGGATGAAGAGGATTCTTGCTGGGTGGTATTCTGAGGAGCTGGGGTTGGGGAAGGGGCAGTGTGTGACTGCATGCTGGCCCCCAGCTGCAGGTGGCTGGTTGAGATTGTTTAGAGGGGAAAGAAGAGATGAATATTGGTATTCACAGGCCTGTGGTTGTGTGGGCTCGCAATGGCACTTCTCCGTTAAAATAAGAGTACTGTCCTGGCCTGTGTGGCTCAGTTGGTTGAGCATCATCCCATGCACCAAGAGATCACCAGTTCGATTCCTGATCCGGGCACATGCCCAGGTTACAGGCTCGATCCCCAGTAGGGGGTGTGTAGGAGGTAGCCAATTCATGTCTCTCTCTCTCTCTCTCTCTCTCTCTCTCTCTCTCTCTCAAATCAATAAAAAAAACATTTTTTTAAAAAGTACTTTTCTTATCCAGGACTTGTAGCAGGTTGAACCCATCTTCTTCAGGTTCACCATCCACTTAGTTATGTATTAGTAAGTACTGATTATATACTATTGAATATTAGTACTCAATAAATTAGTGTGGATGATGTTTTTACTGGCAATCTGGGCAGCACAATGTACACACATTACCTGCTCTTGAGAAATTTTTTTTTTTCGAGAGAGAGAGTAGAAAGAAACATCAATTGGTCGCCTTCTATATGCACCCCTACTGGGGACTGAACCCACAGCCTGGGCACGTGCCCTGACCGGTAACCAAACCTGCCACCTTTCTGTGCACAGGATGATGCTCCACCAACTGAGCCATGCCAGCCAGGACTCAGTACAGGACTCTTAAACTTACTAAACATAAAAGCATGTATAGACAATAGATAAATATAAAAGCAAGCATAGACAATTGTATAAATGTCCATCCTCTATGTTTATAATATAAGATGTGGTAGCTATCTTCTGACTTGGAAGTACTGCCATGTGGCACAGGGATTTGACTACTGTTTGACCGGAAGAGTTAGCATTAACACTGCTAGGTGAAAAACTGGTAGAGTTTGAGGAATATACTTATTTGTTAATAGATGAAATGGGCTCCTCAGGTCACAGTTCTGTTACCATACGTATTGTAGTGGAGGCTGTTGTTCCTTGGTACTTTTTAAAGGAATTGCAAGTGTCCTTTGTGTGGTTGGGCTATCAAAGAATCTCAGCCTTTGCACTATTGACACTTCGAATGGGATAATTCTGTGTTCTGGGGGCTGTTCTGTGCACTGTATGATGTTTAGCAGCATCCCTGGCCAACCACTATATGCCAGTAGTCATCCCTCCCCTCCATCCCCATGTTGTGATGCTTAAAAACGTCTCCAAACACTGCCGAGTGTTCCCTGAGAGGCAGAAGCCTCCCAGTAGAGCACCGCTGGGCTAGGTAAACTAAGCTGCCTCAGAAGTCTGGTACTTTAAACGTTTTTGTTTGTAAGTGAATTCTGCCGCATACATTTTTCAGTAAGTGAGGATGAGTTGGAGGACTTACATAATTGAGGTGATAGTGTTCTGTTATCTTCCAATTCAGGGAGGATTTCTGGGATTGAAAGCTTTTCAATATCTGTTGAATAATATTGGTGAGCTTGAAATATAAGAATATTTCCTAAACAGGGCATATTTTTGGGAAAGGACTAAGATGAAAATGAGATTAAGTAAGATTTGAGTAAAGACAGCTGGAGTGATTAGTGTGAGGGTGAGAGTGAAGACACTAGTATGCAAATTAGCCATAAAAGCCTGGTCAGCTGTGGTTAAGCAGAGCATCAAGGTTCTCTTCTTGCCTTAGCTTGGTTTGGCTCGGTGGATAGAGCATTGGCCTGAGGACTGAAGGGTCCCAGGTTCGATTCCAGACAAGGGCAAGCCTGGGTTGCGGACTCGGTCCCCAGTAGGGGGTGTACAGGAGACAGCCAATCAATGATTCTCCCATCATTGGTGTTTCTATCTTTCTCTATCCCTTGCTCTCTGGGGAAAAACAAAAGACAAAACCCACCAATATGGTTGATTTATTTATTTTTTTAAAAAGGTTCTCTTCTTGATCACTATCTTTGTCCTTCTCTCTGAAAGTCTGTGCAGGTCTGTGATGGAGAAGGAAGAAGTGCCCAAGGAAATTACAAACTTTAATCTTGGCTTGAATCCTACAGCCTCCATTTATGACTTTTGACATGGCCAAGTTTCTTAATCTCACTGTGCCGTGTTGCTTTTTTCATTTTAAACATTTGTGGTAAAATATAAATAACAAAATGTACTATTGAACCATTTTAAATGTACAGTTCAGTGGCATTAAGTACATTCACATGGTTGTATAACTATAACCACCATCCATCTCCAGAACATTTTATCTTCCCAAACGGAAATTCTGTACACATTAAACACTAACTCTCCATTCTCCCTCTCCCCCAGCCACTGGTAACCACTATTTTACTTTGTTTTCAAGAATTTGACCACTCTGTGTGCCTCCTATAAGATGAGTCACACAGTTTTCTTTTTTTTTTTTCTTTTTCTTTTCTTTCTTTTTTTTTTTTAAGGCTGAACAATATTCCATTGTGTGTGTATGCCATGTTTTGTTTTCCATTCATCTGTGGAGGGACAGTTGGGGTGCTTTCACTTTTTGGCTATTGTGAATAATGCTGCGATGGTGTTTTTCATTTCAAATGGCGAAAAGGATAGGATAATATGGCTGTCTTAAGGCTCCTTGTAGAGTGCTGGGCATTGGCACATAAGTGGCACTTTCTTTCCTCATCATGTTTTATGCCAGCTTCTTCACCTTGGCTTCTTTTGTATCATCTCCCACCTGGGACTATAATCAAGCCAAAGCAGGGGCTAATGGATCATCTGCCCCATGCCCCCCCACCCCCAATCCCAACCCCACCCCCCCTCCAATTAAAGTCCATTCCAGGACTGACATTTTGCAATAAACATTCTCTGAACTGTTTGTGTTCTTTTAAGACTAGTCAGTCTCTTTGGAAATTTGAGTTGCTTCTAAGGTTGCCTTAAGTGCTCAGGTTTGCTTTAATGGCCCCGAGAGTTCTTTACTAAATCTCATTGTCACCCTTTTCTCTAAGATAATTTGTCCCAGAAACCTTGCTAATGGCAGCTTGCTGCGCCTAGGGTCCCGAAGTCCCTTCATCAAGGATTTTGATTCAGGTATCATTGAAAAGACTATTGATATCCCGAGGGCAAGTTTTGGATACACTTGGTGAATTTCTTTGCTTTGTTCCTTTGACTTCTGCCTCTAAACACCCCGGCCCCCTCCCTATGTGGGAAGGAATATTCTTGGCTGGCCCTCTTCTGTCTGTGCTGTGCCATCTGTCACAGGGGTCACTGCTCGGAGGCTAGCTTCTTCCCCGCTGGGAGCAGGTGGTCAGAACTGAGGGCTATTGTCAGGGTCAGGTTGGGGCAGATTACTAATATACCCCCTACCCCCCAAGCTGTGTGTCTAGCTGTATCCTCCTTCAGAGGAAGAAAAGACCTCACCTTGGGGTCTTTTTCCAAAGAGGAAGAGATGCAGATGTGACCCTAGCCTGGTAGTTAACTCCAGGTCACCAGCTGCCCTGTCTGTGTTCTCGCCTCTACCTCACCTGTTCTGGACTCTCCAGACTATTCCTGAAGCAACCCACTGTGTACAGAGAATGGGGCATCCATGCAAACTGTGGGTGATATAATTAATTATTCAAGCTGATTCATGTCTAAGATGCTAGAGGTGACATCCTATTCCTTGTTCAAACACAAGAAAATACCCCTAACATCTTTCCATGGTCCTGAGCGGTAAAAACCTTGGGTTTAAAGTCTTCTTCAAAGGGATTGTTCTCCAACCACTCGGGATCCTGGACCTGACTCACAGGAGAGCCAGCCCAGTGCTGAGTCACCTAGCCAGCTTCGTTCATTGATCATGTGCTTGTGCACAGCTTGCCTGCAAGGTGGGAGAGAATTACTATTTTCAAAATGTTCCTTCCTGAGGTAGCATGGTCCAGAAGAGAGCCGAGAGACAGGATGCTGGGGTTCTATTCCTGGCCCAGCTGTGCACCTTCATTCCGTAAGATGCGTTTCCCCTTTCCCAGCACTCCATCGTGTTGATATGGAAGAATCAGGGAAATAAGTAAAGCCAACAAGACAGATAAGAAGAGTTTTCAGAAAATGGTTTTCCCGGAGAGATTTTGTCCCCCAAACCCATGACTCCTTGGCTGGACAGTTTTGTTATCATCACTTGCTCCGGTAATTTACCATAATAGGCTCTGCTGGTACAATAAAGAGGAATTTCTCCTAGTTTTTTTTTTTTTTGTTGTTGTTGTTCTCAAACCTATGATGCCTCTATCCCACAGAACTTACTTGGGTGCATGTAGCTGTTTCTAAAAGCACAAACAATTTTTTCTGCTAAGTTGGGAGACTATTTCAGAACAATTTAAAGGCTGAGTTAGTGCTCGGTGCGTGGTCTCAGGTTACTGAAAGCAGCTTGAGCCAGTGGAAAGGATTGCTTGTTTCTTTGGGGCTTCTCTCGTTCTCTCTACTCTTGTCCAATCTCACTCCTAGACATGGTTATACCTTTCACCTCTGCTGATCCCCAGAGAAGTAAAATCTTTTCTACCCAGGCCTCAGGTACTGTCTACTCTTCGGCATCCTGTCCGTAATGCTGTGGCATCTTTATAAATTTCGCCCTCCGAATTCTTTAATATGGAATAATTTAAGTATACAAAATACTGTAGTATTTGTTTTAGGTCTTTTTTTTTTTTTTTTTTTTAACATAAGAAATAACTGTGGGTTCATTTGAAGCCCAAAGGCACCTTCTCCAGCCCTTCACCTACTCTTTAAACAAACCATTTTTTTTTTTTTTGTCCAAAGCACAATGCCCAGTGCTTAGCCTCCCTGTAGGAGGTCTGCCTTCCATGACCTAGATTCATTATCCTCTGTTTCTTCAAGAGTTTTCAAAGCTCCCCTCTCCTCCTCATCCCTCACGGAGATCTTGGGCAAAGTACTTCTCTGAGCTTATGTTTCTCATCTGCCTTCACCGGGTTATTTTGAAAATCAAATGTGGTAATGCCTGTGGAAGTGGTTTGTAAAGCTCTGATATGTGTGGCATCCTTCGTGGAATAGAGAGCCTACAGCATTGTTCTCTGAGGCTGCGGAGGGGATGCAGAGAGAAGGAGGTTGCCAAAGGAAGTGGTGGGTCAGAGTCCCCAGGGGCTTTCTCAAACAGTGACATATCTACCCTGCACTTGTATGTGTACACACACACACACACACACACACACACACACACACACGAATAAACATACATATACACAGAACAGTTAGGAATGCTTTGAAGGTAGAGGCCAATGTAAAGCTTCTCTATCTACATACCCTTCTATCATTTTCAAGGTTCTCTGTTGTCTTCTGACCTATTTATCCCACACGGTTTCTCATTGGAATGGCCGTTTTAAAAAAATCAGTTTATTCGTCTCTATTTGCTCAGAGTTCAGATTTTCAGTAAGAATCTTCATCGCCTGTTTGGCTAAGGAGGCTTGCTTTTCCAGTGTGCGTTGCAAAGTTCCTGCCACTAATTCTTATTACCCAGACTGTGTCCTTCTCTTCTTCGTGCTCTGTGTCTCCTGCCGACTGTAGCCTGAAGAGGGTTCTGCTGCTGTGAGAGTTAAGGATGCCTCAGCATTTCCTTCATAGCACATTACACTGAAGACACGAATGATTACTGTTAGTCATTTCTGTACCAGCGTGTGTAGGGTGTGTGTGTGTAGATCCTTGTTGCTGGTCATTGTCTCAGCCTTTCACATTTGCTTAATCATTTGACTTTGTTTAATGGCCTGAGGCCCAGTGCACGACATTCATGCAGGGGCTCGGCTGCTGCGGCGACCACCTCAGCCCCCTCTGCCGCGGCTTCGTCTGGAAGGTCGTCCAGAAGGACGCATGGTCTAATTAGCATATTATGCTTTTATTGTTATAGATTATTATAGACTAGAGATCTGGTGCACAAAATTCATGCATGGGGGGCGGGGAGGGGTCCCCCTCAGCCTGGCCTGCACCCTCTCCAATCAGGGACCCCTTGTGGGGTGTCCGATTGCTGATTCAGGATCAGGCCTAAACCTGCAGTCAGCCATCCCTCTCACAATCCAGGACCCCTTGGCTCCTAACTGTTCCCTGTCTGCCTGCCCGATCACCCCTAACTGGCCCCCCAGCCAGCTTGATCATCCCTTACCTCTGCCTGCTGACCTGGTTGCCCCCAACTGCCCCTCCCTGCCAACCTGTTGCCCCCACCTGACCCACTCCCACCTGCCTAGTCACCCCTAACTACCCCCTCCCTCCAGCATGGTCGCCCCGTACTGCCCCCTTTCCCCCCCTCCCCCTGGCCTGGTTGTTGCCAACTGTGCCCCCTGCCCGCCTGATCACCTTACACAGCCTGCTGTTTGGTCGTTTGGTTACCCCTCACTGCCCGCCCCTGCCAGCCTAGTCACTTCACGCAGCCTGCTGCTCAGTCCTTTGGTTGTCCCTCACTAACCCCCCTGCCAGCCTTGTCGCCCCCCTCAGCCTGTTCGGTCGTCCCTTCGGCGGTTTCAGATGTGACGGCCCCGGCTCTTTAGATGGTACTCTGACCCAAAGTAGAGAAGGGATTCTTGAGCGAAGATATTCCTGTATAATTCTGTTTAAGAACTATTTGGTTTTATTATTTAAAATGTATAGAAATTGAAGATGCTTATACTCTGAACACAGTAATTGAACTCCTGGGTATGTGTGAATGTATGTATATATGTAAATCCAAGAGAAACTCACATGAGCACAGGGAGGCCGGACAAGAGTGTTTAGGGTAGCCTTGTTGATATAATAGCACACAGTGGTTGGGAACAAAGGTTCATCAGCAGGGAAGTTGATAGATTGTGGCATAGTCAAACAGTGAACTGCCATGAAGCCGTGAAAATGAATGAATTAGAGGAAATTTGTTCAAAAGAAATAATCTGGGGCAGAAAGATGCAAGTTTCAAGGTCTGATCAATATTTTGCATTTATACTAAGTTTCAGGACATGCAAAACAATCCTTTATATCATATGTGGACACACTATTTAGGTGGTACTCATACAAAAACATGGGAGAGTTTGAGAAAGCCTGATTCAGAATAGAACTGGTTGCCTTTGAGAAAGGTAGAGAGGAATTATATGGAAAAGAATATAAGTTGTATCTGTAAGGTTCTGTTAGTATCTGTATGTTTTGTTTTGTTTTTACCTGAAATATTTCATAAAATAAATCAACTATAATAAAAAGGTTTCAAAATACATGTCTTAGTCTGAGTTGCTATCACAAAAATACCACAGAGTGGGTGGCTTATAAACAATAGACTTTTATAACTTAGTTCTGGAGGCATGGAAGTCTAAGATCAAGGTGCTGGCAGATTCATTGTCTGGCGAGGTCCCGCTTCCCGGTTCATAGATGGCCCCTTTGTCGTGGCCCCTGGGGCAGACGGGCAGGGAGCTCTATGAGGTCCCTGTTATAAGGAACTCTCTCTCATAATTCAACATGTGAATTTAGGGGAGGACACATGTGCTCCTTCTGTAACAATGTGAGTAGAATGCGATCTTCAGTTTTGTAAAACTTTTAGGCCAATGAAATTTAACAGTAGTTCTCTGGATATTAGGCTCATAGATGGTTTTTATTTTTTATATTCTCCAAATTTTCTGCCATGAAAGATGTATTGTTTTTATAACCAGGAAAAATGGCAATAAATGTTATTTTGTTAAAGATGTCAGGATATCAAAATAAGGATATCAAAATAAGGATATTTTGATATAATATCAAAAACAGGATATCAAAATAAGAAAGTAAAATAATACTGACAGTCACTGAGAGGTTTTTTTTCTTCTCTAATCTGGACTTGAGAGTACTGGCTATAATATTCAAACACTAACTTGATGAGTGGTTTACTGTTCTCTTTTCTTGAAAAAAAAAAATTGTTTTTAAAGAATTAGATTAGAGGGGAAAAACTGCTAGGATTTTTAGCCAAAGGATGCTATTTAAGGTATCATGTAAAATCATGTTAAGACTGATAATGATTTTCAAAGATGACAAGATGGTTTATATTTTAACCACTTCTAGTCAGGAGAAATTCTCATGGGGCTGGAGACAGGCTGGATCAACTGAAGAGAAATAAACATAATTTTAAATTTTTGTTATTATTTTCTGTCTGGTCTCTAGGACTTCACACATTTCACATGTTTATAGAATAAACTCCTTTTTCTTCTCAGCTTAAGTGTTACTTCTATAGAAACTCTCCTCTATTCCACCCCACATCGCTACATCCATCTGCCCCTCGTTTTGGGCTATATGGATCCCTATTATCTTACCTTTAATGCAGTTGTGTCCCTGCATTGTAGTTGACTGACAATCCATCTATCTCTACCTGAGTTTAAGTTCCACAAGGATGAGGTGCAGGAATTTTGTTCATTGAATCAATCCCCAGGATGCAGCACAATGTCTGGTACATAGAAAGCACTGGTAGATAAATCTTGAATGAACGAATGAATGGAAAGGTCACTCCTAAAGGGGATCATCTGGAAACAGCCATTTGATGGGAAACTTTAAACTAGGTTTTCTACTCATAGGTATAAGAGACGTAATTGGGTAGAGTAATAAGAGTTCCAGCCGAAACCGGGTTGGCTCAATGGATAGAGCGTCGGCCTGTGGACTGAAAAGTCCCAAGTTCGATTCCGGTCAACGGCATGTACCTTGGTTGCGGGCACATCCCCAGTAGGGGGTGTGTAAGAGGCAGCTGATCGATGATTCTCTCTCATCGATGTTTCTAACTCTCTATCCCTCTCAGTTCCTCTCTGTAAAAAATAACATATTTAAAAAAAATTAAAAAAAAAAGAGTTCCAAAATTCTCTCTGAAACTTGTAAGTAGAGGAATGAAAAGCCAGAGTTTTAAATGCTTATTAGAAATAATGAATCAAGAAGTAGGGAAATGGCCCTAACCGGTTTGGCTCAGTGGATAGAGCATTGGCCTGTGACTAAAGGGTCCCAGGTTCGATTCCGGTCAAGGGCATGTACCTTGGTTACGGGTACATCCCCAGTGGGGAGTGTGCCGGAGGCAGCTGATTGATGTTTCTCTCTCATCAATGTTTCTAACTCTCTATCCCTCTCTCTTCCTCTTGTAAAAAAATCAATAAAATATATATTTTTTTAAAAAGAAGTATGGAAATAAAGAGAATAAACCCAGCATTGACATAAATAATGATTTTTAAAAGTTTAAATTGGTTCCTCCTTCATCTTATATGGTTTTATGTGTTTTAAAGTCTTACTTTAATTGGTATGATTTCTTAATATTAGATAAGTTGTTTTATTAATATTCTTTTTTTCCCACTGTTGAAGTAGGTATGTTTATTTCTTGGCTTTGAAAACAAATAGAATAACATGATATAATTTTATAAGTTTCTCTCTTATTATAACATGTTATGTGTTTTTTAAATTTATCTTTATTGTTGAAAGTATTACAGATGTCCCCCTTTTTTCCCATTGAACCCTTCTTGCCCACCCTCACCCCCACCCCAGGCCTTCACCACCCTATTGTCTGTCCATAGGTTATGCATATATACATATAAGTTCTTTGGTTAATCTCTTCCCTCCCTCCAACTCACCTCTGCCTTCCCTCTGGGATTCACCAGTCTGTTTCATGTTTCTGTGTCTCTGGATCTATTTTATTCATCAGTTTATTTTGCCCTTTAGATTCCACATATGAGTGAGATCATAAGATGCCTATCTTTCTTCCTCTAACTGGCTTATATTACTTAGCATAATACCCTCCATGCTGTCTCAAAGGGTAGTAAGAGATTCTTTTTTTTACTGCTACATAGTATTCCATGGTGAAAATATACCACAGCTTTTTTTATTCATTCATCTACTGATGAGCACTTGGGCTGTTTCCAGATCTTAGCTATTGTAAATTATGCTGCTATGAATATGGGGTACATACATTCTTTCTGATTGATGCTTCGGGTTTCTTATGATATATCTCTAGAAGGGGGATCAGAGTCAGTTCCACATGTAATTTTTTTAGGAAACTCCACACTGTTTTTTATAGTGACTGCACCAGTCTACTTTGCCACCAGCGGTGTACTTGGGTTCCCTTTTTCTCCACATACTCGCCAGCATTTGTCATTTGTTGATTCATTGATGGTAGCCATTCTGACGTGTGATCTGATTACTCATTGTCTTAATTTGCATCTCTCTGATGATTAGTGACTTTGAGCATTTTTTCATATGTTTATTGATCATCTGTAATTCCTCTCTGTAAAAGTGCCTATCCAGGTCCTTTACCTATTTTTTAATTGGATTGTTTGTCTTATTTTTTGTTAAGTTGACAAACTTAACTCATATGTGAGTTCCTTATATATTTTGGATATTAACTCCTAATCAGTTGTATCATGGGCAAATATGTTCTCCCATACAGTAGGTTTCCTTTTCATCTTGTTGACAGGTTTTTGTTTTTGTTTGCTGTGCAGTTTTTGAGGTAAAAGACCTGTTTTCAGAAAACTATAGGACATTGTAAAAAGAGATAGAAGAAGATATAAACAAGTGGGAGAGTACATCATGTTCATGGGTTGATAGAATTAACATCATTAAAATGTCCATACTACCCAAAGCAATCTATAGATTCAATGCAATCCGTATTAGAATACCAATGGCATATTTCACAGATCTAGAACAAATACTCCAGAAATTTATATGGAACCAAAAAACAAACAAACAAAAAAACAAAACAAAAAAACAACAACACCCAAATAGCCATAGTGATCTTAAAAAGAAGAACAAAGTTAGAGGGATCATAATATCAGATATCAAGTTATACTACAAAGCCACTGTAATCAAAGCAGCCTGGTACTTGCACAAGAACAGGCATATAGATCAATCAAACAGAACAGAGACCCCAGAAATTGACCCAAGCCATTATCCTCAATTAATATTTGACAAAGGAGGTGAAAACATACAATAAAGATAGTCTCTTCAATAAATGGTGTTGGGAAAATTGGACAAATACATGAAATTAAATGAAACCAGACCACCAACTTACACCATACACAAGTATAAACTCAAAGTGGATAAAAGACTTAAATGTAAGTCGTGAAACCATAAAAAAAAAACCCTAGAAGAAAACATAGACAGCAAAATCTCGTAGCAATATGTTTGCTGATACATCTCCTAGGGCAAGGCCCCCCAAAAGGAGAAAATAAACAAATGGGATTACATCAAGATATCAGTATTCATTTTTTTAAAAATGTCTTATTTAAGTAGAACATGCATATAGAAAAATGCAGAAATTATTACTGTACACTTTGCTAAATTTTCAATGAACACCTATGTAAACTACACCCAATATCTCCTACTCACTCATTTCCTTTCCCTAAAGGAACTACTATCCCAAGTGGTCATCCTATCTGATAAAGAGGGAATATGCTAATAGGCCATCACATCCTCACAAAGGTGGTAGCGCCCACAGCCAATGAGGGAATATGCTAATTGACTTCCACGTCCTCAAAGATGGTGGTGCCCAGAGCCACAAGATGGCAATGCCCAGGCCCCTCAGCCCCACTGGGGCGGCAGGTAGGAGGCACAGCCGGACCCACCCCCAGGCCCCTCAGCCTCAAAGGCTGCCCAGGGCCAGCCCGAGGTGCAGGCAATTCTCAGATGGCGGCCGCCCAGCTGCCCATGGCCGCCCGAGGCTCAGGTAACCAGGACTGGCTGAGGATTGAGCTGCCAGTAGTGGCAGCAGCAGAGGTGTGATGGGGGCATTGTCTTCCCCTGATTGTAGGGTTGCCTCCCGCCCCTGAGGGCTCCCAGACTGTGAGAGGGGACAGGCCAGCCTGAATTTTCATGCACCGGGCCTCTAGTTGTTTAATAACTTAGTTTTTATAGAATGTTTAAACCTATTGCATTCCTATAGCAAGAGGAAATCAATCTATTAGGCCCGACTATTGAAATTATTACCATCTTTTATCTGGTGGTATGAAGGAAGGCATGACACCTATAGTCCAAGGGGGATGCTCCATTTTATTGACAACAAATGTCATATGCCCAAATCATTACTTAACTTTTATCACGGAGATTTTAAACTATGGGTATGTGGAAAGGTGATTAACAGAAATTTAGTTATATAGTTGATTTGAGCCCTAATTCTGTTGGATATTGAAGATCTCAAAGAGGTATTTAGAGTCAATTTGCTTCCCAGTATGTTTTTGTTGTGTAGAAGACCGTATCAATCTTTCACTTAGGCCACAAACAATTATCCCATGGTCTACTGTATTTCTCTTTGTGAACAAGGCAAGGCATTTGGAGGATGCAATAATTAATAAGCATGATTTACCCTTGAGGCTCTTTTAATGAAGTAGGGAAAAGGAAGCAGAAACATAAAACTATAATTTAAAGTAGTGTTTTAGGAATAATATAAAAGAGTAAGGGGAGGCCCAGATTGTTTTTGACTAGGGAGAATATGAATAGCTATCCCAAGTCAGGAGTGATAAGATAGCATTCTAGGCAAAAGGAATGGCACAACCAAATGTGTTGGGATGGAAAAATACAGTAGGAATGAGGAATGGTTTTATGGAGCATAAAATACAAGCAGAGGATGTCTATTAATAGGCTGAAAAGGGCCCTGGGTGCTCATTTAAGGATTTGCAATTTTAATCAAAAAGCAAGAGAGAGGTTTTGAGGAGAAGGGATCCATGGCCATCGAGCCAGACTCCATACCAGTTTGCAGTTCTATCCGCCAATGTAGCATCGCCGTACTACCCCTGAAGTTGCATGGATTCTGCCAGCTTTGAGGATTAGTCAAATGCATTTGTCATCGGTGAGGTGGTTAACAAGAGTTAAGATACCATAATCTGAAAATCTCAAGGAAAAGTTTAAGATTAAGTTTGTTAGTACATTACGAATGAGATTATAAATATATTTCTCATCTTGCTACCCCTGTGCTTGTCCCATTATAACATTGTTTTCCTGAATGAGAACAACATGCTACAGAGAAGAACACTGGATGAAGAGTCACATCCTGAGTTTTAAGTCCTAGCTCTGGTACTTCCTGTGTGTGACTCTGAGCAAGTCACTTAACTTCTGTGAGCCTGGCATGGGGGTGGCTGGGACTCCAGTTGGAAAGTGGATGTGTAAGTGTTATTAACAGTATTGGGGTGCATGTTGCTGTGCTTTCTATTTAGAGATGATATCTCATGCCAGCATTGCTGATGGTGTTTATGGATGCTTCTGGAAAGACTCTGTCTACATTATGTCCACACGTGCTAAGAGGCGGTGAGTTATCATAGACAAGCACTAGGGTGGAAAGCAGACACACTAAATCCCAGCCTACACTCTGCCACTCAATGGTGTAACTCAGATGTAACTACCTGCTTTTGTAAGCTACCCTGCTTCTGTGTTAAGGCACCATAAAAACAAAACGGGACAGCAACAAAACACACTCAACTTCAATTCCAAAAGACTTAGCGAGCAATGTAGACCTGTCCTGGAAGATTCTTGAAGATACTGTTAGGATGTGTCGGACTTTAAACCATGAGACCTCCTAGAAACTATTGTTAGGCATCTGTCTCCTCTTCTGTCTCTCTTGTTTTCTGCCCTCAGACTTCCCAGTCTGATTGACAGCTGTCTCAGGCCACGCTCTCCAGCATCAGCCATAGTCTCAGAGTTTTCCTTCTTGGCCTCTTTGTCATCGCCATCATAATCAATGTTATTATTATTTAGAGAGTTTTCCCTTACGCATTATTCTGATCAACATAAGGAACACAGCTTGTCTCAACAGCAAAGAAATTCTCCCTCCTTAGAAAATGGACAAGGACCATTTACTATGTTGTCCCTGGGTCACTGGCTTTTTGATACCAAGTAAGTCAGTTCACCTCTTTAACCCCAAATACCTTTGCTGTGAAGTTGGATCTATCAATAGCAATATTTAACCTCACAAGCGAGGATGAGATGAGGTAAAGGATAGGAAAATGCTCTGTAAATGTTAAAGCACTACACAAATATGCGGTGGCATTCATTTGTAGCCTTGGCAGCTGTTTGCAGAGTCACTCTGTCAGTTCAGTCTCTTAAGATTCTTAGCAAGTCTGAAATCTTGTTCAGGTAAGATCTACCCTGGTTTTGCCTTTATTATGTTGGAATATGTTCCCTTTATATCTACTTTGTTGAGAGTTTTTGTCATAAACTACAGGCCTGGTACATGAAAATTCATGCACTAGATGGGGAGGTTCCCTCAGCCCGGCCTGCCCCTTCTCACAGTCTGGGATTCCTCAGGGGTGATCAGGGGAAGATGATGCCCCCATCACACCTCTGCTGCTGCCACTGCCGGCAGCGCAAGCTTTGGCCAGCCATGGTTACCTGAGCCTCAGGTGGCCCTGGGTGGCTGGGCAGCTGATATCCAATGCTTGCCTGCACCTCGGGCCTGCCCTAGGCGGCTGGGCAGCTGACATGGGTTTGAGGGGACTGGTGCCGAGATCTTGTGGTTATGGGTGCTTCCATCTTTGTGATGGCATGGTGGTCAATTTGCATAGTCCCTCTTTATTAGATTGGATGGGTGTTGAATTTTGTCAAATGCTTTTTGTCATCTATTGAGATGATCGTATGATTTTTCTTCTTTTTGTTAATGTGCGATCTACCATGATTTTTATCATGGCTGAATACAATGTATTGTTTGCTGCTGTGACTTCCTAGTAATTCATAGCCAGGCACTTTGTGTTATTGCATTTACACCTTGAGCGCTCTGACAGATATCCTGTCGTCTGTCCCTCGTGGTAACTCTTTGAGGAAGGTGATTTTATTGTCTCCGTGGTTGAAGCTGTACCTCAGAGCTATCGATAGGTGTTTCTCCTGTTTGCAGTCCCTGCTTATGTGGTCTCAGTACCATAGCAGCTACTTGGGTGACCCGTCTTCTCTTCTCCCATACAGTCTCATAGAAGTGTGAGCAGTGCTTCTGAATTTGGTCAGTAGGTTATCTTCTAGTTACTGTGTAGTGGGACTAAGCATGTAGTGGGACTAAGCATGTAGCCATTAGTGATTGATCCAGGAAGTGAAGAGCAAACCTTGTGGTGCCTGTATCCAGACCTTTTATCCATGCCCTCGCTCTGCCACTCAATGCTGCTTGAATGCCCTATGATTTGACCCAGTTTGGGTGTCTTTTTTGACCAATGAAACAACCTGAGTGTTGCCAGAATAGCAAAACCCCATGCCAGGTGTTAATTCTCATGTTGTCATTAAAAGTCTTCTGGGGGTGACATGAGAGGAGTGAATTGGACTTCAGGCTCACTCCCTGCTCCAGTCACAGCAGAGCTGCTTTCGTCTTTATTGTATATAAACATTTCTTCTGTGGAGCAGGCAAATGCTTGACCTCAGTCATTGTCAGAAGCATCATGGAACAGGGGGAAGCTTGGAGCTTTGGCAGGAGGTTGTTTCCCATGTTAACCTTGGGAGTTTATATTTTTGCTTGGAGTCGGTTTCCTCACTTGTAAAATGAAGCTGTCAATACTGCCTAATTAGGTTGTTGTGAGGATTAAAGGTAATTTTTAAAATATATATATATTTTATTGATTTTTTACAGAGAGGAAGAGAGAGGGGTGGATTTTTATTTATTTTGTGAAGATTAGAAACATCGATGAGAGAGAATCATCGACCAGCTGCCTCTTGCACACCCCCTACAACCAAGGTACATGCCTTTGACCGGAATCGAACCTGGGACCTTTCAGTCTGCAGGGTGACGCTCTATCCACTGAGCCAAACCGGTTTTGGCTAAAGGTAATTTTTATAAAATGTCTGACAATCTGTATATAAAAGCCTAAGCAACCATTACGATAGAACAACCGGAACAACTGTTCTTTATTCTGCGCACTGACCACCAGGGGGCAGATGCTCAATGCAGGAGCTGCCCCCAGACAGCAGGCCCCCGATCACTGATGGGTCCTGCTGGCCAACCTCCTGGTCCCTCCCCACAGCTGGCAGGCCCCAGGCTGGGACGGGGAACCGGGTGGTTAGTGGCAGACACAGCCCCTTTCCCAGGGGGGCAAGGGCTGGCTCTCTCCTCAGGGTCAGCGGCCAACCTCTCTGGTCCCTCCCAGGCTAGCAGGCCCCAATTGCTTGAGCCCGGTGTCTGGTGCCCATCAGTCAGCTGAGCAGCGCCACTGTGGGAGTTCATTGACCACCTGGGGTCAGCTCCTGCATTGAGCTTCTGCCCCCTGGTGGTCAGTGTGTGTCATAGTGACCAGTTGATCATTCTACAAATTACTTAGGCTTTTATATATGTAGGTAGTCCCAGATCCATTGTTGTAAGAGTTGTCCATTGAATCTGGAGTTGAAAGAGACGTAGTCGTTATTTTGTGTAATAGTTTTAGAACTGTCCTGACACTTTGCAGGAATGTCTTCAGGGTGACATGAGTGGAGGGAGGTAGACTTCAGGCATAGATGCTTTTCCCTGTATTCTAGATTGACATTTCATCTAAGATTTCATTTGAACTTTTTCTCATTGAATACAAAAACGTTTTAAATTTTTAGTCCAGCTTTCTACCACCCAGTGCAGGATATACTTTACAACATGACTGACAAATAGTGACTTACGAGAATGTGTATCAGTGTTCTAAGTTCTAAGCCTTCATGTGTTTTAAAGCTTTGGTAAATCCTCTTAGGGAAGCAAACTTTGCTTAGCCTGTCAGAGTTCAGGGCAGTTAATTAATATTTATGAAATCATAGAGCAGAAAGGATCTTAGAAGAGATGCAGAGACGGGGAAAGAGTGCTGATAACAAGAAGTAGTTTTTCACTCTGTGTTCAGGACACAGATCCTGAAGCCAAACAGCTGAATCCCACTCTGTGATCTAGGGCAAGCTGCTTAACCTCTCTGTGCTTCCGTTTTCTCATCAATAATATGAGATAATAACAATACCTCACAGGGTTATTAGCAGAATCAAAATAATTATGGAAAATCTCTTAGCACTGAGCTTAGTATGTTGTAAGGCTCAGTGCTAAGAGATTTTCCATAATTATATAAATGGATCATTTAACTACTACTATTGGTAGTAGTATGACCATCATTATTTATTGATTTCCACTTCTGTATCATCTCATTTAAGATGCAAATGAAGAAATGCAGAGGCTATAAGATAATTTGCCCAAAGTCAACACAGCTGGCTCTATAAATCATTTCACTCACCTCCCTCCTTTTATAAATAAGACCAAGACTTGGGTAGATGAATGAATTTATTAAGGGCCACCCTGCTGGTCAGTGACATCAGTTTCTTAGTCTTGGCCCAGGATTGTTTCTCTTTAGGGGGTGTAGTAGAGATCTTGATCTGATGTCTTCATTTAAAAAAAAAAAAAATCTCTATGGCAAAGATGATGTCAGCTGTCCAAAACCATTATTTTGGTTGGAAATTGCCAAGCTTTATAGAAGCATATGGGCTAGGATCTTACTGATCATGGGGAGCAGAAACCTTATAATCCTCATTATAGTCAAATGCCATATTTTTTAAGATGACAAAGATAAGATCAAATATTGTGACGTAACTTATGATTTCTATATGCTATGAAAAAAAGTATATGCAGACCAAAGTAATAAGACCCTGGGATGTTACCAATGCTAACGTGGTCCATACCTTCATCCTCAGTTGTGAAATATGTTCTAAGTCCACCAAGCACTGCCACCATCTCTTTCTCTGGTAAGAATGAAATCATTTTTATTTCTCAGTTCAACTTGGCAAGCATGCCTCTGGCTATATGTATTCTATAATGTAATAGAGGTTACATTGCCCGCATTAGTCTTATATATATATGATATATTGTTACCCCTTAACTACCTGTACACTTGGATTTTTGTATCAATTGAAAAATGAACATTTATAGTGTTTAGTGTCACCAATTGCCCAATAAAAATTTATTTCTACAATGATGTCAGTTTTGTTTAGTAGGATTTATGCAATGATTTGTAGGAATTGTTTTGGATTTTTATTTATTTTAAGAAGATTGAGTGGAATGGAAAAAAATAAAACTGGTGATACAAGTGGTGTTAAGAGCTAATATTTACTGTTCTCTTTCTACATGTTAAGACAATTTATTAACCCCTGTATTTAATAGGTCTTTGATATTTAAATAGGTCTCATGGTCATTATATAGTAGAGTGGCAGAGCTTAAAACCAAAAACCACGGGATTTCTGGTCAGAAACAGTGAACTTAAGCTGATTAGCTACTATGTCCAATTGTGAAGGAGCATGTTATATCCAAATATAACGTGTTGATTCCTTTTTTTCTCAGTTACAATTGGGAATTAATATTTTTTACTATATACAGCTACTCCCTCCACTCCAACCATAGTCCTTCATATGGAGGGATTTTTGCCGTTTCCACTCTGCCCAGTAAATGCTTACGGGAGAAAGTATAAAATGGGAACTTCTCATCCAGGCTCTAGGGAGGTACCTAGAAGCCAGTCTTAGATATCTGAGATAAAATACAGCTTACTAACTATTTCAGTCCTCCTTCCTAGGTATGAGCACCTACTGATTGAAATGTCTTTTTTTCTTTTCTTTCTTCTTTTTTTTTTTTTTTTTTTTTTTTTTTTAGATGCTAAACATTATGCCAACAGTTTAGTTCTCCAGAAAACATAGAAACAATTAGTAGAAAATAAGACAAAGTGTACTTCCTCTTTAGACCATTGTGTGGGGATGGGAGGAGAGGGGACCAAATAGGTGATAAAGAGAGTCTCAATGTTACTGTGAACGTTACGGTTCCTACAGGAAACAGGGTGAAACCTGAGGTGCATGTTAGAATTGAAGCAAAGAGAAGTAGACAACTACAGGTCACAAAAATGAAATCTTTTCCAATTATAAAGCAAGACAAATTGTAGCGTAACTTACCCTGGCCAGGTAGCTTGGCTGGAGCACAGTCCCGTACACCAGAAGGTTCAATTCCTGGTCAGGGCACATGCCTAGGATTTGGGTTCGATTCTCTGGTTGGGGCATGAACAAGTAGCAACCAATCAATTTTCTCTTCTCCTCTCTCTCTAGCCCTGTCTCTCCCCCCATCCCTCGCTCACATCCCCTCTATCTAAAATCAGTAAACACATATCCTTGGGTGAATGTTTTTGGTTTTTTTGGTTTTTTTTAAGGTATTTTATTTTGAGTCAGGAGGCTAGTGAGGAGAATGACAATAGATGTGGAGCAACAACCAGAGTCTACAAAGAGTTTCGTGTGTGGTTATAAAGGGAAAGGCTCCCGTGCCTTGTGGAAGAAAGAAAAGAAATGTGGAAAGCCAGTTAAACTTTGGGGGGAATCGGTGGTGGGGGATAGGTGACGAAGTAGAGGAAAGTCTTGGTGTGCAGTGAGTTGGCAGTGCCGGACGGTAGAGGTGTGATGACGCCTGGGTTGGGCTACGTGTTGATGAACAGAAGAGCGGGCTTGGTAGTTGTCTGACTGTGGAGACCAGGTGGACACCTGTCCTCATTTGGGGCTGCCGAGACACTTTCCGGTCTACTTAAAATCACAGGAACCATTGTTTTGACTTCATTTAAAAGCATTTTTAGGTCAAAATATTCAAGTACTCAAAAATGAGGGTACTTCGCAAATATCTTCTGGAAGAGTTCTTTATCATGGACTTTCTTAAAATGATGGTTAATCTTTCATTTATATCCATAGTAGGCATCTTTCAAAGCATTCTATCAACAGACCCTTCAAAGCATTTCTGCAGGAAGACATAATGTAAATCAACCAAGACTGTGTATCTCAAACGGATCAGGAAGAGATCAGGTGTATAAAACCAGATACGGAGAGTCCAGCTTTAGGGACATTTGGTGGGTGTGAAGCTGAGGAAGAACACACTTCAAAGAGCCTCACGAAGTAGACAGCCAATGAGAAGAATGAGGGTGAGGCTGAGCCATCGGAGCTTGCCAGTGGGAGAGCCAGATTTTGAGGTTATTAAGAGGGACCTAGGACTGCAGTTTTTGTTTCAAATGAATAAAATGAAGGTTTGATACAATTGTTTTTATTTCCATTTCCAGAACTGTTATATGTATGATTTTCCAAAATGAAATCTGTAAATGACAAAGCAGAAAGGTGGCAGCCTGGCATGCAGCTGTCGCTGGAGGAGGGAGGGGCTGGGAGCGGGGACAGTGTAAACTTACCCATCTGGCCGCACTTCTCTCTCCCCCTGCCTGCAGTAAGAGCCGCCCACCTTCCTCCCAGCGCAGAACTGCTCCTCTGGCTGATTCCACATGAGCTATGTATGCGGAGAGCTGGCTGGCCGTCCTCCGAGTCTAGCTGCAGTTCTATACAAGCTTCTTCTCTTCTTTCAGTTGTTAAATCTTTTCCTTGAACTTCAGAACCTACTGCCCATTTGGTGTCTCTATTTGGACTCAGACTCTGTATGTTCAAAAGTGAAGTCATCATCTTACCTGGGCATTACATCATATTTTATTTCCTGTCTCAGGGAATTTCACTACCTCCTTTCATTAGCCCATAACAGAAATCTGGGTCTCTTTCTGGAGTTTTGTTCTTCCTTACCCCCCACTTCATTTAGTTGACAAGACTGTTTGGTACCTTATCCCCAGTGCTGCTGCCTGGTTCAAACCATCCTTATCTCTCAACTAAACTCTTCCCTCTGATCGTGCTTCTCCTCCACACCATTACCCCATCCCCCTCATTCTCTACACTGTAGCCAGAATGATCTTTCTAAAATATAACTTTAAGTCTTCCTACTGCCTTCGGGATAAAAACAAAAACTCCTTCCCATGGTAACCACTTTACCTTCTTGATGTGGCACCTGCTTACCTGTTTGTTCATTGTCTCAAGTCCACTTATTCTGAGCTGTTTGCAGTGCCCAAGTGGCTTGATCTCCCTTGTCTGTGGTGTTCTTGTATATGCTTTTTCTTACTGACATCCATTTTCTGCCACCTCCACTCCGCAAATTCTCCTTCAGGCTTTAGCTAAGATGTCACTTTCTCTAGGAAGCCTTCCATGATTTTTCCAAACTAGATTAGGTGTCTTGCTTGTGTATGTCTATAAAAGCCTATTTTACTTTATTGGGTTTGTCATACTGCACCTCACCTGTCTACTTGTCTACCACCCCCAGAAGACTTTAAAAGTCCTGAAGGCAGGTAGTTATAATAATAATTATTATTATTATTTTAAATATATTTTATTGACTTTTTTTACAGAGAGGAAGGGAGAGGGATAGAGAGCTAGAAACATCAATGAGAGAGAATCATCGATTAGCTGCCTCCTGCACATCCCCTACTGGGGATGTGTCCGCAACCAAGGTACATGCCCTTGACTGGAATCGAACCTGGGACCCTTGAGTCCACAGGCCGACGCTCTATCCACTGAGCCAAACCGGTTTTGGCATAATTATTATCAGTACAGTTTCTGGCATATAGTAAGGGCACAGTAAATGTCTTAGGTATTTTTTCCCCTCTCTTTTAAAGAAAACTGTGGTAAAATATATATAATATAAAATTTATCATTTTAACTATTTTAAATGTACAATGCAGTAGTATTAAGTACATTCACCTTGTGCAGCCTTCACCACTGTCCACTAACATTATACCAAACTGAAAACAGCATACCCATTAAACAATGCTCCCATCCCCTCGCCTTCAGTAACCACTCTTCTATTTTTTGTCTCTAGGCACTTGACTATAGGTACCTCATATAAATGAAATTATACAATATTTGAATTTTTGTATCTAGTTTAATCACTTAGTGCAGTATCTTCAAGGTTCATCCATGTTGTAGCATGTGTCAGAATTTCCTTCCTTTGCAAGGCCCAATAATATTCTATTGTATGTCTGGAACACATCTTGTTTATCCAGTCATCTGTCCACGGACATCTGGGTTGTTTTCACATTTTGGCTATTGTGACTAATGCTGCTGTGACTGTGGGTGTACAAATATCTGGTTGAGTCCCTGCTTTCAGTTCTTTTGGGTATATACCTAAAAGAGGAATTGCTTCATCTTATGGTAATTCTGTGTTTAATTTTTTGAGGAAATATCATACTGATTTTCATAGCAGCACAAGGGTATCAGTTTCTTCACATTCTTGCAAACACTTATTTTCTGTTGTTGTTGGGTTTTTTTGTTTGTGTGTGTGCTTTGCTTTATAATATCCATCCCAATGAGTGTGAAGTGGTATCTCGCTGTGGTTTTGATTTCCATTTCCCTAATGATAAGTCACCTGAGCATTTTTTTTTCTTTTGGTTATTGGCCATTTGTATATCTTCTTTGGAGAAATGTCTAGTCAAGTTCTTAATTCATTGCTTAGGTTGTTTGTTGTTTTTTTTTTTGTTGGGCTGTAGGAATTCTTTATATATTCTGAGTATTAAACTCCTATGAGTTGCAAATATTCCTCGCATTCTGTGGATTGCTTTTTCACTCTCTTGGTTGTGTCCTTTTATGCACAAAGGTTTTTAATTTTTATGAAGTCCAAATTTTTCTTTGTTGCTGCACTTTTGGTGCCAAATGCAAGAAATCGTTGCCAAATCCAATGTCTTGAAGCTTTTCCCCTATGATTTTTCTAAGAGTTGTACAGTTTTAGCTTTTACTACATTTAGATATTTTATCCACTTAGAGTTAATTTTTGTATGGTATAAGGTAAGAGTCCAACTTTGTTCTTTTGTATTTAGATAACCAGCTTTCCCAGCACCATTTATTGAAAAGACTGCCCGTGCCCCATTGAATGCTTTTGACACCCGTGTTGAAAATCACTTGGCCATACGTGTGAGGGTGTGTTTCTAGGCTCCAGTCTGTTCTGGTCGGTGTATCTGTCTTTTGTCAGGTCCACGCTGCTTTGGTCACTGTGTTTGTAGTGACCTTTGATATCGGAAATTGAGTTCTTCGGTTTCGTTCTTTTTAAAGTCTGAGACAAGTTTTAATACTACTTGCTCCTGACATTTTTTTTTTCTTGTGTGCCTTTGCCTAAAGTGTTTTCGTTAACAATTCCACCTAATGTCTTTCTTCCTTCTTCCCTGTTGTAAGCTCATTCAATGCCAATTTTCTTTCTCTCTCCCAGTCTTTTCTCCTTAATTTAGATTCATATTTATTTGTATGTGTCCAGGCTACAGCTGGCATTTTAAAGTCTTAGTCTTCCCGGATGACCAAAGGACTCGAGAGCCTTGGTCATCTGTGGTCCCCAACTTTGAGTCTCGTTCAGTCTTTTTTGGAACTCTATAAGGGTTAAAAGTCACTTTCATTGTTCTTTCGTCACCTTAGCATGGCAGGAAGAAGAAGATAGTAGTGGAATGATGTGCAGGGTGAATTATCTAAGAGACAGTGGTGTAGTGAAAAGAGCATTTTACCGGTATTGGAGGCAAGAACTGTGTACCCTGGCTCTGCATCTGTCACTAACTTGCAGTTAGACAACATAGCCTCTCTTATTTAACTTACTGATAAGTTTATTACAGTAAGAATAGTTGGACTATATGGTCTAAGTCCTAAAAAGGTTATTTTTAGTTTTTGCAAGACAATTTCCTCAGAAGGGAGAAGGAGTTTAAGCTGGTTTTAATGGATGAATAGAATTCAGGTAAGAAGGAAAGAGAGACTGCAGGAGATTTAAAACAAGGAAATGAAAGTATATTTAGGAATCAATGAAAATAACAGTAACCAGACTTTTTTTAAGTGAGGCTGAGTCAGTTGGTTATCCACATAGCAAAAGAATTAACCTTGACCTCTATCTCACAAGATATACAAAAATCAATTTTAAATGATTTGAAATCTAAATAAGAAAAGTAAAACAATGAAGCTTCTAGAAGAAAACATAGACTATTAGCTTCATCATTGTAGGATAGGCAAAGATTTCTAGAACAAACAAACAAAAGAATGTTTACCAGTTAGAATGGATAATTAAATTGTGCTATATTCAAACACAGAATACTACACAGTAATAAAAAATTATCATGCTACACATACAACAAAGATGAATTTCACAGAAATAATGTTGAAAGAAAGAAGACAGACCCTGAAGAGTATACTTATATTCCATTTATATGAAGTTCAAGAACAGGCCAAACTAATCTGTGGTGATGGATGTCAGATAACCATGGCTGGGAGAGTATGGGGTTAGTGGGTATTGACAAGAGAGCCATCTGGAGTGCTGGAAATAAATACGTATCTTGATCTGAGTAATAGTTACACAGATATATATACTAGAGGCCTGCTGCATGAAAATTCATGCACTGGATGGGGGCGTCCATTGGCCTGGCCTAGCCCCTCTCACAGTCCGGGAGCCCTCAGGGGTGGGAGGCGACCCAGCAATCAGGGAAAGGCAATACCCCATCACACTGCTGCTGCCGCCACTGCTGGCAGCTCAAGTTCTTAGCTGGCTGCAGTTACCTGAGCCTCGGATGGCCTGGGTGGCTGGGCAGCCACCATCTGAGGCTTGCCCACACACCTCCCCTCCCCTCTGGCAGGGCTGAAAGGACTGGGGGACTCCAGCGAGGCTGAGGGAACTGGGCACCACTATCTTGTGGCTATGGGCGTCGCCATATTTGTGATGGCGTGCCAGTCAATTGGAATATTCTCTAAGGAGGAAATATTCAAATTGACTGGCACACCATCACAAATATGTATAGACACACACATGTGCACACACAAAATAACAAATAACCAGTCTATGCACTTAAGACATATTCACTTGTACTATGTTCTACCTCAGAAAAACAAAATAGAAAACCAAAACAAAAACAGTTACCCAAGTAAACGCTCTTGCAGGGAAGCAATAGAAGAAAATGCTTGAGAAGTGAGGTTGTAAAAAGCTTCGAATGGCAGTGAAATGGGTTCAGTCCATAACTCTGAGAGTTCAGAGGGAGGGAAATGACATAATGGAAGCATACTGTTAGGGAAACAGATCTTTGGAGAGGTGCTGGTGGACTGGAGATTGGTCCACACGTGGGAGATTGTTGCATATGACCTGAATTAGGGTGATGCTGTTTTTTCTTTATTTGTTTTTCACTATTTAATGTCTTTTTTTTTTTTTTTCAATTACAGTTTACATTCAATATTTTGTATTAGTTTCGGGTGTACAGCATAGTGGTTAGAGAATCATATACTTTACAAAAGTGTTCCCCTGACGTTTCCAGTATCCACCTGGCACCATACATAGTTATTACAATATTGCTGACTATATATTCCCTATGCTATGCTATACTTCCCCATGTCTATTTTGTAACTACCAATTTGTACTTCTTAAACCCTCACCTTTTCACCCACTTCTCTAACCCTCTTCCCCTTGGCAGCCATCACTGTTCTCTGTTCATGAGTCTGCTTCAATGTTGTTTGTTTATTGTTCTTTGGATTCTACATATAAGTGAAATCATGTAGTATTTGTCTTTCTCTGACTGACTGAGTGGGTGATGCTATTTTAAATGGAAACTCAGAAGGAAGAATTAGTAAGGCTGGTGAATGGTAGGGCAAGGACAGCAAAGACGACAGGGCAAACGTGACTGAGGTCCCATGCTTGGGTGGCTGGAAAAACGTTGGCCCCAACAACAGAATTAAGAAAGCCCGGAGGAGGGATCAGTTTGGGAAATAAAAACGTGTGTAGTTTGTGTGTGTGTGTGTGTGTGTGTGTGTGTGTTTAAAGACTATATATTTTTATTGATTTCAGAGAGGAAGGGAGTGGGAGAGAGAGATAGAAACATCAATGATGAGAGAGAATCATTGATTGGCTACCTTGTAGAGGTCAAGCCCCCAACCTGGTCATGTGCGCTGATCGGGAATTGAATCATGACCTCCTGGTTCATAGGTTGACACTCAACCACTGACCAACACCAGTCAAGCCCAACAAAAACGTGTAGTTTTTAATGCTTTAGTTTTGAAGTGGTGACAGCAGTTGTGGGGCTCAGAAGAACAGTCAGGGCTCTTCGGATAGGAATCTGAAAATCACCCACGTACAGATTATTTTGAGTAGATGAGAGCCCTGAAAGAAAGTGTATCAGAGAGATTGCAAAAGGCCAGCCTTGGAAAAGGAAAAGGTTGTAGGGAAGAGGAGACTGCAGATGTGGACAGAACCAGGATCATTCATAGCAAACGAAGGTAGAGTGGGGGCAGGGGTGAAGATTAAAGGAGAAGATACAAAAGTTGGCGAGGAAAAGGAAAGATTGCGGATGTCCTCGAGAGCAGGGGTAAGTGAAGGAACATGGTCTTGGGCAGTGGTCGGCAAACCGCGGCTCACGAGCCACATGCGGCTCTTTGGCCCCTTGAGTGTGGCTCTTCTACAAAATACCACGGCCTGGGCAAGTCTATTTTGAAGAAGCAGCGTTAGAAGAAGTTTAAGTTTAAAAAATTGGCCTCTCAAAAGAAATTTCAATCGTCGTACTGTTGATATTTGGCTCTGTTGATTAATGAGTTTGCCGACCCCTGGTCTTGGGGAAGTCAGGAGAAAATAGGATCTGGAAGCAAAGGCAGAGGACTTAGCCTTGGACAGCTTTACCTGTGAAGAACCTGGGTGTGTATATCAGGTCACAAGAGTTTGTCAGCATCTTCACTGACTTCCTTGCAGTATTGTTTGTCCTCTAAGTAGGACCTGAGGGAGACTCAAAGTTGAAAATGAGTGTGGCTTTGGGAACCATGGAGTCTCAGGGAATTGGACTAATTTTGGGTTCCAGACATACTCCAGTTCTCTGTGGAAGGATACAAAAGTTTAAAATGCCACCCATGACCTCTGGGAATTTATATGGTGCAATTCAAGAATAATTAAAAGCCAAAGCAAATGTGAGTAGGGTGTTTTGAGTCCTGACTATGTCATTTTCTAGCGTGTAATTTAATGATATCTACCTCATATGTTGTTCTGGAGATTAAATGAACTAACACAACCAAGGTGCTTGGAATGATGCCTGGAACATAGTAAGTACATGGTAAATGTTAGAGAGGATCATGATAAAGCTTTAGGAGTTCACAAGGGGAAAAATTAGTCAAGGCTGGAGCTGGTGGGAAGGCTCTTAGAGGAATGGGGGTTTATGGAAGGTAATTCAGGAATAGATAAGAGGAAATGGGTGAAGAAGAAGGAATTCTAAATTAGGGGAAACATTGTAAATGAAGTCTTAGATTAGAAAAGCTGTTGGTCTTTGCGTGTAACTTGCTCGATGACTCAGATGATTCCTGTGGTGAAGCACTGGGGGTTAGGGTAGGATAGGAGGAGGGAGAGCTGACATTTGTCATACTGAAAGAAGTGTGAGGTGAGGACTCCGAGCTCTTTGGCTGTGATTCTTATCCTGGCCCGGTGACTTTGGGCGGGCTGTCCGGCCTCTTAGGCCCCCACGCCTCCTAATCTGTGAAATGAAGTGGACGGGATCTGCAGTCCCCGCAGCTGTGAAATGTCATGCCTCCTGTGTGAACACGATGTATATTTGAACGGAGCAGTGCTCTGTGCACAGCGTGAAGCTGGCAGGTCTGTGTGGGGCCGACTGGTGCCTCTGGCCTCATTCATCCTCATTCGTCCTGTGCCGTAAGCCGACCAGCCTGCACGCGGACACACTTACTGCCTTTGCAACACTTAGCCATCGCCAACCCTAGGGAGACCCGGGATCTCTGCGGGCGTATTTATAAAAGGAGCCTTGGGTATTTCACTCCCAAACTATTTAGAGTTAACTGTACGACTGTTCTCTTGAGGAGCCTAGCGTTTTATGGATAGTGCCTTAAAGTGGACCCCGAGGGCTAAGTAGGAGCGAAAGAACAATCTCTAGCTTTAAAAAAAAATCTCAAGTTGTCTTTGTGGAACTCACCAAACTGAAGGAGCAGCAGATGAACTGCTCGTAGCACCCTAAATAAAGCTTTCCTGGTCCTTTTGTGCCGGTCACCAAACAATGTACCTTCAGGGAGCCCTTTGTCGCAAGGCATGGACTTATAAACCTGTTTAAATGTAAATGAAAATTGCTTTCAAAGACCATGCTTACATAGAAGCCTTTAGCTCTGTCACGGCTCTCCCTCACTTTCTCTTTTCAGAAGGGAACTGTAGTTTGTCACTCTGTTCTCTCTCCCCGGCCTTCCTGGTTGGAACCCTCTCGGGCTGCATGCAGCTTTCTGCTGCCGTTCTCCCTGCGGGCTGCAGTGCCGCCGCCTCAGAGGAGGCCTCTGCCATGCCTCTGCCTCTGCCTCTCTTCGCTGCTGCGGGGAGGTGCGCGGAGCAGGTTCCGCCTCTCCACGGAGGGATGTGCTTTGTGTTTGTCCCGGCAGGAGCCTGGTCATCAGAGAAGGCACTTCTGAGCTTTTATACTGGATGGGTTTTGCACACCTTGGTGAATTGGGGGGGGAGGGGGATCTTGAAACAGAAGAGCCAACGCCGATGAAAGCTATTTTATCTGCATTTTGTGCCTCCGGAGTTTTGAAAGGTTCAGTGTGTTCAGAAGCTGAAAAGACTGACAGTTTCCCCTTGGGTTGTCCTTGGGAGTTGCAGTGTTTCTCTGGGAAGAGGTGTTCCTGGAAAGGCAGGGGACTTGTCCAAAGCTAACGTGTACGCCTGGGTGGTGGTAAAAGTGCCCTATCCGTTTAGAATAGACGTTCCTTGAGGATATGGAATGTATCTTTGTACAGTAGTTGTATGTGGTGGCAGCTTACGTGAATAATAAGTACCGGCATTCAGGAAGCTCCCGTCTTTTGACCTTCTCGCTGATCATTCCCCTGAGGGGCGGTTATGAACCTGACCCGGTCCATTCATGCCGCAGATTTTCCTGAAGAGAAAGGCATCGCCCTGTCACGGGAGCGACGATGTGGTGCAAAGGTTGTGAATGAAGGCCGAGGGGGATGGTTCGGCCCGGCCTCCCTCCCGCGCCGTGATTGATTAATGCTGTCTGTGTTGCCTTTCCTCCCAGAGCTGACCTGTCCGGGACGCAGCATCACTAACGAAGCTGCTGCAGGATGAGAAGATGGCAGGGCGGCTGCTCGCACCACCAGGCCCTGATAGTTTCAAGCCTTTCACCCCCGAGTCGCTGGCCAACATCGAGAGGCGCATTGCCGAGAGCAAGCTTAAGAAGCCGCCCAAGGGGGACGGCAGCCACCGGGACGACGATGAGGACAGCAAGCCCAAGCCCAACAGCGACCTGGAGGCCGGGAAGAGCCTGCCTTTCATCTACGGGGACATCCCGCAAGGCCTGGTCGCTGTCCCCCTGGAGGACTTTGACCCGTACTATTTGACGCAGAAAGTGAGTGGCTGCAGGAGGAGGGGCAGCCTCTGATTCCCCTCTCCTCTCAGGCTTGGGGGAAACGGGAGTGAGAGCTGCCTCTTTGCCCAAGTTTGGATAAGTAGTTCACCTTTCGTTTCCGTGCTGGCTCGTGGGGGTTATTGTTCCGTTTAATTGCTGCTAAGGGTCATTTGTGGGCTGTGGCACTTCTGAACCCTCTTAGTGAGACTTACGTTTTTGGCTCCTGCCCAGATTAGAAGAGGACATAAATGGAATGGAAGTATTTAATAGAGTCCAAGAAAGATGACAGAGTAAAAGATGGCATATCCCTAAAGCATCTCACACTCGCATTCAAAATTCTATCTTTAAATATAAAGATGGCCCTGGCCGGTGTTGCTTCATGGTCAGAGCGTTGGTGTGCACTAAAGGGTCTCAGGTTCGATTCCTGGTCAAGGTGCATGGAGCTGTGTTGCAGGTTTGATCCATGACCAGGCAAATACAGGAGGCAACTAATCAATGTGTTTCTTTCACATGAATGTCTCTCTCTCTCTCTCCTCTCTCTCTCCTTCTCTCTCACCCTCTCTTCTCCTTCCCTCCCTCCCTCCTACTTTCTCTGAAAATCAATGGAAAAAATATTCTCAGGTGAAGGTTAGCAAAAAATAAATAAATAAGGATGGTGCTGGTATTGTGACATTAACAGAGCCTGTTAATACAGTGGAAATGATGGCTTGGTACTCTTACCAGCTCTATTTTTTACATTGAAGCATCGCTACTGGGCACAGGAATAGAATAGAGAAAGCCAAACTGGGCCAGTGAGGAGGGACTCTGGGTCTTTGGCCTTGTTACACAGTTACCTGGGTAGAGCGAGCACTGGTTCTTGCATTAGAGTTTCTCCTGTTATTCCTGCGAGTAAGGAGCATAAGTGAAAGAAATACCAATCTTCATTTGGTCGAATTTCAAAACTCCCTAACAAATATTTGACCAAGCCTTGGGTTTCTTTCTTATAATTAACTTACAAAACAAGGCGACAAGTAGAGAAGCAAAGCCCCTTGGGTAATCCACCAGCCAAGTAATTCGCCATTGAACAGTGAGGACTAACATTGGATACCATTTTAGGGGATCCCTCTTTTAACAGATATCATTAAGTAAGTAAATCAATCATTTTTCTAGATTTTGGGGGGGGGGGGAGCTTTGTGTAATTATATTTTTATAAATATAAAACTTACCTAAACTGCCTTTATTAACAACACTGCCTTTAATTAAATTGCCTTTTAGTATTTCCATTAAAAGAAATTTCCATTTCTTTGGCTTAATTATGGGACAGAAGTAAGACAAGGCCAATAGATCTCTTGACTTAGTTACACTTATGGGAGCACTTTTGGTTCAGCATGGCAAAAGCATCTAAGACCCTCTAATGGTCCTTTGCCCATGTACTTCTGTCGCAGCTCAGAACAAGTACAAAAATAGAAAAAAGTGGAATCAGTAGCTTATATCTTCCACTGGGAATTCAGAAAGTTTAAGGAACACAACATAATATAAAGAACAGCAGACTGGACGTAATGAATCCTGATTCCGCTGTAATTTACCATGCTTGTTACTTATATATTTTTCTTTTTTAGTATATGTGTTTTTCAAGCTGCAAAGTAATTTATGGGAAAAGAAAGTAGTAAGTGAAGAAAGAGACTTCTCAAAACAAATTCATGCCCTTGAGCGAGTCACTGCACATCTATATAGACCTAAATTTTCTCATCTAAAAACTGAGAAGTTGGACATAATTTTTAAGGATTTTTTTCAGATATCAAGTTCTGGAGCTCAGCAGTTTTCATAAACTGTCATCGATTTCCCCATTTACTCTTCCCTTTTTTGAGGTCTAACTTCTTTACGGGGGCCTTTGCGAGTAGGGGTACGTGGGTGAGAGAGGAGGCAAACTCACTTCCTGGGGAATATAGAATAAGGGAATATAGAAACTTCAGCTGTTTTTAGAGAAATACTTCAGTCATTGTAAAGTTTTGAGATATATTACCTTCCTCTTTCCTACACTTACACCCATGGTCTTATTAGAACTATAAATGAGTGATAAATTGCAGGATTCGGATTGTGCCTGCTTCACTAAGTTTGGCCAGTTGGTGTAACTTTTTCAGAAAGTACCCTGATAGCAATAAGCAGACAGGTAAGCCCTTGAGACCCTTGCCTTTCAGATGGCTAAAACCTCTTTACTTTTATTTGAACTCATTTTTTTTAACTCATATACAAATAAAATTTTCTTTTTTAAACCTGGCTTCATATATGAAAAGCATATAGAGCTATTTGCTGTCAGAGCCCAAGTGTTCCTTTTCATGCCTTCCCCACGATTCCTGCCCCAGAGACGATATATAATGTACCAGACAATATATAATGTATCAGTGGCCCTGGCCCGGGAGAGAGGAGCCAGAGAGGATGGGTTTCTGGCCCTGATCAGTATCATTCCCCGGGAACGCCAGGTATTGATAATGTTCCACTAGGGACTGGCTTTTCATGATAGACCATCTGACTTTAGCCTTTGGTTTCACCATAGAAGGTAAATAGTTCATGAAAAGAATAGCTTTAATTGTTATGTGGTTATTTTTTAAATCCTTAAAAAAACAGTTGTGAAATGTACCACCATACTATACCACCATGAAGAAAGTTCATAAGTACCTAATTGAATGATTATTATAAAGCAGACAAGGTAACACCCATGACAAGGAAGAACATTAGTAGCACTTCAAAAGTTTCAATTATACTTTTAAGTAAGGAATTTTCCAGTTGATTAAAAACAAGCTTGCTAAAGTTTACTTGAAAATCTTCACTGGCATTCCTTCTTACTAACTAGGCCTTTACTGGGTCAAATTAGCAAGGTTGCCCCTTCAAGGAAGCACACTGGGAATTAAAACAAATAAAAAAATTTTAAGGGTAGAAATGACTGTAAAAGGACATTCCGTTCTATAGTTTTTCCAGAACTGCCTTAAATAATTCTTGCAAAATAGAATTTCTTTTCTTTGCTAAATGATGAAAGTAGATTTCTTTGTCTTTTCAAATTAATTAATAATTTTTGTTACTCTTATAGAAACTTGTTTCTTATTTTCTTCCCTCTTTATTTTAAGGGTGAAAGAAAACTACTCCTCTATTAGTAAAGTTCTGGTTTCATCCCATTGTGGATTTCACACTATCTAGGCACAGAGAGCCTTAACATTTGTATATCACATTTTCTTTTCTTTTTTTAATATATTTTATTGATTTTTCACAGAGAGGAAGGGAGTGAGATAGATAGCAAGAAACATCGATGAGAGAGAATCATCGACCAGCTGCCTCCTGCACACCCCCCACCGGGGATGTACCCGCAACCAATGTACATGCCCTTGACCAGAATCGAACATGGGACCCCCTCAGTCCTCAGGCCGACGCTCTATCCACTGAGCCAAAACCATTTTCGGCTGTATATCACATTTTCAAGATACTCTTGTACCAGCTGTGCTGGTTTGAGCTGTCATATGCTTCTTGGGGTCCTCAACAGTATTGTCCATGTTGCATTTCAACTGACTTCCCCTGCTAGTTCTTGGAAAAACCTGGATGCCCCTCTCTTTGGATTGCCTCAGACCGCCCAATGCTACAACATTTCCCTTGCCTCTTGGTACCTTGTTCTAATGTCTCCTTTCTTTTGCTTTATTGTTTTTCAACTGATTCTTGTAAATAATTGAATTTGAGGACCACTTAACATTTTTTATTTATTTAATTTTTAAAATAGGTAATATATTTACATGGTTAAAAATTCAGTAAAAATATATTCTGCCAAAAGGCATTAAGTAAAAAATCTCCTTTTTATACTTCATTCTCTCTGCTCACTTCCTATCTCCCTGAGCAGGTAACGACTGTTAGTAGTATCTTCCAGAATTCTTTTATATATGTACAAGCAAAAACAAGTAAGTATTTCAAGGAACTCGGACTGTCCTGAATGCCTTTATTTTTTTGTTTTGTTTTCTCTCTGCTATTTTGTTACACCTGCTGAAGTCTAAATTTTGTTTTTTTGTTTTCCCTTCTTTTATAATATGGAATCTTAAGTTTTATCAGTGTAAATTCTCAATGCATTTCTCTTCTTCCCTCACTTTTATAGATAATCAAATCAAGGACTTTTTCAGTATTGCTTGTAGTGTGTCTCTGTGTTTACTACAAAAAATATTCTCCAATGCTTAATAATAACTTGTTGAGTCTTAAATGGCCATATTCAGTATATTTCTAATAACTGTCTTAAGGCAGCAAGAATTTCTATGGATAAGTTGAAAGAAAGCCTTCAGAGTATGCTCCTACCCCTTTTCCTATTTCTTAAAACTGGTCATTGATTTGTGCATTCTTTTTGTTTAATGTGGTATGTCCTCTTATAAGAAAGTCCTGGGGGTGGGGGTGGAGCTACGGAAGGTGGAGGAGGATAAAGTGGGGCTAAATGGTGATGGAAAGAAACTTCACTTGGGGTGGTGAACACATAATACGTTGTACAGATGCTGTGTTGTGGAATCGTGCACCTGGAACCTATATAGTTTTGTTAACCCTAATAAATTCAACTTTTAAAAAAGTCTCGTAAACAAAAATCAAAAGTATAGAATTGAATGAGCCTTTAAATAGGGCACATGTGGTTTCCCACAGCTCATTTATCTTCTACTTTTCATGTCTACCTTTCCTGCAAATTGAAGGCTACCTAGAATCATAGAAAATTATATTACGGTAGCCTTAGAGATCCTCTCATTTAGCCTCATCATTTTACAAATGTAATGAGGATTGAAGTTTTTTTTAGAAGCCAACCAACCAGCCCTTGCTCAGTTGGTTCAGCATTGTGGGATCAATTGTGGGATCAATTCCCAGTCAGGGTGCATGCTTGGATTGCTGGCTTGATCCCCAACCAGGGGCGTGCAGGGGTTAGCTGATCGATGTTTCACTATCACATTAATTGATTAAAGGGAGGGAGGAAGAGAGGGAGGGGGATAGAGAGTTAGAAACGTCGATGAGAGAGAAACATTGATCAGCTGCCTCCTGCACACCCATCACTGGGGATGTGCCCGTAACCAAGGCTCATGCCCTTGACTAGAATCGAACCTGGGACCCTTCAGTCTGCAGGCTGCGCTCTATTCACTGAGCTAAACCAGTCAGGGCTATATTCTTATCTATAATATATGCAAGATATGGTTGGACCTGTCTGGTCTATCTAATAAAGGTAATAAGCAAATTGACCGTCACTCTAACACACAATATGGCTGCCACAAGATGGCCAGCAAGGGAGGGCAGTAGGGAGGGACCAGGCCTGAAAGGAAGGGCAGTTGGGGAGGGACCAGGCCTGCTGGGGAGGGCAGTTAGAGGTGACCAGGCCAGTGGAGGAGGGCAGTTAGGGGCAATTGGCCTGGCAGGGGAGCCATTAGGCACAGATCAGGCTGGCAGGGGAATGGTTAGGGGGTGATCAGGCTGGCAGGCAGAAGCAGTTAGGGGTAATCAGACAGGAAGGTAGGCAAGCTGTTGGGTGCCAGCAGTCCTGGATTGTGAGAGGGATGTCTGATTGTCTGTTTAGGCCCCATCCCACTGTGGGATTAGGCCTAAATGGGCAGTCAGATATCCCTCGAGGGGTTCCAGATTGGAGAGGGTGCAGGCTGGGCTGAGGGACAACCCCACTTCCCCCAGTGCACGAATTTCATGCACCGGGCCTCTAGTATCTTTATAATTGCCTATTCACATTTATGCCTACCACATATGTTTTAGCAGTAGCAAACTACTAAGTAGTTTTCTTGGTGTCCCCTGTTTTCTAGCTTCTATCTCCTCCTCTTAGAAAGTACTCTGTACTTTGACTTCACCTTTTTTAAAATAAAAATTTTTTAAAAAGTATTCTTATTGATTTTAGAAAAAGAAAGGGAGAGGGATAGAGAGATAGAAACATCGATGAGAGCAAAACATTGATCGGCTGCCTCCTGCATTCCCCCTTCTGGGGATCAAGCCAGAAACCCTGACCAGAATTGAACCGTGACCTCATGGTTCACAGGCCGACACCCAACCACAGAGCCATATGGGCCAGGCTCACTTTACCCTTTAACACTACCCATTCGTCTGGGTCCAGACCGGAGGCCTCTTCTTCTTACAGCCCAACTTGACTCTCTTCCACCGGAACTGATTTCTCTTCCTCTGAGTTTCTGTAACACAGCAAGGTCTTCAGCCCTGTCTTTGGCAGGGTTTCAGGTTTAACTCAGGCTAGGTGTGGCAAGGCACCTTGTTCCCAACAATGCTTACATTTTTCTCCTTACATCACTAATATTAGAGTCATCTGCTTCCCACATGAAGAAATCCAGTGATGGGGGGAGAGGTGGAGATAGGGTGTGTGTCCCGTGAGCTTCTGGCAGAAAATCCTTGCAGAATCTTTTTTTTCTCATACTTTTAACAGGTGTGCAGAGCAGACACAGCTGTTAAAGGAGAGTTTACATTCACCAGGTGTGATCTGAAGTGTTGCTAATGAGGTGTTGCATTGTCTACTTTCACACGATAAACCTAGATGTTGCTTTCTCTTTTTAATAAAAACTACATATTTTAAAACTTTGTTTTATTTTGTTAAGTTTTTTTTTTTTCAACAATATAAGAAAATAAAATTGTGTTTTCCTTATTTTATTCACCAAATCAAATTGAGGCAAATATTTGTGAGCTCATGGAAGGTAGGTCATTCTCAGGGTGATGGATTAGTGATGTTCATGTTTGGGCTTCTTTTCCACCCTCCCAGTAGCATTATCTAGAGGGAAAGGAATTTAATTAAACCTTCCTAAGTCAGAATCCTCTTTTATAGCCTTAGCAAATTAGACCCAAGAGTTGTGAAGTCTTGTTTCTGATCCATTAGATGTGGATCTAATTCTAGGTGATCTTGGGCTTGTCACTTAACTATTCAGAGTCTCAGTTTCCCCAATGTAGAAAATAAAGATTATGGTAATAGCTAATATTGCACTTATAGGGTGTTGTGAAGATAATTTCTTGACTACCCTATCTAAAATGATACAGCCTAGCCCTAGCTGTTGGATAGAGCATCAGTCTGCATACTGAAGGGTCCCAGGTTCAATTCCAGTCAAGGGCACATGCCTGGTTTGCAGGCTCAATCCCCAGTGGGGGCATGTAGGATACAGCCCATCTACGATTCTCTCTCATCATTGATGTTTCTGTCTCTCTCTCCTTCTCCCTTCCTCTCTGAAATCAATATATATATATATATATATATATATATATATATATACACACACACACACACACACACACACACACACACACAATATATATAAAGACTAAGTGACCAAAAG
This sequence comes from Pipistrellus hanaki, assembly GCF_964339955.1. Lineage (NCBI taxonomy): Eukaryota > Metazoa > Chordata > Mammalia > Chiroptera > Vespertilionidae > Pipistrellus > Pipistrellus hanaki. Next base: position 142,461,714 of record NC_140505.1, on the reverse strand, counting down.
ACTGGTTGCTATGATGTACACTGACCACTGGGGGCAGACGCTCAACACAGGAGCTGCCCCCTGATGGTGAGTGCGCTCCCACAGGGGGAGTGCGGCTCAGGTGATACAGGGGCCAGAAGCCAGGCTCCCGCCTCTCCCGCCTCTGCGGCAGTGCTATAGAGCAGAGCAGCGGGGCGGGATGAGCGGGAGTGATGCAGCTCCTGGCTTGGGCTCAGGCTCCTCTTTGGCCACCTGAGCTTCACACACTACTACATTCCTCAGGATATGTCGAACTGCCGGTTTCAGCCAGGCCAGGGATCGGGCCGAAACCGGCAGTCCGACATTCCCCAAGAGGTCCTGGATTGTGAGAGAGCGCTGGCCAGGCTGAGGGACCCCACTAGTGCATGAATCTGTGCACTGGGCTTCTAAAAAAAAAAAAATTATATATATATATATATATATATATATATATATATATATATATATATATATATTTATATTGTGTGTGTGTGTGTATATATATTTTATTTTATTATTATTTTTTTTAATGGAACAGCCTATTGCCCAGACACCACTTCAGCAACACTCCAGCACAAAGAACAATATGAACAAAGGCTCAGATACTGGGACATAGGATAATTAAGAAAAAGCTGAGTTGCATGATTTGACTGGAATGTGGGGAAACGAGAGAGGAGCAATGGGAGACAAGGCTGTGAAGGGAGAGCTGGAGCCACACCACAGAGGACTTACCGTGTTAGACTAAGAAGTTTGGTGATCACTTGATAAGCAGTTAGGATCTGCTGAAGGATTCTGAATGGGAGTGAGGACATGAACAAAGCTGTGTTTTAGGGAGGTGGGCATGGCAGGGTATGTAGGATGGACCGGGCAGAAAGAGAACTGGGGCAGAGAGACCGAGCGTGGAGTAACGAGGGTCTGAACTATATTGATGGAAGTGGAAAGCAAGGGGAATGGGTACAGTCAAGTATTTTGCTATTATGGAGGACGAAGGAGCATTGAGCATTCAGTCATTCATTTGATAAATTGTTACTGAGCATCTTCTGTATGCCCAGCCTCTGTTCCATGCCCTTCAGAACAAAACGGACAAGTTCTGTACATTTTTGGAACTTAATTTTTACTGGGAGACACGTGAAGAAGTAGCATCGTTACAAATAATGATAAGTGCGTTAGGGTTTAGTTTGTGGTGCTCTGACTTGGTACAGAGATTAAGCTTGGAGAATCCAGAATAATCAAAGGCGACATGATTACTCAGACATTAATGTATTAACTAGGCTTTAAGCTGGTACTAAATGATAAGCTTTAAAAGGGACCTGTAATGCAGAGATTCTGAGTTGTTGAAAAGCCAGTATTATCACTCTGTGGAGAGGTTGTCCATCTTGGATTTTTAGTTCAATACATTTCTGCATCAGTGTGAGCTATAGGGAAGGGTTCCTGCAGATAAACCTATAATTTTCTCCAGAACAAAAACAAACTCCTGGCTTTCTTGTCTTTGTATAAGTACTAAGTTGTGATTCCAAAGTTCTGAGCCACAGTGTATGAGTCAACTGTTGCTTGAATTCTAGGATGTGTGTTATTAGCTAATCACCTCAGTCCAAACATTCCACTGATTGGTAATTTTAGGAATTAGTGTATGATGGCTTCTCCAGGGTGTGAGTTATGAAATCTTACTCTGAAAACTGACCTGTTCAATGGGTTTTTTTTTTAATAACTAGAGGCCTACTGCACAAAATTCATGCATGGAGAGGTCTGCACCCTCTCCAATCTGGGACCCCTCGAGGGATATCCAACTGCCTGCTTAGGCCCGATCCAGGTGGTACTCTGACTTGTTACAAAATAGTCACAGCATAAGGAATATAGGCAATAATATCATAATAACTGTGTATGATACCAAGTGGGTACTGGAAATATGGGGATGTCCGACTGCCAGTTTAGGCCTGATCCCTGTGGATATCCCTTTCGCAATCTGGGACCGCTGGCTTCTACCCACTCACCTGTCTGCCTGCCTGATCACTCCTAACTGCCTCTGCCTGATCACCCCTAACATCTCTGCCTGCTGGCCTGATCTGACCCAGTCTCTGTCTGTCTTTGTGTTTTGTTTTTTAATTTTAAAAATATATTTTATTGATTTTTTACAGAGAGGAAGGGAGAGGGAAAGAGAGTTAGAAACATCGATGAGAGAGAGACATCGACCAGCTGCCTCCTGCACACTCCCTACTGGGGATGTGCCCGCAACCAAGGTACATGCCCTTGACTGGAATTGAAACTGGGACCCAAGAGTCTGCAGGCTGATGCTGTATCCACTGAGCCAAACCTGTTAGGGCTCTCTGTTTTTTCTCAGCAGTCCTCCAGGCCTCCCTGCCTCCCTGTCTCCCTCTTACTCTTTCTGGGCTGGGAAGGTAATGGGGCCAATGGGGGCCAGTCCACCCTCTGCCCAACCTCCCTTCCATCCAAGCCACTTCAGGCCAGTCTGTTTTGTTTCCTCGTTCCGAGAGAGGCTGTAAGAGCTATCTAGGTGGGAAAGAAGGGGAGAAAAGGCTGTGAGCGGGTGGGTGCTGTGTACTCGCCGCTCCCATCCCCGTCTTCGCTGCCACAAGTCCCTACCCACCAGAGCCTTCTGCGCACGCAGCCTGGGCCTTAGGTCAAGCCTCCGGTCGCTGTGACAGACCCAGAGTTTTTATATATTAGGAGTAACCGTATTTTAAAGTTCATTTTTAGTCAAGGAGAGTAAGACTCTATTTCATTGTACAAAGGGATGCTTATCTTACTAGTTGTTTCCAAATTCACATTAGTTTTAAAACTCTTCACATGTAATCCTGTTTGACACATGTAACATTAGGATTGCCCCCTTATATGACAGTTTCTGCCAACTCTGATTCTAGCAGAATTTTTGATACAAGCTCTGAAGAGGCACTCCTCTTCCTGACACTTTGCTGAAGTAACAAAGTATGGTCTATTGAAGTAGGTTGGAATAAAAGATTCCTTCCGTTTCAGAGAACAAGGTATCCCGTCTGCTGTCAAGGTCAGTCCCTGTGCCTTTGACCTCAGTCTCTGGAACTTCACTCTCTCAGGTGTCCCCGCCCCTCTCTCTCCTGCACTTTCATTCTTTCCCTCTCGTTTGTTGCTCCCCCTCGGCTTGCAAACAAACGCAAAAATCTCTCCTGTCCTACTGAGCCCTCTCTGGACCTCAGACCCCGCACTCACCTAATCTCTTTTCATTTCACTGAAACTTCCAAAGAGCAGCCCTTTCTCACCGTCACCACCCGCACATCTCCCTCCCAGCCCTCCGCCCCTGCAGCCCGGCTCCCCACCGTTCCTCTCTCCTGGCATCCCCAGGGTAAGATCCTCTGTGATGTCACGTTGCCAAACCTAACACGTTTTTTCAGTTCTTACCTCACTGGACCTCTGTGTTTGAGAGCACTGTTTACTGTATGATTCTTGCAGCCCTTTGCTTCCTTGGCCTACAACTCCTTATGTCTCGGGCTATTCCTTCTCTTTCTCTTTCATTTTCTCCACCTTTCTTTTAAATGTTACTATTCCCTGGGGTTCATTCCTTGGCCTCTTCCTCTCATTTGGCACACTCTCCCCAGGTGATCTCACCCATTCTCTCAATACTCTTGTCTCTGTATCTTTAGCCTAGGACACTCCTTAAGTATTCAGCACACTGCCAGGCATCTCTGTCCAGATTTCCCGCAGGTAACTCGCTGTGTTCAAATCAGAATTCGTTTCCTCACACCCACTTATCTTCTTTCATCTGCTGTTTTAGTTGATACCACCCAAATTCTAGGTATCATTATTGACATCCCAACTTATGCAGTCCTTGAGGATCACTAATATTAGGGATCTCTCAGTAGAATGTTGCACATTTTTACAAGAAAAAAACTATGGCTCAAAAATGTTCATTTGCTCGTTCAAATTCCCTCAGCTAGTGTGGTAGAGCCAGGTCTCAGTTCCAGGGATGTGTGAATTTAACGCTCATGAGCTTTCCACACACCATGTTGTTTTTATTAGAGTATATTTCAGAATTATTTTTTGTGTTCTATCATTTTTGGATAATTTTCATCAATTTGCACAGCCTCAATATGAGTTAGCATGGTTTTTCTTTTCTTTTTTAATATATTTTTTTATTGGTTTTACACAGAGAGGAATTGAGAGGGATAGAGAGTTAGAAACGTCGATGAGAGAGAAACATAGACCAGCTGCCTCCTGCACCCCCCACCCCGCCCCCACTGGGGATGTGCCCGCAACCAATGTACATGCCCTTGACCGGAATCGAACCTGGGACCCCTCAGTCTGCAGGCTGACGCTCTATCCACTGAGCCAAACCGGTTTCGGCTTCTTTTTCTTTTAGTTTGTTTGTTTCATACCATATCTTTAGCATGTTATCGAAGACACAGAAAAGACTAGAAGACTTTTTTAATTAAAATTAATGAGTTTTTATTATGGAAAGAGTTGAGTATTTTTACATTCATTTGATAATTTGATAAAGGATAGAAAAGGTGATAACATAGTTTTAATTATATACATAGCAGAAAGTTGCATGTAGTTATAAGTAAGTTGATTTTAGCTGTATAATTTTCTCATGTCCAGAAATTCATTCATACATTCCACAAACATATCTGAATTGTCTACCTTGGGCCAGATGGGCATCATATTACATACTCTGCTTGCTAAGCTGAGAAAGTCACAGTAGTTAGAAGATATATCATTGTCTTGACAGACCTCAGGGTTCAGTGAGAGATACTGATATGTAAACAAAAACGACAATACTATATAAACCGCTCTAAAAGAAGTAAGTTCAACATGTTGTGGGGACATAGGAAGGAAGGATAATTCTGTTTGAGAGAGCTGATTGGGGCATCTTCAGAGTGGAGGTGATATTTGAGCTGGACCTTAAAGTATTAAAGTCTGGTAAAAAAAAAATTTTTTTTCACTTGTTGAAGAGAACCAAGAGTAGTTCAGGTATAAACAACAGTACATGCAAAGGCAGAAAAGCATGAGAAGTTGAATCATTCAAATAGTGAATTCAGTTGTGACTGGAACATGGGGTATGGTTTGGTTAAGACAGGAGATGAAGCTAGAGAGGCAGGTTGGATCCCACTTTGTGCATACTAAGAAGATTTTATTTCCTCCCACTTCAGAGTTCTTGGGCCCGAAATAACCTTTGGGGCCCATTTTGAGCCAGTGCAGTTACACAGGTATATCCCAGTGACTCTGGAGTCTTAGTCTAGCCCAGTGGTCAGCAAACTCATTAATCAACAGAGCCAAATATCAACAGTACAACGATTGAAATTTTTTTTGAGAGCCAAATTTTTAAACATAAACTTCTTCTAATGCCACTTCTTCAAAATAGACTTGCCCAGGCCGTGGTATTTTGTGGAAGAGCCACACTCAAGGGGCCAAAGAGCCGCATGTGACTCGCGAGCCGCAGTTTGCCGACCACGGGTCTAGCCTATGCTCAGGTGTCCTGCTGGCTTATGTGGACTGTGTGAATACTACCTGATGTGACCGTTAGGCCTCAGACTGTCCTAAAGGGTGCCCCGCATTTGGAGCCAAGGGTCAGGAGGAGGGGAGGAGTGGCAGAGTCTGTGATAACAGTGGCACCATCATAATCACAGCATTTATTGGATGCTTAGTCTGTGCTAGGCCCTGTATTAAAGAATTTCTGTGAATCTTCACTTACTCATCATAGCATCCTGTTAAAGTAGATACTTTCAGTCATTCTCCCTACTTTATCAATGAGATATCTGAACTATAACCAACGTAAGTTGCCTGAAGTCATAATAGCTAATAAGTAACAAAGCTTGGGTCTTGAATCCAGGGCTTGTGGCCGCAAAGCCTCTAAACCACTCTGCTCTGCTGCTTTGACCAAGAGAGGAGAAGGAGAATAGAGTCTAGGACAGTGTTTCCCAACCTTCTCTCATGATGAGAATCACCTGGTGGAGTTGTTAAAACACAGATTCCTGAATCCCAACTAAGAAGTGCTAAACTAGAATTTTTGAGAACATATAGGTAAAATTGCATACCTAACTTAGTGCTCTGTATATAACATCTGTCTTAGAGCACTAGTTAAGTATACAATTTTACTTATATGTTCCCAAAAATTCTAGTTTAGCACTTCTTAGTTGGGATTCAGGAATCTGTGTTTTAACAACTCCAACAGGTGATTCTCATCATGAGAGAAGTTTGGGAAACACTGGTCTAGGATATGAATACAGTGAATCGAGAGGCCGATAGGCTTTATGTAATAAACCTGTATTTTGCTCTACCTTAGAGCAGCTGCAGTCCGTGCACCCTAAGAGGGCAAACGGGAAGAAGCTCAAAGGCAGACACATACTGAAGGACAGAGAGGGAGAGGGGGAGCTCAGAGGTGCCCTGCCTGGGAGCAGCAGCCTGCTGGCTCAGCCCTGAAGCAGGGGCATGGTGCGGCTGTTCTGCCAGGTGTGGCTTCCTTGAGCCGGATGTGGGCAGGAAGGGTGTCAGCTGCTCCAAATGTGGGTTGGAGGGCACGGGGTTACAAGGTCAAACCAAATCAGACACTGTATGCAGAAGCACCTGGAAAACTAAAGCTGTAGACAGATGTGATATCGCGTTATCTTCACCAAGCTTAAATCGGAGAAAAAGACGGTAAAGAGCTGTGTGAGCTCTGAGGCATATGCTAAAGGAAGGAAGTAAAAGGCTCCTTGATTGACCTGCCGATTGGATCACATGACCTGGTGTGGTGAACAGAGTTCAGGGCTGGACGCCAGGTCACCTGGACCCCGGTAACGCTCCTGCCCCTGCTCGCCAGCTCTGTGCCCTTAGCTCGGGCAGAGCATTCTGTACTTGCTTTCTTATAAAGTGAGGAGGCTAGATTTGATAAATACTTTTGAAGCTTTTTAAAATGGCAGTAAGGTCTGATCATGAAAAGCGTAGGCCCTGGAGTTACATTATCTTGGAGCAGTTCTGAGTTTCGCCACTTAAAAACTTTGTAGTCTTAGGCAAGTTATTTAACCTTCCTGCCTCAATGTCATCATCTATAAAACAGCACTTACCTCAGGGAGTAGCCGTTGTGAGATAGTTGTTGCATAACGCATCTGAGGAGGGCGTCTGCCGCAGAGGAAACGTTTAATACGTGTTAAATGTCATTATTTCTCCAAATAGACGGAAAGGATTAAAACACAAATCCTCAGTATAGTGGAATGGAGACTTGGAAGATGAGGATTCCACATTTTCATGGAGTTCAAACAAGTATAACGGGGGGAGGGAGGGTTTGCCTGCGTCCACATGTCCTGCGTCCGCTCAGTGTTTCGGAGGCCGGCTGGGCACCAGGACACAGTGCTCTGGACATTTAGGCCAGTTGTGCCTTTGGTGGAGCCATTCCTGGGACAATTGCTGTGATTTCTCTTGAGGGACCCACTAAGCAGATTTGCATTAAGAAAGGTATCGGGGCTCTTTCCAACATGGTGCAGTCATTTTTGACAGTACAGGTCATTTATTTCTGAGCAGTTTCCCAGTGTGAGTCAGAGTCCATTTAGATTCAGGATTACGTTATCCCTCATTAAAACAGGGAAAATGGGAAAGGACGTTTATTTGTCTCCTGCTGCACTGGCTGTATAGATAGGTACTCAGAAGTGAATACCAGATATCTGTTGATTAGTGGACAACTGGCTACTGCTCTTCTCCCCACTGTAGCTGTCCTTCCGATCAGCTGTATTTACGCCATCGTTGGGCAGAAGAGTACTGCTCTGTGCCTGCACACTCAAACCAATAGGCGGCAAGGGTGTTCCCCTTGCAAAAGGCACCAGAATTAAGAATTTATAACTTAAGAATTTATAGTTAGGCAGAAAAGGGCTCACAACTATTGTTAAGTCACACTGGCCAGTTGCCTGGTTCAAAAGAGGCACATAGGTGTAAGGGCATAAGGTATATGTATTAGGTTTAGGCAGGCAAGAATGTAAGGCTAGAGAAGCCAGTTACAAATTAGAGGGTTAGGCAGTTCTAGAGGTTAAACCGTTAAGATCTAGGCTGCAAACTCTGGGAGACAGTTGTAAGTTAGTGTCCGTCAGTGACGGCTATGGTAAGATAAATTCAAAAGATATTGGCTCCCAGCTGCCCTGTGGGAGATTAGCTAAATCTCTCAGCCTCTAGGTCTGGCTATGGCCGGAAGGTCATTGATACCTGCAGGTTATCTTTGCCTTGATTGAGACGATAACCTCTCTCGGGAGAGGGAGAACTTGTTTGAGTGGAGAGCCACCGCGAACCAGGGGCTGGATAAGAAACACTTCTCTAAGAAGCTTCCTGTTCTGTGGCATATTCCACTCCTGCATTGAACACTCTTTTCCTATTTACCTACCCTTTGTTGTTTTAATTTATACGTTTTGTATGGTTAAAAACACGAATCCCATCCTGGGTGAGATGCTCCTAGGTGGGCTGCGCTGCAGGACGGTGGTGACTTTGAATGTCATCGCATTGCATGTGCAGTGTGCCGGGATTTGGTGTGTATGCGGATGTGCTTGTCCTCCCTCCTGTGGACCCCAAAGAGGACACATTGTAGCCTGAGTTACCAGCGGCAGTGCTCCTCTGTGTGTGCTCCGAGGCCCCTATTGCTCATTAGAAATGAAAAGCCTGTGCTTTTCAAAAGGCTCGTTCTATGCCAGCGTGACACATTAATTAATACTCCGGGCCATCACTCGTTAAGAGCCGCGCCACTGCTCTTAATGGGCCTTGTGCTCAGGCACATTCAGTGGCCGTTGTGATAAACGGGTATTTCCCCTGGGGCAGTAAACCACAATCCAATTTCAGTTTCCCTTTTAACTCATTGACTTCACCAAGATCTAATTTAAGACAGATTCGGTAAAATATTGTTGGGCTTCATGGGCACCAAGTGATGATTGCTGAAGAAGTATTCTGTAAGAATCCAAAGCGCCGAAACCGGTTTGGCTCAGTGGATAGAGCGTCAGATTGCGGACTCAAGAGTCCAGGTTCGATTCCGGTCAAGGGCATGTATGTACCTTGATTGCTGGCACATCCCCAGTGGGGGATGTGCAAGAAGCAGCTGATCGATGTCTCTCTCTCTCATCTCATGTTTCTAACTCTCTATCCCTCTCTGTAAAAAAATCAATAAAATATATATATTTTTTAATCAATTTTAAAAAATCCAAAGCTTGCCGCCCTTCCCAGCTCCTCCCAGGCCGAAAGGAACGGACTTCCTTTACTGGATTCTCACCAGCGCTTCACGATGATTGCTGAGCGTTAATGAGCTATGTATATGGCTTAAAAATTCTCCCATGTTTTATTTTTAAAAAGCCCATCACCAATCATCCCTATTCATTCCCTCCACCATGTTCACGGTTCTGTGGAGATAAAAATAGGGGAAATAGGGCAGGAAGAAGCAATGTAGGGCGCAGTTCTGCCATGGGCCTGCCCCATGCTGCCCCTGCCCACGGTAAGTGAAGTTGTCAGGATAGTATTGAGCACGGATGACCATGGACATGGCAGGGAGCAAAACAACCAATTCAGGAGAGTTCTCCCCTGATGTACTGGGAAAGAATAAGTAATAACAGGCTTTCTCCTCAAAAGTATGGCTTGCTGCTTTGCGGCACTTAGTCTGGGATGCTTCTGTGTATTTTCTAAATCATAGATGTCAGAGCTGGAAAAGACCTGGGCACACCCAACAAGCAGCCCTCTCTCTCCTTTTATCAGTGAGGAAGATGAGATCCAGAGAGAGGCAGTGGCTCACGCAGGCCGTACAGCTAGGTAGAGGCAGGTGAAGGAGAGTCCACGTGTTTTAGGACAACGTGACCTGAGAGGTGAGCTGGGGGTTCCCAAATCCTGGTGAGCATAGATTTCTCTGCAGCCTATTTAATCAGAACCTCTGGAGTGGGACTTGTGAATCTGCATTTTTAAAAATTGATTTTAGGAAGAAGAGAGAGAGAGAAACACTGATGTGAGAGAGATACGTGTATCAGTTGCCTCCCGTACCCATCTGGACCATGAATTGAACTCATAGCCTAGGTATGTGCCCTGACTGGAAATCGAACCCATGACCTTCTGATGCATGGGATGATGTTCCAACCAACTGAGCCACCATGACTAGGGCATGAATCTGCATTTTTTTTTAAAAAGGCTACTCAGATCATTCTTAATGCAGCTAGTCTGACCTAGGTCAGGAACCAGTGTTAGAGTATACCAAGGATCAGCCAACTCTGACCCATGGGCCAGATCAGCTCTGCCCTTTGCTTTTGTATGGCTCATGAGCTAAGAAGATTTTTGCATTTTTATTTTATTTTTAAAATATATTTTTATTGGTTTCAAAGAGGAAAGGAGAGGGAGAGAAGAGATAAAAACATCAGTGAGGAGAGAATCATTGATTGGCTGCCTCCTGCGCTGGGGATCGAGTCTGCAACCTGGGCATGTACCCTTGACTAGAATCAAACCTGCGACCCTTCAGTCTGCAGGCTGATGCTCTGTCCACTGAGCCAAACCAGCTGGAGGTGGGGGTGGGTGGGGAGGGAGTGTTTCATTTTTAAATGGTTGGGGAAAATTCAGAAGAATGATATTTTCTGATGTGTGAAAAGTATATGAAATTAAAATTTTCTTGTCCATTTCTTGTTTTACTGAACACAGCCACTCTTATTTGTTTACATGTTACCTGTGGCTACTTTTGCACTACAGTGGCAAGGTGGAGTTGTTGTAACAGAGCCTATCATATTTATATGGCCTACAGAGCCTAGAATATTTACTCTCTGACCCTTTACAAAAAAAAAATTTGCTGATCCCTGATTTATACTGTCCTGTCTCTCATACAAGCTCAGCAAGCACCAGAATTAAGAAGGGAGATTTCTAAGCTTTGAGTACTTGGTGTTGGTCCAAATAGCATCTTGCTTTATACAAAAAATTCAGTTATGAAAAATTAGATATAAATAAGTATATGCAAATCTAATTATTTTAACAATGATATATGTTTTATTGTAATGCAACTTGCTACTTTATGTATAGAGGATTTACCTTTATTTCAGGAGGTGTAGTACTAGTCTATCTGAACAGAAAGAGATCTGTTTTTATACTTGTCAGAGATACTAGATGTAAATAATTGGAAAGGAATGATGACAAACTATTTTTATTCTATGTGCAGTATTGAATACCCAAATTAATTATGAAGTTTCTACTTTCCACATAAAATGTCCTTAACAAAACCATAGTTTAATAATTCACTGAACATAACCTAGTTTCCCTCAGGATCTCCGGTCTCCTTCTTACCAACGCATCTCTGTACTGATTCAGCATCCTTGCTGCCTCCTACCTGTTTTTTTTCTTCAAGCAAGGTCTAACAATTTTAATTTCCTAGTGCCTTCCTTTTCTTTTTCTTCTCCTTCTCTTTCCTCACCTTGACATACAAGCATTTGTTTATTGACCAGTCCGCACTTATTGGGCACCAGCTCTCTGCCAGGCACTGTGCAGGCCTGGTTCTGTGATAGGAAATACCCTCCCTGGTACCTCTAGGCCTCTCTTTCCATCACGGCCAAACTAAAAGGCAAGAGAAACAGAAAGGGCACAGGTAGATTGCCTTTTAAATCTCGTTGCCTGTCTCCTAAGGCCGGGCGGTGACTTTGCAAAGGTCTGATGGTTTTTGGATCCTGGGACACGGGCCAGTGCTTTCACTGTTGCTCAGGCTTTTATGCCGTGGACCCCAGGGGCTCCCATTTCTCACTCACCAGAGACCCCATCCCCCACACCAGTCTTATCCTCTGCCAGATTGCCACTAAATTGCCTCTCAATCTGGCACGGTAGAAGCTGTAAAGAGGCTCTGAACTTGGCATAATGTACTGCTTTTTGCGGCGTGACCTTTGATAGGTGGTGTCCCTCTCCTGAGCTTTTGTAAAACGCATAGAGGATAATAATCCCTCCTGCACCCATACTTCACAGGAATATTATGGAGAGCTTATTTAAAAAGCTTGCCATTTTCATACAGGGAGTTGCTATAGAAACACAGAGGAGTACAAGTACTTCAGAGAGGGGGTTTCGGGAAAGTCCCGGGCTCCTGGTTCCTTTGGGAAGACAAAGTATGGAAGAGGCAAGAGCGTAGCCCTTGGTTTAACCCAGGGGTCGGCAAACTGCGGCTCGCGAGCCACATGCGGCTCTTTGGCCCCTTGAGTGTTCTAACGCCACTTCTTCAAAATAGACTCGCTCTGGGTGAAAACCGACTTCTGCGCACGGGCCACGAAGTTTCAATCGCCCTGTACATGCGCGCCCACACGTGGTATTTTGTGGAAGAGCCACACTCAAGGGGCCAAAGAGCCACATGTGACTCGCAAGCAGCGGTTTGCCGAACACTGGTTTAGCCTAACCCCATGTCCGTTCTTTCCTCTTGCTTAGAGGGTCACACTGTCCCTGCAGCAGCCCCACCACAGCCAGTGCGATGGGGATGGTACACGGAGCGTACCTAACAAGTCTCAATGCCAGCACTGCTCCTCTGTTGGGGAGAGGATGGCAGGACTCTGCCGGATTAAGAGAGGAATAGAAGGAGAGAGGAAAGGAGTTTGTTTTCAGTCTGCCAGCAAGTGTTTACTGGGCACTCCTGGGCTGAGTGTTGTATTAGAACTGTGGGACGAGAGGTGAGATTGGTTCCTGCCCAGGAAGAGCTTAAAACCTGGTTTCAGGCGTGGAAGGAAGGTAAAGAAACAAAAGCTGGCAGAGTAATGAAAGTCACAAACTCCGAGTACAATGAGTTCAGAAAAGGGAGAGCTCAGAATACTTGGAAATATTTAAAGTATCATTTAAAAAGGGGGAACTCAGCCCGGCCAGAGTGGCTCAATTGTTGCACCGAAAGGTTGCAGGTTCAATTCCCCGGCAGGGCACATACCTGGGCTGCGAGTTTTATTCCCAGTCAGGAAGCATGTGGAAGGCAACGGGTCAACATTTCTCTCTCACATTGATAAGTCTCCCGCCACCTCCCTCTCTCTAAGCATGTCCTCAGGTGATGATTTAAAAAGAAAAAGCAGGACCTCAGTCCAGCCCTTGCCGAGTAGAAATTGAGCCTGCAGCCTTTTGTTGCGTGGGATGATGCTCAACCCACTGAGGCACACCGGCCGGGCAAAATTTACCTTTTTTTAAAAAATATATATTTTATTGATTTTTTTACAGAGAGGAAGGGAGAGGGATAGAGATCTAGAAACATTGATGAGAGAGAAACATCGACCAGCTGCCTCCTGCACACCCCCCACTGGGGATGTGCCCGCAACCAATGTACATGCCCTTGACCGGAATCGAACCCGGGACCCTTCAGTCCTCAGACCGACGCTCTACCACTGAGCCAAACCGGTTTCGGCAAAATTTACCATTCTTAAGTGCACAATTCGCTGGTATTCAATATATCACCATGTTGTACAGCTGTCACCGCTGTTCATTTCCAGAACGTTTTCGTTATCCCAAACAGAAACTCTGTACCCATTAAGCAGTAACTCTCTATTTCCCTTACCCCACATCCCCTAGTAAAGTCTCTTCTACTTCTGTCTCTATGCATTTGCCTATTCCACTTACCTCATATAAATGGAATCATATAGTATTTGTCCTTTTGTGTCTGGTTTATTTCACTTAGCATACATTATAACATATATCAGAACTTCATTCCTTTTAAAGACTGAATCTTATTCTATTATATATACTGCATTTGGTTTTTCCATTTGTCAGTTGCCAGACATTTGGGTTATTTCCACTTTTGAAGTATTCTGAATAACGCTTTTATGAATATTTATGTGTAAGTTTTAATGTGAACACCTGCTTTCAGTTACACCTAGGAGTAGGATTGCTGAGTCATACGTAGCTCTGTGTTTAACTTTTGAGGAAGGAACTGCAAAACTATTTTCCAAAGTGTCTGCATCAGTTTACATTCCTATCAGTAGTTTATAAAGAAGGGTTCTAAGTTCTTCAATCCTTGACAGTACTTGTTAGTTTCCATTTTAAAAACAATTATAATCATCCCAGTCGGTGTGAAATAGTATTTCATTGTCATTTTATTTGCATTTTCTTAATGACTAATTATAGTGACCATTTTTTTCATATGTGTATTTGCTGTGTGTATTTTCTGATTTGTAGAAATGTCTATTCAAATCCTCTGTCCCTTTAAAATCAGATTATTTGTCCTTTTACTGTTGCGTTACAAAAGTTCTTTATTCTGGCTGATACACCATTATTAGATACATAATTTGCAAATATTTTCTCCCATCCTGTGGGGTGTCTTTTCACTTTCTTGATTGTGCCATTTATTGCACAATAGTTTTGAAGTTTGATGAAGTCCAATTTCTCTCTTTCTCTCTTTGTTTTGTTTTTTTTGTTGTTGCTTGTGCTTTTGGTGTCACATCTCGACCACTTGTCTAAACACCTTCTGTTTTCTTCTAGTAGTTTTATAGTTTTAGCTCTTACATTTATTTAGGTCATTGATCCATTTTAGTTAATTTTTGCATAGGGTATGAGGTAGAGGTCCAAATTCATTCTTTTGCATATGGTTACCTAGTTGTCCATTTATTGAAGAGACTATTCTTTCCCCTTTGAATCATCTTGGCATTCCTGTCAAAAATTCAATTGACTGTAGATATAAGGGTTTATTTTTGGACTCTCAATTCTATTCTATTGATCTATATGGCTATCCTTATGTTTGTACTAATCTTGGATACTGTAGCTTTGTAATAAGCTTTGAAATAGGGCAGTATGAGTCCTCAACTTTGTTCATACTTTTCAAGACTGTTTTGACTGTTCCAGTTCCCTTACATTTCTATATGAAATTTTATGATCAGCCTGTTAATTTCTGCCCAAAATGGCAGTTGAGATTTTGATATGAAGTGCATGGAATTTGTAGATCATTTAGGGAAATATTGTCATCTTAATAATAAGTCTTCTAATACATGAGGAAAAGATGTCTTCCCATGCACTTAGGTCTTAATTCCTTTTAATTATGTTTTTCTGTGTCAAATCATACTTCTTTTTGTTATATTTATTCCTGGCTATTATAAATGGAGCTTTCTTAATTTTGGGGTTGTTTATTGCTGATATAAAAATACAACTGATTTTTGTATATTGATCTGGTATCTTAAAACCTTGTTGAACTTTTTTTATGAGCTCTAATAGTTTTGTGTGCACATATTCCTTAGGGTTTTTTGTATATAAGATTGTTCCATCTGAACTAGAAATAGTTTTACTTGCTTAATTGCCTTATCTAGAACATCTATTTTATAATGTTGAATAGAAGTGGAGAAAGTGGGCGTCCTTGTCTCATTCCTGATCAGAGGGAGAAAGCTTTCAGGGTTTTACTATTAAGTATGATGCTGGCTGCGGATTTTTTATAGATGCCCTTTATTAAGTTAAGGAAATTCCCTTCTATTTCTCTTTAGGTGAGTATTATTTATTATGAAAGAGTGTTGTATTTTGTCACATGGTTTTTCTGCATCTATTGAGATGATGATGTGGTTATTGTCTTTTGTTTTATTAATGTTATTATATCACATTGATTGATTTTATAACATCTTTATATTTCTGAGGTAAATTCCACATGGTCATGGTACATAATCCTTATATATGCTGCTGGATTCAGTTTGCTGATATTTTGTTGAGGCTTTTAGCATCTATATTTATAAGGGATATTAGTCTGTACTTTTTATTTCTTGTCATTTCTATCAGTTTTGTATCAAGGTAATACCCTCCCTACAGAATGAATTGGGAAGGATGTCCTTCTCTTCTACTTTTTGGAATAGTTTACAAAGGATTGGTATTATTTTTCTTCCTTAAACATTCGATAGAATTTATCAGTGAAGCCATCTGGTTGGTCCTGGACTTTCCTGTGTGGGAGTTCGTTTTTTTAATGTAAGGTTCAGAAGGGTATTTATAGTATAATCCTATTGGAAAGAGAGAGGGAAGTCTTTTTAAGGCTATAACTAGGTGCTTATATTTATAAAGAAATGTTTTGAAAAGATATACAAGTAGCAAAGGTTATCGTTGAGTAATGAGATGGGAACTTTTAGTCTTCTGTTCTTTTTTAAAAATATGTGCATGTATTGCTTTACATAAAAAGCACTATCTAGAATGTCTAGCATTTGACCATTTGCTCTTTAACTCACACAGTGAAATGCTAGGGGTATGTATTGGCCTGTCTCCTTAAGTGCTCATGGTACAGTAGGTTCCAGCTTCTCTCTTCAGTTTCACAGTCTGTTCTCCCCTTCTCCATTTTATCTTCCATCACACTGAATCACCTGTCAGTTTTCTGAAAACAACCCTCAGTTATATGCTACTGTGCCTTTGTCTATGCTATGCTACTCCTGATCCTTGTCATTCCTTCCCCCTATAGCTGACCCACTAATATCTCCTCATCTGTACTTATCCTTTTAACTATTATTTACCTTCCAAATGTTAGTTACCTTCCTTTGTGACCATGTCTCAGCTCACTCCTCGCCCTGTCATTCCCCCCCCATCCGAGGGGGTAAAGTCTCTTCCTTCTGCTGCTTGTCATACATTAGGCATATTTTTGTTACTGGACTTTGTATTTACCCTGCATCATAATTACTAGTTCACACCTATGTCTTTCCTACAAGTACAGCTTTACTCAGTTTTGTATCCCTGGAGCCTAGACACAATGCTGGGCACAAAATAGATGCTCAAGATCGTTTTTAATTGAATTGAATTAATGATATAAGAAAAGGCATTCTGGGTAGGATGAGCAATGTGAGCAAAGGCCGAAGCCATGAATTTGTAACGTGGACTAGTTTGGCAAGACAGGAAGATTCGTACAGAGAAATGTGGCTGAGAGGTTTTGGCAAGGCTGATAATGGAGGCTCTTAAAAGCCAGATGGAGCAGACTTGGTAGGTAAATATTGGTGAGTGAAGAGCTTTTCTCACTTCCTGCAAGTCTTTTATCCAATCTCTCTTCTCAGTTGGCTTACCCTGACCACCTCCTTTAAAACCACCTCCACATTCACCCTTCTTATCCCAACATTCTCTTTTTTCCATTGCATAACACATTCAGTATAATTTACTCTTTTGTTATGTTTTTTAATTTATTGTTTGTCTTCCCCTTTGGAATATAAGCTTCCCAGCCAAGGTAGCCTTGTTCACTGGTGTTTTCTAAGCACCTAGAATATTGCATGGCACATAGGAGGCACTCAGTGAATCCTAAATTAATGAACTTCAGTATCTTGTTCAGAGATGGCATAGATAGCTTAGGTATATAGTTCAAATGTCTTGCTTCTGAGACATTTGTTCTGTAAAACTGCTAAAATAGTGCCATCTATTTGTAATATTATCTGGGACAGGGCTTAGGGCTTCGGGTTGGGGCGGGGAGCGTGGAAATTAGGGAAAGAGGGGTATTGCCTTAAGGTTCCTTGCCTCAGAAACCAAAATGGGAAGTAAAAATTATAAGTACATTTGAGTTATTTCTTGCTTTAAAAATGTTGTCTTGTGTGGTGATTAATTCCAATGCTTTAATGATTTCTCTTTTTCTTTCTCCACAGACCTTTGTAGTATTAAACAGAGGGAAAACTCTCTTCAGATTTAGTGCCACGCCTGCCTTGTATATTTTAAGTCCTTTTAACCTGATAAGAAGAATAGCTATTAAAATTTTGATACATTCATATCCTTTTCTGAAAATGTGGGGCGAGGGTAGCAATTGCATGGTCTCTGGTATAAATTGGTGAATTGTGACAACTGAGTTATATGTTAAGTATTTTATCAAGTTAAGTATTTTATCCAGTGTCATTGACTGTCCCGCGAATCAGAGGTTTAGAAGGGACCGTCTGCCAAATTCTGAACGGTGAGCTTCTGCAAATTCTTCTCTTCTTAGGATGACACTGGAATGGTGTTGGTATCATTTAAAGCAGGGTGGGGAATGTCCAGCCTGAGGGCCGTGTAAGGCCCTCGAAATCATTTGGCCTGGACCGGCCAAGGCATCAGGGGTGAGTTAATTAAACGTTTGACTTAAATATAGCGGCTAATTTTTAAGCTGATAATTTTGTACAGCCCGTGGATGTGCTATAAAATATCCAAATGACTCTTGGCAGAAGAAGGTCCCCCTGATTTAGGACAAATAGTAGGTAACCTTTTACTAAAGTCTTACTTTTTTTTTTTTAGTAATATTTTATTGATTTTTTTACAGAGAGGAAGGGAGAGAGATAGAGAGCTAAAAACGTCCATGAGAGAGAAACATCGACCAGCTGCCTCTTGTACACCCCCTACTGGGGATGTGCCCACAACCAATGTACATGCCCTTGACTGGAATTGAACCTGGGACCTTTCAGTCCGCAGAATGACGCTCTACCACTGAGCCAAACCGGTTTCGGCTAAAGTCTTGCTTTTTAAAGTGCTCCGACTTTAGTAATTTCACCCTGAAGCAGATTATTCAGGTTTTTAATGTATTAAAGTCCAATAATATTAGAATTACAAATAGTTGAATGAATGCTTTAGAGGCCTGCCTTGGCTATTTTTTAGTTTTTGAACAGTGAGCTTAGAAAGTATCTGAGATAGTTTCTCCAGGTTAAATGGCCTCCCTGGCACAGAGGTTTAGATTTAGATGCAGGATTGATAGGAATCTTTTCTGGTATTTTTACTCCCCTAAAACAGAAACTGCCCATTTACTCATGTGGCCTGACTTGCAACTTGGTAAATTGGTTTGCCAAGTGCTTTCACCACATTTCATTAACTCGCAAGAATTTAGCACCCTGCTTCCGAAATACACCCAGGAAACTGATTTTCAGTGTAAGATTTGCTCCTATGAAATGTCCAGTCTTCCATGAGGCACCTTCGTGATCATTGTGCAAACCGTGGTCAGTGCTGTGAGGGCGAGGAAAACGTGAGCGAGTGTCGCTGGGAAATCACTCCCCACTTCCTCTCCCAGCCGCGAGCCCCCGCTCACCCTCTCCCACAGAAACCTGCCGTCCGGCCTGAACAAGGGGCCTCACAGGCATGTAAGCAGCACGTGGATTATAAGCAACATAGTTCTGAAATCCGAAGGCTTACAAATAAATAAATCACAACACTGGTACGGCTTCCCTTTTTATTATCAGGAGATGGGGAGTGTTTTTTCTCTTCTAACCAGAACATGTTATTTATTATTCCCTGGGGGGGTGGGGGGGGGGGAAATCCAGTTGTAGTGAATAAATTCCAGCTATGCAAAGTATGTTTTCTTTTTAAAACCTCAGTAGTAGAATGAAGATGGTGAAAGCCATTAGCAAGAGAGAGTGAATTAGCAACAAAGGAGATGCGGCTCCTGTGCTTGCTGAAGTGACAGTGTGTGTTTGAGAAACGCATGC
Organism: Pipistrellus hanaki; assembly: GCF_964339955.1. Lineage (NCBI taxonomy): Eukaryota > Metazoa > Chordata > Mammalia > Chiroptera > Vespertilionidae > Pipistrellus > Pipistrellus hanaki. The sequence continues at coordinate 142,442,449 of NC_140505.1, read as the reverse complement.
TGACCTAACGCAGCTTAATTTGTCTCAGTAGGCAGGAACGGAAAGGGCTGAGAAAGGTAGTGAATGAAGCTGAAACGGCGACCAAGTACTTTACTCTCCATAAGCATCTTCCAGAATGACCAGATGAATTTGCCCCTTTGCCTAGTTCTCAGGCGTATGACGGTGTGGATGCCCCTGAAATCCTTACCCAAAACGGCACAAGGGATTTCCCAAAGTGGACAGATTCAGGACACATTGGCTATTGCCTTGCCCCCCAAGAGTAGTTCAGCTCTTTGGAGGACTAGAGGGGAAGTGAACCCTTAATTACATGTAGATTTTTAAATAATTAGTTATGCAAGGTAGCTAACGATAAATGAGTGCTGAGTAATACAGATTAAATGTAATTTATCTTCTCACCCAGTGACCTTGGAGTCTGGCAGACTGTTTTTGGTTACTGTGCACAAAGGTATTTAGGGGCTTATTCCATACTTGAGGTAAAAGTGCTAAGAGAGGAAATGTTTTATCCAAAAGGAGCGGCATAAGGACAGCCTTTTTGAAAGCGCGTGGACGCTCTGCTGTGTTCATTCGTGACTCTCTGGTCAGGTGTGTATACACCCCGTGGAATTTTGTGGTGACCACCGTTTTCATTACCACCTCGCCTTTTCCTCCGCCTCTGTGCTTTGCCTTCTTTCAGGTCACTGACTGAGGTCTCAACGATACCCAATGTGCAGCGTGTTTCTTCTTTTGAGAGAAAACTAAAGTGGTCAGACTTTGTGTCTTTTCCAATTTTGTGCATTCTCCCTTGACTCTTCTCTACAGTATTTAGCATGATCATTATGTGCACTATTTTGACCAACTGTGTATTCATGACTTTTAGTAACCCTCCCGACTGGTCGAAGAATGTGGAGTAAGTAGCTCGTTTGTTTATTTTACTGCTTGTCTGGTTCATTTTTAGTCACTGAATCTTGCTTTGCCACAGTTTATCCATCAAGGGGGGGAAATAGTTCATTGCCTACTTTTTGTTTCACAGAGAAGGGTGATTTAGGAACTGTCAGTAGTCAACTCTGTAAAGAGAGAGGCTCTGGAAGTTCCAACCCCTCACCTCCAGCGTTTTCTGTGCTAGCTGGTGCCTTTGACTTGTTGCCACATCACCATCTTCTACCCTCCGCTCCCGACAATACTACCTTCTTCTACAATATTATTTTCCCCTTCATTTTGACTTGTTTAAAGTTAAAAATAGCTCTGGGGCTGCCTCCCCTGATTTGAAGTGATCCCATACAGATGGCAGTCCAGAGTTATATATCTGGGATACCTGTCAAGACCCGGTACGGTACAAAATTCCAAAGTTCTTGATCTGTGTGTTTCAGTTCCTTTCTCTTCCTCGCTTCTGTTTTGCTGCCATTGGCTATGTCCTTTTTGTTTTGTCTCTGTTGGTTGAAGCCACACCGAGGCAAGTATATTTATTATCTTAAAAGATTTGTGTGTCCTTTCTGTCTGTTCAGAAGTTGCCTCAAGCTATCCATCTCTTTGACAGGTACACGTTCACAGGGATTTATACATTTGAATCACTAGTTAAAATCATTGCAAGAGGTTTCTGCATAGATGGCTTTACCTTTTTACGGGATCCATGGAACTGGTTAGATTTCAGTGTCATCATGATGGCGTAAGTTCTCTGCTTACTTTTTTGGTGTTCTGGGTGCAATTGTGGGTGGTTGTGTGCCTGGGTGTTTGTCTGAGAGTGTAAGTGTGAGTTTGTGGGCAGAGCTGTATGAGGAATTAAGGGATAACTCTGCAAGGCCAAATGGGTTTATGCTTATGATTCTTTCTTGTGAGGGACTCTGTTCAGGCAGTGACAGCAGGTTTATATGGGAGAAGGTAAGCAGAGGCTTACAGCTGGGAAGGAAAGTAGAAAGTGATTTCCTAATAATGCTCTCTCGGGTTTTCTTTCCCCACATAATACTGACTGAGGATTATTACACATTTAGCATTAGTGTGCCTTGGTGAAGACTTGAAATTTTATAGGTGCAAGTCTTAAACTGAAAATCAGTGTCCTAGGTGTATTTTATCACATTTAATTTCATGAGGCTAGCCAGATGTTATAGACTTCAGGGCACATTTCAGAATCACAACATGAGCCAAGATCTATCCAAACTGGTTGATTCCTAAAGAAATACCAGAACTTCAAACGATTGCTAGAGAACAACGTAGCTCCATTCGGTATGCTCGTGCTCTTAGTGATTTCTGTTGTTATAACAATGAAAACGTACACCTGGGGAACTTGGCTGATGGTAGGAGAGTGACAGCAGACTTTACTTCCAGGCTGGGAAAGTGCTTGAAGGTTTGGTAGAGGGAATAGACTGTTGGATAGATTGTATGTGAGCTCTGCTGTGTGCATGCAGATGTGTACAAGACTGAGTGTACGTCTGGGTCTGAGCATCAGATGGAAAGATGTATTTCCTCTGTAAAATGTGAGTAAACGATATGCATCAAATATTTGTAACTGGAACTTTGACTTTCTAGAACTTTGAATTTCTAGCTTTCCAGCATTATGAAAATGAACACATTTGTGCTCATTTGAAATTTAAGTGTCCTTGCTTGGCACAGAACTGGTGATAAAATGGGCATTTAGTATAATATCTGCTCTGATCTCATGATCTGGATTTTCCTGAGCCCTGCTTTTGTATGTCATAGGCTGAAGCTTCATCTGTAGGCATAACTGCAAAGATATGCAAACAGCTTTTGGATAAGTCATATATACAGACACTTAGGCATTTTTGCCATTGTCAGCTAAAGAGTTATTTTAATGTATATTTAGTTTTGTGGGGCTCCTGCTACAAAAATTTGTCTCCTTTTCCTAAGAAATTGTTCACAAAACATGGGACATAAGACTTTGTTACCTCCTGGCCTCAAGTGATTGGCCCGAGAATGATCATTCTGACTCAGACCCGCATATCACAACACTGATTAAGAGAGTAAAACTCCAGGAATCTCCTGGTTGTATCCATTCTTTCAAATATACTTTTAAATTCTCCTTGCCCATTTAAAAACAAAACTGTTCCTTAAATGTTTATATGTTGAAACTTTTCTTTTTCAAGGAAAAAAAAAAAGAAATCATAGCTTGTGTATAACCCTTTCTTCCCCCCCATTCTCAAACCCTCGCCCGGTGGCACCATTACAAGTTAACTTTGGTTTGATTCTGCAGGTATATAACAGAGTTTGTAAACCTAGGCAATGTTTCAGCTCTACGCACTTTCAGGGTACTGAGGGCTTTGAAAACTATTTCGGTAATCCCAGGTAAGATGGCCCGGGGTTGGTGTTAGGTGTTGGGTTAGGGCCCTGACGTGACGTATTGTACTTTTTGTTTTGTTGTGGTTTTGTTTTCTTCCTTTGGTGTTTGTGTTTGTGCCTGTGTTTGTCATTTGTGTCTGTGTGTGACCTCCCTTACTACAGATATGTGACAGAGTTTGTGGACCTGGGCAATGTCTCAGCGCTGAGAACGTTCAGGGTTCTCCGAGCTTTGAAAACTATCTCTGTAATTCCAGGTGAGAAAATTTAAACACAGGCTGGCTTTGCCTCATCTCCTCTTTTCCCGCCATTCATTTTGTCCACCACATTCTAAACCGGTGTCAGCACATTCAATATGGCCTTGCATTCCGCATGTTTTTACCTGGAGACGTCCGCTGGAATGGCCCTTCGGGCACCTCCTCCGACAGTGCTTGCCAGGCATGCAGCCCCCATTCCATCCATGCTTCTGAAAAAGCACGTGCTTAAGAACCACTTGGATTTTACAATATTGAGAAAATTGTCACAGAGCTAAGCTGTCTCTTTGAATATAAACCATTTGCTTTCTGGCCTCATGGAATTACAGTAATTTTAACATTCACCGTCATTCCATCGCTTAGATTTCAAGGCTTCCTATCGCATGATTTGCTGATGGGATGTTACTCAAAGAATTGAACTTTTATTGTTACTGTGTTAATGGGATCATTTAATCACATGAGAGACCTATCCAGTTAACTAGTCCAGTATTTTAGACAAACTGGAGACCCAGTGCATGAATTCGTGCACTGGTGGGATCCCTTGGCCTGGCCTGTGGGATCAGGCTGAAACTGGCGCTCCGACATCGCCTGAGGGGTCCTGGATTGCAAGAGGGTGCAGGCCAGGCCCAGTGAGCCCACCAGGATCGGGGCTGGGGAGGGACATGGGAGGTTGGGCCAGCTAGGGAGGGATCTTGGGAGAGCTCCAGGGATCCAGCTCATCTCGCTCAGTCTGGATAAGCTGGGCCCCAGCAGCAAGCTGAACTACTGGTCAGAGCATCTGCCCCCTGGTGGTCAGTGCACATCATAGTGAGTGGTTGTGTGGCCTTGGCATATCATTAGCATATTACACTTTGATTGGTTGAACGGCTGACTGGTCGACCAGACACTTAGCATAATAGGCTTTTATTATATAGGATTTAAGAACCTTTGAGTTAGTGAACTGAACCTTAATAATTACTGTTAATCACCTTCTATGTCTGTTTCATTAATAAGAACCATTAGACATATAGTCAGAGACCATTCTCAAACATATATCCCAATGAAGCACATGCAGATGCTGTTAAAAAAAAATCAAAGGTAAGATAAAATTCATCTGGAGGTATGGGCTAGCAAAAAGTACATAAGTTTGAGAAAAAAGGAAAGGAATCAGTGAGTGGTTAAAAGGTTGCTTTTCTTTTTGGTCCTGGTTGACCTAACTCAGTAGTCCTTAACCTTGAAGGTTTTGGATCCTTTTGAGAATCAGATCAAAATTCATAGACCCCCCTTGAAACCCACATGTGGGCCCCAGGTTAAGATGCCTTAATTTAGTTTAAATCCTTGCTACCTGATAATATTGAACTGTCTCTTAAAGAGCAGTCTGGATGTCTAGTAGGAAAGATGTTTTCATTAGTCTTGTGAGCCTAGGATACACTGGCAGTAACATGGCAGAAGTCAAGACTATATTATTGCCGATGGGTTGTTTTCAGGCAAGAGACCAGACTTCCCTTTGCACTTCTGTATAAACAGGGACATGAAGAACAGAGGCATCTGATTTCTGTATCACGTGGTTCTTCTCCTTGTGGCTGGCTCAGAAACATTTCTCTGTTCCCCTTTTTAACGTTATCTAAATACACAGTATTAGAGGGAAACACAAAGGTTGAATCCTAGAGAGGACAGATGTAGAATGTAGCTTAACCAGAACTCCAAGGCAGGTAAACCCCGTTCCTCCATTTATGAATTTGGGCCATGAGTGGGCCAGTGATTGAGCCCTACTAAAAATGAATTCCTTTATTTGTAGCTATGGGAACTTACTCCTTATCAATAGAGTTTGGGTATCAGTTGGAGTATTTCCTTCTTGGCAAAAACAAAGACAAAACAACAAAACCGATCCCTGGCTTTCCAAGGTTTAGTTTCTAGCCTTTTAAATCCATTTGATGGAAAGTCCAGCTCATCCTTCAGGCAGCCTCATTGATAGTGGTCTGATCCATAGGCAGGCCTTGTCTTTTTTTTTTTTTTAAGCATCTGGAGCACCATGCCTTTACTCCTTCTGTTTTTCCTTTGGTCTCTTTCCTCCTCTGGCCTCTTTTTAAATATGATCCCATGTTTCTGCTCACTTCCCCCAGCGTATTCCACAAGGCATCTGTCTCTTTATGTTCTTGTGATCTCAGAACTTCTCTTCCAGAATTAAATTGGAAAGCTGTGTTCTGTTCACTAACTAGGGCAGCAGATGCTATCTCTGGTCTAGCTTTTAGCTTCTGTCTCTGTGCTATCTGGTTAATTTCTGACCACAGCATTACTGCAAGATAGCTTTTGACAGGTGTCACATTATTCATCCTTAATACTCCAGTATGCTATATATAAATAAACACAGTTTCTGGTGCATAGCAGTGCTCCATAAGTGATTGTAGTAGTAGCAGTTATTATAAAGAAGAAAGGATTTGTATCAAAATTTAGACATCGGCTTCACAGATTGAAATTGACTTCTGAATTCTTATTTCTAGAAGCACCCCAAATGAGCTGGCTTTGGGAGGTTAACTGGTATGGAAGGTAACTTTTAAAGGATAATAAAGCCAATAAGAGTTCTCTGTCAGTGAATGATATAACTGATACTTGAATTAGAGTGTGATTTCTAATCCTAAATTCTGTTTTTCACATTCTACATAGAGTTAGTAAGAGAAATCCAGAGTTAAGTGCTTCTTTGGTAAATGATGCCTCCCTCGAGAGATACTTCTGCCATCCTAGGTAAAGTTCTGAACTTGCCCGATCCACTTTCTCCCATGGAGGCTGTGGTCCTCTTCCTACCTGCCTGTTACCTGAGTCTCCTCCCACGGTGGGAGCACCAGTGCAGGAGTCAGTAGCCCTGGGCCATCTCTAGATCGGAAATCTAAGTCTTTTTAACTCCGCTGTTGTAGAGCTGGGCTATAGTTCTCTCTTAGTAAGAACTATTGTTTTCCGTATCACGTTTTGTCATGGACCACTTCGGTGGAATTATTGCTTCCTTTGCCTTTTCCTGTTCCCAGTTTGATTATAGGTTTTTGCCAAAGCTGTCACAAACAAGTGCGATCAACAACAGAACTGGCAAGGGGCCTGCAAGATCTCACAAAGCTCCCCAAGTCTCCGTTCCCTTCCTGAGGGTCTTCCCTGGCCCCGGGCACTCACCCGGCTCACCTGGGCCGCGCTATCCTTCCTCGGAGCATCTTTGGTAGATATTCAGCCTGCATCAGGGCTGCTGGGACTCCCAGAAGACTGGGGAGTACAGTGCGTTAGTGAGCTCCAGCCTTGGGTATAGGAGAAGCTTTGATTTGGAGCTGCCTTTTAACTTAGAAAAGACCCAAACCACATTTTGACCCTTTTATATGCTAATTCGAGACCTGGATATGTGTCATTCATGTTTCCATTTTGCTTCAGAGGTCTTGACATGGAGAACAGTGCACACAAACTCTGTGCTAAATCTTACAGAAGGAGGTCCTTTTTTTTTTTTTTTTTTTTTTTTTTTGGTCTGGAATTTTCCAGATTCAACTTGATATTTAAGTCTTCTGTGTAGAAAGTCAGATGTCTTAAAACTTAGTTTTCAGTTTATATTTATCGAGGAACTGCATACAAAAATTCTTAGTGACTTTGTTAGAAGTTTCGTCTTCTGCATGCTTTGACTGTGTGTGTAGGACGGGCAGGCCCAGTGGTAGGGTGGAATCTCAAAGCAGGCGCCTCGGGTTTTTCTTAGGGAGTATCCCTCACCTAACGGTGTGAGTGAGACCGGCCGGAGGGCCCCACGCACCACTTCCTTTTCACTTCCACCACTGAATGGCTCCACCAAAGCACTTCAACCTCTCTCTTCGTCAGCATCGGTTCTCTTCAAAGTTGCGATTTCTTGATTAATTTTCTCTTGGGTTTTTTATTTTTCTGCTTTCATTTCTGTGACTTTCTCTTTTAACTGGGGGGTCAGATAAGAAGAAGCAGGGAGAATGATGGGCCTTCTCCTTCCCAACCCAAATTTGCATTTAAGAAAGCATTTTCTTTAAATGTATACATTATGAATATGCCAATTCCTAGTGAAGGGAGATAGAAAGTGTTTTAAGACTCTGTTTAGGCTCATTGTTTCTCTTAAAATATTCTAGTTATTAAATCCAGTTGCTTTTATATTTCTCCTTTATCCACATTGCATTCTCAGAAAAGGTAACTAAAGTTTAACACAGTGGCCCCACCCGCGTGGCTCATCAACCAGTGAACCAAGAGATCACGGTTTGATTCCTAGTCAGGGCACATACCCAGGATGCGGGTTCAGTCCCCGGGGTGGGGCGTGCAGGAAGTAGCCAATTAATGATTCTCTCATCATTGATGTTTCTATCTCTCTCTCCCTCTCCTTCCTCTCTGAAATCAATTTTTTAAAAAAGTTTAACACAGTGTGCTAACTGGAAAAACTTTGAAGACACATGGGGTCCCGCTGGACCTACCTTTGAGAGCTAGTTTAGTTTTGTCAGACTTTGTGATTTGAATCTGGTCTCAAGTAAATAAATCTGTGGCCCCCAAACCTCTCCCAAATTACTTTAGACTGAAGAACCTTCGAGAACTATCCTTGTGAGGATTTAATCTGCAGCAGCAATGTTGACCTGAGTGATTTACTCCCAGCACTTGTCTGGGCCAAACCAGACCTTGGGAATTGGGGACTTTTCTTTCCCCAGGGCGAGCAGCTGCTGCCTGTTGCTGCTGAGGCCTGTTCCAGTGTGAACTTTGTAGGACAATTAGCACACGTTACTTCAGACCAGTTAGATTTCTCAGCCTGCGCCACAAACTGGGAAATATAAATGTACTTCATTTGTCGTCTGGCATTGCCATGGTGGAGGTTTTTGGTCCCAATATGCATGGCTGGTTTCCCTGGACGAGACATCATCAGGCTTTGTTCATTTGCTTAAGGGATTGGGTGGCTTCACCTACTTCTCGGAATTCATTAAACATCTGACTTCTTCTCAGGTGCGAACCTTTCTGTGCATTGGGTCTAGTTGTCTTTCCTTGATCTATAATAAATGTAGATGTAGTAACTGCTCTGCTCAGACATCCCAGTGCTAGTTAATGCTAGCCTTTTCCAAGAGTTCTTGCTGTCCAATTTGCCCCCACATGGCTGCTGTTGCACACTCTGTTGTGTAGGAGTCATTTGAAGGAGCATTCTGCTCTGTTTTGGATAATCATTTTCAGTCGGTATCTTGCTTGTTCTGGTGAGTGAGCCAATGGAAGAAGCAAGACAACTTGTCTTCGCAGACAGGGCAGTGCCAGTCTCCATTCTCCTACATACCAGGTGAGGGGTTCTACCAGCAGCTGCTCACCTTTATTGGCCTGTGTTGGTGGTATCAGGGAGCATTTTTGCTTGGCTGTACTTACGAGTAATGGCAGCCACTGCTGTCAAGAGTTTAAGAAATGCATTGGTGGCGTCATTTCCATAAGTTGGCATTGATGTCCGCAAACATGGTTGTTTGCAATTATCAACCCTAATGAAAGGAAAAAGAATCTTGGCTGAGAGCGTTGTGCAATATAGTGACATTTATATTTAACATTGCTATGCAATCGAGTGCCAACCTTGACCCCCAGGCATTAAGCTACACCACCTTTCTTCTTCCTGTAGCTTCTTCTAATTTTCTCCTAGCAATCTGGGTGAGAATCTTTGATAATAAACTTTTTAGGTGGCCATAGGTAATGTTATTTAGTTATGATTATTCTGGCTTAATTAAGATTTGTTTCTCTTAACCCTTCTGAAGTATAAATAGTTGAATACAATTTCCAATCTAAGCTTCGACTTCAAACGTAAGCTGAAAGAACTCCCACCAAGAAGTTGATCTATGCCTTAAATTTTCAAGTAAAACACTTGAAGAATTTTTAAAAATACATTTTTATTGATTTTAGAGAGGAAGGGAGAGATAGAAACATCAATGATGAGAGAGAATCAGCTGCCCTTGCACGCCCCTCTCCCCTGGAGATCAAGCCCGCAACTCGGGCATGTGCCCTGACCAGGAATGGAACTGAGGACCTCAACCACTGAGCCACACCAGACAGGCTCTCAATTTATTTAAAGTAGAAATAGAAAAGGTCTTGCACAATCATCTGGTGTTCCGATAGGTGATTGTCTGAACCATTCAGGAGAAGTGGCTGAATAGAAACTCTATAAAGAAGCCCAAGAAAAGAAACTTTATAAACATTCTTCAGAGACCTGTTCAACTGTACTTTTTTGAAATCAGTCTTTGACTCTGAAAACAGAACTGTATAATTTTAGGGGCCCAGACTTGAATTATTGACCCAGTATAGACCTGCCCCTATCCAGCCAAATAAAATGAAGGACTTTTCTATTCCTCAGAAACTTAAGGAAATAAGTTCCATAATACTGGAATGATTTTTACTTCTCTATGGCTGCCTTCTATTTTATACCACCAATACCATCTTACTTAGCTCTGTGATTGTGATATAATTTCCCAGGGCCTTCGGAATATAAGATTGAAATTCCAACTACTTAGTCTCAAACAAATGTCTCTGACTTGTTTTAAAAGACTTTTAGAGCAGATTCCTCAGCTTCTCTTCCAGTGCCCATGGCTTCCTGTGTTTGTCCACATTCTGTGTGTGAGGAAAGGAGACTGAGAAGTGACTTAAACTTGTTCTGAAACACAGTGGGTCATAAGCAGTAGCTGAGCCAGGATGAGAATTCCTGCTTTCTGATTCCCTGTCTGCTGCTGTCTCTGCACAGCCTGGGAAAAGGAGTCAGGTTAGAAACGCCTTGTGTCCTGGAGCCCAGGCAGCTTCTCTCCGGCCTCTTTGGTGGCAACATGGAAGGCCCACTCTATAAGAATGCACAGGGGTCTACACTCTGCATCTCTACGGTCTGACTCTTGCCTTTCTCCCCCCTCCTTTAACTTCTCTTAGATCCCTTTCAGGATATCAGTGTGAGAAAAAAAAGTTCTCATTAATTTAACCTTTCAATAAAAACATACTAAGTGCCTGTTTGTGCCATGCCCATTACTACTGTTGGACTCAGAAAATCCCATTTGACTGAACTTCGAAAATTCTAGGTAGTTTCTTGAAAAAGAAGAGTCATGTTCATATCACCTAGTTATTAGATCATCATCATATGAGGTTAGCCATACAGTGTCATTATCACAATCCTATCTCTTTGAGGAGGGCAGCATATGTATAATAGTGATGGCTAACGGGTGTTAAGTACCAGGTACTTGATATTTTGCATTCATTATCTTAATGTAAACCTCACAACAACCCAATGAGGTTGGTATGATAAATGCATTTTTATAGATGAGTAAACTGAGGTTCAGACAAAAATGGTTAACATTTGAGTCATTTACTGTGCACCAGGTGGTGTGTTAAGTGCTTATATGAATCATGCTTAATCCTCACAAGAGCCCTCTGATACTCAACCAGAATTATCCCCACTTTAATGATGAAAAGTATGACATTCCAAGAGGCTGGTTATTTTGCTCAGGTCATAGAAGTAAAAGGTATCACTTGGTTAAGCCCAGAAGAGCCATGCAGACCCACTTTTGACCCAAACCTCATGAACCCACAACCATATTTTTCTGTCTCCAGTCACTGATCTCTTCCTGTGTAATTAAGAAATCTGCCTGCAGATTCAAACTTAAACCAGTAGCTTGCATTTAAACCTCAGATTCAAGTGGATTACATATTTTTTTATTTTGTTTTTAACGTAGAACAGTAAAAGTTCAGTTGTAGAAAACAGGGCATATATGTAATATAGAAAAGGTGTGTTTTTAAATGGAAAGACAAACCATAAATACTCGATTGCTAATAATTAACCCTTCCAACACATTAGCATTTCCAGAGCTCTTGGGGAAATATTATTGCACCTTCTCACCTACTGGCTGTCAAGCTTCCAGTAATCCGATTTCCAACCCGCAAGCCTCCTCAATTCCGGGTTTTTCCATTTGTTTATTCAGCTAATATTTACCAAGTACCCGCTGTGTTCTAGGAAGAATAGATACAGCTGTGAAAAAAGCTGATGCACTTAGTTATAACCACGATAGAAGCTACAGAGGAGAGCATACGGTGCTATTAAAATACTAATAACAATGGGGGAGGGAGAAGAGTTGTCAGGGAAGGTTTGGGGGGGGGGGGGGGTAGGGGATTGGTATTTCAGTTGAGACCAGAAGGATGAGCAGGAGTCAGGCAGGTAGGACAGGGGAGCGGAAGGAAGTGTTCCAGGCAAAAAGGGACGAGCAGATATGAAGATCCCGAGTCAGTGAAAGCTTGACTCGTTTAGTTGCTGAGAAGCAAAGACAGGAAAGTGCTTCCGGGCAGAAAAGAGCCACATGTTGGAGAAGGAACTTTTCTTTTTAAAAGTGAGTGGCTTAAAAATTGGTCCTTCTGGAGGAAGTGGCGATGTTGCTGACCCAATGTTATTCTCATGACATAAAAGACCAAATGGCCTTGTTTCCAGGGTGGTGCTGTGGAGGGGAGTGGGCGCCGGTAGCTCAGGAGGGGGTTGGGGGAGGCGGGGAGGGCTGTGGGGTGGCTCTGACTCTGGGCTTCTGTCTCCTCAGGCCTGAAGACCATCGTGGGAGCCCTCATCCAGTCCGTGAAGAAGCTGTCGGATGTGATGATCCTGACAGTGTTCTGCCTGAGTGTGTTCGCCCTGATCGGGCTGCAGCTGTTCATGGGGAACCTGCGGAACAAGTGCGTGGTGTGGCCCATCAACTTCAATGAGAGCTACCTGGAGAACGGCACCAAGGGCTTCGACTGGGACGAGTATATCAACAACATAAGTAGGTGGCCCCTCTCTGAAAGGGAAACGTGTGTCTGGTTTGCACAGCCAGAAGCCACCCCGGCCTTCAGAAAGGTCGCTGGGCCAGGCAGGAGGCCAGTGTGGCCGGAGGGAGCTCTGGGAGGCACTTCCCTTCCTGGAGGTGGGGTTGTGCTCAGAAGCTCCCCCCACACACACACACCCCCACTCCTCTCCTGTAAAACCAACGTGAGACTGTAGCTTTGCCACGTGTCCTCTTAAACTTGTGTTTTGAAAATCAGGCTCAGTAGCTTGATAGAAATTCTTTTTTCCCCTAATTGGGTTGCCTGAGATATTTAAACATTTGATCTAGGACAGTGGTCAGCAAACTCATTAGTCAACAGAGCCAACTATCAACAGTATAATTGAAATTTCTTTTGAGAGCCAAATTTTTTAAACTTAAACAAACTTCTCCTAACGCCACTTCTTCAAAAGAGACTCGCCCAGGCCGTGGTATTTTGTGGAAGAGCCACACTCAAGGGGCCAAAGAGCCGCATGTGGCTCACGAGTCACAGTTTGCCAATTACAGGTCTAGAATATACCTCTTAAGCATTCTTAATACTGCAAGATCTCAGTAATTAATCTGGTCTAGGGAGTCAGGTAATTTCTAAAACATCATTTGATCCTATTATAGTGAAGGAATTTTAATCATTTCATTTCAGGAATCAAAGCACTTTAAGGAACATTAGGTGTAGTAATACTTCTATGAAATGATGGGGAAAAGTTAACAATATCACTATTAGTCACTCTTGAGGAAATAAAGGCAATTAAGTAGCCGAAAGAAAATGTTGCAGAGGGGATTTTAGGGACACATAAAATTTAAAGGAAACATGCCTTCCATCTAATATAGGACATGATAACTGGTGATCAGTGAGGGTTTCTAGTTTAACTGTGGTAAAGAGAAGATATAAGGACAGAGGATAAAGCCATATAAACATATTCCAGCTTAGAAAACCCTCGTAAACCCCTTGGAGTTGGGTACTGGAACCTGGCATGTAGATTTGAAGTAGGAGTGGAAGTTGGATGTCTGGAAAAAGAACATGCATTAAGGGCTTTATGGTAGCACTTTTAATTTTTAAATACAAATAGGAAAATTATGGGAAAGAATTCTTATCAGGTTTCATGGCTGTAAGAAAATATTTATATGAGCCGAAAATCAATAACTCTTTCTGCTGGGACTAGTTAGGGACAGTGTAACCTTATTCTCTCGTTCACTTTAATCTGCCTTGTTCATTTCCTGCCTCTTCAAACTCTTCTAGCAAATTTTTACACAGTTCCTGGGATGCTAGAACCTCTGCTCTGTGGGAACAGTTCTGACGCCGGGTAAGTCGCGCACCTAATGTTACTCTCCTCCCTTAAAATAAGGTTTCCGATAAAACAGACAATGTTTTCACTGTTCTTTGTGCTCATGTAGTAGGCCCTAATTGGAGCTAACATTTTGGGGCTAACAATTTTTTTCTTTAAAAATTGACCTGACTACTTTGTTTCTCTCCTCCTTCTCTTTCTTCTTTTTTAAAATTCCCATTTGTTGGCCTGGCTCTATAGATGGTTATTTATTGTCTCCAAGGTCACAGAGATGACTTAGGGGACTGTTGAAAAGCCCTGCGCTTCCCTTTCTTTCCTCAGGCAATGCCCAGAGGGATACCAGTGCATGAAAGCAGGAAGGAATCCCAACTATGGTTACACAAGCTTTGACACGTTCAGCTGGGCCTTCTTGGCCTTGTTTCGCCTTATGACCCAGGACTATTGGGAAAACTTATACCAATTGGTAAGTAATTCCTCTTTTTCAAGTGCTACCTCTGTTAGTTTGTTTTGGTTTTTTTGTTTGTTTGTTTGTTTGTTTGTTTGTTTGTGATAATGTTTGCATGAGGCTATGTGGGGTTGGGCACATTCTATGTAAGAGACCTTTAGTGAAGACATCATACAATCACCTTAGGATGTTATTTCTCTGTTCTATAAAGTTAAGTGAATTCTTTCAGCTCCTGTCCTGTTTCTTTAATGCTCAGTCATGCATAGCTGTAGAGGCTCACAGCCTCTTGCCTGGCCTGAGAATCTGCTGTCTCTTCCTACTTCTTATTGTTCCACCAAACCATCGGCAGTATTGCTACTTTTGGATTTTGGGGTTTATGGCATCTTTTTAAGAAGTATTAATTAAACGTATTGTGCAAGGCACTGTTCTAGACATAATAAAGATGAGATTTCTATCCACAAGGACGTTGGAGTCTAAATATATCAATGTTTTGGGGATTTGTAACATATTTGGACTTGTTTAAGCAGGTTGTGACAGTTTTAAAAAAAGAAAAAGGTCAGTCCCATTCTATTGGGCTGCGTTGGTGACTGGCAAGTCATTTAACGTCGCTGGTTCCGATGGAGAAGTTAGCCTAGGTAATTGCACAGGGTCTTCCAGCTTAGAAATTCTGTGCTAATCCATTGTCATCTGTTTGACTTTGGTCTTGGATGGCACCATTTAGTTTGACAATGAGAACTGTGTTCCCTCAGGCATGGAGGAACCTCTAAGAGGAGCTTCTCATTGAGATCGCCTGAGGAATTCGTACTTAATGTTGTACAGCCTAAGTTCCCTCAGTTCACCTCTTTCTTATGCAGTATTTATGATTGATGTTAAATTTCATTTGAATATTTGTAGTTGAAAAGAAGAAAGATGAAAACTAAGCAATAATGGGTCACATATAGGTCACATAAAACCCAGTCATTCTTTGATGTCTGATTGCTCACTGCTAGTGAAAGGAATAGTCCTAGGATCCTTCTGCCTTTTTCTTCCCCCATCATCCTTTATGTCTTATGCTCATTAAAAACCCATCCTATTACAGAGGGATAAGGAAGAATGTCACTCAAGATGGAAACTTCCTGTGACTTGGACCGGATCCCAGAGATGGGATTTGTCTGTTAATACTCTTCGAGGGCCTGTGGGTAAATGAGCGAAAGTCTTGTATTCTTTTCTTATGTTTGTTTTAGAACCAACTGACAAAGTCAAATATAATTCTTAGCCCAGAGCATTTTTTTTTTTTCTATTAGAAAAAATGCTATGAGAGGAATATATTAGGAGTTCGGGGAAATGGAAGAGGGCTTTTATGGCCACAGTGAATGGGAGGTACCACTGACGTTTACTGTGAGTTGAGGATGCGGAGACCCTCGGCCCTGGGGCATGCTTTGCCATGTGAAGAAGTGCCACTCAGTGAAGAACGGTCCGTCCACAACGCACTAGTGCCCCTCCAGGGGAGCATTAGCCCATGGTCGCTTTCAGCCTGGTTCTGTTCATGCAAGTGACTCTGAATGGTCTTTATCTTTGCAGACATTACGAGCAGCTGGGAAAACGTACATGATCTTCTTCGTCTTGGTCATCTTTGTGGGGTCTTTCTATTTGGTGAACTTGATCTTGGCTGTGGTGGCCATGGCTTATGAAGAGCAGAATCAGGCAACACTGGAGGAGGCAGAGCAGAAAGAGGCTGAATTCAAAGCAATGTTGGAGCAACTTAAGAAGCAACAGGAAGAGGCACAGGTTAGTGATTAATTCTTTGCAACAGTCCTGCCTGCCCGGTCACCGTGACTAAGGCCCATCTGATTGCCACTCTGATTGATCTCTTCTAGGCACATTGTCAAATAGAAGTTATTGATCTGATTAAAATACAGTTAACAACTGCACATGGTTCTTCCAACTATTCCATTTGTTTTAATCATCAAATTATTTATTAATATGATCTTTTGTTGAATTTATCAACTGTTCAGTGTTCAGATGCCATGAGGCTGTGGAGGAAAAATAAGTGGCCAGAGAAGTTTATCTACACTGAGTGGCCAGATTATTATGATCTCTGAACACATAATAATCTGGTCACTCAGTGTATATCCTATATAATAAAAGGTTAATATGAAAATTGTCCCCTCAACCAGGAGTTTGACCAGCAGGAAGGCAGGCCAACCGCCTATGTTCTCTCCCCCTGGCCAGGCTGGCTGGACCCCACTCATGCATGAATTCATGCACCAGGCCTCTAATATATATATACACACACACACACACACACACACACACACACACACATATACATACACTGAGTGGCCAGAATATTAAGCATTCAGAGATCATAGTAATCTGGCCACTCAGTGTAGTGCTTCATGTCAACATAGCCTTTTCATTGAGGAGAACATTAGGATCTCCTTCAGAGATTTTCTGTGGTCTTAAAAAAGTATTGATGGTAATTAAAAATAAGATATAGATAAAATTCTAAAGTAAAATTTGAAAAACAAATGTATAATGCCACCACCCTAACACTTTACTTTCTAATTCTTAGCCAAATATACATGTATTTTTATATTGTCGGGCCCATCTGTATAATATAGTTTCTTAGCATTCATTTTCAGAGTTGCCCAGAAAAGATTGTTTGGCGCCAAGAAGGCAGCCAAATTCTTATCTGAGATACTCAAGAGGATAAATCCCGAAGTTCTCACCACTGGGCCCTGCTCTGATTCCTTGGTGCTGTGTGCCACAATACAGGTTCAACTGGAAAATGGACAGGGCCAGGCCCTGGCCACAGTCTCCTAACCGGCTGGTTCTCCTTTCTCCTCTTCTCACTCTTTTCCCCGTCCAAGGAAAAGGAACTGCTTGGCTGTGGGGGCTGCAGGCGATGCTCTGACCTCACCTTTGCTGTGGCTCCTTCCCCAGGCTGCTGCGATGGCCACCTCAGCGGGAACGGTCTCGGAAGATGCCATCGAGGAAGAAGGGGAGGAAGGGGAAGGCTCACCCAGGAGCTCCTCCGAACTCTCTAAGCTCAGTTCCAAGAGCGCGAAGGAAAGACGGAACAGGAGGAAGAAGAGGAAGCAGAAGGAGCTCTCCGAAGGAGAGGAGAAAGGGGATCCTGAGAAGGTGTTTAAGTCCGAGTCGGAAGACGGCATGAGGAGGAAGGGCTTCCGGCTGCCGGACAACAGGATCGGGAGGAAGTTCTCCATCATGAACCAGGTAAACGCTGCGCTGGGTCACACAGCCTGAGAAATTCTGGTCTTCCTAATCTCACTCTGTTCTCATTCCTCTTCGGCTTTACATTTTCCAGACCCACCCCTGCATCCTCGGGCCTGCCTTTCCATGCTCCAGGCTTTTCTCTTCTAGGAGGAAGTGTTACTGGCGTATTAGGACCGTCGCTGCTGAAGCAGCCTAGGACACTGTGGCCGCCTTTGGCAGACGGCGTAGTCTGAGTCTCATCGGAGAGCCCGTGTTCTAAAACATCGGGAAGAACTGTTCCCCTCTTAGTCTCAACATCAGAACTTAGCACAAACCCCTCTGTTAAAGAATTACATATAATTGTAGATTTTTTTTAAAAAGTGATGAAACTCTTTAGATCACCTTATTTGAATGTGGCAAGTTCTAGTAATTATTCTAGATATATAGTGTCATGCTGATAAATTATTCCTTGGTAGATTAAAAGCCCCCATTTACCCAACTTTGGAAACTAAGAGAAAGGGGGGGGGGCGCTAATGGATAATTATTGAGCATTCTATTACTGTAAATATCACATAACAACATAACATATATTTTTATTTCAAAGAACACCAGCCACTAAAATCCAATTTTTAGGCCATTTAATTCCCCATTTTAAAGAAATGCCAGAAAGTTTGTAAAGTATAGAATAGATAACAGTTACTGGTTATGGCATTGTATCCAGTGTCTTCCTGTTTCCCAGGGATGATTCTTTGCTTTTTTTGTTTGTCAGTCCTCACCTGAGGATATTTTTCCATTGATCTTTAGAGAAAATGGAAGGGAGGGAGAGAGACAGAGAGAGAAACATCAATGTGAGAGAGACATCCCAAACATGCCCTGACCAGGCAGAGATCACACCTGTAACTGAGATATGTGCCCTTCACCAGAATAGAATTAAGGATCCTTCAGTCCATGGGCCGACACTCTATCCACTGAGCCAAACCAGCTAAGGCGAGGATATGCTTATTGATCATGGAGAGGGAGGAAGGGAAGTGGGGAACAGAGCCAGAGTCATAGATTGGTTGACTCTCATAGGCACCCTGACTAGGTATTAAACCCAAAACCCAGATATGTGCCCTGACTGGGAATCGAACCTACAATCTTTTTGGTGTACAGGACGACACTCCAACTAACTGAGCCACCCAGCTGGGGCCACTGTTTCTTTTTTGCATCCCTCTCTTCCCAGTTCAGTCTTTTGCTAGTCCTATTCATTTTATCAGAACAGAATCTCACATGTCCATTCCCTTCATTCTGTTCTTATTAATCTTATCTTAGTTCAGACTTGTATAATTTTGTTCTTCTACAGTTATCCACTGCAGTTTCATCCCCTCTGGCCCTCCCTCTCCTTTGTGTTTTATGTCCTGTCAGCAGATGGCTTCCTAAAACATAGCTCTCATTATTAATGGAGTGTCTGCCATATATGGTCAAGGATTATGCTAGGTCATAGAGATTAAAAGATGATTCAGATACCATCCCTGTCCTAGAAGCTTCCAGTGTAGTGGAGCAGCCAGACACGTTAAAAAAAATTACTTATGTAATAGCATTGGTGGCAATATTTCATAATTGAGATATGCTGGGTTATTTTGGAGGACACAGATCTCTCCCAACCCAGAGGTTCAGCAAAGATTTTCTGGGGAAGGTAAATAAAGGATAAATAGCAATTTACCAGGTAATGTATGTGTGTGTGTGTGTGTTGGTGAGGGAGCAGTTAGAAGAAAGGGCATTTGAAGAAAAGTATGTTCCAGTTTGGACATACCAGGTGGAATTATTTGTTGGATAACCAAATAGAGTGGTCTTTTAGGCACACATATAGTCAAATGATAGCTCACAGGAAGAGGTCCTAAGCTGAGGAGTGGTGACTGAAATAATGCAATTTGATGAAATTACTCAAAAATATTGTGCCGAGCGACAGAACAGTGGGCCAGAGACACAGCCACTGGCATCCATGGGCAGCGGAGATGAAGCTCAGGAAGGAACATAGGTGAGCAGCATCAGTGCTGCTAAGAGAACCAAGAGTTCGGTGAAGCCAAGACAACTCACGGGTTGGAGAAGGTGGGGAAGTGACCAATGGATTGACATTTAACAGAGATGCTTCATGAGATCAAAAGTGAAAGTGTTCGTTGAATTTGGCAGTCTAAAGCACTGAGAACTCTAAGAACACGTTTCGGTACAGGGTAAGGATGGATGTTAAATTGAGTGGGAGACACTGAGCATAGACTTCCCACTTATTTAAAGAATATGGGTGAAAATAAGCATTTTTATAATATGGGAGGAGGGAAGCCCAGAAGGGGAGATAGAGGTAGAAAATGAGGTAGAATAGAAAAGAAAACGTAACAGTCTTGGAAGATGTAGTCTCTAATAAGAAAAGGGCTCCTTGTTCCCCAAAACATTGGGAAAATAGGGAAGGTTGGGCATGGGTGAGTTTATAGTTAGGAAGATCATACATGACAGTCTCTAGTTTTCAATAAGGTAGAGAATTTAAAATCTTATTGAAGGGAATGAGAGGCTGAGTAGGGTTTAAAGAGAATATTGACCGCTTAAAATAGTTAATAAGAATGGGAGAGAGAATTCCTGTCTCAGATTTACTCTACTTACTAATGAAGGCCCAGCCCTTTAGCATGGGATGTGTAGCTCTTCCCCTTCTCCTGGACACAGTCTGCCTTTTCAGTCTCTAGTCACTGAGTGAATTACTAGGTGCTTCTCACATACGTTTGTTTTCTACCCTCTATCTTGCCCCGTTTTCCCATCTCTGAATGTCTGCTTCAGACTTACTTACTCTTCACATTCTTCTCTCAAGAAAGATTTCCTGACCTCCCCGATTCCACACCCAATTGAAAATTATTTCATCTTTTCATTATTTTTTACACATACCTCTTTATTCTCCGTGATATTATATTTTCTTACGTTCATATCCTCTTAAAGTCCTAAAGCCAACACTTGCTTCTTTGCACATGGTTAGCATTCAGATAAGTGTTGGACAAATTAATGAAGGTCTTTTATAAGACTGATATTTAACCCCATCTGGGACTTCTTTATGGCCTGGAGCCAGCTGTCTCACCTTTACCTCACCTTTCTCCTAGGTGAAAAGTATGATTGCAGCTTTGTTGAAATCCAACTTTTTACTGGCAAGCCATCACTGAGCTAGTTAGTGCTGTTAACACTTTGCTATTGAATGGTCTCTGATTAATCCAGACACTTTAGCACAGAGTTGTACTGATTGTTCCATAGCTCAAAGCATAAATCTGGGCTTCTGAGAGGACCTGCTTTGCATGAAAATGTTCACTTCCTCTGATTTCCCCACTTGACAAAGATTGTCGATTTCCACAGGCCATGGCTGACTGCCAAGACTTGCTTAGAAGCCCCACAAGACACTAATAGTCTTTGTACCAGGACTTCCCTGCAGTTTCTCTGACTTTATCTGGAAGAATGGCTGAAGAGACTGAGGGCTAGAGAGATGAACTAACTTGTCTAAGGTTATATAGCTAGTAAACGTTAGTGTCAGGATTTGAACCAGGTCCCTCTGACTGCAGAGCAAAGCTTGTGTCTATAAGCACTACAGTCTATAGTCTCCCCTTCCTACTCACCTCCACGCATGCATGCTCATCTCTCCTCTTGGCTTGACAATGCATGTGGCCTCGGTTTCCCACGGCACAGTTCAGGTGCATGTCAGTGTCCTTCACTGCCAGGTCTTTGGCACCCTCTTGAGACATCTGCCCAACCCGTCTCCTACCCATCTATAATAATAAAACCGTAATATGCTAGATAGACTGGATAGCCGAACGACCTTCTGGACGTCATTTTGGATGTCATTCCGGACATCCTTCCAGATGAAGCTGCAGTAGCGGGGGCTGAGGCAGAGGCGGTTAGGGGCAATCAGGCAGGCAGATGAGCAGTTGGGGGTGATCATGCAGGCAGAGTGGTTAGGGGCATCAGGCAGAGGTGGTTAGAGGCAATCAGGCAGGCAGATGAGCAGTTGGGGGTGATCATGCAGGCAGAGTGGTTAGGGGCATCAGGCAGAGGCGGTTAGGGGCAATCAGGCAGGCAGATGAGCAGTTGGGGGTGATCATGCAGGCAGAGTGGTTAGGGGCATCAGGCAGAGGTGGTTAGAGGCAATCAGGCAGGCAGATGAGCAGTTAGGGGCAATCAGGCAGGCAGGCAGGCAAGCAGGCAAGCAATTAGGAACCAGCAGTCTTGGATTGTGAGAGGAGTGTCTGACTGCCGGTTTAGGCCCCATCCTGTAGGGCAGTCGGACATCCTCACGAGAGGTCCTGGATTGCGAGAGGGTGCAGGCTGGGCATGCACAAATTTCATGCACTATGCCTCTAGTTCCCCTATAAAATTACTGCTGTGTTTTTTAGGCTTAGGACAATTTATAAATATTAGGTTGAGTCCATTTTTGCAAAGTATTTTAATTACTGCATTGCACCAGTTCTCTCTTTCTGGTCTTAGGACCCCTTTGTATTTTTAAAAATTAGTGAGGACCTTAAAGAGCTTTTTAAAATGTGCTTTTATTATATTAGAAGAAATTATAATTAAAAATTGTTAAATATTTACTGATTTATTTTAAAATAATAATGACAAAACTGATTATATTTTAATACAAGTTTAATACATATTTTTGTAATAAGTAACTTTCTCAGAACAAAAAAATTCGTGGAACTTTGACACTGGAGGGGCCCAAGATAGCAGTGTAGGTAAATGCTTGTCCTCGCTGAGAAGGGGTATATAGAACTCAGGAACTTGACTGGATGGGACAACTTACCTTCAGACATACCTATAAGATCTTGCTAAGCCTGGCTAGTGTGACTCAGTGGTTGAGTGTCGACTTATGAACCTGGAGGTCATGGTTTGATTCCTGGTCAGGGTACACGCCCAGGTTGCAGGCTCAGTCCCCAGGGGGAGCGTGTAGGAGGCAGCCAATCAGTGATTCTCTCTCATCATTGATATTTTGATCTCTCCTTTCCTTTCTGAAATCAATTTTTTTAAAAAAATGTTTAAGGAGAGATAAAGCATGTGTTTAAAGAACTGTAGTAAAAGGGAGAGCATAAGAACCCTGAAAGGGGCTCAGGACTGGGGGAAGATTAGGAAGTTTGTAGAGGAGAACCAAGAGGATTTCCACAGCTGAGCAGAGAGTGGAAATGGAGAAAATAAAGGTCTAAGGGCAGTGTGCCTGAATGGCAAGGTATACGAGGGGGAAGAGTGAAAGGGAAACGGAGAAAATAAATTGGGTGTTAAAGGGATTTAGCCAAGGAGCCCAGGAGTGTCTGTGTCCTGTCTTGATCTGGCCACATTTCTCTCTGGTGAGGCCCTCATGGTGCATGGCAGATATTTATGCCCAAGGCACAGTTTATTAACACGCAAGCGTATGCTCTGAACTTCAGTGTTCTATGTTAAACTCACCTGAACAGGAAGGTAGAAGCTCAAGGATACTGCCTATCTCCTCTGTAACCGACCTTGGGGTATTACTGTCTTAATCATGTTTGTTCTCCATATTTTAGGGTGCTCTGACATTATAGGAGCCTGCTGGCAGGGTAGGGACTGCCCCTCCCAGTACAGGCTTAATTCCTAGAGACTACTGGCCTGGAAGTGTGCCTTTCATATGCAAAACCCTCATTTCCCAACCATTTCCTTTTATCTAACTCTCACACATCCAATCAGTACCCTGTTTCCCCGAAAATAAGACAGTGTCTTATATTAATTTTTTCTCCCAAAGTTTCGCTAGGTCTTTTTTTCAGGGGATGTCTTATTTTTCCATGCGCTAGGTCTTATTTTCGGAGGATGTCTTATTTTCGGGGAAACACGGTATTTCCCCTGCTCTGAATCCCTCCAGAGCCAACTACTGGGCAACTGAGACCACGCCTATAGCCCAGAGCCTGCCTGGAATTACTTAAGCCAGTGGTCGCTGCTCTGTTGACTAATGAGTTTACCAACCACTGATGTAGACTCTGGATTCCAATAATTACAGGCTGTTGTTTCTTGTGATTACGTCTCTATCCCAGTTGTCGGTAAACTCATTAGTCAACAGAGCAACACTCCGCGGCTCAAGAGCCGCAGTTTGCTGACTACTGCCCTAAGGTATAAAAATCTTTGAGGTCCCAAACAAAAAGACAATTGAAAATATTAGTATCTACAAAGTTTTCTTTAATCCAGGAAATGTAAACCCATCGTAAAGATTTCTGAATTTATTTCTGACACACTTCTGAAACAGAGTTATAGTCAAGGGTAATGGAATGTTTTAAGTTCAGGAGCCAGGTGGTTACCACTGGGATATATATTAATAAATTTATTTTTAAAAACTAGGTCATAGTTTCTCCTGTGAAAATAAGTCTGATTTGGCCAGTTGCTCTGGCAGTGAGAGCATAGACATTTTCGTAAATTAAATGAGTCAAATCTATGGTTTTGAGGTAAATATTTTTAAAGCGCATGATAAGGTAAAATCACTTTATTAAAAAATTAATGTTGGCATTGATATATAGAAATTAACAATATTTGGGTTATTCTAATCTTTTCTGTTGGGTTAAATAAGGTTCCTTTAAGTAAAGGAGTAACCCTTGTAAGAGTAGCAATAATAAATAAAGCCTTTTTGGTATTCACAGAAATCAAGAAATAGAATGATTCTAATAACTAGGTAGTAAATCCTTGTTGGGTATAACAAGTCTTTGCTTTTCAAAAATTGAGAGGGACTAATTTAATTGCTACCAGTAAATCCTTAAAATAAATTTTATATGTGAGGGCATAGAATTTGACAAAAGTTCAAAGAAGTGAGTAACATTACTGTAACAAAATTCTTCTGTTCTAAGATACTGTTTATGTTAATAAAAGTTTCTCAGCACCTAAATTGAGTATTAAAAAGGGGAGAAGGGAGTTGATGTTGGGCCATGTTTCATTCTAATAATACATAATACTATCTACAAATATTTACACACCAAAAACACCAATTGAAGAAAATCTCACCTATCTCATTAAGAGATACATTTTTATAATTTTTTAAAGCTTAGTAATTACTTATAAAGCATATATTTATGTATCATGGTCAGTTGTGTTAATAGACTAATAATTCAGGAAGGTTTTTAAATTTCTCAGAGACTCATGGTCATGGGAAAATTAAAAATTTTTTAAATATAGTTTATAATTTTTTGCAGAAAAGTATGTAAAGGTGATCAGTAAAAAAACAAAGTATAAGATACACATTAGCATAAAATTACCTAGGGAATGTAGAAAGGAAATTCTAGTTGAAAGAGAAAGAAATGAGGGAAAATTTCTAAGTGGTGAAGAAGAGATTTATTTTCAAATATCAGTGCTGAGAACTACATAATTTACAAATACGGAAACTCTTGGTGAAAAGACTTTACATTGAGTTTAAAATAACGCGGAAGGGAACATGAATAATTTCCAGTTGAACAAAAACGCTCGAAGCTCACCATTGGCATAGCACTTGACCTCCACGCGTGCTCTCCTTCGAGGACTGGCACGTGGTACCCACTTTTACATCCTTTCTCGTTGCCGAGTGCCGCATGAGTCTCACTTGGGTAAGTGAGAGGCACACGGCGTGTGTGAGACACACACAAGTTTCCCAGCGCTTAGGCTACAGAGCATGAGGGGAAAGAGTGGTTCCGGGCCTGAGTGAACAGAAGTAGAGTTTCTCCCTGGTTGACTGGTTTAAAGCAGGTGTAGCTCAGGGCTGAGGGGCCAGGAGAAGTGGGTCCTCACGGGGACTGAGCCGCAGCAGGAATGTAGCATCCCTGGTGCTTTCTGCAAACACTGGCGCTCTGACCACTGGAATGCAAGGATGGGCCGGGCTGGGGAGGGGGCAGCCTTTGCTCGGGCTTCGGGCGGGGTCAGCTTCCTTCCCCAGACCTGCCACTCTCTCTCTCTCTCTCTCTCTTTCTGCCCCACAGTCGCTGCTCAGCATCCCGGGCTCCCCGTTCCTCTCCCGCCACAACAGCAAGAGCAGCATCTTCAGCTTCAGGGGCCCCGGGCGGTTCCGGGACCCGGGCTCGGAGAACGAGTTCGCGGACGACGAGCACAGCACGGTGGAGGAGAGCGAGGGCCGCCGCGACTCGCTCTTCATCCCGATCCGCGCGCGCGAGCGGCGCAGCAGCTACAGCGGCTACAGCGGCTACAGCCAGGGCAGCCGCTCCTCGCGCCTCCTGCCCAGCCTGCGGCGCAGCGTCAAGCGCAACAGCGCGGTGGACTGCAACGGCGTGGTGTCCCTCATCGGCGGCCCCGGCTCCCACATCGGCGGGCGGCTCCTGCCAGAGGTGAAAATAGATAAGGCAGCTTCCGATGACAGTGTAAGGAAGTAAACGTATGGACCGAGGCTAGGCATGGCCGTGGCCGCTCCCTTCCGCGCCCTGCGCTGCTCACTCCTCGTCTCCCCCCACCCTCTGCCCCGCATTCTTGTTTCTCTCCCCCCCCCCCCCAGCCAGTTCTCTCCTGGTTCCTTTCTATTTCTCTCTTCGTCCCTCCCCCCTTTACTCTCCCTTTCCCTTTTACTGTTATTATTTGCTCCAATTTCCCACCTTTCCTTGTCTCTGGTTATTCCTCTTTCTCCATTGACTCCTTCTTTCATGTTGCCTCCTTTCTCTTCATCTTTGGAAGCCTCTATCTGCCTGTCTGTCTCTCCCCTCCCTCCCCCCCCCTGCTGTGACGGAGCAGACCCTGCCCAGGCGGAATGAGAAGCATCCTGCCACCTCCCATGGCGAGTCTGAGCAGGGTTAGAACTACCGCCGCTTCTCCCGGCCACGTCCTCTCTCCTCCGAGGGAAACAGCTTGGACTTTAAAGCTCTTATCTTTCCATTTTAAAGAGCGGTATGGTTTTGAATAATGTCCTAAGAATTGAGGTGTGATTTTTTCCAAAGAGGAGTGTGCGTACAGGATGCTGAGGGTGGGAGACGGAGGAGAGGTGAAGGAAGACACTGCAGGCCTGGACCTAGACACCAAAGGGATTGAAATGGAAATAAATCCAAGGAGGGGGAAATAGAAGGTTGGGGGAGGCACACAAGGTGTACGGGGGATGAAGGAAAAGGGAAGCAAAAGATTAATTTTAAATGTAATCAAATGTCAGGCTCCGGAGGAGTTGAATATAATAGCTGCACAGAATCTCTGTCGAGGGGTTTGGATAATGGCTCTCCTCTTTGGGAAAACCGTCTCTTAACATTTCTTTAAATTCTAAGCTGTTTATACCTTTTTTTTTTTCTCCTGGTTTTGAATTCTTATAACCTCAGTGATCCTAATCCTTCTTACCTCGAATTCCTTAACTTTCCTCGGTCCCTCCTTAGCTGGATGAGCTCCCTGAGATAGCATGTCAGTCTGTGGTGTTCTAACACTTGCCTTTCCTCTAACACAGCATGAAGATAGCCAATCCCTTAAGTAGCATGATGCATGGGGGAGGAAAACGGGACAATCAAGGGTGGGATTATTCAGGATTGGCCTGTTTTTAGCAGTTGTTGGCTGTACAGAGATTCAAAAGGCAATCAGGGTGTATTTGAAATCGCCTTTTCTTTCCCTGCCTTTTCATTTAAAAGCAAAATTCTTTCCCCCTTACATTTGTACAGCTCTTTACAAGCTGCAAATTACTTTTACGTGTATAATTTAATTTGTTCTGAATAAAAATTCCCTAAGGCTGACAAAATGGAGATAGACTATGCTTCCGGTGTTTTAGGTGGGGAAGCAGACTCAGAGAATTTGTGCTCCTTGAGGTCACACAGCTCATCACTGAGAGAGCCGGAATCTCAGACCTTTCAGAAACCCCAGTCTGGTGTTTCTGAGTTCATTTTAATGTCTTCTCTGCACAGTCACATAGCATTGCTCTTCTGGAAAACTGTTTGTGGAAAATCAGCAATAATTGCTCTAGCTGGTTAGGCTCAGTGAATAGAGTGCCAGCCTTTGGACTGAAGAATCCCAGGTTCAATTCCAGTCTATGGCACGTACCTTTGTTGCAGGCTCCATCTCTGGCCCTTTGTGGGAGGCAACCAATTGATGTGTCTCTCTCATCGATGTTTCCATCTCTCTACTTCTCCCTCTCCTTCCACTCTCTTTAAAAGTCAATGGAAAAATATCCTTGCGTGGGGATTAACAAACAAACAGACAAAAAACAAGAAAATCCGCAGTAAAAGGGACAATAATAATAACACACTGTGGTTACACAATCCCTTCCAAACCAGATAGTTGGTCAAAATAACTGTTTTATTATCTTTACTTTAAATTTGATTAGTGTTTGATTTTCACTAATTCTATGTCTAGAGGTCAATTTGGGGCTCCACAATTAGATAGATAATTATATTCTCTGAAAAAAACAAGCAATGATATCAAAGAGAATGGGGGAGTCAGATGGACAGTAAAGTGGGGGCAATTCAGATGCTGAGAACCAAATTAAATGTTAATATCCCGACAGTTCTTGAAAATATTTAAGCTCAGTTATGCATCTCGTTGTTTTTTTGTAGAGAAGGTATTAGAAAAGGTGCCCATGAGGGAGCTTGGGCTCAGCTTACAGCAGAGGAGCAGGCTTGGGGGTTTGGTTTGGTTTGGTTTGGTTTGGTTAATAGCTTCTGTTGTGCTGTGTGGGAGAAAAATTGGAGAGGCAGTTGAGCAGATGGCTGTGGAATGCAAGGCTTTCTGCACCTCCTTGCATTGTAAGGGCAGAGCTCTGCCTTTGGGTGATTGGAAGCCTCCGCACTCAACACCCTGTGAGCAGTGGTCCCAAGTGATGATGGTGACAGACTCGAGGATTCCCAAGACAAAGGGGTCAGATCCCGAAGTGGCAGGAGGATGAGGTAGGGAGGAGTCTGTCATGCCCAAGGGCTTCATAATTAGGAAAGGCTATTTTGTCAGAAGCCATCAGTAACTTCCTAGTTGTTCATGGTGTGACAAAATGTCTGAGTTTCATTCATAGGCCTAAAGACAAAACAGAAACAGAATGCATATAGTTTGTGTGTTATATCAGATCTATAGGAAAGCAGACTGCATATAGAAAAAAAATGACTGACTAAAATTAACAGTAGTTGCCTTTAGAAGGGGAAAGGACTACTTCTGTCTTTCTTATACTTTTCGGTTCTTTCCAATTTTCTACAGGGGGCATAGTATTTATAGCTACCACATTCTGAGTTCTCACTACACTCTGCTGAGCACTTCTTATGCATGATCTCATTTGTTCTTATAATCACCTTATTCGGTAGGCATTTTATCCTATTAACAGATGAGATTCAGAGATGGAGTGACTTTGGGAAATGGAACTTGAACCAAGGTCTTCCTGATGCCAAAGAGAACTCCCTGGCTGATTAAATATCAGCTCCTTTTGGGAAGAGGGAAAAACAGTCATTTATCTTGGGACACAGTATATTAATAATGTTATGTGCAGAACAGGCCAGATGAGCCATTAGTACCTCTTTGGGCTAAAAAGCATTTTGGATGTGTCTGCAGCCATGGATTAACTTATCTTCACCTGAACCATCAGAGTGCCTCCAGTTACACACAAATGCCTCGTGGATCAGTCTAGTAGCCGCTGATGGTTTACAAGCAGTCTCACACAGTATTAATGTGTAGGCTATGCCACATCTGTGTTTTTTCTTCAGAATCAAATTAAAAAATATATTCCTTATTTAAAAAAAAAAAAGACATCCAGCCATCATATCATCAGTCTTGTCAAAAACTCTGTCACATATTCATTAATGATTCTCTTGTGTTTGAGTAGTGATTTTTTTTTTTGATAGTTTAGGAATTTTTACTTTGGTTTTTTTGGTGAAACAGAGGATAAGGGGTCGAAAGTAGGTGAGAATCATAGCTCTTCCCTCGTTAAGAAGGCAAATGCCACTGACAATCCAAAATCAAACATAATCCAAAAATTCCAACATATTAGCTTGCAAGTGTACAAACATCTCATTTCATGCACACAGCCCCTGCCCTATGAGATAGATACCCCCGTAGTCTGCATTTCACTGAAGGGGAAACCAAGGCTTAGAACGTTCTTGGTTGCACAGTAAGCAGTAGAGTTAGGATTTGAATCGAACTGCAGAGTGTTAACCAAAGCCCAAGTTCCTTATTTACTTGCGTGAGCCTGAAAAATTAACCTCTCTAAGCCTATTTCCACGCCTGTAATAAAAAGATAAAAGGGCCTTTGTTGTAGGGCTATTGTGAACATTAACTGTAAAATGTAATAGCATATAAAATGTGAAGCATATCATTGGATCCATTCTTGCTATTCAGGTTCTTCCAATCCAGTTTCTTTTTCTCTCCCTATAATTTTTTTTTTTGGACGTTTTAGCCCTAAAAAGTAGATAGTGGGGTTTCTGCTGAATTGCTTGCCTTGGAGAGGATGGGGTTCCTTCTGAGATTCTAAAGATCCTTTCTCTGGGAGGGAGAAATAATTGTACAGTTATTTTAAAGCAAAACACTACAAAATTTTGAGAGAGACTTGAATGGAGATGAATGGCTAGATTCCAAGGTCACTTCTAAAATGCTCTAAATTTTAGCTCCAAGAAAGGTGACTGGCTTGGTTCCCATGATGGATTTCCATCTGGAAGCAATTTAGAATCAATAGCAAGTTGAGCCTCCTTGGGCAGAGCCGCAGGAATTGGGCAGAATATATTCTCTGCAGAGGTTGCAGAGTATCTGAGGACAGCTACAATTTAGGAGTTGGAAGTCAGGGGCTAGATGTTCTAATACACTTTGCATTTGGGTTAAGAGAAATGGAACAAATATATACTGGGTTTAAATTTCAAAGAACAAAAGGAAGGTTCTCAATTTCTTCCTCTGTTGCTGATAGTTTTGTACCAAGGTTCCTTAGAAGCTGAATTTTCAAAAGGCAGAGGCTCCTGACTTTTTCAAAAAGTCATTCATCCTCCTCCTCCTCCTTCTCCAACAAAATGAAACGAAGTAAAGAAAACATTTGTATACACCTCCATTTACCAAACACAGAACCTGAAAGGATAGGGAGGAGGGTGGGAGAGTGTGTGTGATCTTTCCTCTGGGTCTCATCCTAGGTGAGAGAATCAGGCAGCGGGACCAAAAGCAGAGGTATACCTCACAGAACCCCGAGCAGATCTGGGTGGAAGGGGGCTGTGAATGTGCTTTCTTCACGTAGGAGGGTGTCTGCCGCAGGTTTTCTTCCCTTCGATTGGCTGTAATCTGACCTGAGAAACAATAGCCCCTGTTGTTGGTGGGAATGTAAAATGATACAGCCACTTCAAATATAGTTTGGCAGTTACTAAAATAAAAAAAAAATAGCCGGGGCTGGTTTGGCTCAGTGGTAGAGCGTCGGTCTGCGGACTGAAAGGTCCCAGGTTCGATTCCGGTCAAGGGCATGTACCTTGGTTGCGGGCACATCCCTGGTAGGGGGTGTGCAAGAGGCAGCTGGTCGATGTTTCTCTCTCATCGACGTTTCTAGCTCTTTATCTCTCTCCCTTCCTCTCTGTAAAAAATCAATAAAATATATATTTAAAAATAAATAAATAAATAAATAATAATTTAAACATAGAGTTACCATATGACCCAGCAATTCTGTTCCTAGAGATATACCCAAGAAAATTGAAAACAGGTGTTTACACAAAAACTTGTACATAAATATTTATAAAATCATTATTCATAATAGCCAAAGAGTAGAAACAACCCAAGTGCCCACCAACTGATGGATGGATAAACAAAATGGGATACATTGCTACAGTGGGATATGACTTGGCCATAAAAAGGAATGAAGGGTTGATATGTGCTACAGCTCGATGACCCTTAAAGAACATTACGCTAATTGAAAGAAGCCAGGCAAAAGGGCCACATGTCCTGCGATCCCATTTATCTGAAGTGTTTAAAGAGGCAAACCCACAGAGACAGAAAGCAGATCATTGCTTGCAAGCAGCCGGATAGAGGTGGGGATTGGAATTGTCTGCTAACAGGTACCCCGTTTCTCTTTGGTGTGATTGAAATGTTCTGGAATCAGATTATAGTGATGGTTGTACAGCATTGTAAAGGCCACTGAACTGTACACTTTAAAGTGGTGAAAATGTTGAATTTTATGTTATATGCATTTTAACTCAAATTTTTTTAAAAACTGAAAAGAAAGAAACAATATCAAAGTACCTGGACTTTCAGTCCCAATTTTGAGAACCTCACCTAGGAAGGAGGGAGGTCCAGGAACTACCGGCCCATCTTGGTATTCCTTGTACCCTGATTTTAACAGATTAGACTTTCTTAATAGTAAAATGTATTTTTCTCTGGCTGCTCTCTGATCCACCCCTCCCCCCTTCCGCATAGCACTTTTATGTAATGTTCTTTGTAGGCAGCCTTAATTTATATCGTCGTAAGCAGTTAACAGTGGTGAATATATTTGCGCGCGCGCGCTCTCTCTCTCTCTCTCTCTCTCTCTCTCTCTCTCTCTCTCTCTCTCTCTCTCCACTAATCAGTCTGATTGATGAGTACTGATTTAACTGAGAGAGGGCATGTATAACCGACAATGACCCGATCATAGTATAAAAATAGAGCTTTCACCCACAACCTGCCCAAGAAACCAACCCCCTGTCTACAATATACGGCCCCAGAAGCCAGCCTGCTTTCACTCAAACTTTCACTCAAGCCAAATTTCTATACCTAATGACATTCCAGGAAGCTAAACAATAACTTGTATAACATTCAGTCCCAAATGGCCGTGACTTGATTAATAACGGACAACTTCCCTAATACTTGTCCCTGTGCCAATGTAGGACCAGCCAAAGGAAGCCGAATGTGCACCCCTAACCACGCACATAGGGTGCCCAGCGTCTGGTTCTCCTGCCTCAGCTGCCCAGGCCCACGGCCTTTAATCAGGGCACACCTGACGCCTTCAGCCTCCCACCGAGCCGCCTTCCCATTCCTTTGCCGCTTTTGAGTTTGCGAAAACACACATGTTGTTGGCGGACTCCCCACCATGTCAGACAGCATACATAATCTGTGCCTTTCTTGTTCAGTTGACTTAGTTTATTTCCAGAATACAGATATATTTAATACAGATTCACACACTCTGCATTCCATATTCCTTTTCAAAGGAATTCTCTGGAACCAGGATGGCATTAGCACAATGGGAAACCCTCGCCCAAGAGTTACCAGAGTTGTGGGTGAAACCAAGGTAGAGAATGAGCTCTCTGACCAGTTGAGGATTATCCCTTAAGCCCTCTTTACCACAAAATTCTCCCAGAAAGTACCCTCCTACTCCTTTCTGATCGAGCCCCGCCCCCTTCCAGACAACTGCTTCTGACTTATATCACCATAGATTAGTTTTCTTTCATTCTTGTGGACTCATACAATATGAACTTTTTCTTTGGCTTCTTTCACTCAAAACGATGTTTTAGAGATGTGTATCCGTGGTTCACTCCTTGTTATTGATGAGTGGTATTCCATTGTATAAATATATCCCAATTTATTTATCCATTTTCCTATTGATGGGCTTTCTTATATTCCCAGTTTTCAGTAGCATGA
Source organism: Pipistrellus hanaki (assembly GCF_964339955.1). Classification (NCBI taxonomy): domain Eukaryota; kingdom Metazoa; phylum Chordata; class Mammalia; order Chiroptera; family Vespertilionidae; genus Pipistrellus; species Pipistrellus hanaki. The sequence goes on along the minus strand of NC_140505.1, from coordinate 142,409,742 downwards.
ATAAGCTTGCCAAGAGCACTCTTGTATAATTCTTTTCGTAGATATGTGTTGTCATTTATATTGGATAGATTTCAACTCACAGTGAAATTTTGGGGTCATATGGTGAATGTATGTTTAACTTCATGAGAAACTGCCAAATGACTCTTCACAATAGTTACATCATTCTTTTATATTTCTATTAACAGTGTATTAGAGTTCCAGTTGCTCCACATCCTAGCCAATATATGATTGTGTTAATCTTTGATTTTAGCATCTTAGTGAGTATAAAATATGACCTTATTGTCCTTTCAATTTTCATTTCCATGATGATGAGCATTTTTTCATGTGCTTATTGGCTTCTTGTATCTTCTTTTGTTAATTCAAATATTTTGCCTATTTTAGCTGAGCTTTTATTATTATTATTATTATTATTATTATTATTATTATTGATTTGTTAGCTTTTTATATGCTATGCATATAAATCCTTTATCATTTATATAAATTTTTAATTTTGATGAAGTCCAACCAATGTATCAGTTTTTCCCCCTTTTATGATAGTTTTTTTGCATCTGTCTGAGGAATCTTTGCCAATCCCTAAGATTGTGGAGATATTTTCCTTCTATAAGCTTTATAGTTCTGGGTTTTACTTTCAGGTCTCTGATTAACTCAAATTAATTTTTGTGTATAGAACTACGTAGGAGTGGGCCTGGATATCTAGTTTTTCAGTACCGTTTGTTAAAAAGACTTTCCTACCTCCATTGAATTGATTTGACTCCCTGGTTGAAATTGATTGATGTAGTACATGAGGTCCTATTTCTATATTCTATTTCTATTCCCTTGATCTACTTATCTATGCTTATACCAATACTACATTTTTCTTGATTATTATAACTTTATTACTCTTAAAATGAGACAGTGGAAGTCCTCCAAATAAAAAATATTTTAAAATATTATTTAATAATCTTTTAAGAGATTATTTTGCTATTCTAGGTAATATTTTAAAAGATTTTTCTATTCTAGATCCTTTGTATGTCTTTATATATTTTAGAATCATCTTGTTAATTTCTTCAAAAAAGTGGAGAATTTTGATAATGTGTACATTGAATCTAAAGGTCAGTTTGGGAAGAATGAACATCTTAATTATTTCAATCTATGAGTATATTTCTTCACTTATTTAACTCTTAAGTTTCTCTCAGCAAAGTTGAATGGTTTGTTGTAGGGGATTTATATATCTTTTCTAGATTTATTTCTTGGTATTTATATTTTTTGTAATTTTTCAAAAATCATGAAATGATAATTTTTATATAGCATTTTCATTAATTTTGTTTTTAAGATTATTGTGATTAAAGCCTGAAGAATTTATGTCTTGTTAAATCCAGCAAGACCAGAAAATATTAAGAAATATTTAGTACCAGAGCTACCTTAAATGCAATTTTATCCTTCCTTGAAGTATCAGCTGGTCTATTAGATCATACTGTATCATAGGGATCAGTATTAAGATTATATAATATGTACTACAAATTTGCAGAAGGGCAATTTAATAAAAATCAAGACTCAGTAATTGCCAGCAATAAGAGTATGCATTGAATGGGGTCTTTCTTTGTTCATTTTTAGATAATTGTCACTTTTAAAATGTAGTAGTTTATCTGATTTATTAAATGTCACGAATTTTAACCAAAAGTGGCTTCTCAAAGAAATATACCTCATATGACCTGAGGCAAGGGTTAACAAGTCATTCTCACATGTTCAGATGTTTGTAAATCCTGAGCCAGGAATTGCCAAGGAAATAGTGCTTTTTCCTTTCGATTTCTTCTGCAGCTCTGCCAAACAAAACTGTAAGGTGAACCAGATGTCTGAATCAGTGAAAATTTGATGAAACATTGTGATGAGATAAATTATAATCTGCCAGAAATTTTCTTCTGTAGGCTTCTTAAAATCTGAACATATAGGAACGGAAAGGCTTTCTGATGTACCTCTCCAGAGATCATTATTTTCTTTTTAAAACTGGTAGGATCATTCTGGTACGGATGGGACAGATACTTCACTAGCTTCATACAATCATGTCTCTTCCTTGGCCTTCAGGGATGGTGACTTTCTCTGCCCTCCGATCCTCACCATGGAAAGGGCAGCCAACTTTAGGTGGATAACGTGTTAAAAGTGGACCACATGGCTACTAGAAAGCTAGGTTTTAAGCCATCCCATTGAGCCTGGTCTGATGCAGAATATTCGGGTTGGCCTAGAGAACGCAAACAAGGAACATGAAGAAAGCATCTACTGTAATCTAATTGCCATCACGAGGAGCCAGTGGGATAGTGACCACTATGGAGCATGCAAAAAGATTTTGTATAACAATCTGTTGGTACTTTCTGCCCTTTTTCTTTGGTTGAGGATTTGAACCATGCAGGTTAACTCATAAAATAAAATTTTAAAAAGACAAGATAAACACATGTGATGCAATGTATTTAATTAAACTAGCTAAACCCCTTACCATGCTTCTTTCCAGTGGCTTGGAGGAGATTTGGGGTAGAACTTGCTAACATTTAGTTAGGCCCAGACTTGGCATTTGGAAGCAGCGGTTTGGTAGAGTGATGGTGCTCCTACACGTGGAGGAAACAATATGTGTAATACTCCGTGTGATTAGGGACATGGCCCTGAATGAAATCTCACATGACTTATTCTGTGAAGTGGTCCAGTTCTAGCCAAACGCTGCGGATTGGGGACTAGGACAGGAACGTTCAGGGTCTACTTCTGATGGCATTGCCCCAGGGGACCTGGTCTTTCCGTTCTGTGTATAGAATGAAGCAGATGAGGTATGTGGGTCCCAGCTAGACTCAGGTTCTTTGTAGATTTGTACAAACTTACATGACTTGGTCTTGTCATCTATAGAAGGTCCGTGGCCAACTTATAGCATTCTACTTCTTGAGGTCAATAGGATTGATTGTAGGGTTAAAGTGGAAGAGCATATGTTTCTGCTCACAGTCTGGATTATTGATCTGGTAAGGCCCAGCCTGAATGCTTATCAGACTTTACTCATCCATTTGCTTTTTTTTTTTTTTTTTTTTTTTTTTTTTTTTTTTTTTTTTTGCTTTTTCCCCCAGGGCACAACTGAAGTGGAAATTAAGAAGAAAGGTCCTGGATCTCTCTTAGTTTCCATGGAGCAGCTGGCCTCCTACGGGCGGAAGGACAGGATAAACAGTATACTGAG